>NC_052055.2:32648585-33273585 GCF_903992535.2 Arvicola amphibius | reverse complement strand
CAAATTAGGCCTAATGTTGCATGTAGGAGAGGCTGAACACGGAGGTGGCTCCTGGCTGAGTCTTGATGGGAGTCCAATGCCAGTGGGAAAAGCTCGCCTCCCTTGAGAGAGTAGACCAGGCAAGAACTAATGAAGGACAGGCTGAGGGCCTTGGCCGTGACCTGGTACCTTGGCACCTTTCATGGCCCTTGCTCCAGAAGGACTCGGGGCTGGGGAACATGTGATGCAGATCTTCTGGACAGAGACTGCCACCATGCAGGTAAGATGGTACCTGAGCTTCAAGGGCATCAAGAGGCCTAGGGACAGCTTCCTGCTCTCACACTGTATATCTTGACTTAATCACCGGGCACAGGGATGAGGCCATGATTGCAGCCCACTGAGGTAGACAATGGCTCTGTGACTTGTTTAGTATGGGGACTGGGACATGTCTACCTCATTCCTGTCTCTTTTGTGCATGCAGATAGAATTGTTCTTGGCCGCAGGCATTCTGAGCTTACAGGGAGTGCAATGGACCAGACTGCAGCCACAGCTGCCTCTACCCCAACCTACACCTTCAAGAGGAGCCCAGTGCCAACCAATAGCACTCGGTCTCATAGCAGAGAGGCCAGCACTGACAGACCAGCATCTTCATTCCTGATGCTCTGCAGGCCATAGTGCTGTGACCTTGAGTTGTGTTGCTGGGTCTCAGGGATCTTGCAGGTCTCTAACTAGCCCTGTTGTCAAGAAGAGGTAAATGGCAGAATCCTCCTAATGGCCTCAGGTGTTTTTATGGGTGATCTGCCTCTATGATCACCAGTGTTGGGGAAGGGCAGGCAGAATTCATGAGCTTAGTAAGGGGTGGGAGCCTTGTATATGGTCAGACCTCAAAGTGCCAGCATCAGGAAGTGAAGTGGGGAGCATGTGGACTCAGAAGGACTCTGTGTCCATCTCTACTGAGTCCCCAGCCTCTCCTTTTTGTCAGAAAGGAGTATCTGTCCTTCCTCAAGGTCTACTCCAAAGGCACCATGAGATACCAGGGAAAAGAGACATTGAAAGTGATCAAAAGAGTCCCTGATATCATTGCTATCATCCCAATCTCTGTAAAGTCCAGGGGGTAAATTTTAAGGACCACTGAGGCCTATAGCCCATGATGAATATAACTGGGATGTGGATACTTACACAGTGAACCCCATTTAAAAGTAAATGATAGTAGTGACCCCATTACAAGTAGATGACAAATTGGAGCTGGCTACAGCACAGCAAAAGCTCAAGTGCACATCAGCCTGCTATCTGGGCCCTCAACCTCAACTGCACATACAGGCCAGTGCTCACAACCACAAGGTCCTGGCCCTCCTGGATGTCCAGAACTGAGGCCTGAGATGCTTGGCCACTGGACATGATAGGGGGAGAACAGCTTCCTATGGCACCTCAGAGACAGAGCGCTAAATCTATTGAGAACAGCTGGACTGCAGAGGAAGTTCAGGCTTTGCTGTCTCAGGGTTGTGTTTGTGTCTTAGCTGTGTGCCTAAGCATGTGTGCTTTCCCACCAGGTCTGGGTAACTGTGAGCATCATGAAAGAGGTCCACTAAACACACAATGCAGCTCGTTAAACTGAGGGCATGGGTCATGCCCAAACATTCCATGACTTGAGGTCCCTCTAACATTTCCCATGGCCACCAAAGCATGTCTTGACCTCAGCTCTGCCCCTGTGAGAACAAATGTGGTCATCACCAGGAGAGCAGATGCCTACCACACATTATCATCTGAGGGACTGAGAGGAAGACCAGTCAATCTGCTTCATGTGGTTCCCAAAGGCAGGAACAGGACCAGTGCCATGGATTATGGGGTCACAGCTGCTCAAGGGAGCAAACCCTATAGCAGCAAAGATGGTAGACTTGTAAACAAGCCCCAAAATGCTGAAATTTGGTCTAGAGAGGTTCAAAGAACTACCCCTCCTCCATCTCTAGAGATGACCTATACTAGGGGAGGCGGGTAGACCAGCTGCCCCCAAGTCCTACTCAGCTTCAAGTCTCCCAGCTGAGCCAAGAGCTGAGTGGGGAGCTGCCCTAGGCATCCTTTGTCCTGTTCCTGGCTGGTAATTGACATAGTGAATGGCCGCTAATGAAGAACAGAGTGGGACTTCCTGGGAGGTGACGAGACAGCCAGAAAGACAACTGCTAATTACCAGTGCCAGCTGGTGGCCCTGAGAGACCATGCTGACAGAAAAGATGATGGTTGAGAGGGGACCGGGCAGGAAGATGCTTCGGGAAGACTGCTTATTCTAAGGCCTTCTGCACCCAGGCACTGGCTCCATGGAACGATGGGTGAAGAGGTCAAGACCACCATCCCTGCTCTCTTTCCTGGTCAAGCATTGGGGGGGGGGGGTATTTGATCACTAACATAATTCTAGTGTCCTTCAACCGCCCTTGGCTGTTAGGCTGAACCAGCTTTCTCTCCCTCCCAGACTCCAGCACTGAGTTCCCTTCCTGTTGCTCATCCCTGAACTTGATGCTGTTTTACACCGTTGGCATCTTGCTTCAGTAACACCTAGATCAAGCTATGGGTAGCAGCCCAGCCCCTCACTGGTCCTGGGTAAATGAAGCAAGATACCAGGAGCTTGCTGGTGGTCCACACTTACAGCGCCATGAAGGGGATGGGACGGCGATCGTGTTGAAGAGGGAGCTCTCAGTGAGATAAATCGGCAGCGTGGTCAGTCATTAGGCATTCCTAACACCTGGCGAAGGGCAGGCTGCCTCTCTGCTGGCCACTGGAGTGTCTGGTAGCTGCCTTCTTTGGAGTCCCTGGCTCCTAACTCTTCCTTAATTCTTCCTTCTTCTAGTCTGGAGCTGACTCTCTCTGCATGGAGTAGGTCTCAGTTTCTCACACACCTGGGGTGCCTGAGCCTCACCTGCCCTCCCTCAGATCCATTGACCCCTCATAGGTCCCTCTCCCTAACCTCTGGGCCACACTCTGGGCCTTGGTCCTTGAGAGCCTAGGGCCCTGCTGGGTTGGGATTCTGATCGTGTGCACCTGCCCTAACTAACTGCATCTGCCCTGAGAGGCCCAGCTCCTCCTTCCCCTCTTCTGTCTGCCCTCCCCTTCATTTGGGCCTTGCCACTGACAGGTGTGTGCTGCTCTAGGGCAGGGAAGACTTCAGTGGCCAGACTGACTCCCCTGCATCTCAACTGTCCCTTTCTCTTAGAGGTGCCAAAATCCTCAGCTGAGATGGTAGCAGGAGACCCCTGAGCCCACCTCCCTCTTGTATTGTCTGCCAGAGTCGTAGAAACTGCCAGGTGGCAGCTTCAATGGTTGGCAATGCTGGAAGCCTTGAGGCTACAGCCCATGTATGGGCAGCTGGATCCTCCTGCAGGTGCCAAGGGAGGCAGTTCTGGCACTCCCTGGCATCTTGGCCATCTTGTCCTGTCTTCATACAGACTTCTTGGCTGTGTCTCTGTCTCTTTTGTTTTGCTTTTTGTTTTTTTGAGACAGGGTTTCTCTGTAGCTTTGGAGCCTGTCCTGGAGCTCGCTCTGTAGATCAGGCTAGCCTCGAACTCACAGAGATCTACCTGACTCTGCCTCCCAAGTACTGGGATTAAAGGCATGTGCCACACCGCCTGCCTTCTGTCTTTCTTTTTTATAGGACACTAGCCATTGTGTTAAGGACTCCTTAACCCAGTGCAGCCTTACTTTGGCTAATCTCACAGCCTCTCTCCCAATTCTGAAATTGAACATGGCTGCTGAAGGACGCATGCTGGCTAGTGTACCCTGACGGCCCCGCTTCACCTCTCTGAATCTCAAAAGAGGCAAGGAACATTCTTACAGAAGAAATGGGAAATAGCTTCTCCCCCTTTCCCTAGATCTTGCCCTGTGACATGTACCAAGGCCCTGTGACCTGAGCCACTTTCTCCCAAAGCCCCATGGCTAGGTAGATGCTCACCTTACAGAGGAAGCAATGCTCTTTCCCCCAGGGCCTAAGCTTCTGTGACAAAGGAACTTCTCCCTCCCTGCAGAGAGGACAATGGTACAGAATCAAGGTCCCCGAAGCCAGCATGTTGTGTGTGTCAGCCACTTTTCCCCATGAGCATGAGCAGGCCTCTGATCCCAGAGAGACATCACCCGCACGTGTCTGCACACATGCACACACGCGCACACACGGTGCTCTGTGTAGCCCTGCACGGCATTTTTCCTGCTTTGCCTCAGAGGAAGCTGAAGACCGAGGCAAGGCAATGAGATGGGGAATCGTGCTTCTCGGGCAATTACCCACACCTCGTATAGTCTAATGAGCCGTTGAGGGGCCCCGGATGGAACATTTAGGGGGGTTATTGAATGTTTCCTCACAGTTTACCCAGTTGCAGGAATTAATTGATTTATGGACTGGAAGAGCATGTGTGTCTCTGAGCAAGGGCGGGTGTGCCTTTATAAATGTGGCTTTCTCTCTGTGAACTTGCGGCTCCCTGGCCTCGGCATCTGGGCTCCGCAGTTGCCTGCACTTGGCAATGAGAGGCCACTGAAGGTGTGATTGCACACCAAAGGACAGGTCTGCGGCTATGAATGATCTTGGGACCTGGATTTCCCTTGCCTTTCCTAAAATTCAGTTAATCCCATCTACCCAGAGTTGTGCTGTATGTCGCGCTCTGTTTTAAACTAAACTTACAAGTTTTCTTTCATTGCTTGAAAACTACCACAAAATAAAATTGTGGAATTGTAAGTTTGATATGTGATCGCTGCTTGCTTTTTCCTTTCTTTCTGTTCTTTCTCCTTCCACCATACAGGCCCCCAGGGATGGCATTTAGGCCTTCAGTCCTCAGAGCGAGTCCTTTATCAGCTGAACTGTGGCTGTCCACAAACTGGTGATTCTCCTGCCTTCATTGCCCAATGGCTCCCATTACACCTGGCTGCTACATTTTCTCAATACATGTTAAAATAATCCTGCAACTGGTCACTGCAAAGTGTTCTTGTAACCTCTGGATTGGTAACATGATGTTGCCTCCTTGAAGAGCCCTGAGATTTTGGAGACAGGGAGAGAAGCTGTTTGCAAAAGTCACATCTGTGACCTTGGAGTGGAACACAGGCAAACAGCAGGCTCACTCTGGGTGGTGGAAAGCCAGGCCATCCAAGTGTCCCCTTTGTCTCTATCTTATCATCCTCTCTAGAAGTATCTTTGGTTCTACCCCAGCCTGAAGCCAAAGTAGCCCGGAGAAACAACTGCCTTCTTGGGCCAGCCATTCTGGTTCCTGCACTCCAGTGTGGGAGTGTATGTGAAATCACACCTGGGAAGGCTGTAGCATAGAGATGGGACCCAAGGATGATTGGCCAGGATGAAGAGACTCCACCCTACCCTGACTGCTTCATCAAATTCCTACAGGCCCCATCCATGTCAGGTTGGCTCTGGGAACTGCCTGCAGTGTGCACACCATTCCAGTCTATTGAGACATTGAGGCTCCACCCTGTCTTAGGAGGAGCAAAGGCAGTAGACAGAGAGGTCCTCCATTTCTCCATCTTGTCTCCCAGGCCCTTCATCCTGGAGTCCCGTCATGGTGGGCAGGTTTGACTCTCGACAACGCAGGGCAGCTAGGGTGTGGAATGGCTCGGGCAACACACTGCCAGCAGTCTCATCAGCCCTGCTCGGCTACACATTGCTGCCCACCATCTCCGAGCTTGGTTCCTCTCCTAGGTGCCACCACTAGAGAATGTGAGTTGGTCCTTCTATGTGCCAGGCTCCCAAGAGACAGTGCTGTCTTGGCAACCTTGACACTGCGCTCCCGGGAGCCCCATCTGCTGCTGGACTTAGCTCTGAACACTACCCTGGTGATAGAACTTTCCTTTCCCTGGCTTGTGTCTGGTGGCCTTTCCTGAATCTCCTCAGCACCATGGCCAGCAGCCTGAGCAGCCACAGCTACAATGCAATTCTTGTCACTTGGTTTCCACTCTGGCTAGTTCCGTGGTCCCTGCTTTTAGCTGGCAGATTAGAGAAAGAGAGATTTGCATAGCAATAAAAAAGTAATTAAAATCACCAACACATGAAAAGCCCATTATAAGATTCCCTGGGAAAGACGCCTCCCCTGGTCAGGAAAGATACAGTGAGCGGGTGGGGGTGGCGAACCAATTAACCAAGCCTGTTAGCTGTCCATTATCAGCACTGGGTGCTGCACATGTAAATATTAATTGCGGCAGGGCCAACTTGCTAACAGCCAACTGAACTCATAAATATCCTGAGCACAATTAATAGTGACGAAGTGCGTGTGTCTCGGTGGTGGGGCTTGGTGAAGCATCCGGGGATGACTCTGAGCAGGAAGCTGCCTGCTGCCGCCACAAATCTGTCCCCCTGTTCATCCGTTTCAGACGTGACCACGCTTCTCTCAAGTGTCTGATTGCACTCCGAGGCCTGAATTATGATGTTTCAGTTTATACGGCCACTTAGAAAGAACGCCTAGGCATCCGTGTGCCTCTGTTATACGCACACTTGCAGACGGGCGCCCCATCAAATCGCCCATGAGTTGCCGATTGAATTAGAGCTGATGCTTACAGACAGCAGGAGGCCCATCTCCCTTTGGAGGGGTGGGCATTCGGAGAAGTCACTTCAAGGAGTGGCACCCATCAGGCATGAACACTGAGGGGAACTCAGAAACAGGGGTCCCCAGCTTCTTGCTGACAACGGAATTCCAGGAATCTTCTAGAGGTGTGCTGTCTCCAATTCCCCTGTTACCTATCTACCCTGGAAAGCAAATGGGGAGATGAGCTTTAACCTCAGTGGAGGTACCAGTCAGAGGGCTATGGCAGGTTATAGAGAAGATCTTCTTTGCTCTTACCCCAAACCTGCCCTCGGGGGCAACTGGTTGACCTCTCCCACCCAAATGCCTTTCATAGACCTTGAACTCAGAGTCCTAGGACTTCCTAGAATCTAGGCTGTGCTAAGAGAACATGATCTTGAAAGGGTCCCAAGGCAGAAGCCCCCCACTCTGGCAGCTGTCACGCAATTTCTTAGTAGTTTGCCAGGTGACACAGCAGTTGTGGAGAGCAGAGTACACCCTGTGAACTGGAGGCAAGAAACACAGACTGACCACAGCCCTGACATCCAGAGCAAAGCAGTAATGGGGCGTGGCCTGTGTCGTCATTCTCCCCATCCCTTCTGCACTCTGTCCACACAATATGGACATTTTAGAACAGAGAGCAAGACCGGGGGGCTCTACCCCCTGGAGCTTTCATGTGTGAAAAGTGGGCAGAGTGGATCAAGTGATGGCATGTATCAAAGACAAAAGGAACCATTGCCGAAGGTGGGCAGGTGAGGTTCCTGCTGATATAACCTTTGAACGGAGAGTTAAAGGCTGAGAGGTCTGGAAGGCATTGGGGAAGCGTCATCTCTGCCATCAGAGGGCAGCAAGGGAGAAGAAAAGTCTTGGGTCCATGGCATCAGGAGGGGGGTGTGATGCTGAGAGATTGTAGGGGAGTCCTAGGACTTTCTAGGAAGTTCTAAGAGCTCAGGCTACATTTTTAGAGAGGTGGAGGCCTTCGCAGAGTGTGGGCAGAGAAGGGACACTGGTCAGTTTTCCAGCACTGGCCAGCAGCTGAATATGGAGATAAAGAAGGGAGGGAGGGAGGGAGGGAGGCAGGGACAGAGGGAGGAGGGAGAGAGAAGAGAAAGGGAGAGGGATAGAAATGGAGGCAGGAGAAAGAAAGAGGAAGGAGGAAGAGGGGTGAAGAGAAGCAAGCTAGAGAAAGTGAAAGGGTGTTAAGGAGACAGAGGGAGTTAGAGAGATAGGCAGAAATGGAGGGTAGAGACAAAGAAAACAGGAGACAGAGAGAGGAGGGGGAACCAGAGAGGGATGGAGAAAAAAGACAGAGAAAAAGAGAGAGGCAAAGACACAGAGAAGGAAACAGAGACACCGGGAGAAAGGGAGAGAAAGGAAGGTGTTAAGATAGAGAGAGCTGGAGGTAGAAAGGGACAGAGAGCAGAGAGGCTAGGTGGTGTGAGCAGAGAGGACTATGGGAAGGTGAGACAGCAGCAGTGGACCTAAGGAGCCAGCAGGCGGTGGTGAGAGGTGAGCAGGCACTTCAGTCTATTCTGAAAGCTTTCCTCTTGAGTTGGACAGAGCTGGTGTGATACCAAGGGGCCAGAGTATCTCCAAGGCTTCCAACACAAGAAACCATTGAGAAGATGCATCCTTCAGTGGGATGGAGATGAGCTGGGGAGGAGCATCTGTCTGGAAAGGCAGGGAACTGGACCGGGTTGTCAGGCTTGTCACATCCTTTAAACCTCTGGATGGAGTTTGGGTCCAATACTTGGATACATGAATCGGAAGTTTAGGGGAAAAAAAAATCAGACCTGGACACTTATCCCATGTAGGAAGTGAGTTAAGCGAAAAAGCTGACCTAGTGACAATTCCTAGGGACTTGCAGAGGTATGGCAAGGTGAGGGGAACTAAGAGTGCCAGGTGTCCTGGGAGCAGAGGTGGTGAGATGATTGGAAAGAAAATGCCCCCACAGGCCCACAGGGAGTGGCAGGATTAGGAGGTGTGGCCTTGTTGGAACAGATGTGGCTTTGTTGGATTAAGTGCATCACTAGGGTGGTGGGCTTTGAGGTCTCAGAAGCTCAAGGCAGTCACTTCCTGCTGCCTGTGGATGAAGATTTAGAACTCTCAGCTCCTTCTTTCTTCCCACCTTGATGATAATGAACTAAACCTCTGAACTGTGACCCAGCCCCAGTCAAATGTTTTCCTTTATATGGCTTGCCATGGTCATAGTGTCTCTTCACAGCAATAAAAGCCTAACTAAGATAGGTGGGGAGAAGTGGGTCATCTTGCCAAATACTGACAACAGATGGAATCAAATGAAGCACGAGGAATTACCATCAGTCCCGGTCACAGGGCGTCGCTGACAAGCACTGTCTGGTAGAATGGAGGGAACTCCCAGGTAACATAGAGAAAGGAGGCAGAAGCAAGCAGAGGTCTGCTGAGGCCATGTGATGACCAGGAGGGTAGTAACAGGTGCATGGGGCCACATTTTGTGTGCATGTGCACATACATGTACATATGTATACAAGCGTATATACAACATGCATGTGCAGAAGATGACTATATATATTTCTATGTGCATGGGTGTGTGTTTATATAAACATATGTAAGCACATACATGTGAAAGCCAGAGGTCAGCCTAAGCTATTATTTCTAAGTAGCCATCTGTTACTTTTTACGAGAGAGAGAGAGACTCTCCCTGGGATTTGGGGTTCATTGATTAAGTTAGGCTGGCTAGCCAGTAGACCCTGGAGAGTTCCCTGTCTCTGCCTCCCTGTGCTGGATTACACACATTTACACAGATGTTAAAGATCAAACTCAGGTCCTCATGCTTATGTAGCAAACAGTTTACTGACTGCGTCATCCCCTGGGTCACAGATGAGCATGTGTATTTCATAGACATGCACACATACTGCCATATGCATATATGTACACCACACATGTGTAAAAGATGTTTGCAACAGAAATTTATAATTCAAGAGAGTGGAGAAATACCACACACATATGTACACTGTACATGTGTGAAAGATATTTACAACAGACAATTACAACTCAGGAAAGTGAAACGTCACAATATAAGATGTCAAGTGGCCCCAAGAATGGAATAACATAAGGTCGTAGTTTCTTTGAACCCAGGACCTTCAGCTGTAGCCTGTGTTGCAAATGATGTTATCCATGGTTCTGAATTCAACTTTCAGTGACGATTACCCTGGGAGCTCAGAGACGGTGATCAACATGCAATTTATGGCTACATCCGCCTGCATGTTTAATTGCTATTTTATCACCCAGTAAATCACAAACATTACATAACTGGTTGGATTCCATCTGTGCAGCGGGGCGGAGACCACAAGGGAAGGGCCGGGGAGAAGGGAAGATGTTGGTTGTGTACGCTGAACCCGTCGGATGCAGGCACACTGAAGGCCAGCTTTCAATCCTCTTGTAGTGCTTGCTGGTCACCCTACAAGATGGGTCCCACAGTTGCTTCTACTCCGCGTGGCTCAGGGAAGTCAAAGTACCGAACTATTAACAGTCATGTCGGGATCTGACACAGCAGTTGGCCCACTCTGCTCACACTTAGCCTTGTGCACTTGCAAGGCCTTGGCCACCACCCACAGGACATCCTATTTCCTGTCTTCATCTCTACATCCTTTACTATGGTTTCCTAGAAATCCATGGCATCAAGATGAGGACAGAGGCCAACGGCCTGGTTGAAGGTGTGTGGAGCAAGCTTGTGTTGTGAGTGGATCACTACCTGGAAGGAGGTTTAGTTAATCTTAGATACTCCGTGAAGTCATGTTTTCATCCAGTACAAGTGTGTTCAAGCCACAGCACTCGTCCCACCCTCAGAACAATACTAACAGCTGCACCTGCCGAGATCCCTTCTCTGGGATGGCAGTGCATAGCCTGCTGTAGCCAGGAGAAGGTTCTCAGACAAGACAGTGGCTCTGAAGATGTGCTGCTCAGAGCCTGTAGCCATGGCGACCGAGTCAATTGAGCCCTAGATTTGCCTTTGGGGTCTACCCCACTTGCATACCTCTCACGGCCTCCAGTCTCTTCCTCCTTTTTCTTCAAAGGTGATGAAGGCTGTCCTCCCCCACTTGCCTTCTCCACTTTCATTAGTGGCTCCAAACTAGCTGAGACAGAAAGCTCCAGATGGGTCTCGATGCAAGAGCTCTGTCACCAAGGCCACACTCAGTGGCTCATTCCTCCAGATCCGTGTGCCCTGGTCCACAGTCTATTTTTGTTTGTTTGTTTGTTTTTTAGAGACAGGGTCTCACTGTGTAGATCTGGCTGTTCTGTCCTGAACTCACTGTGTTAAGCAGGCTGGCCTCAAACTCACAGAGATATGCCTGCCTCTCCCTCCTAAACTTCCCAAGTTCTGTGACTGAGGAGGTGCACCACAGTCCGGCTGGTCCACAGTCCAATTGTCACCCGTGGGAGCTCCCTGAAAGATGGAGGTTCTTATGATATCTACATTTTGAGGTGTTATTTGATGTTCATTTAGTGTGACATGTCTAAAAGTCATTTTCTCCCAGATTATAGTCAGAGTTAATCTTCTACATAGAAAGATAGGATCTATCTATCTATTATTTGCCTATCTATCTGATCATCTATTTGTCTATCCTCTACCTATTATCGATCAAATATGCCTATCATGCCCATTTTTCTTGTACCTATCATATCCATCACTTATGTATTCATCTATCATCTATGTCTCTCAACTACTGTATCTAACATATCTACCTGCATATCTATACCCTATGATCTATCTGATCATCTATTTACCTATCATCCGTCATCTTTCACTTTTAATATCTATTACATCTATAATCTGTATATTTATAATGTACCCGTATTTCATCTACCTAATCATCTATTTACCATGGGCTTACATCTATCTATCATCTATTTTTATCTATTATCTAGCTACTCATCTATCTATCCTCTAATTGTCTGTCTACATAGATGGTTTCTATCTATCCATCTGTCTTCTACCCATCCACCATGTATCCACTTGTTCACATCATCTTCCTCTGTCTATTTATCTACCTACCTACCTACCTGGTATCTCTCTCATCCAGACATACATAGCAAAGAGTGTCTTGGATCAGAAGAACCACAGTTCGAGTCCTTTGGTACAGACGTGTGCCCACACTATTTCCTGGCTCTGAATTTGCTCAACTTTGCTAGGTGGGAGGAGAGCGGGCTTCAGTTTGGCATAGAGTCAAACCCTGTCTCCTCACTCAGTGGCAGGGAGAGTCATTAATTCCTGGACCCCTCTTGTCTTTGAGCTTTTTATTTGGGTGATGAGGACAGCTTTCACATTTTTACAAGGCTGCTAGGAGAAGTTAGGGAGGCATGCTGTTGCCATTCCTGATCTCTGATCTCAGAGTGCCTCAGCGTCCCATGAAAAGCAGTAGTCGGTCCTGGGTGACATCTATCACACCTCTAGCTGCTTATTCAAGTTCCCGCTAAACGGTGACTCCAGCTTTCCCAGGCAGGGCCGCGTCAGTGTGACTCTCTTGAGTGACTTTCCTAAGCCTTCACCAAGCAGCTGACTTCTCTCTGATGTGCCATGATTCTCAGAGGCATGTCCCCTTGCCCTCCTAGGCCCTGGCATCCTAGTTAGAAGGATCAGCTGATGCCCTTTTCTTACAATTAACTCCGTATGTCAGACTGCAAATTGACAAAACTGTCAGACAAGCAACAACAGAAAAAAAAAAAAGGTTTTAATTAGTTCTTCATGAAGATCAGGAAACATGGTAAGAGAAAAATGCCTGAATCTGCACGAGGTTCTTTGAACTATAATTAGAATGTAGGATTTAAAAGCCGTGCGGGCCCATTAGCTCTGTGCTTACTGTTCAGAAACAGGATGTAAGGGGAGTATGGAGGAAGCTGGTGATGGTCATGTCAGCTTAAAGACACGTGTTCTTTCAGTTTCCCTTTTCATCTGTGCTCCTGAGAGTCCTTGAGGCTGGTGTCGAACCTAGAATGTAGATACAGTATCCGCTCATGAGGCCCCACATCTAAGCCAGGCACTGGATTCCTGGGCAACAGAACCTGGCCAGGTGGGAGAGTGAGTGCAGAATATACTGGGGTGGCTTGGGCGCTAGGCAGCAGCAACCTGGCCCCTCCCATCTCAGGCAGAACCAACCTGAAACCTCCTATCCCGGACAGCAGCAGCCTGGACCCTCCCATCTCAGACAGTAGCCACCTGGACCCTCCCATCCCAGACAGTAACAACCTGGACCCTCCCACTCAGACAGCAGCAGCTTGGCCCCTCCTATCTCAAGGAAGAACCAACCTTACTCCCTTCCATCTCAGACAGCAGCAGCCTGGACCCTCCCATCCCAGACAGTAACAACCTGGACCCTCCCATCTCAGGCAGAGTCAACCTGGACCCTCCTATCTCAGACAGCAACAACTTGGCTCCTTCCATCTCAAACCGAACCGACCAGGGCCCTCCCATCTCATGGCAGAAGCAGCCTGGCCCGCAACCCATCTCTCTGATCCACCCAGAACCGGGAAGGGGGCCCTGCCTCTTAGTTAGGAGGTCCCGCCTCAGGGAATGGAAGAGGGTAGTTCAAAGCTGGGCTGCCAGCATCTTTGATTTTCTTGGCAGGGAATCCTGTTTAGACACTGGGGAAGGGAAACAAACGAGGGAGCCCCAGCTCCCCCGAATTAAGATGCCTCAACTCTCATCCACCTGAAGCCACCTGAGGTCCCCCTTATCTCACAGCCTTCCCACAGCTTGCCACCTACAGGATTTCCTTCCCCAAGCTCTAATTAGAATAATTACCAACACAGAGATGGCACGTTCCGTGTGCTTTCTAAGTCTTAACTAGGGGAATTCTCACATCATTAGGTGCATTTCATAGACGAAGAAGCAGAGAACAGAATGTTGAGTAACTTCCAAGGTCAGGCAGCTGCAGGCATTGGGGCTCAGATTCCCCTCTAGGCAGCTGGATCCAGAGCCTCCCCTCTCAGCTGAGACCCAGTCTCACTACTGCCTTTTGATTTTCTCTCTCTTAAAGCCCGAGTTGTAGACCAGATGTTGACTTAGCAGGATCAGTTGTGCTGTTTGTTCACACTCAAGCAGCATTGTTGATTTATGGCCATGTTGCTGTTCTTGCTGGATTTGAACTCATGTGGCATGGTTCGAATCCTGTTGTTGGCTAATTCACATAGTATTTACAATTTATGTAAACAGAATAAACATTATAAAAGATGCCACAGTCATAAGCGAACAAACAGGCTGATAGACATCACAGTGAACTTCCAGCCCAAACCAAGCAGGATAGGAACTGAATGACAGCAGGTCCTGAGCCCTCCATGCCCCCTGCCGGTTGAATGCTCTCTTGTGCCTCCTTTCCTTCCCCAACTACTACAGAAGGAGCTGCTTTTCTGTGACTGCATTGTGTTCCATGTGAACACATGGAGGTTCATGTCTCTATCTGTGGCACTGTTGACAGGCAGTGTAATTGGCTCTAATTTTCTGGCTATCACAAATACAGCACCTATAGACTTTTGGTAGAAAAGAGATGTCAGCTTGAAGGATCAAGTCCTGGAATACCACGCGCTCAACCGAGTTCTGAGTTCAAGTCCAGGACTTTCATCTGCTCAATCCTAACCTGGGAGAACACGGTTAGACTTCCTCGACTATTGCAGTTCCCTCTTGCAGCCCCAGGGCAGGGTTGCTAGACATCAAATAGATGATGTGTGTTGGGGTTTCTATTGTGGTCACAGAACACCGTGACCACAAACAACTTGGGGAGCAGAGGGTTTATTTCAGCTCACAGCTTTCAGGTCACACCCTATTGCTGAGGGAAATGAGGGCAGGAACTCAAGTAGGGCGGAAACCTGGAGGCAGGAACTGATGCAGAAGCCATAGAAGAATGCTTGCCCTTGTGGCTTGCCCAGCCAGCTTTTCTATACACCATCCAGGACTACCTGCCCACAGTGGCACTGTGCATAATGGGTGGGGGTCCTCCCATATATCATTAATCCAGACAATACCCCCCACAAACTTGCCTACAGACCAGTTTTGTGGAGGTATTTCCTCAGTTGAGATTCCCTCTTCCCAGCTATGTCTAGGCTTGCAGCAAGTTGACAACACACTAACAGGAACTAGTAATGCGACTGATGTCCTTAAGTCACCTGATGCCACACACGTGCCCCATTGAGGAGACTGTCTTTCTTCCTTGGTGTTACAGCCATGCACATCTTTGCCATTCCTCCTGGGGATGTGGTTCAGGGATGACGCACTTGCGCGTGTTCGAGGCCGTGGGCTTTAGTCTCCAGCACTACGGAATAAATAAAATACTTAAGTGGGGGCTGGAGAGCTAGTTCAGGTAGCAAGTGCTCCCTGTGTGAGCCTAAGTACCTGAGTTTGAGCAATAGCTTGGAAAAATTTGCCAGATGTGGTGGTGTGAGCCTGTACTCCTAGCACTGGGATTGGGGAGACAGGAGGACCTCCGGAGATTGCTGGCTAGCCAGCCAGATCTGATCTGAGAGCTCCAGGTCCCAGCAACAGATGGATTCAAAAACCAAGCTGGACAAGTACCAGAGAACAACACCAGGGTCAACCTCTGGTCTTTATGTGCATACTCATGTGCACACATGTGCACACACACACACACACACAGAGAGAGAGAGAGAGAGAGAGAGAGAGAGAGAGAGAGAGAGAGAGAGAGAGAGAGAGAGAGAGAGAGAAGCATTCAAACATTAGTTAACCATTCTGGGTATAACACTGTTCTGTAATCTTAATGGGTGTGTTTCTAATAAGTAATGGGCCTAGCATTCTGTTGACTATCTCTTTTGTTGTTGCTCCTGTGACAAGCCATTTGCTGTCGCTTAAAAAAATATGGGTAGCCTGGTTTCTCCATTAATGTACGGACATTTTATTTAAAATACAAACCTTTTGACCAACATGAAGGATAGATTCTAATAGAATACAATGTATGACTCTCTTCCTCCCTAATGACACCTTCAAGGTCACAAAGAAAAGGCCTACTACCTTCTCGAGGATTCACTGTCTAGCTTTCCCTATTTAGGATTAAAATCTGGAACTGGAGTCCCAGCATGGGTTGTAAACCACTGTCAGGTGATATGCAGGAGGGAACATTTATTTTTCCCCATCTGGGAATTTGCTATAAGCCGCTGTGGTCTTTGGAAAGGCCCATCTTTCTCCATTTAAAATAGAATGAGGGAGTCCTTTATGGGATGAGCCACTGGGCAAGCCCAGCTCCTTCCAGCCTGCGAAATGTTGTTTCCTTGGGAGACCTTGGCTGTTTGTTTATTGAAGGGATCTGTGGGTGGTTTTTTTTTTTCTGTCAAAGTTATTGGAATCAGGTTCACAATATTTCCTGGATATCCCCTCAGTGTCCGGATACCCAGTCCTGACGTCATCTTCCTGGCCCTTGGTATTTACAATTCGCTGCTGCTTTTTTCCTCATTGATCTGGTTATGGGCTGAAATGGTTTCAAAACCATCAGCTGTGACTTCATTGATCGCTGCGCTGTTTTTCTGCTCTCTGGGTCAGATTCCTCTCTCTTTGTTTCCTGATTTCTGCTTGACTTCAGCTGAATTCTTTCGCCTTCACGTGCTTCTTTAAGGGAGCGCAGAGGGCTCTAAGTTGATGCCTTTCTTGGTAGCCTAGGTCTTTCTCTCCGCATCCCTCTGCATTCCAGTCGGTGATGCCTTGCACATCAGATATGCTCCACTTTCCTTCCTAGTCTTCCCAGAATACATTTCTCTCTGGTTTTCTTCTTTGGTGTGTGAGCTATTTATCAATATGTCCTTAGCATTTAAAACATTTCGGGCCTTTCTGGGGTCCATGTTGTTAACTGATTTCTGGTTTGAGTTCCTCGCAGTTAATGAACATATTATGTATCCTATCCTTGTCCATTGGCACAGCTAGAATTAAATACCCGAGTCTGGATAATACCTAAGGAGTCTATCTTTCCTGGTCATGGGGGTTGTGAGGTCCATGTCAGTGGAGACTAAGTCTTCCTAAGGTGAGAGACTCTAGCCTCATGTAGTGTAAGGTGGAAGGCCATTGGGCAGAGCATAGCTTGAGACCTTCTCTATGAAGACATAAGACCATTCACAGGACAGTGGTTCTCAACCTGTGGGCCATGACCCCTTTGGGGTCTAATGACCCTTTCACTGGGGTCAAATATCAGATACCCTGAATATCAGATATAAACATTATTATTCGTAACAGTAATAAAATTGCAGTTATGAAGTAGCAACAGAAATAATATTATGTTTTGGGGGAGTCACCCCAACACAAGGAACTGTATTAAAGGGTCACAGCATTAGGAAGGTTGAAAAACCGCTGGTCTATACCCTCTCAAAGCCCCACCTCTCAGTGTTGTCCTTTGATTTTTTCAGGCAGATGTGTTCAGGTCGTAAAGGTCAGGTTTCAGTGATCCATAAAATGGTCTATTGTGTGACTGCTCCACATGCAGGCCAAAAGAATGTGCTAGGTAAATGGTATGTGTCAATCAGGTCTCTTTTCCGTCCTTGCCTGTGGGCCAATATTATACAGGCCCTACATTGTATGGCAGCCAGACTTTCAGGCCAGCTCCTACCTGACCACACAGGAGGTGGTCACTGAGCCTTCCAGACAGGATGTCACCATCCTAAACAAAAGATCAGGATATGCTAATATCGTTATGCTCCTTTCTTTGTAATTATAGAGATCGCCTGGTAAGAGGTGTTAATCCAGCTATGTGACAGAGCAACCATAGTTGTGGACATGACTTTAGTCCCGCTACCCTGGAAACAGAATGCTAATGAACTTCCCCCTCAGTTTACCTTTTGATATAAAAGCTGTTTGGATAATAAACACAGCTTCAGGATTTGAATGAACCCTGGGACTCCCTTCTGATATTGCCATGTGAACTGTGCCTCAATTATTCCCACGCCTCCACACTGGTCCGAGAGATAATTTATGTTGGGCTGGACCCCGACACTTGCCATCCCTCTATTTGTCCTGAGAGCAGTGGGTGGAGAGGAAGAGCGTTTAACACGGGTCTGTCCTCTTGTTTTCAGCTTCACACACTGTGGTTTCTGTTAGGTGCAGAGACATCTGGGATTGTCAACTTTATTCATTTTAAAACCATCTTTAAGTACCTGGTGCCATTCTCTGCTCTGGAGGACACTTTGTCTGATACTGATGCAGCAATGGCCTCTTCTTGGTGGAGTGTGAGTTTGGGACACTGTCCCCTAATGTTCCTTGAAGGCAGTGCATAATGGGGTCTTTATCCTTTAAACTCCAGTCTGAAAACCTGGCTTCTCTTTGAGATGGGGATGAGATTTAAATTAAAAGTAACAAGAGCTGATGAAATGGCTCAGTGGGTAAGAGCATGTGCCACGCAAGCCTAGTGACCTAAGACTGGTCCCTGAAACACATAGTGGACTCCATGTGCCATGGCATATACTCACATATACACACATACACACAAGTGCACATGCACATACACACAAGTGCACATGCACACATAAATGCATGTACACATGCAAATGCACATACACACAAACACACATATACACACAAATGAACATGCACATACACACAAAAACACATGCAATGCATGACCACACACATGCACTCACACCCACATGCAGGCATAAAATTACTAAATAAAATAAATATTAATATCAATAACATTTGATTTAATGGTATTTTTCATTTTGGTTTCTATCTATCCCACTAATATATTTGTCTGTGGTTTATTCTCTCTTTCCTGCCTTCATGGATGTGGTGGTTTCTGGTTGGAGAATTACTTCAGGTACTTACACATCTGTGTCTGATTACTTTGCCTGATCAGCCCTTACTTCTCTGCCTCCGTACTAACATAGTCACACCATGTAGTGTCTTTGCAAGCTCTTGCTAATACCCGTGTCAGCGCTGTGTCCCTAGTCTCTGAGCTTTTCTGCCCCATCCCCTTGGTCATGCCTTCCTGTTTTTGTTTGCACGAGTGTGAGTCTTGGTTGGTATAAAGTGACTTTGATTTATGGGGTAGTGGAGATTTTTGATTTTCTACAGACATCCTTGAGCTGTGTTATGGGACTCACCCATGATTACTTGGACACAGTGAACCCTTCCACATCTTTCCTGAAGTCAGGAGAGTCAAGGCCACCATTGAGTCTAGAGAAAGTTAAGTGTTGCCACAGGGCAAGGTGAGGCCTTCTGAACCCTTTAGACCTTGAGGTTTGAAGTCTCCCTGTGGAGAAAGGAAACCCATGTGACTCCTTGCTGGATCCTGAAAGGGTCAAGCTGTGGTCCTTAGGGCCGTCCTTTCTCTAGTCCTCATTACACCCAGCTGCAGTCCTTTTAGTCCACACGTGTCAGAACCCCTGGGCAGTCGGACCCGGGAGCCAGGCTTCTCTGTCTGGTCGTGGCTGGAGAGGATTATTTTTGTGCTAACTGAGATGAGTAGAGTCTCCCACTGGAGGTGGCACTATTCCGTGGCTGAAATCCAGGACTTCATACAAGGACACATGTATTCATCACGCTGCTTCATGCTTATGAACGTGATCTAAGCAGCTGCTTCAGGCTCCTGCCTCGACCTTCCTGCCATGCCAGACTGAGCACTGAACTGTGAACAGAAATAAATTTGCTCCATCGCTGTGCTTCAAACATACCAATAGTAATAGTAGTACTACTATCACTAATACCAAAATAATCCATACTGCATTGCTGTTCATACTTTAAAGTATCAGGTTATTTTTTTAAATATCATATTGTGGAATAAAACACATACAGAAAATCAAATAAAACAAATGTATGAGCAATGCATTTTTTTCTCCACCAAACATGAATTCAAGAAAGAGAGCTTGCTCCCTCAGGAATGAGCCCGGCTGCAGCCACCCCATTCACTCTCTTGTAAGCATCAGCCTGACTCTCATGGGGATGAGTATCTAAAAGCCTGGTTTTATCATTCAAATGTGAATTCCTGGACATTACAGCTTAGCCCCCGAATGATTTTTTGAAAATCTGACATGTCTTTTCAGCTTTCTGCACCCTGTAAATTCGCCTCTTATTTCTTTCCTCTCACAGCCATTATCAGCAGGGGAGCCTGGCGCCTCCGACTCACAGCCTCCCTCCAGGCTGGATATTGCCGATAGCATTCTCTACACACCCGCCTCTATCCTTTCTGCCTTCCTGCACATTGGCCTCTGAGCCAGGGACTGGGTCAGGCCAAGGCTTAGGCCCTCTGTAAAGTCGTTATTTGGTGTCTGGCCAGAAGATGAGTGTATCTCATTTTGCCTTGCAAATAGCCCCAGTCCGTCAATGCCTGCAGCCTCTTCTTCCATCAGAGCTGCAAAGGACGCCTTTTCCATTCTGTACTTCTTCTCTTTCTGCCTTCGATTTGTCAACTGGCTTTTCAAGAATTTAAGGAGAAAGTCACTGCTCGTCCACCTTTTAGCTCACCAAGGGGCATCTCTCATTTCTCCTTTGGTGGAAAGGATTTTTATCTCTCCTTCCCGTGTGGGGATGTAAGATAGTGGCTTATAGTCTCATATTTGTGAAAACATTTCTACTCGACCCTCGGTTTTAAAGGCATCGTGTCTGGGTACAGATGTCTGGGATGAGATGTAAAGACGGCTCATCTCGTCGTCTTCCGGCCTCATAGTTCCTGGAGTCAAACCGGCTGCGCTGGTTGTTTGTTTCCCTGCCCTGTCCGTCCTGTGTGCTTTCCCATCACCCTCATTTCACTGAGTTTCTCTTAGTTTTTAAGTTTTACCTATTATTAGTGTGTGACCACAGGTTACAACTTTAGAGAGCTGGTTCTCCCCTTCCATCATGCCATACCACTCAGGTCTTCAGGCTCCTCTGCGCTCCAAGTCACCTCACTGGCCCCACTTCGTCGAATTCCTTGGATTAAAAGATGCATTCTCTCCTTTGTCTTGTTCAATTTTGTGTGTGTGTGTGTGTGTTAGACAGCTCCCTGCTGCCCTGTGGGTCATTGACATCCCTCAGTCTTGATTCACAGGACACTTGAGCTCAGATTCTAGTCCTCTGGCGCACCACCCTGACCATGCCTTGCCCATCCTCCCTACACCACTGTTTCGTTTTAAAGCTTGGCAGCCGGAGTTGGTTTTCCCCCTCATTTCCAGACATCCCCTGAATTGTCCTAGGCTTCCCACTTCTTCACTCCTTACACACACGTGTTTCCCCCTTGATACCCAGCATCACCATCCATACGTTAGAGTTATTTTCACCTATCCACCATCTACTCTACGTCCTAGATGGCTCTGTTTCTACCTTTGATTTCTTCTTCTGATTCCGCCTATATCTGGTACCGTGTGAGCACTGGGTTGTAGGGTCTCTGGTTTTTAACACCTTCTCCTGAGGGTACTAAGTTTTCTTTTAAAGGGGATTAAAGGATTATTTTGATTGCCAACTAGACTGGCTTGACTCATGGGTAGAAGATCCATAAAGCACACCCCTGCCTGTGCCTATGATTGGGTTTCCAGAGATGAACTGAGGTAGGGAAACACCTGCCTGGATGTGGGTGTCTGGGAGCCCAGACAGAATGAAAGGAAACAAGAACTAGATGATGCCATTGTTTTCCCTCTGCTTCCCTGCCACGGCAAGAACAGCTCTGCTCTCTCACAAGGCCCTCGCCATGAAGTGATCTGCCTCACCACATCCCAATGGAGCCAGCCTGCCAGGGGACCGAGACCTCTGGAAATATGAGCTAAAAGAACTTTTCCTTTCAAGTTGTTCCTTCGGGCATTTTGTCACAGTGAAGAAAAGTCCGGTGCATTTTAGGATGCAGTTCTCTCTCTCTCTCTCTCTCTCTCTCTCTCTCTCTCTCTCTCTCTCTCTCCTTTCTTTTGTTGTTGTTTTCAAAGCAGGGTTTCCCTTTGGAGCCCTGATCATCCTGGAACTCACTCTGTAGGCCACAGGTTGGCCCCCAACTCAGAGATCTGCCTACTTCTACCTCCTAAATGCTGGGATTAAAGGTGTGCACCACCACGCCCGAGCCCTAGGGCATAGTGCTTAAATCCTATCTGCTTCCTTTGGGGCTTCTGCTGAATACTCACGGTGTTTATTCAGGTCCTGGGAAGTAGTGAAACCTGAGCCCTACACTCTGTCTTTTTGCCCCAGTCAGGTGCTGGCTTCTCTGCTTGGTCCCCTTGACCTTTGGTGTTTTGCAAGCATGTGTAAGCCAGTGTGTGTGTGTGTGTGTGTGTGTGTGTGTGTGTGTGTGTGTGTGTGTGTGTGTGTGTTTATCTAGCAACACAAGGCCTACCATGTGACCTCTCACACTGCAGGGGATTTAGTCACCTCCAGCCTCCTGAAGTCCTGAACACAGCTCTTAACTCCACAGCCCCCACCAGCCTGCTGCCACCTAGTTCACACCTGCTGTGGGCTGTGACTGGGGATTCCCCTGGGAGAAAGGCCAGACAAATGCAGAGTTTGCCCAAATTAAATCCCTGATCTCTGGGGTGGCATTGCCTCCAGCTTCTGCCTGCTTTAGTCACTCGCTGGTGCCTTCCAACAACCATTTAAATCCCTCCCCAGGGTTTATAATTGCTTTTGGCAAGAAGGTTAGTCTAATATAAGCCACTTCCCATTCTGGGAGCTGGGAGCTTCTCATGTATTTCTGTTTTACATGTGTGTGCAGCCTGCCAGTTCTCAGCACCATTACCCACACTCACCCTTCCCCTTGCTTCTCCTCTCCCAGTGAGTCACCACTCTTCCCTGACAAAAGCAAAAGGCAGCACAGCCCTCCCTGGGTGGCCTCGTCACCCGCTCTGCAGGCACTGACCTACTGCACCGAGGCCTCATGGCTTCTCGGATCTTTCCCGCTTAGGAGTGGCCATGCATCTTCAGTGAGGCTGGATCTGCAGCCTTGGGGTCTCCTATTCCCAACACCTTCCTCGATGGGGTGGTGTAGCCCTGCAAAGGAAGACGACCTCACCTGAAGTTTTGGTCTCTGTGTTCCGAGTGGTCTTTTTTATAATTCTGTAGTCTTCTGTTATCAGGTCATTGTTCTATTAAAGTTCCTCTGTGAGTGGCTGTGATATCCTGCCCGGGTCCCTGGTATTCACATGATTCTTGTCTTCAGTCATTATGTTTCTCAGCAGATGGGCTTTACTGGTTGTCTGATAAAATTCTCAATTTAGTCATGCATTTTCTTGAATGCGTTAATAAAAGTGATTTTAAAATCTGTGTCGGCAAACTTCGAAATCTAGATTCTGTGCAGGCCTGTTTCCATTGTCTTGTTTTTCTTTCCAAGTCATTTCACGCCTGATATGTTTTGATCGACTGTTGAACATTGCGCACGAACGGCTCTTCATGAGGTCGCCTTCTCTAGGCATCTGTAATCTCCGGCCCACAGGGTGGAGTGGAAGATGTTGGTCCCAGCAGGAGCGGAGGTGTTTTGAAGCTGGTTCTGGATGCTAGGTTAGTCTACAACACCTCTGGTCCCCAGAGCTCTAACACATCTTTGGGGGGGGTGTTTCCTGGGCCCTTATCTCCCCTCCCCCAGGTATCCTCTTCTGGGTTCTGCAAACCTCTTGCCGGAGCTCCTTATGGCTTCCCTGCTCTGTGCAGCTGCTTCCTGTTTGGTTTCTAAACCTCTGTGTTTGTGAGGCTAGGGCAATGGCAGAGACATCAGAGGGAGCCCACGTTTCTCTTTGGTCTTAGCTTGAGTGGTGCAGTTTCTTGCCCGGGCTCGGGGCGTTCCTTGATTCCCCTCTACGCTCCCTGTGCTTGGACGACCATGCTGGTATCCTCAGGCAGAACCTTCTCTGGCATTCCCCAGCTGCAGCTGTGTTGGGCTGGGCTATTACATAGTGCCCTAGCTGCAGTGGGCATCTGTTTCAAGCAATTAGCTTTCCCATAAGCAGGCTGAGTACTCCTGTCCTCTGAATTTTCAATTTCACACAACCTAATTTGGTCCTGAGCACACTCTGGGGGTCTGGCAAACATGATTTTTATGCTTTTTTTTAAAAAAAAAAAATCCGAACTGAAGCAATTACTTGGATTATTTCCGTAAAGTCATCTTTGGTCCTAATTTGTCCAGGCTGCTTGTACAAAGTCCAGTCAAAATGAGGAATAATTTGGTGGTGCTTTAGAGTACAGACAACACAAACATTTGGATTTCTTAAATAAATATTAGTTGAGTTCTACCATAGCCAATGTTGTTACTCATATGAGCTCAGTTCCACCTGGTCTCATTTTTTTCCAGGGCAGATAATATAGCCCTGGTGTGACCACCACCACCTCTCTAAGTCTCCCCCCACCCCGGTGTGACCACCACAGCCTCCTTAAGTCCCCCCTCCACACCCTGGTGTGACCACCACAGCCTCCCTAAGTCTCTCCCCACCACACACACACACACCCTGGTGTGACCATCACAGCCTCCCTAAGTCTCTCCCCACCATACACACACACACACCCTGGTGTGACCACCACAGCCTCCCTAAGTCTCTCCCCACCACACACACACACACACACACACACACACCCTGGTGTGACCATCACAGCCTCCCTAAGTCTCCCCCCGCCCCCCACCCTGGTGTAACCACCACAGCCTCCCTAAGTTTCTCCCCACCACACACACACACACCCTGGTGTGACCACCACAGCCTCCCTAAGTCTCCCCCCACAATGGTGTGACCACCACAGTCTCTTCAAGACTCACTACTCCTGTGCTACAGGGCCTAGGAGGCAGATTTGGGCGCAATCACGCTTTCCAATTATAATCTCACCTTCAAAGGAAAGAGATCATGATCTCAAGTGTCCTTCATGTGACATGTTAGACCTATCCTTCTGGCTACTACTTGCTCCTTCAGAGGCGAGGTAGACCCAGATTGGAGTTCTAATTCTAAGATGACAGTCTAGTAAAAGTGTCTGACTTTCTCCATTTCCTGGCTAGGAGAATGTAGTCCCTGTTTCCAGGCTTGTTCAGGAAGAGTCGAAGAGACAGATGGAATGGCGTGTGTAAGCCTGCCGTGTGTATATGTGTGTGTGTATATATATATATACTGCGTTTTTCCCTGGCCTCCACAGAAAGCCCTTCCTTTCCCTCCTCTGACCCTGTAGCTCCTTAGAGTCTTGAGCCTGATTCAGCTGGGCAGAGTGGGAGTTCATCCAGGTTCTGTGGACCACAATAGAGTGTTTTTACTCCCATGCTTGTTCCGGCTGCATCCTGCATGCACCTGCTCTGTGGTAGAACTTGGGGGGGGGGATACAGAACCGAGGAGCACCCGCTGAGACCTCCTGCAGGGGGTGAATGGTTGCCGTGGAAACACGAAGGCAGGTGCTCTGAGAGTGGGACTGCTAGACTGTGGGGAGAGACTCTGCCCCATCCAGGTGGAGAGCGGCAGCCGTGGTCCCCTCTGGGTGCAGGTGGAGAAGGAGCAGTGGATGGATGCTGAGTAGAGAAAGATAGAACTGGCTTTTCCTAAAGAAGGATGACAGCATGCGACGAGACAGAGGCTGGGTGTTCAGGAGTCGTGGCTGTCAGAGCTACGCCATCCTTGGCTATCCCAGCACCTTCACTTGTCCAGATAGATTGTTTTGATAAGAATCAATAGGAGACAAGTCTACCTTGAAGTCTGTGAGAACATGAGGTGCCAACCCTGCCACCAACCAGATGTGCCCCACCCAATGGAGGCATGGGGCTCTCCTGTCTTCTATGTGCTGTGATCCTGAGCTTAAGGATTTACTTCTGACCTTGTTTCTTCCCTGAGAAGATATGGGGCAGGCGATTATCCCACATACTAAACAGAGCTGTTAAGGCACCATGCTCAGCACCTTCTGAATTATTATTAGCCTTGTTCATTTAGTTAGTAGCAGCTCTGCAAAGCCCTGAACTTCCTGTCTGTCCTCTGTACCACCAACTTTGTGCAAAGCCACCACCTTCCTGTTTCCGTGCCAGGTGACTTTTCCTAAAGAGCCAGGCACGGGCAGGCTGAAGAAAGAATTCTGTCCAAATTCAACCTGGCGAGCTGAGGAGTTTATTATGGTTACTTACGGGAGTACAGGTGACCCCTCCACACCAGCAAGTAAGTTCCCAGGGCAACATACAGGCAGATATACCACTGAAGACTCCCATGCATGGCACAGAGGACTTCAGCACCAAAGATGGTCCTCTTGCAGCTTGAGGGCAGCCACACTACCCAAGAGTTCCGTCAAGTACCTGGTTACCTCCTGTACTAGGCATGGGGTGCCCAGGCACACCTTGGTAATACATATGTTGGGAGAGTTGAACAAAGATGGAGATTGGAACATGGAGAACGCAGTGGGTGGGGACTCAGGATGCTGCCTGTGGGCCTTGAGAGAGGGCTTCTCCCTATATTTCTCCTTCTGCTTTGCACACCTGACCTTGAGTTCCCATTGGAAACCCCAGCTGGCTCCACCCGGTGTGCTCAGCACAGACATCCTCTTCTCAGGGAAATGCCCACCTCACCTTGTCTTCATTCTCTGTCCTTTCCCATCTGAAGTCCCCACCAGGAGCTTTGTTGGAGCTTTGTTTAGGGACACATAGCCTGGGAATTCCCTAGACAGACTTGCTGCTGAAGCAGGCTCAGGGTCCAGGACATGGCTCTAGCATCTGCCTCAGCAAAGGCCGTGGAGACTGCATGCTTGTGGGAGAGGCTAGGCCTTCGTTTTGTTGCTAGACATGGAAGAGTACTTTAGAAGGCAAGTTGGTTACCATCTGGAATTTCCAGGGTTCTAGTCCAGGCCTTCCATGCCTAGGCCAACCATCTGCAGCAGCCTAGGCTTCACTGCCAAGGGCATCTTAGGAGCCCAGATGGAGCCATTCCCTCCTGGAAAACTCCACAGGGAGAAACCTGCTGCCTTGGCCTGAGCTGAAGCCCTTTCTCTGTGTTCTGGACATCAACTTGGGCTGACATTTGTAACCATGCTAGAGGAGCTGGTTCCTTCTGTCCTGTTATTTTCTATAGAAACACGGACACAGTGGGCTTCTTTGCATCCCATGTCCCCAAATCACAGACAAGCACACATATGTGTGTACACATATACACATGGCCCCTGCATGTCTATATCTTGTTTTCACCTGCCCCAGTCTGGTGTCACTAAGCCAGAAGGAGGGAGCCAGGCACATGGGTAGCCCCTGAAGTCACCTTATTAATCCATGCCACCCGGAGAAGCAGCGGAAAGTCTAAGGAACAGTGGAAAAGACAAGGCTAAGTAAGATTCCTTTGCATGGGGGATGGAATATCTGTTTTAAGACTCTGCTCCTCTCTAAGGGTGTTAGGTACTGTGTCCCCTACCAAGGAACCTGGGGAATGTTCTAGCTGATGTGGACTTTGTCCACCTGGCCACCTTCAACTGACAAAAGGTGCCAGAGCAATGTGTGTGTGTGTGTGCGGGGGGGGGGGGTTCAGCCACTCACTGCTCGGCTTGAGCTCTTTCCTGCTCTATTGCTCACCAGGGAGCCTTCCCTGGCCAGTCCACTGGCCCAGAGGAAACGAGGACCCTGGAAGCAGTTTTTCATTCTAGACGGCTCACTAGCTAGGCTCACAGCTCCACAGCCCCACCGATGGCCATGTTGTTTGCCGTTGTGAAGCCCTGGGCCTGGAGGTTTTGTTATGCACCATTAGCGCACCAAGTGCTGACTCCTGCAACCATGTCAGGCCCAGACAACCATTGTGCGAAGGTGTCAGCTTCTCCGCCAGATCAGCCAGGCTCGACACTATCTAATCAAACTCGCAGTCAGCATTTTTAGAACTGGAAAAACAGATTCCAATTTATGCATAGAAAAATTAAGTCTACGAATAGCTTAGAACATTTTGAAAAAGATGTGCAAAAAATTGGGGGAGAGGGATGGAGAAAACTCACTCACTGGACTTCAAAAGGGAATGGGGAGCCACAGGCGCTAGGGACTGTGGGTCTGTCAAGGAAGGCAGTAAGGCTGGGAGAGAAGAGGGGTGGAGAAGTGGCCACGACATAGGCAGGAAGGGTAAGGGATTTGTTAAATAGATGTGGGAGATGTTGGCAAATGTGGAGAAATTAGAACACATTTTATCCCTCACTTCATGCTAACTAAACTCCAGATGAACCTTACATCAGCCAGAGAGATAACCAATAAAGATAACTTTAATAATATGGAAAACACCTTTGTGACCTTGGGGTGGAGCTAAGGGATTTCCTCTCTCCTTCACTTGAGGTGGTCTTGTTCTGTAGCCTAGCTAAAGCTGGCTTGGAACTCCTGAAACCTAGATTCAAGGATAACCTTGAATTTGAAGCCATCCTCCTGCCTCAGTTTTCCTAGTGGCTGGGGTTATAGGGATGAACCACTTTTCTCATTAAGACCTCACTGTTGGTCCAAAGATAAGAACTGGCCACAGAATCTGTCAGTGAAGACGGCCTTTTATCCTCAAAGAGAGGACAGCAGCGGCTACAGGGGTAGACCGAGTGACCACACTTTGCAATGTGTGGACCTCAGGCAGGATCTTCAGCAAGGACAGTGAGGATGTCCCACCCATATAGAGGAAGGTGGGACAGCCAGCTGACTGTGAGCAACACTCAGGAAGCGGTCTCTCTCAGGGTGAAAGCCCTGTGGGCATGTGATGTACAAACCTATTCAATGTCCCTCATGGTCAGAAACAATCCTTCCTACTGACCACACCCATGCTTTCTAAAGTGGTTTCTGCCATAGGCAAAAATGGGGGAGCATCCTCTGACAGGGGCAAGGCCCAGAAAGTCAACTTGCTCCATGTGCAGAGTCATGGGCCAAATAGTAAGTGTCCTTGCTCGGGTACAGATTGACTCAGGGACCTGGGGAATTTTCAAAGGAGTATTATCTGCAGAAAAGTGGTTTTATGTGGGGGGGGGGACCTAGACCCACAAGCTCACTGGGAGCCCTGAACTCCTCCTTTGTTTATGGTCAGCCAGTTCTCTGGGGTCTCTCTGGGACCCAGATTGACCCCTGGAGGTCAATGGAGACAGGTGGGAATGTCAGAGTTGAAAGTACACCTAACTCAACCACCCTGAGCTCCGTCCCCAGCACTCTGGTCTCAACTTTTTCCTCACTGTGTCCTCTGAACCCTGCCTGTCTCCCTGGGACTGTTGGTCACCGTGATGAAACTGAGATCCTCTGGGATCTGTTTCAGATCCACCTGCCTGTCTCGCTACAGGTGTCACCTCCACTGAACTTGCTGTACCTTCTTAGCAGTGGGATCTTCTATTGTTCCTCTTGTTTGGGGACAGGGTCTCGAAGAGCCTGTGGCTAGCCTTGGTCTCTCAGTGTAGCCAACGATGCACCCAGCCCCAGTTCATAACCATACCCCTTTGGCATACAGCTCTCCTCAGAAACCCTCAAGGGCTAACCCCAGCTCCGTTCTTCAGTCCCACTGGCCTGACCTAGCTTTCCCTCAGCCTGGCACCATCTGTATCTGGGTTTCCAGAGAGGTGTCTTAACACCGGAACAGCAGGTTGAACCCAGGGCCAGCAATTGAGCACCTCAGAAGTGCAGCCATCAGCTCAGTACCCGACATATCACTGAGTGCGTGTTGATGGAAACTCAACGTGATGCCTGGCCTGATCAGTGACATGTGACACATTGTACACGAGTTTCTCAGGCACAGATCCTGCCCTTCTGCTTCTCCAGCTGGTGTAGCTTCGGGCTCTGAGCAGCTGTTTTTGACTCAGCTGTGAGGCTGGCATCTCACCTCGTCTTCCTACCAAGAGCCATCCAGGGTCAGAAACTGCCACTTTGCTCCCCTTGAAGCCAGCCCTGGCCCTCCACAGGCACTCTACTCGACTTTTGCCCTGGTCCTGCCTAAGGCCTGTGTACAACATCTCAGCCTCTGAGCTCAAACTGAAATTTCTGAGAGTCTGTCTTAGTTAAGGGTTTTATTACTGTGAAGAGACACCATGACCATGGAAATTCTTATAAAGAAAACGTTTCATTGGGTGGCTCACTTACAGTTTCAGAGGTTCATTATCATCATGACAGGGAGCATGGCAACACTCAGGCAGATGTGGTGGTGACTGAGAGTCCTTCCTACGCCTTGCAGGCAACAGGAAGTCAACTGAGACATTGGTGGTATCCTGAGCATAGGAAACCTCAAAGCCCACCCCCACAGTGATGCACTTCCTCCAACAAGGTCATACCCACTCCAACAAAACCATGCCTCCTAAGAGTGCCACACCCTATGACATTATGGGTGTCCATTATACTCAGACTACCTCAGAGAGCATTGGTCTTAAGGACATAAGCCCAGAACTGCTCACCACACATGGAGGGTGGAGTCTGAGAGGGAATGGGATCAATCTGAGCTCCTAGATCTAACTGTACTAAAGCCAAGATGTGCCTGTCTTCCCAGCTAGTCTTTGACTCGAAACCTTCTTTTCCCTCCTTTCCTCTCTCTTTTCTTCTCACCCTGACTCTCTCTCTCTCTCTCTCTCTCTCTCTCTCTCTCTCTCTCGTGTGTGTGTGTGTGTGTGTGTGTGAGATGCATGTTAATTTGCCCTCTATTACAGTAGACAGCCCCGAGCAAACAGCTGGGCAATGCCTGGTTGTCTACAGTATCTCCTATGGGAGACTTCTATGGGAGGCCTTAATTAGGCCTCTTCCCCAAGGTCAAGTATTTCCTGACCACTTTGTGTTTCTCTTGGACAGCATCCAGTGGTCCCTCCTCACTATCTGATAAAGCAGGGCCAGGTAGGGGTCATTTGACACAAGCCCATAGAAGGGCTTTTGAAAAGCAAGAGTCTGGCCCCTGGAGGAATCCCTACAGTGGCCATGGAGGTGACGGGGTGGGGGGCTCAAGATGACCCATAAGCCTGTAGTACCGCTGTAAATGGGAGCAACTTGACATGGTGGCCTTTTTTGTCTTCCTGTGCACAGATGAAGCTCCAGTGGCCAGAATATGTCAAAAACTGGATGGCTGGCAGCCACGGCAACCATGAGGGTCCCTGCTCAGAGCTGGCATTTTCCGAAATGCTGATGTGGCTGAAAGGGTGCATGTGTGGCTGGCAGCAGCAAGATACTCACAGCAGGACAGATGGTTCTGGCCAGGCCTGGGCTCTCGCCGGCTGCCCCAGGCTCCCTTGTGCCATCTGCTTTGAGGATCTCTTCACGCCACCGAAGGCAGGGTCAGGGCCTAGTGAAGTGCAGCGCAGGAGTGAGGCAGATGAGCATAGCACCAGTCATCGTCAGCTTATCTCGACGAGCAATGTGGTGAGCAGCTCAAGGGAGCAGACTCCGCTTTCCCTAACAAAACATTGTTCCCCAGAGGGTAAACGACATAAGGAGAAACAGGGGGCAAAGGCTGCGGTCCAGAACTTTTCAAACCTGAACAGCCTTTCATTAATTTTTGGCGTTTCTAAGCTTGCATCACCCAGGGCAAATGCTGGAAGGGGTGTTCTGTTTATTAGGTGAAGGATGGGGAAACAGCTAGGAGAGGTCTTGAGCTGGGCTAGGGAGAGGACTCAGCAGCTTGGGTGTCAAGGTCAAGAGAATAGGGACAGCTGGAAGACCCTGGGCTGGGGGAGGGGAACGTCTCTAAGTATCAAGCACACACGTGTATGTGTATGTGTTTATGTATGTGTGTATGTGTATATGTGTATATGTGTTTATGTGTGTGTGTATATGTGTGTGTGCATGTGTATGTATGTGTGTGTGTGCATGTGTGTATATCGGCCTGCTCCACCCCCCCCCCAGGCCTATCCTTAGCTCAGGGCATGGAGGGATGGGAAGGCAGGAAAGGAAAAAGTACAGAAGAGAAGAAAAATGAGAGATAGATGGGACTGAAAGGTGTTCCCAGTGCCAAGTGCACCAGGCCCTTGCCTGGCTTCCCTTTAAGTTCAGCCCATCTCATGCAAATAAGCAGGCTGCCCATACCACATGCAGGGACTCACACGAACTTGACAAAAGCCCCAGAAGGCTTTTTCTCAGCCTCATGCTTTAGAGTCGGAGATACACCTCAGTGTCTTTTCTCTGGTTGTTTTCTCAGGGCCCCACCCCGTGCCTGGCACTCACATAAGGTTTCTGTTCAACCACTAATGCTGCTTCCAAACTGTCAGGACATTTCTCAGGGGCCCAGACCCAATGTCTAGGACCTCAGAGGAGGCTATAGTGCCTACCTAGGGTCCAGGATGCTCTCTGTCCCCCTCTGTATTTACTACCCCAGCTTCCTGCGGCTCAGTTACAGGAATGGGAGAAGCGGGAAACAGAAGTACCCCGACTTCTGCTCCTGCCACATCCCTTTTTTCTCACCCTGTTAGTTTGGTCACCTGACTCTTCCAGGATGACTTCTCTGGTGGTCCTTGTGGTGGTTAGAATAAAAATGACCCCCAAGTAGGTCCATAGGTAGTGGCACTATTAGGAGGTGCAGTGTTGTTGGAGTAGGTGTGCATTGTTGGGGGAAACATGTTGCTGTCTCTTCCTGCTGCCTGTGGATCCAGATGTAGGACTCTCAGCTACCTCTCCAACATCATGTCTGCCTGCATGCCACCATGCTTCCTGCCATGCTAATCATGGACTCAACCCCTGAACTGTAAGCCAGCCCCAATGAAATGTTTGTCCTTATAAGAGTTGCTGTGGTCACGGTGTCTCTTCACAGCAATAGAAACCCCAGCTAGGGCAGTCCTCAGAGCCCATTTCACCCAAGCTGCTCCCTCTCCAAGCCCTAGCCCAGGACCTGCTCCTGCTCCATCAGTGTCCTGTGGGTGGTCAGGGTGCCCACTGTTAGTCCGTAGCAGTGGGGTGCAGAGTCAGACACAGCTTCATACTGCCATCCACAGCTGCTGGTATTCTTTCCCCAGGTGTTCCCTCAGGTGAAGACAGGATGATTCTTTACCACAGAAAAGGCTAGGGCAGGCCCACATGAAGCAGAGTTGGAGTCTGCTGAGACGTTTTCAGCATAGATTTCAGCATGGGGTCAGAGAGAGTGGAAGGCACGTGCCCTGGAGCACAAGGCGTCCCAAGGGAGTCGTCCCAAGTGTCTTTACAAGAGTCCCATGAACAATCTTGGTGACTTCTAAATCTCACCTCAAAGGTGCTTGTCAAATGAGATCACAGGGAGGTCTCTAAGGGGCACTGGGTAGAATTACAGAGCAGATAAACTAAATTCTAGAGGTGAAGTTAGGGTATTTTTTTTTTTACTGTAAATAAAAGTTTTGTTTGTGAGACTTCCATAAAATTTTAAGTTTGCATCTGGGGAAAGAAAACTGTCTATGCAGGTAATATACCCTTAAGCCTTAACTGCCTATGCAGGTAATATACTTAAACTGTCTATGCAGGTAATATACCCTTAAGCCTTAAGCTCGGTTCATTGCTGTTAACACTCCACTATGGAAATACTCTTATGTAAAAGAAATATTATCTCCACATTGGCAACTTTCATGGTGAATGTTAATTGTGTTGGAATCTATGACTTTCAACCGGTGAGGAACTTCAGCCAGACTCTGGGGTGAAGGCTCCTTTTGCTTCCACATAATCGTAATTTCCCTTGTCTTTCCATTCTACTCAGTCATCTTGGATTTGAGCCTCTTGTGTAGGTAGATCACTGAGAGAGCGGCCCCTCAGTGCTGGTGGATGTGTGGCCTGTGTTCAAAGGGGGAACACAAAGTCCATCCTTTCTGCTATGAGGCAGGCAGATACTGTTGGAACTTAAAACCTGTATCACTGATACCCCTGCCTTGGGAGCAGTGGGGCTGGAGCATAGACTTTCACCCCCAGGGTTGAGTACTGGGCTCATACTGCCTTGCTCCATTATTTGTCTGGTGAGCTCACCCAGCAGGGTCATGGCTGGGGTATGAGTGTGACTTCAGCCGTATGTAGGGTGGGTCCTGAGGATGGAGCACACATAACTCTGGTTGTGCCCTCCCAGCCAGGACCTCAGGATTGATGGGCAGCTGTGAGAAGCATGGAGAGGGAAGTACAGATGGCGTTCCAAGGAGCTCTCCGGTCACGTGCCACTCCGACACCCAACCCCAGCGGCCAGCACATTTGCCTGGGAGCAGAGTGACAGGCCATCTTGGTTTTCTACTCACTGACTTCCTGTCAGCCCTGGAGCCTCAGCCACACCTCACTCACACAGGGAATGCAAAGGCTCACTGTGGACTGCACACAGCCGTGCAGCTTTGGTGGATGATTCATGAGCTGTGTGACCTTGGTCTGTCCCTGCAGTGCTCAGTGCCGCTGAGTCCCATTATTGATATGAGGGTAGCTGATCAAGGTCTACCTAGGGGAGTGGGCAATGGGTTGGGTGATCTGAGGTCTGTAGGAGGCTATGGACAAGTTCAGCAAATGCCGGTGGTTACTTCATGGTTCCCATCTTGGGGTTCCCATCCTGCTCAAGAGATGGACGTGTTTTGGGGGTCAGCATGGGAGGATGCATCTGGAGAAAAGACTGAACCCAAGTGAACAGGGTGGAAAATTCTTCAGAGGAGGGTGCCCTTGGCAAAGGGGCTGTATTGGGAGAATTTAAAACTCCAAACTTACAGACTGTCCCTTCTCAGGGCACACCAAGCACAGTCAAAGGAATGGCCTGGCCACAGACTGTGCCTGTTGTCAGGTGCATGTGACAGAAGCACCTCATAGTGTCCTCCCAAGAGAAGTGGCTCACAAGAAGAGAACAGTCTGGCAGCTGACTGCCTGGGTCATATTCAGGGGAATGCTGGACCAGCTCTGAAGAGGGACAGGGACATTGGTGACTCGTAGTTACCTGGCAAGATAAAAAGGCCTCAGGTCAGGCTCTCCTAACCTCCTGCTCTCCATTTTCCTGCACAACTAAGGACAGCATAAGTCGTGTCCCCACGGAAGTCCCAGGCAAGGATCGTCCAGGTTCCTGAAAAGTAGGTGGGGGGCTCCAGCTGTGGTCGGTCACCAACTGTGTAGCCCTAAGCAAGCTTTCCACCTCTGACAAGAGGTGCCATGATCAGCTCCCAGGGCCATTGAGGTAAGTAGTGACGCCATGGCAGGGGCTCAGTTTCTAGGATCAACTGTCATGACTACAGCCCTCGAGACCTAGAGACAGCTCGATTGGTGGTGGAGTGACTCACACCCAGGCCCGGACTGCTGGGATTCAGGTACAGAGTGAGCACCACATCTCAGCATTGCCTCAGTTTCCCCATAACTCGTGAACAAGCTGGAGGAGATTGCTTGCCAGCTTGCTACAGTGTGTGGTTCCACCTGCTTCTTGCCGGGTAGAAGCAGCCTGAGGGGCTGAACTGGCTTATAGCCACCACACGCCCTAGTGTGTCTTTGGAAAATGAGACTGTGCAGGAGTGATGGGGGCCTGGAGTCTGGCAGATCTGTGTGCAGGCTGACCCTGGCTGCTGCAGGGCCTTTTAAAATTTGCTTCCCCCATGACACCTTGGTAGCGAGTGACAGCTCTAATTGGATCTGACGACACAGTTGTCAACTGTCAAGGAAGAGAGAACAGATGACTGTGTGGCTTATGACATCCATGTGGAATATGACAGCCATCAGGAGGGTGCAGGAGGCAAGTACCATGGGTGAGGTTGAGGAGTAGGGGCCTTACCCCCAAGGAGCCTCTGTGGGCTCTGGGGAGGCAGGAGGGGACACTCAAGACTATCCTTGGAGCCTTTGGTTTCGTTCTCCTCCTAGACCTGTTGTCATTTGTCATTAGAAAGCCACAGGAGAGTGTGATGGGAGAAGTTAGACTATAGCCTAAGGAGAGGAAGAAACCCAGGCTGTCACAGTGCTCTGTGAAACACAATCTGTACCCTGAAACACAAGTTACCATAACCTGATGGTCCTCTGGGGCACAGTTAGAGAGAGGCCAGGAAAATCCTTTGACATGTGTGTCCTCCCATGAAAATACTGTGAGACTCCTGACCAGATCTCCATCTATCCAAGCATGGATGCCAGCAAGAGCTGAAACAATGCCTCCAGATTCAGATGAAGAAATCCCTAACTACCGTACCTGGGAACTGACTGTGGAGACAGGCCTTCACCAAGAACATTCAGAGGTCAAGAGGGTGGCCTCAATCCTGTGGGATAGCGGATCCAGAAGCATAAAGGATTGACTATTAAGGAAGCAGAGCAAAGATGGTGGGCACAGCCAAGAGTAGAAGCCTCAGGAGGAATTTGCTCCACCAAGCTTCCTCTTGGACTTGAGCCGCCAGACTGCTGAGATTCAAAGGTCTTCTGTATAACCTTTCAATGTGGCATCTTGTCACATTGTAGTCAGACAACACATGAAAGGAAAATGTCCTATTCAAAAATCCCAGGTCAGGCCAGTACAGCCTTCGGTGAGTAAACCCTCATTCATTTCCCCGCCGCGTGGAAGGTTCTGTGAGCTCAGAGCTCCCCAATGGATGTAAGATGTTGTCATAAGGCTGAAGAGAAGTCAGGACCTACAGGTAGGGGACAACATTCAAAAGGGCACTGTCCTTTCATTGGACCATGTGGTGTATAATGTGCATGTGTGTGCATGCTTGTGCATACATGCCTGAGGGTATAGAATTCACACACACACACATACACACACACACACATGTATACACACACGCATACACACAGGCTCACACATCTTGTTGAGGCAACCGAGCTGAGTGAAGCCAACCCTCTCTCCAGGAAGCTCACTGCCCAGCAGTGATAAAGACATGAGCAGGGCCCGGCAAGATGCTATTATGCAGCTATTAAAATGGATGAGGCCCAGCGTGGTGCGCTGACCCGAACGATGGCCTCCGCAGATTATTACGTGAGCCAAGAGTCTCTGGGGACAGAGGCCGTGGGATTCCATTCTGGTTAAAAAAGGAAAGCTGCACACTTACACGTCTAAATATACATACATACATACATCTATATATTTGCACTGCTCCGTGTTTGTATGAGATTAAAGAAAACAAGCCGATGGGATAGGTACTGTGTCGTCTCTGCAGCGACCTTGATGGAGCAGGGTGGGGGAGTGGGGGCTTGCTTCTTTTCTATGCACAATCCTATGTTCCTGGGGATCCTGAGTGAGGTGGCATTTGCCCATAGGGAAAAAAAACACACAAAGAGGAGAAGAAAGGACTATGAGGAATGGTGGCGAGGAGCCATGCTAGGGCAGCTCAGGCCTGGGGTGAGAAAGCAACCCCCAGGATGGCCTCTGCGGCTTCAGAAGATACTGCCCGGCTGGTGTCTGAGGTGATGAGAGGCCTCTTAGGTTTTGTGGAGGTTAGAGACTGGAGGAGGGAGGGATGGAGGCCCGGGGGAACGGTGCTCAGAACTGAACTGACAAGGCTACCTGGAAGGATTGCCGTGGGGTTCTGTGCATATAGGAGTCTGGCACAGGACATACGGATGCAGAAGGTGATGGGATCCAGGAAGCATCCTCTAAGTCCAGGCTTCCAATGTGATGACCAGGCTGCCAGAAAGACAGGTAAGGGCTCCAGATATGGAGACTTCAGACTCTGCCCAGTAGCTAGGGGCTCTATTACTGGAACGTCCCTCCTTAAGATGAGCCACGTCCATCCACTCTGACCCTGCTACCTGGTCCTCTCTGCAGTCTCTGAGGGCACTAAAGGAATGACTCCTGCTAGTGGCTACCCAACTGTCCAGCTGCCTGTGTCCCCCAAAGTACCTACTGTTTTCCATCATCCCTTGTCCCGCTTGGCTAGTGTCTCCTACCTCTTCCTCTACCTGCCCGTCCTCTTTCTGACCAGGCTTGCCTGGGCCTAGAGATGCTGGCTTCCTAGTGGAGCCTTCCTAGCTGTAACTACCCTTTCAGATGGCCCTAGCACATTCCAGTAAAGTTGCGGTCTGGCTTTGTCTGGCCCAGCAGCCACAGCGGGGAGGGGGGTGGATAGTGCTGGCCTGCTATTCCTCTACCTCAAAAGAGAACACCCTAAACCTAAAGGCCACTGCATGTTCTGAAGCCAGGAAACAGCAGATTCTTCCATATCATGGCCAAGGTCACTAAAGTCTCATGGACCCCTGTCCAAGTCACCAAGAGCCTTCACGGATACCTGACAAGCCACGAGGCCAACTGGGCAGTGGGCCGGTTGCACTATTCAGATCTGACCTGTCTCTATGAACAGCAAGACCTAGGCATAAGCAAAATTCTCTGTCTTGCTTTGGGCCTCAGTTTCCCTATCTGCAAGAGCAAAGTGGTCAGAAGGACAATGTGTGGGGTCCGCCAGAGGCAGGTCCCTTACAGTCCGTGTCTCAGTTCCAGTACAGTGATCAAGGTTTGGTGGCTTCTTGTTGGCAGAACTGCCTTGCATGATAAGATGTGAAACAATGGTCCTGGGCAGGAGATGCCGTCGCTCTCTCTCTAACAGTGCCACTAGACATTGATATGTGGCCCTGGAGGGGGCATAATTGCCCTGATGGTGTTCCCTTGCCCCGAAAGTCTCTTGTGACCTTGATTTAGGATACAAGCCTAGATTTCAGGGGTCCCTAAATCCACGGATGTACTCGCAGAACACTGAGCACGGAAACTTGTGAAGAAATCTCAGGAGTTAGAGACCCTGAAGGGGTGTGTGTAACCCTAGCTGAGACTTGCCGTGACTTGTGCACCTGCTCCTGTATCCATGCATCGAGAAGCCTGTAGACACGCTTGTTCCTGGAAAGCTGTGCTTTCTCTTGGGCTCTGTCGTGTTTCTTGACCCTTATCATCCCTCGTCTTTCCCTCCCTCCCTCCACCATCCCTCAGTCTCTTTAGAAAAATCTCTTCCGCAAATTGCTCCTTTATCTGAAGTATTCCTACCGGGTTTCTAAAGCCAGTTGATGGAAGAGAGCTATTACATATGCAATCGCCTGCATTTATTTACATATCAGCAGTGAAAGGGGGGCCGATTTTTCTTCTGGGTGACACAGCTGTGCTTGTAAAAAGGGCGTCTATTAAAACGGCCGTCGCTGGGTACAAGCTGCAGAGTCTAATTGGCTTCTTGGGGACATTTTTTTTATTATTATTATTTGCTGGGGGAACTGTTCATTTGAGCAAACGATATTAAACGACTATTGTCTCAGTCTTTAAGGAATTACTAGCTGAAAAACAACGCAGCCACGTCAGCCGTCGCCTAACAAAGGCTGGCCGCGCGCGGGCCTGTCGTCGCTGATCGATAATAAGCTGGTTTCAGTGGTGACGCCTCGAACTCTACTTCTGCAGAACCTACAATTAACTGGCACGGGGTTTCCTTCCCCCTTTCCGACTGCCACAGGAAACAGTGGGATCGAGAGGGAAAGATAGCTCTCAGGAATGCTTGTTGGATTATGTAAAGGTGAAAGGCCACAGAAGGTGGCTAGAGGGTCTTATGGTGGCATTGCAGCCATGCCGGACCCTGCCCTTTAAGGGAGTCTCCGGAGCCTTCCCAGTCCTGGCAAATGACAAAGCGAGACTGAGGGAGAGGCCCATACAGTCGAGCACATAAAATTCTGTCGCGTACCAAAATTACTCCTGCTTCGGGTTTTTGTGCATGTCGAGTGGGGATGACAGTAATTCCCACCTCGTAGGCTGCTGCGAGTGTCACAGGAACTAATGAGTGTGACGGCCTGGGACAGACTCTGGGACCACGTGCTTTCTATTGTTACTCGTGGCCTCTCTTTTAGAGGCTGCAGGAATGTGTGTTACCACAGTAGACACGAGGCTAAGCCGAGATTCTCCGTGGCATGATTTTACCCCAGGGCACTAGTAGGGCTTCGAAATACTTAGCTGTCACATCTAGGTGGGAACAAAGACTTTAGCGTATAGGCAGAGGTCAGGATTGTTGCTGGACACAGTGAGTGAGTTTGTCTATGGATGGTCCTCCGGTAGTGAACAGGTCAATTGTGACCAGGTTGCGCAACCTGGATGGGAGACAGCAGATGAGAGAGGATGGAAGGAAGGTGTTTGGAGGCAGGAGAGGACGGGAATGTGGGGCTTTGGAGCCCTGGTGCCCTCTCTGTAGCCCCCTCAGGGTCATGTGTGTAAAGACCCATGGTTACAGGGAGTTCCCTAGACTACCGCCCAGTTGGCAATGTCTGAGAACCTTGCACATCAGGGTTTGGAGAGATATAAGGCGCAGGGTCTATGCTGAGTGCCCTCCATGTTGACCGTTGTTGATCTGCCCCTGTGGGGCTCCAGCTGAGCCCCTACGGTGGACTTATTTTGAGCTAGCAGCCTCTGTCGGGTAGGAGACACGAACCAGGACTACTTGAATGGAGAAGCCTAGGCCAAGACAAGGGCTCAGAGAGAAGTTTGGGGTTACCGGGTTACACCAAACCTCCTCCACAGCCTCAGAGTAGAGGGCATCCCTGTCCTTTCTTTAGAAAGGTGCACCTTCCCTAAGTCCGCAGCTCCCACCAGCCGGGCGCCTCTGACACACGTGATTAATCTTAAGAGTTATCACACCATCCTGCTTTATTTAAGCAAACCAGTGCAGCTCACCTGGGCTGGGAGGCAAATGGAAATGACTGATGAGCTGAGCAGATTCGCCAGACTCCTGGCATCTGTCTCATCATCGCGGGAGAAATCAGCCACAACGACCGTGTACTCAGCCCCGTGGAACTGTCCTGTGTGGTGCCCACACCAGGGTTGTGAGGTCAGGTAAGCTTCCTGTGGAGGTGAAATCTGAGCACACGCCTGGGAGTCAGAGCTCCTGGAGCAGATCCGGGGGCTGGGCCTCCACAGAGCCCATGTTCTCAAAACAGCTTCCTGTGAGCAGGGAGCCCATGACGCTTCCCTGCCCACTCTGGCCTCCTTGGTACCGTCTCTAAGGCTGTCAGTGGGGCTCTAATTAGGCTCAATGGTGACACATACAGAGTTTTTTTGTGACTTCCCCACCACCAACTCAACTCCTGCGTGTAGCTCACGAAAAGCCCTGAGGTGGTTTTCATCATGCTCCTGAGCCGCCTCTGGGGAGAAAAATCTGACAAGTGGGATGCCTGGAAGAGAAGCAGGTTTGGGGCCTTGAGGATGCACAAACACCCTGGAAAGAGGTGGGAGTGGAAGGAAGCCAGCCATCTGCCCACAGAGGAGCCCACTGCTCACCTGCCATCACTTGCGTCTCCCTCCCACCCCATCAGCGCAGGTCAGAGCCCCTGCCTTGGTAAACTTTCAGAACCATGCACAGGTACACAGAAGTTGGCTGAGAAAATTATGAAGCTCCAGGGAGCATGGCCCCAGAGTAAGCGTCTCAGGATGAAAACACAAGGTTTCATCAGACCCATGTGCCATTGTGCAGATTCTAACCGCGAGGTTTAAAATAACCACTGCTCTGATATCTATTGGACCCGCAATCTGCAAGCTTCCAAAGAAAGGATGTGCCAGACCCTCATGAGGAGTCTGTAATGTGGCCAAGGTGGTGGCCCCTGGTGACAAGCTTTCTATACCCGCTAGATGGTCCCCGGGCTTCCTGGGAGAATAGTGACCTCATGTCTGCTTGGTGCACATGATGGGCGAGGCCTCTTTCCGGCCCCCTGCTGCTGTGCAGTGAACACAGGCAGGCTGTGAACAGTGTGTGATGGGACACGGGAGGCTGGTGTCGCTTAGTCCTGACATGTTCCCATCACTGGGCACGCAGTTCTCTGTGGGATCCTGTGTGATAACCTTGGCCAGGGCTTAAGGCATGTGGTAGATGTTTGGCTAAGATGGCTCCAGCACTTGCTCCTCCCCGTGCTTTCCATGCCCATTTTGCCCTGTGCTAATTAAGCCACTCCCCTTCCACCACTGGGAGGCGGGGGTTGTTTCTGTGTTGGATCCAGGTTGGCCCAGACCCACAGAATTCAGCAGAATGACGGGTCCTGAGGTGTTGTGGCTTTGCTCTGGCCTCTGGAAACTCATCTCCAAGGTGGCCTGCATGAGACCCCATGAGGCTGAGAAGGCTCAGCCAACAGCCAGTGCCAAGAGCCCCCACAAGAGGAAGGCCTGATGGTACCAGTGACGACACACAGGGGAGCCTGGAAGGGCCCATCCCTGGTACATAGGACATGTGTTAGACCAGTGTGTAGCAGTACATCTCTGAGACACACTGTCTCCATCTTGCCTGTTTTGGGCTAGTGACTAGCTCAGACTCTCCTCTTTATTAAGGTTATCCCCAGCCATTACCACTCATCCTAACTTGAGGAGGGAAGGGGAGGTAGGGATGGAAGGAGAGAGAGAGAGAGAAAGAGAGAGAGAGAGAGAGAGAGAGAGAGAGAGAGAGAGAGAGAGAGAGAGAAAACAACATTCCTGTGGCTTCCACCACAGCAGCCAGCTGATCTGAGTGGAGACGCTAGACTCTAGGACAGGGATTGGGCATAGCCTAGGAGTGAGCGCTTTGAGTCCACATAGCTGACATTGCTGCTGCCCTCGGACTACAAGGGCCTTGAGACTCCTCACTGGCCCCGTCTGTTGCTTAGAAACCAAATTCTGTTCATTCCCAGGGGTAGAGCCCCAGCTAGGCATACTCTTTGGACCCTTCTGTGAAGGGCCCTCTGCTGGCCAGTTGCCCAGGGGAACCTGGGCAGGTAGTCAGGCAAGGGCAGAGTTGAATTCCAACACTTCTCTCTCTTCCCACTTGGAGATGGAACTCCTGCCAATGGGATATTGGATTAGCAAGGGAAGGGAGTGAACACTAAAAGAGAAAGCACTGCAGCCACGGCAAGGGTTTAGACAGTTACCTAGCCAGTCAGGTCATTCCGTTTACTCTGTGCTTGGAAACAAATGGTATTTAACGGCCTTTCAAGTGCAGGACGTTGTACCATGGGGCCACAGCAAGGCCCCTGGGCTCTGTCCTGATATTTAACACAACGATGAGAGACCAGATTTATAGGAGTATCCCATACCAGGTGGCCTTCCACATGCTATGCTGTGCTGGGTCCCCCCAGCCCCTTGGCCTCTGAACATAGCCACACTATAAGATGGTGACAGGTGGGAGCCCCAGAGCTTTAACATTTTGCCCATGGTCACTTGGAGGCAGCCAGAAGCCTACAATGTGCTAAGTGCCACTTGCAGACCCTGCTCTACTTTAGGCAGTGGCAGGAAGCAGTCTGCAGCTCTGGCTCCCTTCCAGGCTTCCTGGGAACTGCCGGGACAGCCCAAGGGAGCCATTTCCTCCTGCAAGAGCCCCTTGCCTTCTGTGGAGTGCACATTGAGCCCCGCTCTGCCTTCCCACGGGGTCCCCCAGAGCATCAAACGAGGTTAGGCAGGTGGAAGCCAATGCGACTGCAGAGCCCTGCACACACGGTGCAGCATAAATCATCATTTAGAGCAGGAAGCCGCATCCCGTCTGGGGTTAGGAGGGGAGGCAATGCAGGGAAGATGCATAAAGCAAGAGGCGAAAGAGAAGACTGCACCAAACTCGGGCAGGTGCTCACATTTATGCAAAAACATGCAGAGGTGGGTATTTATACAGAGAAATTAAATAACAGTTTTAAATAAATTAATTAAGCATCTTAAAGGTTCTATAGGAGGGAGACTTTTGGGCAAGTCCCGAGTTGAAAGCCCACGTGCTAGAAAAAGAAAAGCTTTAACAATACTCTGACATTCAGCTCTGTACCTTAGGGCAATAGGTGCTGGGATCCATAAAAATCTGAGCGGAAGAATGCAGCTTTAGCCCACTGGCTCATTACAATACTGTTTTTGTTATTTTGTTCCTATTTCACTGCATTATATTTAATAAAGAGTCATGCTTTATGACTCTAGAGTGTCCACTTATCTGAGTCACCCTGAGACTTAAATTATATCTACAGGCATCTTGACACATTTCCCCGAGGAATGCCCAGATGACAGAAAGAGGCCACCATGGGCTCTACCCACATGAGCTCCTTCCCAGGGGCAGGCTCTCCCCATTCAGGCATCTGCCCTGAGGTGGTGCTGCTGCAGGGAGCTCCTGGGGTTCCCTCCTGATCTCTCTGCCTACTGCCGATCCTTGAATTAGTTCAGGAGGGGCCAATAGCCACCTCTGCCATCTCTATGCCTGGTGCACAGGCAAGGAAAGAGCCTGTGTGCATTCACATTCAGCCTTCATCCTGACCTTTAAAACGTGTAAATGTTCCTATCCTTGCGATGGCAAATGGAAGCGGCGCTTTCCGGAAGGGAAGAAGAGTCCTCTGCTTTCACAGGGCCATTCGTATAGCCCCACATGGGAAGGGGCTGCTATGGCTGTGTCCCCCTGCTGATCCAGCTCACAGACGTGGCTCGCTGGGATTTTAAATCTGGCACGGAAGCAAAGAGCTCTAATTGTTCCCCGGGGAATCCGGGCTTCCCTCCCCACCTCCATCCTGTTCAGGGCAGAAGAAAAACACAATAAACCTTAGCGAAACATCATCAATCCATCAGCCTTGCCCGTGAAGCCACGAGAGGAGCTTGGTGCCTGGAAGTTATTAAGTGTGGAATGACGAGTTCAAATTAATTGGTTCAGCTGTGACCTCTGGTCCCTGGGAAAGGTTGAGAGTGCTGACGGCTCAGGGTAGGAAAATCAATCCATCCGGGCAGACACAGCAACGGGTGGATAGTAGAGGGCCAGCTGGGTGGGCTGTGAGTGGCACTTTCCTGCCTGGCTCCTGTCCTTCAGGAAGTCTGAGCTGCTGCCAACAGGGAGGGAGGTGGGAAGTCATCATCCCAGGAGAAGGGAGCCACGGGAGGCAGGTGGGAGCTATAGGAGGCAAGTTGGAACCACAGGGCACAGGTGGGGGCCCTAGGGAACAAGTCAGAGCTACAGGGTGTCAGATGGAAGCCACGCGAGGCAGGTGGGAGCCCCAGAGAACAGGTGGGAGACATGGGAGACAAAGCAGGAGTCTCAGAGGACGGGCGGGCAGGATCCACTGTCGGTGTGACTCACAGCTACCAGTCACAAGTGCCTAGAATCTGTTGAGGCAAACATGGTGCCGAGCTTGAGGCTCCTTCTCACCCAGACAGAGCTACCATTGTGCCTCAGGTCCTACATACACAGCCTGGTCCTCATTCTTTCGCTCAGCAGAAGCACCGTGGGTATAAGCCCCCAATCTGCCCACTGTGGGCCTTATATGTGCTCCTGCGTGTCTAGCCTATTGCCAGTCCATTCTTTCCTGCTTCTCTCTGGTGGCTGTTAGTTCCCTGACGTGCTGGTATACCCCAGTGTCCTCTCAGCTCCCTCTGGCCTTCACCCTCCGTCTTTGGACACCCAGGAATATGCTCATGGCTCCATCCCCCAACCATTTGTTTACAGTCTTTAGGCCAGATCACATGTTGACCCACTCCATCATCCCTCGGCTTATTTGAAGTTGCCCTTCATTCATTGTCCTGTGGAGACCTTTCCGGAAGCACAAGCTGGACATCCCTTGGATAGCTGCGCACCTGGCTCTGACATTGTCTGGCATTTCTTACTGTGGATGAGAAATCAGAGACCTGTGTTATTTTTGTGTCTCAGTAGTATAATTCTTCTCCCTGACAGAGCGCTGGAGGGTGACATATTCCTTCTTGGAATCTCAGAAATAGAGCAGTAACTGGCAGGCCCCTGGCACTCCTCTGATGGCATCAGGGAAGGACAGGTCCTTTGACCTTCCCGCTCTGTTCTCTTTCTGACCGGTAATGTTACTTCAGCCTTGTTCTTCATAATTGTTCCAGGCTGCCAGGCATCCTCGGAAGCATTTCCATACAGTGAGCTTCGATTTCTGTTCTCTGTCCACGCTAGCAATAAAAAACAAACAAACAAACAAAAAAAAACTCTTTCCACTTAAGATTTGAGATTTTATAATTTTCCCTTAAGGTGGGAGGGTGCAGCTCAAGGTTGTTGCTGACTTGGTTTTCTGACATTTCCCACTCTCCCTTTCATGCCCGCGTGCATTTAACCTTTGCCTGCAGCCTCTGCTTCTCTCCCGTCAACAATCTTTTTTTTTTTTTTATCTCATCTCACTTTCCAAGTGTTTCTGTACCCACTTTAGAGAGTGGGTGATGGTGTGCATGAGCTAAGGATGCTAGCTTTCTAGAAACTTCTGGTTTGCATATAATCCCTTTCCAGTGCTCAGGGAAACACTGTTCACTGATCAATGAAACAGTTTTAAATGTATCATGTGCCCAGAGCGTGCATGACACACCCACGTTCCCATGGTGACCTTGTGTCCACGGCATCTCTAGGGGACTAAAGAGCATGAGCATCTCTTGAGCCCCAGGCTCACAGGATTCTTGCGTAAGTCATCATTTTCCTTGCTGGGCCCTTTACTCTCTCTGCATATGACTTAGAATGCTGTTGATTCCTGCCTGGCTTCCAGCTTCCTAGGAGTGGAAGCAGCTGTGTATGTCCTTCGGGGGATTTTTTTTTTTTTGTCCCTTGTCATTATGTTGAAGAGGTCAGGACAGATGTTGCTACAGATAAGTTACTACAAATCCAGCTTCGATTCACCATCAGGGGTCTGATGGATTTGGGGGTGACAGGGGCACTCTGGCATCTGTATGCAACTTCACAGGTCCACTCACAGGTTGTTCTTGTCAAATGAGGCTATGAAGTCAGCCTTCTGGCCCTTTGCAGATTCTGATAGTCTTCTCATTGCATCTCACACTGCGGTACAGTCCTAGCCCCCGGGCAACCCTCACTGGACAGCCCTGTCCCATTACCATGGTCTCCATGGTTGTCTGTGTGACCAACACTCTCATTCTATTCAAAACATCTTTCCGGAGATTGTTTTCTCTTTATTTTATGTGTATGGGTGTTTTGCCTGCACGTATATATGTCTGTGCACTATATGTATGCATTACCTGCAGAAGCCAGAAGATGGCATTGGACCCCAAGACAAGTTGTGGATGGTTGAGACCACAGCGTGGGTGCTGGAAATTAAACCTTGGTCTCCTGGAAGAGAAAGCAGTGCCCTTAACCTCTGAGTCATCAACGAAGTTTTCCCCCATTTTCATTTTAATGAATGTTTTTCCAAATCCAACTTTGACCTTCTCTCTTATCTATTGGTCTCCCATTTCATTAATTTTTCTTCTCTTTATTACTAATTTTGCAACTCTATTATTCTGTGCTGGGTTTAATTTGGAAGGCTTTCCCTCCTAACGTCCAAAGATTGAAGTTTTCCTCATGGGCTATGGTCTGTCTTTTATCCTCATGGTGGAGTCAAGGTCATCCATTTTTTCCAATCTATTGCTTTGGCTACAGCAAGCTGGGAGCATGCTTGTTTTCAGCCAGTTCTCGCTATTCTCCTATTGTCATTATGGTTTTATATTTGACTCCTGGTGAAGGTTTGTCCCCCTGAGGGCCATGAACCTGCTTTGTTGGGGTCTTGAGACTCTGTCATTCCCTTAAATTGAATCGTTGCCTTGATGTTTTCCAGAGCACACACTGAGTATGAATTCAGGCTCCAGGCCTACTTCAGGACTGGCTCCTACCATAATTCTCTCTGCTGGTCTGAGTCAGCTCATTTAACTTGCACCGTGCCAGGGCAGGGTGTGGTTTGGTACCTGGTTCACACGATGTGGAACACATGGCCCAGTACAGGAATGACTTGTTCTGGGAAGAGCCTAGCAGATACCACCCACTTCTGTTCCTAGAGACCTTAAGAACTGCGTTCAAGGTCATCTAGTCGGAAAGTCCCAAACTGTTGGCTGTCCTTGGTGCTGAAGTACCTTCTAGCTGTTGGGATGGTGGATGCTGTTGAAAAAGATTTTTTTGTGTGTGTGAGAGCTGCTACTCCCCACCCCGCCAAGTGTGAGACCTCAACTAACCATAGGGTCATGGTTTTTAGATAAAGGGGTTACCAATTCTCATCTCTGAGTGTCACATCACATAGTCACTTTGTGTCCTGTTGACTCAGCCTCCTTGTAGAGGGATCTTTTTTTCTGCTACATCTCAGAGTTGAGATGGCTCAGCAGTTCAGAGCACTTGCTGCTCTTCCAAAGGACCCAGATTCAGTTCTCAGCACCAACTTCAGGTGGCTAATACCCAACCTTTAACAAAATCTCGAGGGACATCCACCATCTCTGCCCTCCATGGGCGCCTGTACTCACTCCCACACATATACACGTAATTAAATGTTTGCTTTCTTTGATATTTTCCATATCTGTATTTAACAAGCCCAGATCATCCCCACATAAGAAACAAACCCAGAGCCCTGGCTTCAGCTTTCTCCCCTGTGAGCTGTAGCCCTGCTTCTACACAGCCAAGCCCCTGGACTACACTGTCCTCTCTCCCTGACCATCTACCTAGAATGTGTCACAGTTAAGCTTATTTTGCCCAGAACCATGGAAACTCCTGGGGTGACGGGATACCAGGTAACTTTCTGCCAGCTCCCACAAACTCCTTACAGTCTTGCCCTCCCTTCTGGACAGCACTACCCCTTTAAGCATCTTCAAGAGATAGTGCTGTGCACTTTTCCCTATGACCTCGACGTTCCCAACTCCTCTGCCAGGCTACAGCCCTTTGCTGATCTCAAGAACTGCTCTTCAAGCCTTGTTTGTACTGCTCCACCCCACCTCTGGGCTGGCGCCTTCAATTCTCCACAAGCTCCTCTTGTCCTGTGAAGAACCACATGCCATGCTTACCGGGCCATCACTTTACTCTCAACCCCCCATGATGCTTAGCATTGCTCTGTTTAGACAACCTGCCCAGCCACAGCTTCCTGCTCCTGCCTAATGGAAAGCCCCAGGTTCTTCAGGTACAAACTACATCTCCATGGACAACTGTCATCACAACACTTCAGGATCATTTTTTTTTTCTGGGATTCCAGATGCCAGGACATAGCTACCCCAGGGTGGAATCACCAGGCCTGGAGAATGAAGGTGACACCTGGCTCATCTCCCTCATTGCCCACCCTGCCCTGAGCACCTGCCAGGAGCTTCCCGGTTCTTAGAAGGGGCAAGTTTCCTGTCCCCCTGTACATCCTGCCTTACTCTTTGTTTTCACAACTTCCTCCCTCGTTACAGGATCCTTGGCCACAGCACCACCTTGAGCAATGACTCTAAGATCCACATGTGTGCTCTCTCTATCTCCCCCACCCCCTGCAAAGTGGAGTCTAGGTCCTTTCCTTTGCCATGGCAGAATGGTCCGTGTGGTTCGTCGTAGGTGTTTAATACCTCGCGGGTTCCTGGATGACCCAGCGATGCTGAAGAGCAGGCAGCAACTGCTATTGAACCTCCTGCCTCACCCTTTAGGTTTCACATCTCACTCGTTGTTTGTCAAAAGAACAACAAAAGAGTTTTTTTAACCATTGCTGTGCGTAAGACTGAATACAAAGGCCTTGTACGCAGTAAATCAATCACTTAACAGTCCCTAGACCCTCTAATCCTTCACCAAAGGGTCAAATAGCCCATTCCCTACAGTCTCAGACATGATCAATCCTCATACCCAGAGCAGAAGGGCTACATGTGGGGCAGGCAGAAGCAGAGCACACCTGAAAGGCCATTCCCAGCTTTAAGATTGTCTTTTTGTGTCCGTTGAGACTGGTGATTTAAGTTTGCTTGTCTCTGAGCTTCTGGTTCCCAGCATGGAGACCTTCTACCCAGGGGACACTGTTGCATCTGTTTCTTGAGAAGATTCAATTACAGGGTCTCAAAAATGGAGAGAAAGGGCCAAGGAATTGAAGGAGCGTGGCTTGGCAGAATTGCTTCAGATCAAAGTGCCTGCAGCCAAGACTCTGCACCAGCACTTCTTGTGGCATTGGTCCCTAAAGACCAGGAAAGCATTAACCCAGGGACGATCTGCTCTTGTCATCTCTGCCAGTCAAGTGGTAGAGATCCAGTGAATCAGGAGACCGGAAAGGAGAGGAAACTCCTGGGAAAACGAACAGTCAACCCTCTGTTCCCTTCAGGGACTCTGAGATAGGGCTAACACATAAGTAATATGTGGGCATTTTATGTGTCTAGAAAGCACGATGCCCTTGGGAGCCACTACCCAACTTTACCTTTCTTAGAGATGTGACCATGTGTAAAAGGGATGCCCCTGAGGATGCCGAGCTAGCTTGCATGATGCTCTTCTAGGAGGTGTGATGGATGAACCTGAAGGGAGAGGGATGGGAGACTGTAGGTTCCAGGAATCTTTCACCTTCTGGTGCTTAATGGAACCTGTGGCAGCTACCAACTCTCATCTCTGGGGATTCTGGCCAATGCAGTGACTGAATCTAATGTGGAAGACAGGTTCTGAGGTCAAAGGTGGCATAAGATGTGGGCAGGTTGGGACTCCATTCTTTGTTATAATGTTGTCCCAGTGTACCCCACCTTCCTTGAAGAAACCGACCTAATAGGAGAGAGGACACCTCAGATGTCCCAGCTCCAGTATTGGTGCTCTGAGGTTCTGTGGTACAACAGATGCTGACCCAGACAGAGAACCCTCATAATTCGGGGCCAGAGGAATTAGGATGTGGTTTGAGGTATGTGTTGGCTATGACCTAAGTAAAGAGCCCTAGGGAGGACAAGGCCAGCAAGGAGCATGGGGGCTAGAACACCCTGCAGGAGGCTCTGACATCCTGTCTAGTCTCGTGGATATCACATTGGCTGAGAGTCAGCCTTGCTTCCCGGTGGCTACCCTGGCCTCCATTTCAGCTGACTTGTTGCAGAAGGGAACACTCTATTTTCTTCCTCTTCTCCTCACTCCCTGCCTCTGGCCTCAGCAAAGTCTCTGCACTTGATGCCCCTCCCCCATGCCCCACTAAACAGAGCCCAAGGCAAAAGGTCCTGCAAGAAGACTCTCCAGGATGAGATGCTGGAGGGCAGTGTGACCTTGAGGAACTGGGCTGGCTATCAATTTCTGCGTCAGGGACGCCTCTGGCTCAAGCCCTTGGACACGGACAAGACCCTTGCTATCCTGGGCTTTAGAAGAGACGTCAAGATACGGTCTGCTGAGTCCTGCCCTCTTTTATAGTCTCTGTCCCAAGAGCTATTGAACCTGACAGTGGCCTCTTGCCTGTCAGTCTTAAGCTTCCTGTCCTTGTGGCTTTCATGGCCCTGTGCTGATGTCATTTCACTGGTCAGTCAGCACCGAGTTGAGGTCCTGCAGGCTTCTTCCTCCTCACTGATGGCTGCCTCATTCCAGAGTCCCCTCTGTTTTTCCTCCCAGGCATCCCACACTGACGGGTCCCTATACCTGACCTATTTGTACACTGGCTCCTGCTAGCATTGCGGGGAGTCAGGGTGAACAAGTCTGGCCTTCTTTGTCCCTATCCTAGTACACAGCTTAGTGTGTCCACACTGGGTGCCTTTTCTTGGTAGCACAGCCCCGTTCCTACCTTCCTGGAACTCCCTCTGCCTCCTGCAGCACTCCTGCGCCTCTGCCTGCCCATCCATGCTGAAGTCTCTCAAGGATGGAGGGAAGCCTTCATCCCTCCACCATCTCTCCTTGGGAAATCTCCCTGGTACCTGTAGCGCTAATGGTTGTATTTATGTTAATGACTCTCCAATTTATCTCCACTGTGCTTCTCCGCATACCAGGTTCCACCAGGAAACAGATGGCGCGTTCACACGGGATGCATGGCAGGGACTGTTTACAAGCATACGGGCTCTTTTAGGAAAGCCAACAGAATTAGCACCATAGGGAGCCAAGCACACCCCAGAACTGGAGGTGCAAAGGAAGGAAGGGGTGCAGAATGCTCCAGAGCAATGAAATTAGAGCCAATGTGAGGTGTCTGGCCCAGCATGACAAGTAGGGGTTGGGGTACCAACACCACAGTTCACTCTTCTCCCAACTTCAAGGTTCCCAGAAGTCAAGCTCACCAGAAAGGGAGTAGGCTAGCCTCTTGGTCCCTAGCAGGATGTAGAGTCTGGATCTCAGTTCAGACAAGGCAGTGATGGAGCAGAAACCATCTGCCAGGACCATGGTCCTCCCATGTCATTTTTCATTACCTGCGTGGTCTTGGACTAAATGGCTTGACTGCTCTTTGCCTCCTTATAAACTGTGTGGCAGGTGTGAGTGTAGGGTCTATGGGAGAATTACATGGGTAGCGTATGTGGTTCACCTTGAAAAGTGCCTGGTGCACAATGAAATTTAATAAACAACAGGGTGACAACTTGATCTCCCTGTCAGTTAACTCTGGGGCATCTTAAACGTGGCTTGTCTAAAACCCATTGCAGTGTTTTTACTCCAATCCCCCAACAACATCAGTGTCTGATACCCACTGGTCTTCCTGGCCAGCATCTCTCCCTCACCCAGGCCCAGCCTAGTGTCAGCCTTGGTGAGGCTATTCTCTGCACAGATCTTGCTTCTGTTTGTGGCCCTCCGACTCACAGTTACAGCTTTTGCAAGAGGGTTCTAAATGTGAGGAACATCGCCCCACATCCTCGCAGGCTCCACCACTCTCTATGGGGTCATTTGCCCAGGCCCGAACAAGCGTGGGACCCAAAGAAAGGGTCACTGTCATCAATGGATACTGACTTCTTATATTTGTTCCTGGGATCAGTGCACATCTGCTTGAGCATAGAGCTCAGTCCCACTAAGCCACCAAGCCTGGTGCTGCAGGAGGAGTGTGACATTCATGCCAATTCTATGTAGGATAATACAGACTTTTATTTTGTTTTGTTTTATGCATGTGTATGTTTCACCTGCATGCACATCTGTGCACCACAAGCACACAATACCTACAGAGACCACAAAAGGGCGTCAGATTCTCTGAGGAGAGTGACAGACAATTGTGAGTCACCATGTGGGTACTAGAAATCAAACCATAGTCATTTAGAAGAGCAGCCTGTGCTCTTAACTGCTCAGCCATCTCTTCAGCCATCAGAACACAGATTTTTTTTCTTTTAAGAGAGAGAAATAAAGAAGGGAGGTGCTTTAGTCATTAAATATCTAGCAAAGCAACCTAAAACAGGAAGGGTTTATATTGGCTCACAGTTCAAGGATATAGTCCAGCCTATAATGGCAGCAGGAACATGAGGCAAATGGCCCTGTTGCACCCATGGTCAGGACAAAGAGTAAGATGAGCACTCAGCTAGCTCTCTCCTTCATGTTCAGCTAAAGACAACAACATGGAACGGTACCACTCACCTTTAAGGTGTTTGCCATTGCTTCAATCTAACCCAGACAGTTCCTCACAGGTATATCCAGAGGCCTGTCTCCTGTGTGATGCTTGATCCTATCAAGTTGACAATATTAGCCACCCCGGATTGCAAGTGATAGGAAAACTAGACAGTCACGAGGCTGGGGCAGCTCCAGTGCACTGCGCAGAGCACACCTGTGTCTGTCCCCTCAGTCAGCTAGGCCCAGAGCGCTCAACTGTGATGTCTGGAGGATGTGCCATTTAGCGAGAGTCATAAGCCAGGGGACAGCAGGAGGCAAAGGAAGTCACCAGTTTGTGATAAAATAGCTACTCTTTACTGGCTCCTGGCCCCTTCCTCATCCTGTTCCACCCCCTCTAACCTGTGCTCCCTTCGTCTTCTAGTGACTGTCTTTATAGTTTAAGTGGCGCTGCCATGCAACCATTATAATTTGTGTTTGCCTCCCAAGTAACTGACAGATGTGTGTCACCTCACCGCGCCAACCAACTGGTTCCCCTAAACTGTCCCCAACATCGATCTTTTTATGTTTCCTCAGGTTCAGAGGTGTCCACTGACTCCTGCTTCATCAAACGATGACAGTGACACCCAGTTCTAGTCTACAGATAACTTTCTGCTAAGATGAACAGCCATATCTGTCCTGAAACCCACATGCTGACGTCTTCATCCTCAGGTGACACTTCTAAAAGGCAGGACTTTAGGGAGTACAGGGATGACTAGACCTGCCCTGGAGGATGGAGCCTCACGGTGGGACCAGTGGCCTTCTAAGATGAGGCCTGTGTGACAGCCATTCTGGTGTCCTCAGTGTGAGAGCATATGCCCTGGAGGTGGGGGTGGCCCTCACCAGACATAGAGTCTGCCTGGCTCTGGGACTCAGCTCCGGGAACTGGGAGTGAACACTAGGCACTCTGATGGCTCCAGTCTCTGCTGTCCTGTTCTGGCAGCCAGGTTGGTGGGGGCAGCCCTCCCTGTGAACCCTGGCCATCTCTCTCAAGATGCAGGAGCCTGCCTGGATGTCCGAGACAGGATCTTCCTCAGCCAGTGTCTACGCACTTCTACCCTGTTCCTTTGTCCTTTTGTGTCCCGCAGGCCGAGCACAGAGGTGGGTGACAGCATTTTGCTCTTCATTTCCAAGAACTAGTGGGAAATGAATAAACAGACTTCAGAGCTGACGAGACGACTGTCCCCGGCAGGTTCATCTGTAATTAAAAATTGCCCAATTTGAATTTTGCCCATTGCAGCTACCTCCTCCCTGAAACTTTTACAAAGCTCGGTGTGCTAATGAGGATGCTGGCTAATTACTTGCAAGATGATTAAGAAATCACACTGGGACAATTGATGGCTCTCTGCAGGGGGCCATCAGGCATTGCTCAGGCCTCCTATCCTGTGCGGATCCTTTCAACAGCTTGGTGCAGAAACTAAGAAACCCCAAGGTCAGTATGGAGGAGGCCTCCCTGACAGCAAGGGCAGCAAAACCCTGTGGGTCTATTTATCTCCTTACCCCTGAAGCATTCCTGGTGTCTTAGCCTGTAAGATGACCTCTGCTTATCTCTTTTCTAGCAAGTTCCCTAGCTGGGCCAGAGCCCTGCCAGTCAGCTCCCCGTGTCTGCCAGGTTCCAGGTGGGGATGATGGCTGGATGGGTATTCTGCTACTGGCTGGCCAATGAAGCAGAGGGCAGGTGAGAGGTGACAGAGAAGCAGGTTCAAATACAGCGACAGGGCCCTGTGGGTAGGAGGCCCTGGGTAGGAGGCCCTGGACAGGAGGTGGGTTCAGCCCACAGGGGTGAGAGAAAGAGAAAGAAACTATGGGAGTTGTCTGTCCAGATGTGCTAGCTCAACACTGGGTGAGGACAACTGCCTTTGAGTTGCCTGGTGGGAGGACAAAGGATGGCCCCTGAGGGGACAACAGGCAGATGCAGACTAAAGATGGTGACTTTACACATGGCCCTGAGAGTTTGCTTGGCTTAGTCTGGGTTGCAGTGAAGGAACTCAAAGTCCTTTCCTGTCAACTGCTGGGTGCTCCAGACCTCTGACTGAGAGAGGTGCTTGTGCCCAGTCTCAGCAGCCATCTGGGTACACTACCTTCTGGGCAACCACTGGACAACCATGGACTTAACCATTTGGGAGGATGGGCAAAGGCTTGACCCTGACCTTGCTCAGTCAGCCATGAATTGAGGGGTCAGAGGTCCTTTTTTCCAGGGAAAACAGCCGACAGATGGATATGAAGCCACAAGACGTTCTCAGGAGGGTCCATAGAAGCCAGGAAGATGCTGAGCTCAGGGAAGGCAAGGAATATTTACAGGAAAATTAAAAGCATGCAGATGTGCATGCATGTGTACATGTGCACTAGCACCCCCTCTAAACCCTGTACGTACACACACACACACACACACACACACACACACACACACACAGTCCTGTTTAATCATGATCTCCAGACAAGGCCTGGCATTAGAGAATTTAAAAATAGGCCTGTTTGAAGCCATCACTGGGCCGGGCCTTTCTTTGATTTTGCTTCTAATTATGAAAGCTCTCAGGGGGAGGCCTCCAGCTGTCCGGCTCGCCCTCTCTGCTCTTTGGAAGTCTGTAGCTGTCACCAGCCTCCCACTCATGTCTGCCATTTCTGAGGCCCTGGAAACAGAGGTGGGGTGCCTCCCCCTCTTGCTGCAGACCCTCTGAAATCACAGAGAGGAGAAAAGGCATCTCCCATGTGTCCTCCCATCTGAGAACTCAAGCAGCTATCCTTTTTGCTCTCTACAGAGGCCTTGTCAGCACCCAGGATCCAGGAGAATATGGCACAGTCCCATGATGCCCTTGGGAGCTCGGCAACACGTGAGAAATTCTGTTCTCTCAGTATTCCACCTCTGTGAGCTTCTTTTTCTCATTGCTGCAACTAAACACCGAAAAAGAAGCAATGGAAGGGAGGGACATTTGTTTCAGCTCACAGTTCAGAGGATACAGTCCATCATGATGGGAAGGTCGTGGATTTTACCTATGGCTGCAAGGGGCCAGGTGGGGGGGAGGGGGAAGCTGCCTATGTCACATCTTGGTGGATCAGGAAATGGAATGTGGCATTCAGCAGCTCTCTCCTTTCCTCTAGTTGATTCAGTCTGAGACCATGGCCCATGGGATGGTGTCACCACCTTCAAGGTGAGTGTTCCCCACTCAGTTACTCCCCTCCCGAATGTCTTCATAGACACATCCAGAAATATGCCACGTTTGTGCCCTGAGCATTTCTTAATTCAATCAAGCAGAGAGTAGGAATTAGCCACCTCAACACCTTTTCAGTTTGCCAAGTGTCTGACGCATGTCACCAGCCTTGTTTCTAATCACCTTCAGCCCTCTCCACAGATGGGACCCAGGAGGCATGCTGAGATATCACTGGATTGTTAGTGACCCCAAGTTTCTAGCGCTAGCATGGGGTTCCTCCCCACCCTCTGGTAAGCTACATCAAAAGAGATCCCAACCCCCCAACTCCTGCTCAAAGCCTTGGTGACTGTGGAGAAGGTATAGGAAGAGCAACATGCTGGGGCATATTTTAGGGTCTGTTTTTAGGGTGCCCTTTACTTCTGTAGTCACGACTTTCAAATTTTTTTTGAAACAACTGTAGATCCACAGAATATGGCACCGAGGTCCACTGTCCCTTTTCCCAGATCCCCGGCAGTCACACCAGACACCACTCTGTAACGTTCAATAGAGGCAATAACTCACTGTTGTGACCGGGAGTCTGACATTGGAACAAGACGTGTTGAGTTCTCTGATACCTGAGGGCACATAACCTTCACTTCACCCTAACAGAGACCCTCCTTGTGACCATGAACTTGCTCTGGCAACTGCTTATTTTCCATCAGATTTTGCCATGTCAAGAATGTTATGTTCATGAGTTCCTACAGTGAAGGGTCTTTGGGGCTTGGCTGGCTCTTGCTCGGTGTACCACTGAGATCTAACTGAGTTGTCTCATGTATTCATGCTTCGCTCCTGAGTACTTCTGGGTAGTGCTCCTGGGTGGTCTTCTCTCAGTCAGTGCTTCTGGATGGTCCTCCTGAGCAGTTCTCCTGAGTAATACCCGGGTTGTATTCCACAGTGTTGGAAGGTCCGTTGGATTGCCTGTGGTTCTGGCTGCTGGAAGCTGAACCACTATGGACATTCTTGTGCACAGGTGGAGAGCCGCTTTCATTTTTTTCTGGGAGGGATGCCCAAGCGTGTAGTTGCTGGGCCATATGGTAAATATTTAATTGGATTTTTTTAAAAAAGAAACTGCCTGGCTGTCCTCTGAAATGCCTTTACTATTTTACCTTCCCACCAGAAATCCACAGACGCTCTGGTTTCTCCGTGCCTCCACCCACTTCTTACCTTATTTACACCACAATTTTAACCCTTCTATTTGCTGCCTCACGGTTTACCATGTGCTCCATGGACCTTCCTATGCCCAGGGGTCACCAGCCCCTTCCCAGAGCTTCTGTTGTCCACTTGTCCTCCTCAGAGAATGGCCCCCAGTTCTCTCCCACTTTCTAACTTAACTTGTTTTCATAATAATTAAAATTTGATAAATTTTCATATATTTTATATTTAAGTCCTTTATTACGTGTGTGGGTTTCAGATATTTTCCCAGCCCATGGGCTATATTTTTATCTCTTAACAGACACTTTTATACAATAAAACCTTTTAATTTTGCTAAGATCCAATTTATATTCTTTTTTCTTTTATGGGTCTTGCTTTTGATGTCAGATCTAAGAACTGTTCATCAAGATTTTCTCCTGTGCTATGTTTCTAAAAACTTTATAGCTACATTTAAATCTGCAGTCCATTCTGAGTTGATTTTTATATAAAGTTTAGTCTTCAGACTGGCTTTCTTATCCTCTCTCTTTTCTCTTTCTGCCCTTGTCCTCCATCTTCCTCTTTCTCCTCCTCCTTCTCTGTTTAAGCTACTGTAAATTACTTGCCTTGCCATATGAACTTTAAAATAATCTTAACTACATCTACACAAACATCACACTAGAATCTCAGCTGGAATCCATTTAAGTCTGTGCGCCAATTTGGAAAAATAAACAATATCATCATTTTGCTGAGTCTTGCGTTCTAAGAACATGGTACATATCTCTGTGTGCATCTAGAGCTTCTAGGATAACTTTCATTGGTAGTATATATATTTTTCCAGACTGTAAAATAGTGTATTTTGTTATAGCTATACAGTTCATTTTGGGGATTGATTAAAAAATGGTATCTGAGATTTTGGTTTCTCAATATTCTTTGCAAGTATTTAGAGGGACAATCCATTTTTGAGTGCTGGTCTTGTGTCCTGAAACCTTGATCAACACACTCTCTGTTTCTAGGATGTATGTGTCTGTTTTGTAGACTCCCGAATGCTTTCATGTAGATTATGTTCCTAGCTGGTAGTTGGTTTCCCACCTTCCTTTGCAACTGCCTGTCTCTTACTTCCTTTCCTTGTCTTATTCCGCTCTCTAGACCCTCTCTCAGCTGAACTGCTGCAGTGGACATAGGCATCCTTGGCTGGCATGGGGCAGCGGCATCCATTTGTATTCTTACAGCATTATTTAGTTCCAGCTGATGTTAGTATGTAGTCAGATTTTTTTTTTTTTTGGAATATCAGCTGGCAAATAATGATGCAGAGACTGATGGTTAATTATGAACGCTTGGCCTATAGCTTAGGCTCTTATAACTTAAATTAACCCATTTATATTAATCTACATTCTGCCACACAGCATTACCTCTCTTCCATCTTGTAACTCCTGTTTCCTCTCCATCTGGTTGGCCACTCCACCTCTCCTTTTCCCAGAGTCCTCTCTGTTTCCTGACGCCCGCCTAACCTCTTCCTGCCTAGCTCTTGGCCATTCTGCTCTTTAGTAAGCCAGTTTCAAACCATAAGTTCATGCTGGAGCATGAAGTGACACACGGAGACTGTGCTGTCAGAGAAGACATGGTAGCTTATGAGAAGGTAAATATATGACCCTTCTGGGTCTGCAAATGAAGAAGATGTCTGAGTATGACTCAGGGAAGTAGAGAAGAAAATGGGCAAAATTTCAGTGGTACGATACATTGACAATGGCTCTCAGACTCTGCAAACGCCTGGTGATGGATAGGGCACAGGACATGCAGGGAACATGATGGAACCCACAGGACCCAGTGCAGAGCAAGGCAGGACAAGGAGCATGGGATGGTTGGGCAGGGAGTCTAGGACCAGATTCTGCCACTGTTGGACGCTGTCAGAGTTTCCATCTGTGTCCAGCGGCAGTTAGCTGAAGATGAGTAAGGCAGAAGCGAGAGATGACAGCAGAAGCCACTGCCACTGACAGCAGCAATGACAGCCGTGAAGGCAGAGAGGAGTTAAAACTCATTGGGATTATTGGTGTCCTGGATATCAGAGTGACAGACAACTAGGGTTAGTCCCTATTCCCAAGAAGCCAGCATTTATGAGCTCAAGCGATTGTACCAGGGGTGTTCATTGCTCCATTTCCTTAGTATCAGATGCCTCACGGGTACGGCTTGGAGGGTGTCCCCACCACTGCCACCTCAGGCTACTCTGATCAGATCTCCTTAGTGACCACCAGCATTGACATTGGCATTCCATCAGTGCAGGCTCTGTGGCCAACTCCCCATGTTGCCCTCTCCCCCGTTCTCTAAATGACTTCAGTTGTGTGGGGTCTTCAGGGTCTTCCCATGTCTTCTTGCTTGTCTCACTCTGACCTGCATGTCCTTCCCCCTTGTCCTTCTGCAGGATCTTGCCTCAGATTCATAGGCCCAGTCTTCCATTTGGAGGTGGCAGAGTGGGCCACTGTGCTCCAGTTCCAAATGACAACTTCTCTTTTCCAGACACTGTTGAAGGTGTCTCAAAGCTGCTGCTCACTTGCAGGCCACACCCACTACAATTTTAGCTTCTTTGTGTGCTCCCAATAGACCTTGTTCTACAGCTTTTCCAGGGAAGCTGTGGTTTCATCAAAGTGGACCTTACAGACTCTGGGGCACAGCTCTGTAGAACCTAAATCTACCTGGTATGGGGTGTGGCTGGAGCACAGGGAAAATTGAATCAGTCGTGGACTGTGACTAGGCCTGAGCCTGTCAGAGGTATAGAGCTGATAACCCTCCTTGGCTACTGGCTGCTGGAGGCTGAGGTGTACAAAGGTGACAGGCACTAGGGTTTCTAGAGTTGCTCTACTGAGGAGGCCAGAGGAACCCACAGGGTATATATCTAGAGGGCATTAGCTCTGATGCCTGCCTGGCATCAGGAGGCTAGAAGCAGATGTGAACCCCTGGGTTAGTGCAAGGGGGGGGGGGCGGCACTAAGTGAGTTCAGGAACTCAGCAATGATGATCTTCCTTCAACCTCTGCTGTTCCTCTAGCAGAATAACTTAGTGACAGTGGCTCGCCAAGTCCCAGCCCTGACCCCACAGAGTGGGGCATAGGGGCTGAGACAGGGGACTGTATCCACAGGAAGGGTATACAGCATCTTTTAGAAAAGAACCCAGAAAATAAAAAAAGAACCCAGAACTGATTAAAAACATATGCCTCAATCATCTACCACAAACACCTACCCACCCAAATAGACGTTACGTCTATTCTTGTTTTTTGAATTTTTAAAAATTATTTGTTTTTATTGTATGTGCACAGGTGTCTGCCTGAATGTGTTTATATGTGGAGGTGTTAAAACTACTGGAATTTAAGTTACAGACAGTTGTGAGCGGCCATGTGGGTGCTGGGTATTGAACCCAGGTCCTCTAGAAGAACAGCCAGTGCTTTCAACCACCTGGCCATGAGTCCAGCCCCATTATGTCTGTTTTTGCTTCAGAGTTTTGCAATATAAACAAATGAACAACAATAGTCACCCCCGCCACCATTCCTCATAGTTTTGCAATATAAACAAATGAACGATAATCATCCCCCCTCCCACCGCCAAGTTGAAGTTGCCTCTGTTTTCCTGAAGTCCAGAAAAGTTACTCTCTTACCTGTGGAGACTGGCTTTCTGGAGCTTGCCTTTTATTGCCATGATGGGTGTTTTGGTCACCAGCATGGGTACTGGCCTTGGGGATTTCAACCACTGTCCCCAATGGTTAATTTAGAAATCAATGCTGGTGATGAAGCAATAACTTGGTGCCCTTGTGCTGTGTGCCCTCCACAGCCCACTGCCTTCACCTGGAGGTGCTTTTGTAACTGGCCCATGGCATTCATGCCACCCTGAGCCACCAGCATCTCAAACTTGCTGCAGGCCATGTACAAAGATACCTGACTTGTAGATTTCTAGCATTTGCGATTCTAAATGTTGAAATCAACACTCTCCAGCAGGGAGTCTTTCACCTTCCATGTTAGACTCTCATCAGACCCTGTAGCCTTCTAGATCCAAGCTTTATAAACTGTAGGCCATGACCACCTGGGGTGCATAACTGAACGTGGGGTCATGAGAATATCACAACAGCTCAGGGGTTCTGCCTGTCTGACACCCGAAGATTAATCCAAAGTCCGTGTATAATGAATCTGAGGTGTTTGTGGAAGAGATAGGCTGTGCTGTGTCTCAGGACTGTGCTGCAGGTTTGGTTCTGGGCGCATGCTGTGTGCCCTCTGCACTGTATATGCCGCCGTGCCATGTATCACTCCAGACAACACCCCTGGCGGCCGCGCGCAACGCCTCTTCTCAGATGCACAGATGCGGACTCTGTTGTGACTGCAGCGTTTTTACTCTGCAAACTATCCTGCTCCCGCAGAAGTGTAACAACTACGGAAAACAAAGACTTCCGATATTTTCCTACTGTCATTCCTCAGAATATAAGTATCAAATTAGTGTTTCTTTGGACTGTGTTGGGTTATAATGTCTGATTTTTTAAAAAATTGCTGTTTGATCTGGAAACCTACTATTTTGTAAGCCAATTAAAGCTATGAGTATTTTTTAAAAGAGGGTTGGGAGGGGGATACTCTGCATGGCAGGGTGCTGCTGTTCCTAGAAGCCATGGTTGTTAAGCAGAAACCTACCTGCTAGATGTGATTGGTCAGGCAGGCCTCTGAGGCCCCCAAACAATCCAGATGAATACCCCTCCTCTCGGTTGTTCTCAGGAGATAAAGACCCTATTGCTGAAGACACCACACACTTTAATTGCAAAATATAGAGAAACCAAGCTGGAACTGAGCAGGAAACTTCCTCCCTATTGGCTAACTTTCATTTTGCGAGATGGTGTTATGGAGGTTACCGGGGAGAAGAAGAGCCATGTTCTTACCCAGCCATGAGCCCAATGAACGACTTACAGTGACATATTTACAACGGCAATAGTGCCATGAGCGTTATGGGGCCACCATCCCATCACGTTGCTGAGCATTCCTCAATGCGGTCCAGTTTCCAGTAGCATGACCCTGCATCCTATGGTAGATTAGCATGCCATGATATGACTGAGCATCTAACTCTGTGGCCCAGCATTCTGTAGTAAGGCTGAGTGTCTTGTGGTGTGGTCCAGAACCCCACAATGGGTGTGACTCAGGTGTGTTTGTTTTTATCCAGATGGAAGGTGTTTGGGCAGTTTCAGAATAGGGTAATTTCAGTAAACATACAGATTTTCATGAAATAATAAGTTATATCTCCTGGGAGAAATATCTAGGGGTTGGCTTTGCTGGACTGTATGGTAATTTACCATGTATTTCTTCAGAATATTCCAGACTACTCTATGAGGTAGTAGCATTTCATTTGTATTTCAATAAATAAAGCTTGCCTGAGGATCAGAAAAGTAAAACAGCCAAACTGGCCAGCCTTACAGTTCAGGCAGCAATGACACACACCTTTAATCCCAGTAGCCACACTAGCTTGCCATAGAAACCAGGCAGTAGTAGTGCACACCCTTAATCCCAGAACTAGAGAGGATTACAAGATGGGAGGAGACAGCTCTCAGTCTTATTCTGTTCATGTGTATGAAAAGAGAGAGAGAGAGAATGCAAAATAGAGAGAAAGAATGCAAAATAGCATACTGTTATGTAGATGTTTTAATAGGCAAACATCTGCTCCAGCTTCTTGCCCTATTGGCCTACTAGCTTTCCTTTTAATAAGTTGTAGTGATTCCAGGTGTATGTCCTAGACACATGCTCTCTATCAGGCATGCAATGCTGTCCAAACATTTTCTCCCAAATGCAATGAAATCACCTATGTTCCGTTAGTTGTATCTCTCATCCAGCAAGAGCACTGGTTTTGGTAGAATCCTGCTGGCCCAGGTTTTACTTAGACTTGTAGTTACATCACCGTGAACTTCGGCCAGGAGGAGAGCCAGCAAACCACTTCTGAAAGGATCATGGAGTCAATGCGTCAGTCATTGCAGGTGGTTTCACCTGTTTCAGTGGCACAGTCTTGAGTTTTGGTCTGTTTTCTTGAGGAATGGTGTGCGTGTGTGTGTGTGTGTGTGTGTGTGTGTGTGTGTGTGTGTGCATGCGCACACGCGGATTCTTAAAACAACAATAACAAAGCCAGCTCATTTATAAACCGGCTGGATTTGGATCGTGGACCACAGTCTATTCCTAGTGCTTCTCAAGGTCACAAAAAATGTTCTCGTATGCTTCCTTCGATCAGCTTTAGACTCTCCCACTTCCCTCCTAGGACCGAGTTGCACTCAGTTCATTTCTGTGTCTCATGGGGATCGGGCATCAAGATGCGAGTTTGCGCACAATGTCCATTGTTTCAGCACCACTTGTTGGGAAGCTCGCCCCTCCTCCATCATAGAAGCACCTGCTATGACATCTTAATTGAAGTCCCCTGTCTAGATTTGTGTGTCTCAGCTACAGACCCTCTTCTGCTCCATTTCTCGATGCTTTTAGAGCCTGTTTAGATATTGCATGCAAGTTCAGAAAAAAACCCTTGACACAGTCACTGATCCCCAGCCCCCTACCCCATCGCCACCCACAATTGCAATAAGCAAAAGTGTCCAGCGTTTATCTTAATGGCTGTTTGACATTATCGCACACGTGTCTATACATGTGACCCATGATAAGTACCACTCTAGACAACTTCATACATAGCTCCCCCGTGTACCTGAGAGGGCTGTAGGGTGTGGCATACGGTGAACATGACTGTTCATTGTCAATCCGCCGGCACCTGTTTATAGGAATGTTCCTACTACTGGTGTATAGAGGTGAGAGGCTAGCCATGACAGATGGGTCTGCTTAGGAAGAGTCAGCCTGCATCACTTACAATACTGAGGATGCCATACCTGAGCATCCACGTAGGTAAAATTCCACCCAACCTGACATAGGTGATGGTGTGGATGTGGTTTGACTGTGTGCCCCCCACAGTAACTGGCACTGTTAGTAGATGTGGCCCTGTGGGAGGAAGTGTGTCATGGTGAGGGTGGGCTTTGAGGTCTCTTTCGATCAAGATACACTCAGTGTGACACACAGTTGCTTCTGCTACTTGCAGATCAAGATGTAGAACTTTCACCACCATGTCTGCCTGTATGCCACCATCCACGACAATAACCAACTGAACTTCTGGGATTTTTTTCCTTTATAAGAGTTTCTGTGGTCATGGTGTCTTTTAACAGCAATAGAAACCCTAACTAAGACAGACCTCAAGAAGTTCATGTGCTGGAAGCTTGGTGGGGGACTTAAGAGGTGGGGCCCACTGGATGGGGTTATATAGGGTTATCTTCACCACTATCAATGAGTAAGTACCATCCTGCAGTAGTGTGTCATGTCTCAGGGACTGGTTAGTTCTTGCAAAGTTGGGATACTATAAAGCAAGGCCCTGACACATGGCCTCTTCTGAAGGCATCCAATTCCCTTTCCTCTTCTTCACCATGCTGTGGTGAGCCAGGTGGCCCTCACCAAGTGCCAATTATCATGCAGCTCAGACCTTCCAGCTATCCAGATCATGATCCAAATAACATCTTCTTTATCAAGTACTCAGTGTCCAGTGTTCGATAGCCAACACAAACTAGATCAAGACTCATGTGTAAAAAGATACATTCTTCACCTTCCCTTCAGAGGTCAGACTGGACCTCACTTGATTCAGAACTTCATAAGGGGGACTTACTGTCCAGGTAGTCATATCACTGATGGGTACAGCTCTCAGGGTCAAGGAAGAGACAATGCATCAGACTATGTGGTCCCCAATCCTTGATGTCAATAGTGCCCATCAGAATAGCTCCCAGCTTAACATTCATAATGGCTTGGCAGACAATATATATGGTATTGAGACAGTGGGTGCTTCCAGCTGTGGGGAGGCTGTACAATGGCTGTCACCAGCTGTTGTTGTCCTGGCACACTTCAGTTTTCCTCCAGTTGTGGTGTGAAGTGGTACGTGCTGCTAACCTCACACTAACCTGGTGGCTGCCGACTCTACATTCCCTGCCATCCGATAGACATGTAGGAACCTTCTTTGGTGACTTGAAACCCATATCCTTTGCCCATTTTTTGACTCTACCATCTAGTTTTTTTCATTGGTTGCTAGCACTCGTGTACCGTGGTCTCTCACCCGCATGTGGCTTGTTCCCTGCAGTCACGTTTCTTGAGCATATGGGCCTTTCCTGCAGAGGGTGGTGGTGAAGGTTCTCTTTGTTGCTTTTACTTGATTTCTGGTTAGGTATTGTTCTTTGTCTAATAAATCATTTTCTATTTTTAGGTTCATGAAGATATCCTATAGTTCTGAGAAGTTTTAAAGCTTCTTTAAAATCCTCAGTTTTCTTGTCTTTAGTCATGTGGAATTCATTATACTGAACATAGTAAAAGAGAAGATCTAATTACTTTTTCTAGTGGAAGTCCCCATACGAAGTCATCCATCTCCTCGTCACTGACTCCCAGTGCCACCTCTGTAATCCATCAGGTGCCCGCACGCGTCATCCTGGTGCAGGCTGCTCTGTGTGTTGTTTTGTGCTATCGATCCGTCTGTAATTCCTGCATCCGTGCAGCTCAGGGTGTTTACTCTGTCTCGGTAATGCCTCCCAACTCCTATGCGCATGCCTTGTCCTGAAACCTATTCCCTCAAAACCATTCTATTCATTTGCCCCTTCACAGACATTCTGGAATAGATTTGTCAATTGTTACTAGCAAGACTGTTGAGATTTTGATTGAGGTACCGTCGGGTTTGTTAATTAGTTTGGGGGCGGGTGTCACATTTGTGATTTAGTGTCTACTCATCCATGAAATGTCTTCCATTTATTCAGATATTTGTATCCATTAATACATTTCATATTTTCCCCTTTCTTCCTCCCCGCTTCATTCTTTACGTGTTGGGATTGAACCCAGGGTCTTGCCCATGGTAGACACGTGGGGTTTTTTTTGTGGCATTTGTTGCTATGATAAAACACTCTGAAAATATAAAGCAACTTAGGGAAGGAAAGGGGTTATTTGGCTTCTATTTCCAGGTCACGATCCATCACTGAGGGAGGTCAAGGTGAGAACTCAGTGTAGGAGCTTGAAGTGGAATCCATGGAAGAATGTTGTTTGCTGCCTTGCTTCCAATCTCTCAGTCACCTAGCTTTCTTTACATCCTGAGCCCGTTTGCCTAAGAATGGTGCTACCCACATGGGACCTCCCGCATCAATTGTCAGCCAAGACAGTCTCTCACAGATACGACCTCAGGCTAATCTGGTTTGGGGAATCTGTCAGTTGAGACCTCCTCAGATGATTCTGGGCTGTATCAAATTGATAACAGATCTAAGTAGGGCAGGAAGCATACATTCACTGAGCCATTTCCTCAGCCCTCCTTTTCGTGATGTCATGAGATAGTTACTCTTCATTGTTAAATGAAGACACAATTGGAATCATTGTGGGACAAGAGTCTCAAAGAGAATCTGTCTAGATTAGGTTGACCTGTAGGCATGTCTGGAGGGGGTGATCTCAATTAGTCGGAAGACCTCTCCACTGTGGGTGGCACCATTCTCTGGGCGAGGGATCCTGGATTCTGTAAGGGTGGAGAAGGCTAGCTAAGTAATGGGCACGTATGCATTCATTCAGTGCTTTCTGCTCTTGACTGTGTGGATACAGTGGGATTCGTTTTTTCAGGTTCCTGCCCTGCCATGACCTGAAATTGTGAGCTGGAAACCCCCTTTCCTCTGAGCTGCTGACCTCGAGTATTGTATTACAGCAACTGGAAATGAGATTAAGACAGACAGGGTTTCACTGAGTAACCCAGGCAAACCTTGAACCTGCAGTCATTTTTCCCCAGCCTCCCGAGTAGCGGGACTTGCGGGCTGCAACACCAGACTCAGTAGCAATTTTCTTCATAAAAATTCACATCCTCTCTCACTACATCTATTTCTCTGCAGTATGTAATCGGTGTTGCCTACAAGAGCGGGAGGTTTTTCTTCTCTCTATTATGCTTCTTATTTGCTCCTTGATGGTGCATGGCAACAGCATTGATTTTTTTTTCTAAGCGATAGGTCTATCATTGGCTCCATTTTTCTGTGTTGGTCACTGCACCAGGAAAGCTGCCAGATCCTCTCCTCAGCTCGAATAACCTGCCACATGTTCCAGGGTTTTCTAAGTAGACAATCACGGGATTTGCAAAGAGTCGCACGAAGCCCACTCCCCCGGCCCCCACCGTCTGTGCTTCCCTCGCTTACTGCACACAGCAGCCTCCACCGAGGAGCCCCAGTAGAGCGCCTTACTGCCTTCAGCCTTCTCCTCACTCAAGCAGGACTTCTCAGCCCTGCGTTCTAGAACAGTCTCGCCTGGCATTGATACCGCTCGAATCGCTGTACTATAATTAGCAGTCTCTGCTTTTGTTTTAACCTTTCCATCTACACACAGACGAATTTCACTTAGATTCCCATTTTGTAATCTGTTTTTAGCACTTATGCACTTATTGAAATTCATTGCTATTATACTGAACTTACATTCTTCATTTTTCTTTTCCTTTCCCTTTTTTCCTTTGCATTCCCTGTCTTAGATATCATTACAAATGCCCTGGGTACGTGGCTCAATTAAACCTTTATCCCCCGTGGCTTGGGTAGCTGAGGTCAAGGCTCAACAGATCTGGTTTGGGGGTGAAGTTGTCTTGCCAGTCTGCAGATGGCCACTTCCTTGTGCCTTCGTGGGGTGGGGATCACGGAGAATACATGTTCCAACCTGCCTTTGCTTATGAGTGTTCCTATTGAATTGAGAAGGCTTCATCCTTACGACATCGTCTCCTGCCACAGACTCCCTTCAACTCCCATCTTCTGGAGATAAAGCTTCTTCCATGTTAATGTTGAGAACATGCTTCCAGATCCCCCCTCCCCTCCTGGCTCCCGTTGCACTGATACCTTGCAGCAGGTTTTGAGCAAGGGAGTTACATTGCAAGCCTGTTAGTGGTGAGTTAAAATTACAGTGTGCAAAGTTACAGTGTGCATAGTATCTCAAGAAGAATGGAGTTGTTCAGAATTCCCATTTTTTTTCTAACCAAGGTGAGGAGGAGCCACCACCCACCCCTCTTTCACAAGCTCACCCTCCCTCCCATCATTAGTTACTGTCTCTCTGGTTATGTTGCTGTTTTACACAAAGTCTCACGTAGCCCCAGATCAGCCTTGAACTTGCTGTGAAGTTAAAAATGACCCCGAGTTTCTGCTTCTTCCATGTTCAACTCTTGAGGGCTGATATGGCAAGCAGACATCACCACATGGTGCTAGGGAAGGAATCTGTGGGCTTCCGGCATGCTGGCAAAAGCACCATACCAACTCAGCTGTAAGCCTAGACCATTCCTCGTTGGGCATAGACTCCCATGCTAGGCACCACTTTCCTTGGTGATTTGATTTATTAAAGAAAGCAAACTATCTTTTTCCATTTTGCATACCAAATCCAGTTCCCACACCCTCCTCTCCTCCAATTCCCTCCATCTACTCCCTGTCCTCCACTCCCATTCACTCCTCAGAGAGGGCAAGGCACATTGCTTTGTGAAAGGTCCAAGGCCCTCCCTACTATAGCTAGGCTAATCAATGTTTCCATCCAAAGAAAATAGGCTCCCCAAAAGCCAGTAAAAGCAGTAGAGATAAACCCTGGTGCCACTGCCAGTAGCCTCTCAGTCTGCCCCAGTTATACTACTGTCACCCACATCCAGAGGATCTAGTTTGGACCTATGCTGGTTCTTTCCCTGTTAAGCCAGAGTTGGTGAGCTCCCATTAGCTCAGGTGTCCCCATCATGGTCTTGACCTCTTTGCTCATATTCTCACTCCTCCCACTCTTCAACCGGACTTCAGGAGCTCAACCCAGTGCTCTGCTGTGGGTCTCTCCCTCTGTTTCCATCAGTTGCTGGATGAAGGTTCTATAGTGACCTTTAAGTTAGTCATCAGTCTGACTACAAGAAAAGACCAATTTGGGCACCCTCTCCTCTATTACTTAGGGTCTTGGCTGGGATCATCCTTGTGGATTCCTGGGAATTTCTCTAGTTTTAGGTTCCTTGCTAGCCCCATAATGGCTCCCTCAATCAAAATACCTCTTTCCTTGCACTCATCTCTGTCCTTTCTCCATCTCGACTATCCCATCCCAAGTTCTCTTCCCCCTTCTCGCCTTCTCTTTCCCTCCCACCTTCCCTTTTCCCCTCCACCCCATGCAATCTTGTCTATTCCCCTTTCCAGGTGGATTTATGTATGTTTTTCTTAGGGTTCACCTTGTTACTTAGCTTCTCTAAGATCATGAACTATAGGCTCAATATCCTTTATTTTGAGCTAGTATGCACTTATGAGTGAGTACATACCATGTTCATCTTTCTAGGTCTGGGTTACCTCACTCAAGATAGTTTTTTTCTAGTTCCATTCATTTGCATGCAAATTTTAAGTTGTTGGTTTTTTTTCTTTGGAGTAGTACTCCAATATGTAAATGTGCCACATTTTCTTTATCCATTCTTCGGTTGAAGGGTATCTAGGTTGCTTCCGGGTTCTGACTATTACAAATAATGCTGCTATGAACATAGCTGAGCAAGTGTTGTAGTATGATTGAGCATCTTTGGGGTATATGCCCAGATTTAAACAATACCTATCCACAAATCCAGCCCTACAGAAAGTACTAGAAGGAAAACTCCAACCCAAGGATGCTAACTGCACCCACAAAAATACAGGCAAGAGATAACCTCACACCAACAAACCCCAAAGAAGGGAAACACAAAACACTACCACCAAAAATAACAGGAATTAACAATCACTGGTCATTAATATCTTTTTAACATCAATGGATTCAATTCACCTATAAAAGGACACAGGCCAAAGGAATGCATACAAAGGCAGGATCCATCCTTCTGATGTATACAAGAAACACACCTCAACCTCAAAGACAGACATTACCTCAGAATAAAGGGTTGGGAAAAGATTTTCCAACCAAATGGACCTAAGAAACAAGCAGGTGTAGCTATCCTAATATCTAATAAAATAGACTTCAAACTAAAATCCATCAGAAGAGATAGAGGACACTTTATACTCATAACAGGTGATTGATTTTATCACCTTTCTTTCTTGTCTGTAGCATCCCTGTAGCATCAGAACTAACCTCTCCTGCCCGTAAACCTTATCCCTTTCTTTGGCTCAGGATGCTCTTTGTCATGTTCTCTACGAGTCTCTCCTTTTTCCAGCTCACTATGTCTTGTCCCTCCGAAGGTACATTAGATAATGCCCCTTCCTGTTGACTGGGGTTTCTGTCCCACCAGGTCCCACAAACATTTAGTCCCAAATAAATACACACTGAGGTCTATGTTAATTATAAACTGATTGGCCTCTTAGCTTGGGCTTCTTATTAACTCCTACAACTTATATTAGCTTATAATTCTTGTCTGTGTTAGCCACGTGGCTTGGTACCTTTTTCAGTGAGGCAGACACATCTTGCTTCTTCTCTGTCTGGGTGATGACTTCAGACTAATTCTTTCTCTTCCCCAAGTTCTCATTGCCCTGCCTCTACTTCCTGCCTGGCTACTGGCCAATCAGTGGTTATTTAAAATACAAGTGGCAGGGTACAGACCATTGTTCCACAGCATTCCCCCCTTTTAAACAAGAACTCTGAATCAAATCTCCTTTATTTAGCTTTTCTAATGACCATTATCCATAACAACTTGTAACCATCATTCTAAACAAAGGCAAACATCCATAATCCATTTTTGGGAATGTAGGCATAGTTTTCCAGGTTACTTCCTGCTGATTGGGGTTGCTGATAATCTTATGGGGACCCAACGAAAGTTTAGAATTATGATCAAGTCCTGACTGGAATATCCTGTGTGACTTGATCATCTCAGGCCACAGTCTTTGAACTATTCTGGTTGTAGAACTCAGACATCTGGGCCATTCCTCCTATCAGAGATTTCTCAGGGGGTCTTCCTTGATCAAACCTGATTTTTCTTAACCTGGAATGAATCCACAGAACCTTATTTACTGTGAAAACAAAAGCAAAACCTCTTCTCCAAAGTAACAAATCTTTTAATTTAAATTTTAAAGTCAAAGCATTTTCAAAACATATATATTGGATTAATCTAGCAGCATTTATAACTGAATGTCTTTTAACAGCTTTTGCTCCTTCCCCAGTCATCAAGAAATTTAAAGACAATATAATAATATACAGTATCCAGACTCTCTGTGTATTTTTCATTTTTACGTGGCTTTATTTTAAACTATTTTATTTTTATTTTTAATTTTTGGCTTTTTGAGACAGGGTTTCTCTGTGTATCTTTGGCTGTGCTGGAATTCACTCTATAGACCAGGCTGTTCTTGAACTCACAGAGATCTGCCTGCCTCTGTCTCCCAAGTGCTGGGATTAAAGGTGTGTGCCACCACACCTTGAACTCATAGAGATTGGTCTGCTCTGCCTCCCAAGTGTTGGCATTAAAGGCATGCACCACCACCACCCAGCTTCTCTCTTTTTTTCCTTTTTTTCCTTTAAGGACTTTATCCTTTTATTCCCTCCCAAGGCTGCATATATTTTTAAACACACAGTAAACCGTTTAGAGGTTTTCTTCATCTTTGAATCTATCTTTACTGTATATCTCTCTTATCTGACCACGTGAGTCTTTAGTTTGCTAAGTGATGTGGATTAAAGCTGTGGCTTTGACTGCTGGATCCAGCCCATTCCTTATCTTTTTCCTGAGAGTCTAGCCTCATGGCAGAGGTACTGGCTGGAGCCATGTTTATTGCCACAACTCTATGGTGTTTCAAGGTCCCTGCCATTATCAAAAAGTATGCAGTCAGCATTTCACCAACACCACTTAAGTGTTTCGTGGCAGGATCTCTTAAAAGAGCTGCAAGGTTTTGCAACTAAAGCTGAATCAGGAAGCTTCTGGTGGGACATTACTTATAAACTGATTGGTCTCTTAGCTCAGGCTTCTTATTAACTCTTACCACTTATATTAACTCATAATTCTTATCTTTGTTAGTCATGTGGCTTGGTACCTTTTTTGGCAAGGCAGCCACATCTTGCTTGCTCTGTGTCTGGCTTCCTCTCTGTCTGGGTGACAACAGCAGACTGACTCTTTCTCTTCCCAGAATTCTCCTGTTCTCATTTCCCCACCTCTACTTCCGCCCTGGCTACTGGCCAATCAGTGTTTATTTAAAATACAAGCGACAGGGCACAGACCATTGTCCCATAGCACCTTCCTAGTTCATTCTCCAATCCTTCAGGCCTCTACCTCACTTGTGCATCTCTCTCGTTTTAAAAATATTTATTTTATCTCTCTCTCTCTCTCTCTGTCTCTCTCTCTCTCTCTCTCTGTGTGTGTGTGTGTGTGTGTGTACATGATGTGTGCTGGGGGGCATGCATATGGATGTCAAGGGTAAACTTTATGGGTCAGATCTTTCCTTCCACTTTTATGTGGGCTGTAGGGGTCAAACTATCACAGTAAGCACAGCTACTCACTGAGCCATCTTCCCAGCCCTATGTGCACCCCTTTAAAGTGCTTGTGGGTTGTAAACTTTTTCACTTCTTTATGACCAGTGAGGTCTGAAGGTCCAATCAGCATGGTGTGCATTTCCCCATCAAGCTTAGGCCAGTGCTCCACACTCTTGCATTCTTTGCAAACCTTCATTCTTTGTGCATTCATTGCCTGCCAACCAGATGTTCTGCCACAGCCATTCCTTCATCCATTGTGACTGATGGGTCTAAATTCCAGAAAGCATTAATTTAATTCTTTCTTTGCTAAGGGGGGGAGGGTCTTCACTGCAGTAGGAACCATAGTTGTGGCAATAGTGGGTATGGTGGCAGCAGTGGTGGGGGTGGTGTGCAGTAGTGACCGTGGTGTTGCAGTAATGATAGTGATGGTAATGGGAGTGACAGCAGCTGCAGTGGTGGCAGGAATAGGGGCATGCAACAGCCGTCATCACACAGAAAAGACAGCAGAAGCAATCATAGTAGTAAAAGTGGAAAAGCCGGGAAAGTTGGTGGTGACAAAGCTAGAGCTAGGGTAGGGACACTGGTGGTCACAGGGGTATCACCAATGGTAGTAGTAAAGTGTCCACAGTGACAGCAGCCTCAGCTCACGTAGAACGACTAGGTCCAAAGGCTGCAATGCAGTGTGTGATCTCTAAGTCTGCCCTTGTCTGCCTCTGTCAAATGCATTGCCTGCTCATTTCTCACAGTGGCCTAAGTGGTGGCAATGCCAACCCTCTCCTTGTAACAATGACAGTCTGAACTCAGAGTGGCTAAGTAAGCTTGGTCACATAGACAGAATCCTAGCCCAGGGATAAAGGGCCTTGACTCTGGTGCCTGTGGGTATCCCAGGAGGAGCAGAGTAGGCTGGCATCCTGTGCTAACCTCAGGGTGGTTTGAACTCTCAACCAAGCTAAGCAGCAGCTGGTATAGAGCTTTGAGAGCTCAGGAAGGAATCATCGGGGAGACTCCCTGGTACTGAGCCCTGGACAGTAATCATCACTGGATACTCAGGAGGATTCATTATTCCTGCAGGCAGTGGGGAGTGGCATCTTCAGATGAACCATCACCAGCTAGCATACAGCTGGAGTGCACAGTGAGAGCTGTGGCCAAGACCTCAGAAGAGGGAGGAGGGAAGCTTCCACGGACATAGGGAAGCTGCCACAATAGACTAGGCCTCTAGCCTCAGGCAGAAAGCTTTAAGGTACATAAGACCTTTATGTTAGCTAGTGACCAGGGAGCTTTGCCGATGTCAGATGTCAGGACCATTGAAAGTCTTCAGACAAAGACTTCAGGTTTGGGAGGCCCATTTACAACTCACACAAGCATCTTTATGTCTGAACCGGCTCCTTAGGCACTAGTGTGTCTCCTGAGGTCACAGCAGGTCACTTGTGGGTTTCGGCTGCTTCCCGATTCATATGGAGGGAAGATGAAGGAACACCAGCGGCCACAGCTCTTGCAATGTGAATGAAAGACTTAATTTAAACAGTGATGTGGCTGTGATTTAATTTCAGCCGCCAGATTAACGCGTTCCCCCTAATTTCAACCTTGGATGCATCGCATTCATCGGCTCTGGCGCTGGTAGGTCTGTCGATGCCCTTCAATCACATCGTTCATAATGATGTTTATCCCTAAGTAGTTTAGGGACTGCAGAAAGCCAGCCTGCACCCTTCCTTTAGTCCAGAGACTACCAGGCAGGACTATACCTCCTGACAGGATGCTGCATGACCTTCTGTTTCTCCCACAGGGTTCCACTCAGGATTGGCTCTAAGTTCTTTGTAACGCTCTGCTCTGACTACTATGGTAGTGTGTGCGAAGACGGGCCAGACTTGTTCTGGTTACTGGAACACCATTAAATAAATGGGGGAGACCACAGGCCTATGCAAATAAATGACATACCATAACATAAGTTAAAGGATCCCCACTTGAAAACAAACCCAAGTCGCCCATAGAAGACTAAGGGCATCCTAGGGAAGAATCGGGGAGTCCCAGGCTAGTATACAAGTCCTATGTGGCTTCTGGGAGGCAACGTCATGTCTTTGTGCATTTAAACTAAAGTTCAAAGCCGTGACTTCCAAGGAGGGGGTTTCAGGAAGATGTAATGAGGCCATCACGCTCTGCAGGGTACTATTCTAACTGCTTAACGATGCACGGCTTTGTAATGAAGAGAGTCTACCAGACCCAATATAATCTGAAATTAAAGAAAAATGGAATGTATTAAAAAATGTATTGTAGCTCTAATGGAAGATGTCAGCCCGACAGCCCCAAACTCCACATGTCACTTCAGACTGCAGCAAGCATGCTCTGTGCTGACAGCTTTGCCCTGGTCTGCCCAGTGGGCTCTAAATGCCAAGAGGACAAGAATCAAAAAGGTCAGGGTGCCAGTCGTTTATAGATCACCAGGCTCAATTGCCTAGCTTCTGCCCCTCTCCTTGCATCAATCTGGACTGCGTTTCCTGCTGTACTTGGGCATCTCATGTGCGGCCCCTGCCCTGAGAGCTATTCCCTGGCTTGCCTAGGGACTGGCCCTCTGCTGTGATCTTCTGAGCATGCGTGGCTTCACCTTAGGAGCTGCTTCGAGACTCATTTCCAGCAGCACGATTCCTCTCTTCTGTAGAGGTAAGTTTAAGTTCAGGGACTTCCATACTCCAGACCCTGCCACTGAGCCGTATCTCAGCATCTCACATGCCTTTCTCTTCCTTGTTCTGTTGAGACAATGTCTTCCTATGTAGCCTTGCCTGACTTTGGAGTCATCACAATCCTTCTGCCCCAGTCTCCTGGACGCCCACATTGCAGGTGTGATCACCACTCCGGGCTTCACTTTCATGTCTTGAAGGACCCCTGTTGGAACTTTCAGAGAGAAACGACAGATTCACAGGATAGATGTTATCGCCTGGATACACCTTCCTAGGCTGAGTCCCTTGGGTAGCATGTGCGTGTTCCCCTCCAGCTGGACAAGGCCCATTCATTAGCCATGTACGGCAGTTCTGCCTGCAGAGGCAATAGGTCAGCAGTAGATACTGGCTCCTGATCTATACAGCAGAGGTGACTTCCCAGCCTCTGAGCCCTCCTCTTGTGACACCCTCCCCAGCCACCATGATGGCATGTGATCTTAGTAAACCCAAGACCCAGAGGCAAGCATGTAGCACATGCCTTGCTAATGACATGCCTGCACTTCCCAGCTACAATGGGGTCAGGGTTGAGCATGTGACTAAGCAGTTCCCACTAATGTGTCTGTAAGGTGCTAAGTAAGCTTAAGTCAACTACGCTACTTTGAAGCTGTTTCTGCTGGCTGGAAGGCTGCGACCATTATGCACCCTAGAGGACTCTGGGGATGGACTGAGAGATTCAGAGAAACTGAGTTTCTCAGGCATTATTGGGCACTAGATCCAGTAGTACCTGTCCCCAGACCTTTCTATTACATGATTGTTGCACACCGAGCACATACGCGTGCGTGTGTGTGTACACTACACACACACACACACACACACACACAGAGAGAGAGAGAGAGAGAGAGAGAGAGAGAGCACATCATTTCTTCCTTCTCTTAAAAAGCTTCCTTGAATCATACGCCCACCGTCTCCTGCCACATTTCCAAAAACAAGGTTCTTGCTAATGAATGAGACCTAAAGGGTTCCACTCATCCCACCCAATACAGATAGGATACTCAGGTCCAGGTGGCCCCACAGCACAGTGACAGGAAGAAGGGCAGAGGAAACCTCCCTGTCACTCAGGTGGAGAGAGAAATAAAAAGCAGATGAAGCAGAACATGAGGGCCCAGGAGGAGTTTGTTACAATTCACAACAGGTAGAGCAGGGGCCACACCAGTGGAGACAAAGAAAGATGGTGGTGGAGTAAGCCGTGCTCTCTAGGGAAGAGGAGAACACCCACAGGGAGACCAAAGCCTTCTCTACCCTCAGCACAGGTCCTCAAGCCTCCTCCTGGTAGCCCACCCCAAGAGCGGACCGTGTTCCCTCCATCCTCAATGTGTAAACACTCTTTGATACTCCACATGTAATAAATGGATTGCGTTTCCCCCCAACCTGGCACAAGCTGGAGGGAACCCTTAATTCTAACAGCTGGAAGGAAGCAGCAGTGAGAGTTTGCATGTCAAGCCTGAACACCAGATGGAGGCTCCTCCTCCTCCTCTTCCTGCCCACTCTCTTCACTGCTCAGGGGGAACCAGCCATGGTGAGAAAACTCAAGTGCTCAGCGGTGAGGTGCTGAAGTGTCACATCCAGAGGGAGCGTGAATCATCTGCTCGTGGGGCTTCCCCGTGTTGTGCTGGCCTCCTTGTGCCATCACAGCCTCCATGTGCCATCACGGCCTCTTGTGCTGTCATGATCGTCATGGCCTCTGTGTGCCCCCATGGTCTCCATGAACTGTCATGGCCTCCATGTGACGTCATGGCCTCCATGTGAAGTCATGACCACCTTGTACTCTCCGGCTGCATCTTCAGGATGGCTTAAACCTATGAGCTTGACCTTTCTGGATTCTTAAGCTCAGGCTGTGAAAGCACAGAGATTCTCTTTGCAAAAGCCATGGAGCTCAGGAGAACGAGACAGAGCTTGGAGCTGAGCCACCACTGGCCAGCTGGCTGACTTCCCCATGTTTACTCTCTGAATCTGTGTATAAGAGTTGAAAACATCAGGGAGGAGGTGAAAATTTGTAATAATAATGATAATAATAATAATAATAATAATAATAATAAGAAGAAGAAGAAGAAGAAGAAGAAGAAGAAGAAGAAGAAAGAAAGAAAGAAAGAAAATTTTAAAAAGGAGTTGAAAAACATCAACTTGCAGCATTGTGGACTGGGCAAAGAGAAAGAAACCCCAGGAGAGCCTCCACAAGGTCCTTGTGGCAGTAAGAATCAGTGACTGGTTAGTGCCGAGAGCTCAGAAGCCTCACAGTGTACCTGCCAGCAGTGTCATTGGCCTTGGCAAAAGCAACCACTCTTGAATGTGCTGGGATGGTCCAGAAAACAGTTCCCAACAACACAGCAGCACAGGGCACTAGCAGGGATGCCAGACTCAGCTGCTGGGAGGTCTTGAGCAAGACCCGCAATCACCTCCTCAGCTTAGAGTTGGGAAGGAGCTGGAGCAAGAGACTAGGCAACCTTATGAGGAACTAATGGCTTAGTGTGTCTCTGCAACACCTGTCAAGGAGCAGGGGAGTACATAGCATGGGTTACCCTGGAAACCTGGGGGATATCATGGGAGCTGAGCGTTGTCAGGTGGAGAGCAGCAGAGTTGGGTTTGCTGGGGGAATGTAGAACCCACCCCCAGGAGGCTGACATAGAGACAGGGTAGGGTACATGGAGGCAGGCTTTAGGCTGGAAGTATCCAACAGTAGCCTACAATGCTGGGCTGCTTGCTCCGCTCTCAGTCCTCCACCAGCTGGTGCTGCTTCCCTTGACCAAACTGAGCCATCCTTTTCTTTCTTCTCATCATTTGATCTTCCGGCCAATTAGTGTCTTTCAGGCTGGAAAACAGTCAGGAGGGCACCGGGAAGACTCCAGGCGAGGATTTCAGTGCAAGCAGGCATTTTGCCAAACATGCTTCTTGCCTGTTTTTCTGGGCTCATTACCTGCTCTTTCTCCTGTGCCACTGTAATTCTAGTCACCAGAACCTTCTCTCTAGCCAGGAGGGAGGTCATTACAGAGTCAGCGGGAGTCACGGAGCACCTGGAATCACATCTGCTGTTCATGCAACTACCTAGTAAGGGTGCCTTGCTCTCAGTCCCAGGAGGGTCCTGGAGCCATGCTAGGTTCTGAGAGCCCAGATATGATCCAAACTGGATCTAAAGAGGGAAAGATATTCTCTGTGGCCATGTGGGGGTGGAAGAAGACTTAGACTCTCTGTCTGTATCCTCCTCCATCTGATGGTGGCTAGCAGATGACATTGAAAATTCTAAGAGGTGTGAGACTCTAACTGGAGGCTTCTCTCCCATCCACCAGTTCCCCAATAACCACTCTGAGGCTTAATATTAATTACAAACTGTTTGGCCTAATAGCTCAGGCTTATTATTAACTAGCTCTTACAACTTAACCCATTTCTGTTAGTTTATATTTTACCACGAGACTTGTGGTTTTGTTACCTAACATCTTCCTTCTCTAGAGACAGCTGGCATCTCCCTGACTCTGCCCTTTTTCTCCCTGTATCTCTGTTTGGATTTCCCACCCATCTACAGTCTGCCCCGCCATAGCCCAAAGTAGCATCTTTATTAACCAATGGTAATAAGACATACAGCATACAGAGAGACATCCCATTTCAAGATACTAATGGGGAAAGGGAAGGAGGTCTGAGAAGTAATATCATAGGGCACAGCAGGAAGTGTGCACTTTAGAGTGAGCTTTTGATGGTTAGCAACACTTGTGTCCCATCCCATGTCCTGAAGATCCACAGTACAGGATTAGAGGATGACAAAGGAACTGGGTCCTGCATGGGAAGAGAGGAGCTATAGGGGCCCTGAGTAGAGAAAAATGGCAATGAGATGGGGGAGATGATTGGACTGGAGCAGCAACCAGCACTTGGGGGACCAGGAGGCTCTTCCTGGCCATCAGAGGGCTAAGGAGCATAGGATACCTGAGCTGAGTTTGTAAGCTGGCATGCTTCTTTGGGGGCATCAGGACTTGGTGAGGACTATGGCTCATCCCTCTGGCAGCTTCCCCAGCCAGTCCATGTGACCCTGGACTGCATGATGGCTAGTGAGCAGAAAGGGACTGCCTGCGTGTAGTCACACCTCATCTCCCTAGGGGCCTGGGAGGCACTAAGGGTGTCTTACAGCATCCTCATTTCAAATTTTGTTTTTCATACAATAGATTTTGATCTTGTTTTCCCCTCACCCAACTCCTCCAAGGTCCTTCCCACCTTCCTAAATACCATTCATTCTCTCTCTCTCTCTCTCTCTCTCTCTCTCTCTCTCTCTCTCTCTCTCTCTTTCTCAAAACACACACACACACAAAGAAGAAGAAGAAGAAGAAGAAGAAGAAGAAGAAGAAGAAGAAGAAGAAGAAGAAGAAGAAGACCAAACAAAATCCCAGCACAATAAAAAATGCTAAAACAAAGTAAGACAAAACAAAAAGCCCACAAATAAAACTATAAAGTTTGTTTTTCTGCTGGTCAACTACTCTTGGGCATGGGATTGACCCTGGAGTGTGGTCGATGTAAAAAATCAATGCTACATTAGAGAAAGTTGGTTTTCTCTTATGAAGATTGGTTAGGGGTGGGGCCCCAAGTCCACTTCCTCTCTGTCCTGGGACCCTGCCCATCTGGCTTGGATTTGTGCAGGTCTTATTGCTGCTGCAACAGTCTCTGAGTTTATATGGTCACCAGTCCTTTTGGTGTCTGGAAGGCACTGTTTCCTTGGTGTCATCCATCACCTCTGGTTCTTAACCATCTTTCTGATTCCTTTTTTGCACAGTTCCCAGTGCCTTGAGGGGAAGGGTTTGATGAAGACATCCTCCTTAGGGCTGAGTGCTCCAAAGTCGCTCTCTCTCTGCACATTGTCTAGTTGTGGGTCTCTGTGTTAATTCCCATCTAGTGCAAGAAGGTTATCTAATAAAGGCTGATCTATGGATATAGTAAAGTATCATTAGGAGTTGTTTTATTGCTATTTATTTATTATTATTTATTCATTTAATAGAACAACAGTAGTAGGTTTTCCTAGGCTTATAATCTATATAAACTCATGTTCTTGTTCAGGTACTTGGAAGCCTCACCCACAATAAACTGTGAGCCCAGAGCCATTAGGAGCCTACAGACTGCCAATCCAAGACACCTAGCCAGCCTACCATTCTCAGTCTGGAAAAATACAGCCAGCCAAGAGCTACCTGACCCTGATGACAGACTGGATGACCCTCCTAGCCCACCTCTGCACTCTCAGATGGATGGCATGGCCATGATTGCCCCTCTCTCCCAGAGTAGGTGACACACTCAAAAGAGTTATTTATTAACACTTGCTGCCCGCATGCCTCTCACCTCCGTGGCTGTCTTTTGTCCCCGGTGACAGCTCTTCTTTCAGACTCAGGGCTGCATGGAGGTCATGCTGTGAGAACCTACAGGAGATGCCACAGGTCCCTGCTCAGCTGTAGCCTTGGGCGTTTCTTTCCCTGGCTGTTGAGTTAAAGGCGAGTTGCCCAAGGCTCTTGCCAGCTGCGTTTGAAGACAAAGTTCTGTCTGGTCGGAGCCCTGCATTCAGCCATTCAGCGAACAACCTGCGTTTGGGAGCAGTCTTGCAGCATCTCTGGGCTTGTCTTCCTAATATCACTACACGATGTTCCTTTTGTCACCAAGTGAGGAGAGCCAGGGCTGTGTGGGGGTCTGGTTTCCATGCTCAGCCCCTGAAGCCTGTTGAGGCCCATGGCTGTCAGCACACACAGAAGCTCCTATCCACTTCTGCCTGTGCCGACAACACATGATGCTGTACACACTCCTGTTGCAGGAGGCCAGTGTGGGCATCGTGCTGGCAGCCGGCCCGTTGCACCCCTGCTGAGACACTTTCAGGTAGCAACTTGACCTAGCGATTCTCATTTTTTCCCTGGGATGTCGTACTGAAAGCAGCTTCAGCCTCTGCATTGTCTCTCCATTTTAACCCAGAATTCCACTTTCATGAAGATGCCAGGGGGTGGGGGTGGGGTGACTGCAAATGTGACTTTTAGATAAATAGAACAAATCTCCCTGCCTTATTGGGGATACAATGCTCCTGATAAGGAAATCAAAAGATTTGACAAATGTGGTCTTGGCCATCAGTTTGGAGAGCCAGAGGGAAGACAGTGCTCCCTACAGAAATGCTCCCCACCGAAGAAGTGCTCTCTTACAAAGACACCCTCATCAGATCCCTGAAGTACATGGATGTGACCTCAGTTGGAAATGGGACATTGTAGGTGTGACCGACCTCAGGTTTTGGGGATGAAGAAACCAACATGGCTATCTCGGGGGCCTCACGCTGTGACAAACATGTATACAGCAGGGAGGTGGAGAAAGCTTCTCCAGGCAGCAAGGAAGGGAGCCTGTGATCCCTGGGCTTGGAATAGGGAAGTCCAGCCATGAACACCTGAAGACCCTAAAGCTGGAAGAGACAGGAAGAAGCCTTCCCTACAGTGTCTGGGGCTCCGTGGCCTGCTGACATCTCAGTGTGTACGTGCTTGAGGCTGCAGCACTTGGCGATGGCAGCTCTAAGTCACTAACCCAGAGATTGACAGCTAGAGGCCTGAGAGCCTGAAAGTCTCATCAGGACTCATTTCAGTGCAGACCTTGCTCGGCCTCTGGTGACCCCTCTGAGAAGCACATTCAACTCTTGCCCAGGGTATTGGGGCATGGGCTGCAGCAAGCAGCCAATCCTTCCTGGGGAGACTGTCCCACATTGTGGGAGTCCTCTTGCATTCCTGTCCTGTGGAGCTTGCTTTCCTCCTGGTGTTTTGTTTTGTTTTCTAGAAAAGGTGTAGATGTTGCTGCTGACATGGAGGCAAGGAGACAGAGGACAGATGTGTGGGAAATACTCTCACTGAGAAGCATGCTGCTGCTGCTCTGCCCCCTCACTCCTTTCTGGGCTCCTCCCACTCTCAGCCCTCCCATCCCCAGTCTTTCCTCACACACAGGCCCACCAATATTGGTGCACGTGATAGTGTAGCTTCTGTAATTCTTTCCTAAAATGTGACCGAGTTTGGGAGCTGGTGCCCTATTAGGAAATGAGTTTGCCTCCTTCTGGTCCCACTGTCTATGGCTCCAAGGTGTAGATCCAGGGTCATGATGCCCTCCCTTTTAGAGGAGCGCATAGATGGTTTTTGGATTTTCACAAATAGTGCTGTTGCAAGAGTATATGTACACATACATGTACAAGTACACACATACCACACACACACACATACACACACACACCTTTATGACAGAAGCTGCTGGTCAATTTCATCTGAAAAGTTCAACACACTATCTCTCAAGAGTTACCCTGAAGAGCAGGTCTCACACAGTTATAGTAACCTCCCATGGCACATTTCTGTCTAGCAATTGGTAACATCTGGCTTTCATGTGTCCCTGGCTGTTGGGTTGATCTGTTTGCCGGTTGCTGTTGGCACACATCTCTCAAATGTCCTATGAGAGTTTGAGCCCTTCTGTCCAGAACTGACCACACCTTTCTGTAAACCCCCTTCTTTTTGGCAATGCACAAAGGGGTGTTCTTTATATATTATGGGTACTAGTCCTTCCTGCTTAAATACTCAAAAATACACTCTTGTGTATTATTATTCAGTTTTGAAAAAGATTTATTTTATTCTATACATATGAGTGTTTTGTCTACATGTATGTATATACACCATATACATACATGCCTGGTGCCTGCAGAGGCCAGAAGAGAGCATTAGATCCCCTGGAGCTGGAGTTACAGATGGTTGTAAGACACTATGGAGGCTCTGGGAACTGAAGTAGGGTCCTCTGCAAGATCAACAAGTGCCCTTGACCACTGTGCTGTCCAGCCTTTATTGCTGTCTTTTTGTGACTTTTGATGTCTCCTTTCCTTTGTTTGCTTGCTTTGAGGTAGCGTCGTACTGTGAATATAGGTCAAGTTGATCTCAAATTCATGATTCTCCTACCTCTGCCTCCTAAATGCCATCATGCCTGTCTTGCTTTTGGTATCTTTTAGCCATATATAGAAATTTTTTCTTTCTTTTGACTTAAAATTATCAAATGTCCAATGTTGCATGCTTTTGTAGACTGCATGCCTTAGGAGATTTCTAGACTTGTTTTAAAGTCTACAGTCTCTCTCTCTCATATATATATATACACACACACAGATATATTAGCTTTGTTCCTATTCACCAGGGTGCTTCTTTTAGGCTGATATGATGCTCGTGGTTCAGTGCCTGCCTTGGTTTATTTTCCTGTTATGATGATGAAACATCCCCAGTAAAGCAGCTTGCTGGAGAGGGGGTGATTTGGCTCACAGTTCTAGGCTATAGTCCTTCCTTGTGGGCAAGTCAATGTAGCAATAACTTATACAGCCAGTCATATCACAGCCACAGCCAGGAGCAGAGAGCCAAGTGTGCTAGGGCTTGGCTCACTCTCTCCTTTTCAGTCAGTCTGGTGGGGATGGGGCAGACATGAAACGCCACTATCCATACTTAGGTTGAGTCTTCCCACCTCAACCCTATTCAGTGAATTCCTTAGATATTTCCAGAACTCCTTCCAAGTGACAGTCATCATTGGCCCCTGGAGTTCCTCCTTATTCGCCTTACTGATAAACCTGACGAAAATACCTGCCTGGTTTCTTCCGTCCTCTACAGCTAAGATGTCACCCTTAGCTACACAGAAGCAGCTATGTGCACACGAACCAGGATCTGGGCTCTGTCCCTTCCACTGATGACTTCTGCATTGACACCTGCTTGGGAGCTGAGCTTGCTAAGCAGTGAGACTTCCCTCATCCCACCTTGTCTTGGGTCTTAGCCTTCCCAACTTTGCCCAGAGCTGGCCCCATCACACACTCCTTGGGAGGTGCATGCTGTGTGAGGCTCTCAGGCCACTGTTCCCAGCAGCACCTGAAGATTCTGGGTCAGGGCTCTTAGGCAAGAAATACGTCTTTCCTGCTTGAAGGAATGGTTGTCTGTGTCGATTACCCTCTCTCAGTTCTATACCTAGGGCTCTGAGGAGTGGACTACATGTCCTGTCATATGACACATGGTGTTGGAGCCAAGATTCAACTGTTCCCTCAAGAAAGGGTCCAGAGGTATTTCCAGTGCAGGCTCACTCTCTTGAGAGACCTGCAGCAACCCTGCCCAAAAGCTTGCTGTAGCTCAGTTATATCTTTGATAGAGTCTACTTTCCAAATAACCAAGCATCAAAACTGTTTAGAAGCTGTTCTTTGAACTGGGGTTCCAACTAGAGCAGTGGTTCTCAACCTGTGGGTCCTGACCCCTTCAGCGTGGTAACAGGACCTTTACACAGGGGTTGAACATTAGATATCCTGCGTATCAGATATTTACATTATGATTCATAACAGTAGCAAAATATAGTTAAGAAGTAAGAATGAAAATAATTTCATGGTTGGGGAGTCACCACAACATGAGGAACCGTATTAAAGGGTCACAGCATTAGGAAGATCGAGAATGACTTGGTCTAGAACATGGCATGCTCTGATTCGAATGCATATCACATGCATTTGAAACTGGCTCTCATGTTGCAAACTACCCACCAACAACCGATCAAGGCATGGTGAGGCCAGGGTCCATCTGTGTGGAAGGAAACAACCACCCAGCCCCAGAGCAGGTCTGGGGAGTGCTCAGGGGTTTGCAAAGGAGCAAAGCCTCTTCTCCATCTGGGAGTCCTCTACTTTGTCCAAAGGCTTTGTGTAGTCTTGGGCCAGCAACACAATCTGCTCTCCAAGTTGGAAGGGCCTGCCCAGTGCTAGCTAAAGTTGTCCTCAAACAAAGGTGTGCACTAGGCTCTGGACCTGTCAGGACACACTTGGGAATGGTGACCAGAGAGTGACGTGGGTTCAGAGAGAGCCCACACCCTTTGTTTCACACCTGGTGGCAGCCTTGCACACCATACAGGGCTGGAAGACAGGCCTGCCAGGAGGCTCCTCCCTCTCCTCCATGGACTCATTGAAGCTCAGGGATGACAGCGTGCAAGACGCCTCCAGGCAAAATCCAATGCAAAGTCCATTTCTTCCCTGCCAGAGACGATGCCTCACTCCTGCCCTAGTGAGGTGTCTGTTCACGAAATCAATTTCTCGGCTCCTGCACAGCCCCAAGCCTAAGCGACAGGAGTTTTATTGATCCACGCCCTCAGCATCATGCTTGCTGGGTAAGTAGGAGCCAGGCAAGTCCCCTGCCTTCCTGCTTCTCCTGTCCTGCAAGTATCCATGTCCACACACCCAACAAGCTTGTCCTAGGAGGCAGGAGGTACAAGCCATAGTCCCTGAGAACCCCAGGATATCAGGCCCCTGCTGCTGACCATGAGGTAGCAACCACAGGATTATCCAGCTCTGTTTGCTTGTTTGTTTATAGACAGATTTGCCTTGAACTGTGTAAGCAATGATGACTTTGAACCTCTGTTCTTTTCCCCTCACTTCCCAGAATGCTGAGATTACAAGCACACACCTCCACACTCTGTCTGTGTGATGCTGGGGATCTAACCCAGGACTTCGTGCATGATAGTCCAGTGCTCTGCCAACTGAGCTACCTCCCAGCCCCATGGTGCTCACATTCGCATTGCTGCCCGCACGCCCAGCATCTGCTCTGTGAATCTCGCCCCACCTTACCTGTTACTGTGCCTGCCACAACCCGAGTGTCATCTTGTACTACTGTAACTCTTCCTTTGCATTTAGTTCAGCTCCAACCTCATCTACTTTGTCCAACTATTGTGATGTGACCTGGCATTGTTCTATTATGCTCCTTACCCTGAAAATAGGTGAAAAATGCACATTGTATTCAAACTTGACGCTAGAGCAGTGGTTCTCAACCTGTGGGTCCTAACCCCTTCAGAGGGGTCAAATGACCTTTAGACAGAGGTTGAACATCTGATATCCTGCAACAATAATGAGCCCCCAGATGAGTTGAAAGGAAAGCTCAGACTCACAGAGACCCTTCTGTGTGGCTCCATTCACTGCACTTCTAGGACAGCAGTAACTAAGCAAGGTATGAGGGACAGCAAACCTAGCACGGGGAAGGGGGACCATGAGCACTCGACAGTCCCTGTGGGGACAGTTTTCCGAGCACATATTGAGAAATTACTCTAGGCAGAGCACCATGGGCCTCTAAGTTGAGGTGGACACTAGTCTTTGCGGCTCTGGGGACAGCTGTCACCAGATGCTGCAGCTCAGGCAAAGGCCAGTCCAGAGTAGAGCTCACCATAGTTAGAAAAGTGGGCGCCAAGCTCCAGATGAGAATGACAGGTGGCAGGCAGCAGCTGTGCACCCCAGGGCGGCGAGGCCAGGGAGATGGTCAAAGGCTCTTCCAAATCACAGACACCAGGTAGCATGGGCCCAGGGCACCATCCTGGAATCCACTGCCAGCTGCAAGAGAAACAGATAGCATCAGAGAAAAACAGGATCCAGAGCCTGCTGGTCCAGCCTGGAGTCCAATCAAAAGGCACCCCGACAGAACAGAACCCCCCAAATGAGATTCCCAGCCTAGAGAAAGGAAAGCATCAGTTGGGTACAGAACTGACATGGCCCTCTGCCTACAGGTAAAGGGATCCTACTGGTGGCCACAAGTTCTCCCCAGGGAAGATGTTTCCAATGAGTTAAAGAGAACGAGGTCTTAGGAGTGACCAGAAACACAATCTCTGCAGGGAGGTGGATATCGTGAGGAAAGACAGAACATAGGTTCTCTCTCATGTTGACGTGTTTGGTTGTATGTGTCTGAAGGCGTCCCATTAGCAGTAGGTAACACGTCAGCCTCATAACTGTATGTGCTTGAGAGCACAGACGCTGTTCTGATATAAGCACCAAGGTGGGGCGATCACATGGCAATCGAGAGCTCCATCCCTCGTTTCTTTATTTGGGGAGCACCCAAAGTCCTCTCCTCCACCTCTTTTTTACTTTACGGTAGGTTACCATTAACTACAGCTTCCCTCCTGTCCGTCTACATCTGGGTACACACTGTCTATCTTCCTGAGACCTTCCACCTCCCTCCTCCTTCCCTCTCTTTCTACTTCTTCTTTGAAGTGAAGCAAGCTTCTAGATCCCACTTCAGAGGGAACATACCATGCTTGTCTTCGTGTGTCTGGTAGATTCCACTCACACAGTGTCCTCCAGGTCCCTGCGCTTTGCTACCAATGATGGGGTTTTGCTCTTTTCTATAGCTGGGTAATATTCCATTGTGCATCTAGTGCACATTTTCCTCCTCCATTCATCTGTCTCTATGGAGTCTGTATCTTGACTCTGCGAAGGGCCGTGCAGTAAACACATAGGATGTCTTCAGATGAAAGATACCATGGTTGAAATGAAGAATTCACTGAAAGAGCTTGTCGAAGATTGGGGCTGGCAGAAGAGTAAGTGAACTTGAGGACAGATCAATAGAAATTATCCAATCTGGAGAACGGAGGGGAAAAGACTAAAGAAAAATGAACACAGCCCTGGGGACACACACAATAATATCAAATGGAAATAAGTATTTGAAGAAACAATGGCTGTGTACTTCCAAATTTGATGAAACTATCATGATCCTTGCATGCGAGTTTGTGCATGCGCGTGCGTGCGCGTGCGCTCGCGCACACACACACACACACAGAGTGAAGATTTAGAAGCCATTGGGTAGCCAAGGATAAAAGCACACTGATGCTTGCTGCCAAATCTTAGCTTCAGATACATTTAGCAGGCAATTGGATACCATAAAAATGGTTAATTTAGTTCAAGAGGCTAAAAAAAGAACAATCACAAAACAACATAAATCGTTGGAATGAAAAAAAGAGAATAATAAAGGATGGGAACAGACATTCAAAAATAGAGCACACGGCAAACACATCAGTCTTAATTCAGGTTTTGTTTGTAGCTTTTTTTAGTGAAGGATGACAAGACAGACTGACCCCTGACAAGCAGAATAAAGAAAAAAAAAGAGAAATGTAAAAATAAGCGTTCTGGAATGCTAAGGGGAAGATACTGTGAGCAACTTCACACAAGCAGCAGAAACGCTGCAGGCGTGAGTAAGCCGCTCTGTGCGGGCAGGACGTTGAAGGCACACAAGCAGCACAGTTTAGCAGCCATGAGGCACAGACAAGGGCAGCAGTCAATTTTGAGTCATCTGGAAGCCACAGGGTCGGGCTGAACATGCAACCAGGGCAGTCCAGAATCCTCTATCTAAACAGGGCAGACACTCACATTTGTGTCCAGTGTCGTTTGCTGCGCCGAGCGTGAGGTGGCAAAGATCCTGACAGCGTGAGACTGAATAGAGGGGCACACCCGCTTTCCATTAGACGTGATGACGGGGCTGGATGAAGGATGCAGTGTGGGAAAATCTCCAGACGCTCAGAAGCAGAAGCACGTTGGCGAATACAGCAGGGTGCTATTTTAGCAATGGTCGATGCCTTCAGGCCAATCATTCTCCCAGTTTATGCCCAAAAGTGGGCAGGATGAGATCGTGGGCGGTGAGCAGGGAAGGCTGGCTCCTGATGGTGACATCTGCAGATGCCAGGAGAGGCCTGAGCAGGTGAAGAGCACAGGCCATGAGCAAAGGGCGGTGGCCAGGGGCGAGGGAGGCAGAAGGATGGGGGGGGGGTATGAAAAGTGGTGTTGTAGGCTGTGGGGACCAATGTGTGCCTTACTTGGCTCTTTGAGCAGTTGAAGTATTTCAGCTCAGGCTCACTTTGGGGATCAGCTGTAACATAGAGTGGAAAATACAGAAACAAAATCTACCAGCCCTGTGGTGTCTGGGGGTGGAGTTTGGAAACAGTCAGTAAGCCTTCTCGCAGGAGAGGACTAACCCAGAGACGAGCCAGGTACCTTCTGAGATGTGGGGAGGTCTCACTTGGCCTAGAAATAGGGAGACTACATGCCATGTGACAACCACAGTGAGTCGTGGAATTGAAAAGGAAGGACCGGGGAACCCCAGGCAGAGTATGAACTTCTGTCATTAAGTGTGTTCCAACACTGGTACTTTACAGACAAGGAGCCTTCAAAATGTGACAAACGAATAGTCACATGCCAGGTGCGTGTGTGAGAGCCCCAGCCAGTGTCTATGGACCCGAAATTAGTCTGAAGGAAAACATTCATTAAGTAAGCAAAAGCATGGGTCTTCCTGTATCTCGTAACTCTCCTTCCCACATGCTAATGCACCTGTCTGTCTGACCAGGTCCAACACGTGATGCTTAATCTGGGCTGTCAACATGACTTGATTGACAGCCCTAGGAAGTTAGTGAAGCACACCTCCGGGGTATCTGCAGGAGTGTTTTCAGGGAGATTAGATCATGGTGCTGTGCCAGGTGAGCTGGTCTGAGAAAGGAAGAATGCATTCTTGGGGGCTGAATCTCTTGATGGCCACTCCCTGCTAATGCCCTAATGTGTTCCCTGTCCTCTGAGAGATGAGCTTCTCTGCTTTCTCTGTTTCCCACTTGTTGCGAATTAGGTGGGTATGATAAGTAACCAGGCTAGCTCAAGAGTAACAGGAATACTTTAATGGTTAAAGAGGGGAAACTTACATTATAAGAATGGGAGTTCCGAAATCCGATAGGTTCGGCGGGCACCGCGAAAAGAGAGCACACACCTGCATCCCCAGGTTTTTCTACCTGGGTTCCAGGTGGCCACACCCTAACTAGATGTGATTGGTTGATAGAGTTTCCCCATCACCCACTGCCTGAGTTTAGTCATATCACCTTTGCTTCTTGATAGTATCTTCTTCCAGGGATACTGAGGCACCTGAGTCAGGAGTCTTTCTTTGGATTTTCTGGGTCCTAAGGTCCTCTGTGCCTTGCTCTTGTTTTCTGGGTCTTCTGTCCCTCCAAGTCCTCTGTGTCCCAGGTCCTCTGTTCCCTAAGGCCATCTGATTGGTGGTGTCCTTTTCTGGAATGGAGGAACAATGTGATCTTGGAGAATCTCTCTCTCTTGAGTGGAGTGCAGGAAGTGGAAGGAGAGAAACCCTGGGTCCTTGCAGCTCCTGTTTAGCTACCAGCCAAGGCCTGGAGCTCCTGCCTGTGGCAAGATATGTGTGAGAGTCTTCGAGAACACCAGACAAGACATTTGCATTCTTTGCAAGACATGGAAATTTTTTTCTTGGGGTTTATTTCCCCTCTGGCAAAGACACTCTAGCTAGCTAATATTTTTGAGATTGACTGTGGATGTACGTTAAGAATCAAGTTCTGTCCCTGGTAACAAGTGTGAGTCAAGGTGGAGAGGGGCTGTGTGACTCAGCACACAAGATGCGTGACTGTTCCTGCCGCTAGAGGGGAACAGGAAACCTGGCCTTGTGAGGATGACTTTGGAGGTGTACATGCCCAGACCTACCCCTGGCCGCTGCCATTTGGGGGGAGGTGGAGAGATGGGTTAGCATGGATTCAGCCTTACCACACTGTGTTCTAGAGCGACGACGCCTGACACCTCTCTGATGTTCCTGCTCCAGCTGGATTAATCAAAGCCATGACAGGTGAGGCCAGGATCCACCTGTTCTAACCACCCCTACCCAGGCAAGACCCCTTCCTGTTCAGGCTACTACCCCGCTGTCATCGCTTCCTCAAAGCCCTCCCCCAACTCCCCTGCAGCCTCCTGGGAATCCGCTGGCAATGGCCCACATCAGGGATACCTCAAGATATCTGGATACGCAGAAGCCTCCCACCTCAGTGCTGACTCTCCGGGATCTCCCTCTCCAACAGCTCATGTGTCCCAGTACCATAGTCACATAGTCTCTGCTCTCAGGAGGCCTCATGGGACAGATCCAGAGAGTGTACCCACTACCAACACCAAGATGTCCCTTTCTTGGTTTGTCCCTATATCCTCCTGTCAGCAGCCCATGAAGCTTGGGCAGGGGGTGGGAGTGGGGGGAGAGAAGATATCAGAGTGAGAGCAATGGCCAGCATGGGTAATTCCTGTTGGGCAAATTGTGACCTTGAAAACTTGTACTTGTGTCCCTTCTTTGCTGGATACAGGGTCAGGAGAGTGTTGGATGAGGTTCCCGGAAATATGTGACTGACAAGACCTATAACATTGCCCAGCTTGGGCTCTGTGCTAGCCTTCATGGGAGGCTGGTGGAGATGGACGACATTGCATTCCTGCAGGTTCTCAGTGGCCTTGGACTTGATGGCCCAGTTCCCAGAATGGCAAACTTTCCAGTGTACATCCCAAGGGCCACTAGCTACTCAGGCCAGCTGAGATCATCTCAGACCTGGGGATTGCTGCAACCCTCAGGCAGTAGCTCCTATTGGTCCTTCATCCACATCCATGCACACATGTATACGTGCATATGCACACACACACACACACACTACAGAATTGCTGCTGTCTGTGGCCCAAGAGTTGGTCTGGGACGTCAGGGATAGAAGGTGACTCTCTGGGTAAATTACACTAGGGTTCCCACCCCCCCACACACACACACAATGTTACCTTTATCCTGAAGTGCTATGGTGTCTTAAGTGCCTCTGAATTTCTGGAGCCAGTCTGACATGGCGTATCTTGAGTCATGCGGACTGGTGGCGGTGGGTGTACCACTGCCCCTCCCCCAGGAGCCTTTGCAGGCTTCACCAAGCCCCTCATTGGTCCCAAACTTTGTAGGTTTCTTGTTTCACCCCCTCCTTCTCTCCCCTGCTTGGTTTTTACTCATTTATTTTCATTGCTGGGCTTAGGCTGGAGTTCTCCATGGGCTCCCCTTACTCCATTTTTAAACCCCAGGGACCCTGGTGACCCACTGAGCCACCCTGACCCTTTAGCTCTTCCTCCAATGCCTGCTCAGATGTGGGCTCTATCAGCTATGATGAGGTGATACTTGCTGGGGTTTCCAGCGTAAGGCGAGGACACAGTAACAGTAGAAGACACCGTATGGTAGGGGGACCCCAAGTGACTAGGGAATCCGATGAGGATTTGGGGATCCCTACTAGGGGTATCTTGAACAGCAGCTAAACTTCTCCTCGGTCCTTTTTCTGTGCCTCAGGTTTCAGCTGGGCTTTTGGGGTGGGCCCTTTCTGGGGTCTGACTTCCAGGTTGGGGGTCACAGAGAACAATATAAGCCAGGGTGTACTGAGGATGATGAGTGGCTTGGGGACAGTGTGGTCTAGCTTGATAGGCTGTGTAGGCAGTAGTCATTCCCAGGGCTACCCACACTGCCCTTGTGGCTGCTGCACAAGACTGACCCCATAAACTGAGGGCCACCTGGAGGTCACCACAGGGAAGTGACCTTAAGAAGGTCGCAGTGGGGACTTGTGACTACCACCTCTTCGGAGTCCGTCTGGAGCAGAAACATGACTCTTTTAGATAGGCCCATTCTGCTCCCCTCCCTCCCCACAGCATCGCAGAGAAGATATGGCCATTCCTCAGCCTCAGCGCACGCAGGTCACCGCAGAAGCCACTGCTATCTGCTCTGTCTATTCAGAGGCCTAAATTACCGGCAAAGGGAGATAGATGGCCAGCCCTGCCCGCTCAAATTGATTCTCACCCGGAGCTGCTGGCCCCTCTCCCTGCTGATCTCTGGAAAAGCTTCCTCCTCCTACACATAATGGCCCCTCATGAGTGCCTGATAGGAACAAAGATGAATATCCAATTGCACCCTGATGGGGTGAGCTGGGCACAGATGCAGGGGTGGGGTGCATTTCAGGGCAGTCCTACCCCACAGCCCTAGTGGCTTTCCAGGAAGACACTAGATCATCGGAGCTCAAATTGCCCTGAGTAGTGGTGAGGATAGACTCTAGGCTCTCTCGGCTTCCTTCAGAAAGGGGTGCAGAGGAGGTCACCAGCATATACCAAAGTCTGTCCTGTGTCACACTGGCTCTGGACAGAATGGAGTTCTGGAGGCACAGCAAGGCTAGGATCTTTCCCGAGGCCACCCAGCTAGTGAGGTCAAAGGGTTGCTTGGACCCACTTTGGCCTCACACCCTCTCTCTAACCCCACTCTCCCTTCTCTCATCCCTCTACCCTAACCCTGCTCCAACACCATCCCCTGCTGTTGCCTCACCCTCCCTTCCTCTAAAAAGCCCTGGGACCTCATGAGGGTTGAGCTTGGGAATCGCCTGGGGAACACAGTACATTCTGCAGTGTTGTGGGATCTTGATTCAGTTAGCCAATGATATTTGAGGTTGCTTGCCCTATGGGTGTAGTTTTCTCTGAATATGTGACTGGATAAGACTGGGGAAGGGGTTCATGTTCTCTCTCTCTCTCTCTCTCTCTCTCTCTCTCTCTCTCTCTCTCTCTCTTTTGTAGTCAGAGCCAGAGCTCCTTGGGGTTGGTCCTCATCATCCTTGGGAGATTGATGGGACAGCAGCAGCTGCACCAGCAGCATCTACTTTGCTCTGTATTTGTGAGTTTGTTTTTTCGTTGCACCCCTTTAATAAATTGTTAGATAGACTTTGAGGGGCTCTTACATCACTGCAGGGCTTCATCTCCTTCCTGACTTTGCTTATTGGGGAGATAGATGCAAATACTAGCATGTGGTAAGAGGCCATGACGGGTGCAGTGGCTAGGACCCACATTTGGTGTCCGCCACTAATGCCCTACTAATGTTCTGTAGCACTGGATGAGTCATGTGGCCCCCTCTTCCCTTTTCTTGGGACAATCTGAGTACAGCGAGACTGTGTTCAGGTGTTCCTAGAAGACTTGAGGGTCCCCTCTCTCCTTGTCTGGGGAAAGCAGTTGTTGCTAATAACACTGATGGTCAGCGAAGACAGCGATAAACATGATGACTGGGTTGCCATAGATGCGGAGTCAACAGTATCCATGGTGACAGCAAAGACATTATAGAAGTGACAGTGGTGACAGCTATGATGGAAGCAAGGATATATTGATCGTGATGATAGTATGACATCAATAGTGGCCATGTCAACAGTAATGGAGATGGGGACAATGAGGATGATGCTGTTGGAGATAGTGACGAAGAAGTTGGTGATGGTTATGGTAGCAAGAGCGGTGATGGGATGTGGTTGATGATAGTGACCATGAGCATGATGGTGACGACAGTGATGCCGGTTGTGATGGTAACAGTGATGATGACAGTGTTGGCAGTGATGAGGACACTTATGGACTTGGCAGGGGCTCTAGTACTGTGACGATGTTGAAGGGATGGTGATGGTAGTTATGGTACTGACAGGGGCGACGGTGATGGTGGTGATGATAATGGTGCTAAGAGTGTGAATGAAAGTGACAAGAGAGATATGGTGTCAACTGTGATGGTGATAGTGATAACGGTGGTGTTCATGGGAACAGTGATAGTGTTGATGTCGGTAGCCATGGAAGTGATAACGGTGGTGTTCATGGGAACAGTGATAGTGTTGATGTCGGTACCCATGGAAGTGATAATGGTGGTGTTCATGGGAACAGTGATAGTGTTGATGTTGGTACCCATGGAAGTGATAATGAGGCAGGTAGGAGAGCTGGTCCTGAGGCTATATGTGCAGGAGAGCTTCCCCACCCACCACCCGTTGTGACACTAGGGAGAGCAGGCCCTATATCTCTCTTGGGCAACACAATAGAGCTAACCCCATTGGTAGAGGTGTGGGTGAGCCAGCCCTGAAGTTGTGAACATGGAAGAGCTGCCTGCCTCCATTACTCATCTGGCATATGGTGGCATGGGCAGGGGAGAGAAAATCCCTCACCCATCAGTGCCTAAGAAAGAAGAAAGAGCTGACCCTGAGGTTATAAGAGCCAGAGAACTGTCCCTGCCCCTCATCAGTCCCAGCACTCAGGAGAGTGGCCCCTACACCACACCTGGGCAACACAGTAGAGCTGGCCCTAAAGGTGTAGGTGTTAGAGAACCAACCCTGAGGACATAGAAGCAGAACTAGTCCCACCCCTTGTTCATCATTGCAATGGGTGAACTCACCAGGGCAATATAGGATGACTCACCATGGTGGTGGTGACAAGGGAGAGTTGGTGGGTCTACCAACCTTGCAACTGCCCAGGTCCAGAACCAGGGCAATGAGTTGACCCACTCCAATATCCACCCCATCTGTGATCTGCTGGAGCACATGAAGGGACTGATCCTGCAGACCCAAAGCTGCAGGGTCTCCATGACACAGGGCAACAACAGGAGATCCAAGAAGAGCCCAGTGAAGGCCCAGCATTGACAGTGTCACAGAAACCAGAGGCCTCAAACCAGACCAATGACTCATTGCAGTGAGCACTTGCGAGTAAAGATGTATGGATAAACGGGTTTACTGCATGACTCACTGTGTCACGATACAACTTTCATAAAGAGATTGATTTCTCCTTTTTTTTTTTCCTCTTAAATTTTATTTTATTTTTCAGGGGAGGTTGCAAGGGCAGAGGGAAGATACAAAGGGACGGGGAAATGGAATGGAGATGCAGGATGTGAGAGACACAAAGAATAAATAGGGAGTTTAAAAAAGAGAGAAAGTGACGGTGATGGCAGTAAGGATGTTGGAGACTGATGAGCTGTACTAAGACAATAGTCTCCTGAGTCCTTAGACCAGGAAGTCTGTTGAGAGCTCAGACCGCACATCCCTTCCTTCCAGTCCTAGTGCCTCACCCCCATTGCCTCCTCCAGAGCCCACCTGCCTCTAACTAGCTCCCTTACAAGCTGACAACTAATCTCCTAATCTCCACTGGGTTTGGCGCCTTCCATTGTCATCCTGGCAGCCAGTGTCACACATCTGCTAATTACATGTTTTATTGTCTCGCTTGCTGTTAAATATTGCCTGCGCTTATGTTAAGCAAACCTACCTCCTCTGTGGATTTATCCTCTTCTGACTACGCATACAACTCTTTGGGGGCTTACTGGAGGCATGTCCCTTGGTGAGGACCCTCGTTTCTGTCCTCCTGACATGGCTTTTGACAGTGCTATTGTCTCCAGGTTACCATCAGCACAGCCTTCATCCTACTTGCTAACAGTGATGTCCTTAAGCAAAAGGCTATTTACGGCTCATCTGTGTGTGGCTCCTTTGGGGTTTCTTCAGGGTGGACACGTCGTGGACTCTTGTCATGGTTTTCAGCCCTTTTTCTGCTTGTTGACCCAACACAGTGTTTCTATCTGTGTGGCCTCTTCCCCTCTAGGACAGCAGTTGGCTTACTCTCTCCCCATTCTTCCCCAGAGCTCCTGGGCTCCCTAGTTTCCATAGGGGCCACCCTAGGTCAACTCCTTCTTCCAGGATGCTTCTCATTAAGCCATGTCTATCTCCTCCCTTGCTGGTACCTGTTCACAAGGTTTTCTGTATGGACCCCAGAAATTCACACAGTATGGAAATCATCCAGGTCCCCAAACATTGCCATCTGACCCCAGTCTGACTTCCGACCCATGTAACTTCAAGCCGGATTGGCTTCATTTCCTCCCACCTTTTCTAGTCCAGGGATCTGCAATCATCACCATTTATATCCTTGTTGGCCATCACTTTCTGCTGTAGCTGTCCCTGCACCTGCTGCAACCCCACCCAGGCTATTTGTCCCTGCCTTTCCATGCAGGGAGCTATGCCAGGAGCACAGATCAAAGGTCAGCTCCAAGGGACACATCTCCAGTCCTCCGTGTGCTTCCCAGGGTGTTGCTCTGATGGGGTGGCAGCTCCTGTTCTCAGGGAACCCTGTATGCCCCCTGACCCTCCTCTCATTTTCCAATCATTACAATGGCCTCAAATCCCTGCTAGATGGCAGCATTCCAGAAGCTTCCATGTGAGACTTACAGCTAATACTACTTATTCGTCTTCCTAGAGAGAACGGATCAGGCCAGATGTAGCCTTGATTGCCTTTTACAGGCCCACGGTGACAATGGAGTGGAAATACTCAGTATAACAAGTGGTCCCACCCAAGTCTGTGCAGAGAGATTTATCATCCAGAAGCAGCAACCGTGCTGCTTCAAGCTTCTGTCCCAGTCTTACACTCTTTTAGGAAGAAGAGACCAGATCATAGACATCTGGCCTTGACTGGCTTTTTCTCACACCACAACTAGGGGCCAGAGGGCTTTTTCTTCTTACCCTCAGCCAGGGGAGTGGTCTGCATGTCCCCGCCTCTCTGTCAGGTCCTCCCTTGTGCCTTGCTGACAGACTCCAAGGCTCTTACTACTCTTCTCTGTGAGCTATTGAGGGCCATCTGGGGGCTGGTCAGGACCCTTTGGGCCCCCAGGAAGCCACTTATGTATCCCAAAGGCTATTTTGATCATCAAAGTGTTGTTCAACTTTATTCTCAACAAGCCCAACACGGAGAGGTTAAGGAACTTGTCTAAGCTTAGACAGCTGCTTTAAGGAGGAAGAGGCTCACCATCTTCTGAAGATGGTCCAGATGGAGACAGGCCATTCTTTCCCACAGCCAGGTTCTAGAATGGGAAAAGATGCTGCAGCTTAGCCCAGCTTGCCTTGTCCAGTCCTGAGTCAGGCAATCTCCTGAGAAACCACTTCTTACATTTCTTCCTTCTAACACCCATGACCCTTGGGGGTCAGGGGCTAATAGCTTCTCTGGTGAGCATCCCAACTGCCCGGGTGCTCTGCAGAAACTGGCCATGCCATGAGACATGCGTCATCTCAGCACCTGCCTCAACTGTGAATACTATACTACAGGTCCTCAGCGTGTGTGTCTGCCATGTTCTAGGGCACCTGGGACCTCCTTAACACATGAATACCATAGACCCGAGGGAGAGGTACAATGTACCCCACTGCTGAGGGAAAGACAGCATCTTTGAGTCATCCCAAGTTTCTGGGTGAGTCAGAAGGGATGGGAAATTGCTCATCCTCATCATATCTACCTGTCTCACTGCCCACCTCTGCAACTGGTGTGCGTGAGGCTAGGCATGCAAGGCTGTATGTGTGAGTATGTGTGTGCGTGCGTGTGAGTATGTAGTTGTATGTATAGTGAGTATATAGTTGAGTATTACTACAAGGCTGTGTGATGATGCACAACCGTGTGTGTATGTGTTTGTGTGTAGTTGAGTATTCATTGTAAAGCTGTGAACTGATGCATAATTCTGTGTGTGTGTGTGTGTGTGTGTGTGCATAGTTGAGTATGTGCTGTGAGGCTGTGTGATGATGCACAACCGTGTGTGTGTGTATGTATGTGTTTGTGTATGTGTGTGGTTGAGTATATATTGCAAAGCTGTGAGCTGATGCATAATTCTCTCTCTCTCTCTCTCTCTCTCTCTCTCTCTCTCTCTGTGTGTGTGTGTGTGTGTGTGTGTGTGTGTTTGCACACTGTTTGGATGGGACACTGCTTGTGGAAGGCAGACTGGGGTAGTCTTGCCTTGTCAGGGTATACACCCTGATAGTATCTCCCTGACACACCATAGGAAGTGAGGGTGGGCAATCAGACCAGAAGTCTTTGTGGGAAGTCCTACAGGATCTACACAGCTTCTGGACAGCTGGGGCAGAGATGTTCACCTCCAGGAGACCTGGGTGGCTATCTGATTGTATCCAGCAAGACAGAAATGAGAAGGCTTAGTGAGTCACTTTTATCTTCTTCATAATACATTTCTGTAGATTACACGGTCAATATTTGTTCAATACAGAACTTGGGAAACAAACAATGGAAGGAGAAGATTGTCTGTAATTACAGAGACAAATGCTGGCCCTTTGGGGGTGTGCTGTCTTCTCTCCCCTTCCATGTTCCTTTTTCCTCTTGTACATATCAAAAGCACATGCTGAGGTTGGTCTTCTCGGCTCCTGGAGGTCAGTCAGAGGACATCTTCTCTTCCAACTGCAGTTGCTCACCATACCCCTGCTCTGCAGTGGCTTGTCCTGCTTCCTCTTCTGGCTTTCTGCTGAAAGCCCACACTATCTGCTTCCAACAACCTCCTTCCTGTCCAACCCCTGCACAGGATGGTGGCTTCGTTACTGCAAGGGCCTCCTGGGGCACAGAGGAGAAAGACTGGTCCCTGAGTGGATTGAAAGTCTCGCGGTGTCCCTGGTCATAACTCAGCTTTGCTCCATCTACTTCCCCAAGGGTGAGCTTGTTCACTCAGATACACCCACCCTCCGTTGTGGGGCCATCTCCGTAGGGACCCATCCTCACTCCCACTGCCCTCATGTTCCCCAGAGGACCTCTATGTACACTGTCACTTCAGCACACATGTTCAGCCTAGTTCATGGCATAAGTTAGGTACAGCGGCAGATGAACAAATGAGGGATGGAAGGGTACCACACATCATCACCTGCCCCTTTCAGCCTGGTCACGGGTGGCCTGTCACACGAACACCCATTTGTTTCACTGAGCCATGGCTATGACCATGTTTGGTGATGCTGAGAGTAAATCTGTTCCTGCCCACATTTGCAGGTATCCCAAGTTAGTGTCCGTAAGCAATTCCTCACTTAGGCGTCGACCACTTGTACAACTTCTCTTGCCCACTTTCTGCCCTGTGTCTGTACTTTGAAGGTTTTTCTTTTCAAGAGTTATGTCTTTCGCTCATTAACCCTCTGTCTAAACACATCACGAAATACTCCCCCAGCACCGTGGTCAGGCGACATTTGGGCAGGGAACTGCAAACGTCAATGTTGCCATATCTTCTGCCGGTGTGAGTCGTGGTGAGTTTCACCTTCTGCCTCCTAACTAGGGCCCCATGATGGAGCTGCCACAACGTGAGTGTTGTCTGTGCTGGGTCACAGAGACTGGTCTGTTCCCAACTCAGCCAACCTTGGGGAAACCGAGTTTAGCATCTAGCTTTATAAGGCTTCCCAAATAGTACAAACACTTTCCCTTCTAATTTTAGTTTACTTGTTTCCCACCCCCCACACACCCCCTTGGAACAGCCATGAGGCAGATATTTCCAATTCATTAAACCTCCCACATGTGTTTTAAATTTCATTTCCAAGATAAAAATCCCAAAGACAACACAGAAGATGAGAACACACATTCATTAAAATGCAGTTGCCTCCCACGCCCTTCTCCAGCTCCCTAGATTGTTCCTTCCCCACCCCAGAGCCTTCTGGGAACAGCTCTCTCTCTAAGCCATATGTAGTTTGGGCCACAGGCTCACAGGTTAGAAAACAGAAATACACTGCCTCCCATTCTGGAGGGTGGAAGTTAAAATCAAGGACTGGTCCTCCCAAGGCTGCTCCTTGAGATCTGTGGGTGGCTATCATGTCCCTGTGTCCCAAAATGGTCATCCTGTGTTTGTCCACAGACAAGTCTTCTTCGGAGGACATAGTCAGGCTGTACTAGGTCTTGCTCCAGTGACCTTATTTGACCCTTTATCCTTTGAAAGACCCCATTTCCAAATCCATCCCGACCCTGGGGTGTTGGGGAACAAGGATTTCAAGAGATAAATCTGGGGAGACAGTTGTCAGACACCCCATGCAACAGACACTCTGGAGGGTCACCCTGACACTCCTCGTTTTTAGTTCCATATGTAAAATAAACCTGAAAAGGCACCGGTTTTTGTTGTTTGTTTTATAAGCCACCGGGTGTCCTCCAGAGCACCAAGGCACAGGCATGGGGATTTCCAGCCGGGGCTGGTGGGATCTGTGGGCAGCACGAGGAACACGGCGTCCCCTTCCGTAGAGTGGGATTGATGATAATTCAGGGAGGGTTAGCCTAGGACTGTCTCCCATATAGGGACGGGTACACGATGGGATTACCTTTCCCTGGATAGAGGCTTTTCATTTCCCCCCATGCTTGATTCCAAAATTCACACTCATTCATAGTGGAATGGAATATGGAACAATCTGAGGAGCCCCCACCCTACCCACTGTGTGTGTGCGTGTGTGTGTGTGTGTCTTTCTGTGTGTGTGCAATGCACACAGTGATGAGAACTCATCCTGCCTCCCCTCTCTTACTCCTGAAACACACCCTCTGTGTATGATGACAAAGATTTGCCTGGCCAAACTTTAGTCAGTTCCAGAACCTTCTCCTGGCTCTACCTCTCAACCTCCTCGAGCTCCACTGAGTCAGATTAGCAAGAAGGATAAGAGCTGAGCACCCTTGATGCCGGCAATGGTTAATTAGGATAGCCAATTTGATTGAGATACACTTAGGGTGTTAATGAGGCGTGCTGTTGAATGTTTCTGTAGGAGCATCTCAGGAAGGATGAACTGAGAGAAAGACCTGCCCTGCACATGACTCCAGAGCCTTAGAAAGTCCTCTTGTTGCTTGTGTTCCCTTGGGCGATTGACTTGGGAAGGAGCCACAGGCCCAGCAGATAGCAGGAACACAGGGGAGAAGGACCTTAGGCTCTAGTGAGTCTTCACCCTACCCCCATTGGTCCCACGATGACCTGAGTGCTTCCTCTGGCTCAGCTGGTGCCAACTCTAAGGGACACGGATCCCATCCAGATGTTTCCTGAGCAATATGCTTGTGGGTTATCACTGGTTATTATGAACTGTCACCTCACCTGTCACTTTTTGACTTCATCAAACAGTGTGTCATTAAAACTCTTTCGAGCATCCGGTTCATCCTAGTGCCGTGTCTAGACTCTAGACTCTAGAGCAAGCGCGTCCTGCAGTTGCATCTGGTAACCCTTCATGAATGAGACAATACACATCTCCATTCCTTACCTGTGGACCTTGGGCAGTATTCCACTGTCCTTACAAAAACCAAGATGCTATGTATTTTTAATTCAGCCAATAAAACAGGAGGGTGAGTTTCAGCCTATTTTTCTTCTCTGTACCCCAAGTCTTGGGCACTCCCGTTGGGCTGTCTGGTACTTTTAGATAATCTATCTGCACCTTAAGCCCCCTTTCCTTTGCCCCCCACTATCCATCATCCTTTGCCTCAACACTGCTAAGCATGTCAGCTCTTCCCTGCTTCACTCTGCTTCCTGCTTCCTGATCCCCAAAGCCCCTTCTTCTACATCCTCCGGGGTTTAATTTTCACATTTTCTTCTGCTGTCAGACTAGGTGCCCCAAGCAAAGCTCTGCTCCTGGGGTGTTCTCAGAAGGGGAAAGCTAACACTCTAGATGGATCCCACAGTGGTGGCCAAGGCCCCTTGTCAACTTGGTTAGATTAAGATACGGCTCAGAGGTTAAGAGTGCTTGTTGCTCTTCCAGAGGTCCTGGGTTCAATTCCCATACCCTGCTGCTCACACCCATCTGTAACTTCAGATTGAGAGAGATCTGATGTCATCTTTTGTCTCCCGCAGGCACACACATGACATCCATGACGCACATATACACATAAGGAAAAATTAAATTAAAAAGAGCAACACCTAGCAGGTATGTTCAGCCTGCAGCCAATGCTGCATGCAGCGGAGGGTAGCTTCAAGTCCTGCCCAACACACCATCACAAACTTACTTTAGGCATTATAGGATATTTTTGCCTTATTTCCTACTACATCAGTTGTTCTCAGTTATGAAATTTGTAATTATCAATATGCCCACCCCAGTGGGAAGAAGTTGAACATACCTGTGCTGGCGAGTCTTATGTCAACTTGACACCCAAACTGGAGTTATCTGAAAGGAGGGAACCTCAGCTGAGGAAAGTATCGCCATAAGACCCAGCTAGAAGGCATTATCTTAATTAGTGATTTATTGGGGAAGGTCCAGCCCATTATTTGTGCTTCCATCCCTGTGCTGGTGGTCCTAGGTTCTATAAGAAAGCAGGCTGAGCAAGCTATGGGGAAGCAAGCCGGTAAGCAGCACCACTCCATGGCTTCTGCAACAGTTCCTGCCTCCAGGATCCTATCCTGTTTGAGTTCCTGGCCTGACTTCCTTCAGTGATGAACAATCGTATGGGGGTGTAAGCCACATAAACCTTCTCCTCCCCAACTTCCTTTTAGGTCATGGTGTTTCCTCACAGTGATAGAAGCCCTGATTAAGACAACACCTGAAGAAAATTAATGAATCATTTTTGCTGTGTCTCTGAGGGCGTTTCCAGAAATGATTAACTGATTATACACCTTGAATGTAGTGGCACAATTGACAGTCTGGGGTCTTGGACTAAAGAAGAAGGAAAAGGAGGGCATGGCTACATGTAGTAACCCCTCTTCTGCTTCCTGCTGCACCCTCCCAGAGCAGTAGGCAGGAGCAGGACCAGATACCCTACCTTCCCCACCAAGGTGGACTGCACCCCCATGCCGACAGCCAAAATGAAACCTTCTTCTTTTAAGTTGCTTCTTGTCAGATCTTGAGTCAAAGTGATGGAAAAAAGCTACAGAGATGTGAGCCTAAGGGAGGAGGTGGGGGCGGTCTTCTTGGTAGGTGGCTATGTCCCACCTGGCACGCTGCAGGCTCTTCCTTTTCAAAGCGTTTCTCTCCCATTTGGAAAGAAGGTTCCTACGTTCTGTGTCAGCTTCTCCCTCCCCCCACATGTGCCAGACACTCCTCCTCCTGCCCTGCTTGACTCTTGAACTCCTGGAGGCACCAAAGTGTCCCTTATGTATTTGCTCACAGTGCCATCCCTGCATCTCTGAGCTCTGTGTTCTTAAGTTTTCTGAGCCTGTCTCCCACCCTGCAGCGTTATGACGGGGCCTCAGCCTGTTCCAGAGTCCCGGTGCTGACCTGGGAGGCTCATTGGGTTTTTCTGGCTGTCTATCCTGTGGCCTCTCTGAAGCTGGCCTCCTCCAGCCTTAGGAGCTTCTGGGGCATTTGCCTATTTCTCACCACTGGTCCCTAGTAATCTATTTGAACAGGAAATGCAAGGATAAGGGCGATAGTGTGTGCCTCCTTCTTGTGACATCTCAGAATTGGCTTTTGAATCAACTGGATGCCACGTTGGTTGGGGGAGGAGGTCATGAAGACAGGTGGGTGCTGTAAGGGTCTCTATGAAGTCAGGGTCTTGTGCCCCCTGGCAATGTGTTCTTTCTGGGATCCGCCTAGTTTTGGCTGCTGTGAGGGATGGCTGCCTGAGTCGTGAGCCACCACGCTTGCTGTGGCATGCCTGCAGGATGCTTGGCTTCTGCTGAGAGCTCTCCAGATTGTGTGCACACCTGGGTTCTGGTGGCCGGCCCCTGAAGAACTGTCCCCAGGAAGGTTGCCCTGTGTGTAACACAGTTATGACCTTTGTGTGTGTCTTGGCTCACCAGGCTCTGCCTATCCTGCTTCTGGTGAGCCTCTTGCCTCCCTTGGGTTCCAGATTTGCTACCACAGGTCCTGGCCTGGACTGCAGTTCCTCCTTTTGGTTTGGTTTGGTTTGGTATTTTTTTTTTTTAGGTCAGCTCCCCACTCCCTCTGCTCTCTGCCTCCCAGAAATTCATTAAATTCTCTTAGTCATTGTTGTGAGGATTAAAATGTAATTGTGTATGCAAAGCGCAGAAAAGCCTACCTGCCCCAGAGACAGGAATGCAGACGATTATCACCCGACTAAGTGATGGCCTCAAGACCCAGCCATCTTAAAGGAGACTGTGCTTAGAAAGGCAGCTGCTGGACCCAGCAGCAAGGACAGTCCCCAGCCCTCTGTGAGATGATGTCACATGTCACAGGCAGGGGAATGGACCCACCTAGGACACCAGCCTCCCCAACTCCTGGTCACTGGCATATTAGCAAAGGGCTTCTGGGTACATCTGCTTGGTCTATCAACATTCAAGTCTCTTTCCTTCTCGATGCAGGGACACACCACTTAACTGTGCTTCTAAGCAGGAGCATTGGAAAGGCAGGCAGTGCCAGCTACAGACTTCTGTGGAGGACATAGATCATTCCCCTTTATGGCATTCATGGAGGGCTCCTGCAGGGCAAGCCAATGAGGAAGGGGCTTGTGGAGGGACAGTCCAGCAAGAGGTTCTCCACTAGGGCTTCCTTTGGTTGTCTTGGGAACTGAAGCACGACTGGCATTAGGGGATGCTTCTCATTCTAATGGGTCCCCACGCTGCCTGAGCCATGATTCTCTGCCTTCCCCAATAGTGTGTGGACTGATGGCTAGAAGAAGCTAGTCATCGAATACAACAAAGGTGACCGATGCCACTCTGTAGTAATGTCCCATTGGATATGACAGCCTGCTGCTCCTCACTGGCCCACTAAAGATACAGCTGTTTGAATTGTCACGATCTTCCAGATGCTACAGAAGGCCCTTAGATACCATAGTAGACTCAAGACAACAGCCAGCAAGAAGCTAGGGCCACACATTCTGAAAACCTCTTGAGGGAGTTAGGGGAGGGCTCTTCTGCCAGAGGGCTCCACATAAGAGCTCCTGCTATCCTGATGCTTGACTGTAGCCTAGAGGCCTCAGCAGAGGCCATAGCAGTGCAGGTCACCCCTGCACTCCTTCCCTGCCTCTGTGTGACCATGCCTGTGTGTGTATCTTTCAGCTGCTTGAAGCACGGCCGTGACCACACCCTGGGCACTAGCCATGATGACGTGCAAGGCGACAGTGAGTGCTACATCACCTGTAGGACTGCTGCCATGGTTACCTGGCTCAGTTTGGCAATGGTCCAGACAGAAACCAGATACTCACTGAGTCCTCAGAGCACTGTCCACTCTATAGTCCCAAAGGACACTCTATGGTCCCAGAGGACACTCTATGGTCCCAGAGCACCCTATTTCCTACCCATGTAAAAAGGACCCACGAGCTGTTGGAGCTGACACAGACAAGCGCAGAGATAAACGACTTTGTTCTGCCCCATTGTTCTTCTGACACAGGTGGCTCAGGTGGCGGGGTTTTATTCCCACTGACCGCTCATCCACTCGGCTGGCCGGAGTAACTGCGAAGGCTGACATTTACGGAGGCGCGGGCCTCGGTATTCATCATGGGAAACCGCACGCATTAGGAACCTGTCTAGATTTCACCGCAGCCATATGTGGGAGGAACTCTTGGCAGCTGTGCCCCTGATGGGGAGACAAAGCGTGGGGAAGTTCAGTAGATGCCTCGACGCTGCGCAGCTGGAAACAGTGGAGCCCGGGCAGACGCCTATGGTGATGTATAATCTTAATTGTCAGTTTGTCTGGATTTCAAATCACCATGGAAACACACTCCTGGGTATCTCCATAAGGGTATTTTCAGAACAGTTTAACTGAAGAGGGAAGACCCATTTGGAATGTGGGTGGCATCATCCCATGGGCTGGGGTCCCCTACTGAATAAAAAAAGAGTGAGTAACCTGAGCATCAGCATTTTTTTTTTCTTTCTGCTTCTGGCTGTTGACACAATGTGACCAGTTGCCCTGTGCTTCTGTCATCCTGCCTTCCCAGTCATGTGATAGACCATACCCCTTCCCAAACGATGAACCAGAATAAACCCTTTCTCCCTTAAGTTGCTTTGACAGGTGTTTTGTTAGAGCAGGGAGAAACGTAACCAATTCATGTCCTCACAGAGCTGCGCTGCCTCCAGCCAGGGACCACCTGACCTGGGTCAATACCAGCATGTGACCTTAAGTGAACTTCCTGCCCACACCGAGTCTCTGCACCCGGAATTCCCATCTCATGTGGTTATTACAGGAATAATAAGGCACCTGTTTGACCTCTGCTAGGGCCACATGTTCCTGGGAAGCTTCCCAATGTGCTTCAAGGATGTGTTCTATCCCCAGGGTGGAGGATAGTGCCTCCTGTGGAGGAACCTAGCAGTATGTGGCATAAGAAAAAGTCAATCTGAGTTAGGCAGCCAGCTTGGTGTCCAGGCCTCTGTGATCTAGGGAAAATAGCCTGAACCCTCAGACTCCCCTGGGTCATCCCTCAGTTGTATTGCCACCCCTGATAACCTCTGGCTCGGTTGTTTACACAAGGCACTGTGTTCAGGTACATAGAGCAATCCTAACTCAGGACACTCTGTCTTGGCGGTGATACACAAGGCCCCGTGTCTGAAGAGGGAATGCGGGCATCAGGGACCCTGGGTGATCCTGGAATTGTCTCTCTCTCTCAGTTCAACCACATGGAATTATCTAGCAACGTTAGCACTTGCTGAGGAAGTAGACACCCCATGTCATCCCTGTGCTGAAAGAATTGGCCGTTTTCTCACACCTGTCACGTGCTGGAGGTCACTAACCCTCTGCCCTCACCGCAGTGTGCTACTGCGTGCGGGGCCGCTGCTTTGCAGCAGAGGGACCAAGTTGGACAAACTCACAGAATTATCCAAGGTCACACTGATGAAGAACTGCCTCTTTGCAGACTCAAAGAGCCATAAATCAGGGGGAGGGAACGATAAGGATCAAAGCTACATAGGCGAGATGACTCGTGGCCTTTTATCTTTATCGGCTTCTTGCCTGGAGTAAAACCTGCTTCTCGGAGTTTTTGTCGAAGTTCTATGATCCATCAAATAAGAAAATGCCTAACACACGTAGGGCCATGCAGTAGGGACTTCGCTGATGTTTAGGGACCGAAGTCTAATGAGGACTGATTTAAGGCAATTTTAGGGCAATAAAAAGGAATATGACCATTTCAGTGAAGGAGCAGGGATCAAGAGTTTATGGAGCAGAGAACGGAAATGGAGGAGGAGAGTGGAGCGGCCCGAAGGCTCGGAGCACAGTGTTTTCTAGAATAATGAGAGTCACTGGACTGAGGAGTGCTTTGGAGAGAGAGCTGAATACCTTGGACTCCCGGCTACAGAGAGCCATAATGGGGATCCAAAAAGCGAGCTCGGGGTGGTGATGTGGTCGTTTCTAGGTGTTACCCATCCAGATTAGGACTGCCATTTTCATAAATGGATCTAGCAATTTTCTCACAATTGTGAACAGATAACACACCTATCTCTTGCACACCAGCAGAGCTGGCTTCTCGGGCATCAAAATATATTCTAACTGATTCCTACAGACCAGGGCTGATGATGCCTCGTGTCAGCCTCTTTCACTGCGAAGATCTCAGAGCTCATTGGGGACAAAAAGAAGGGTCCATGGTCAGGAGGCAAAGTCTCATCCCACTTCTACTTATGAGGGAGTAACAAGGCCTGGGATTACTCACCTAATACGAAAGACAAAATACCCAGAAATAAATAATAAGATAAATAAGTGAAGCAGATATCTATAGATAGTGATGGTCAGGTGGCAAAGTTGATCTCAGAAGAATATGTAGACACACAGACCTGCCTCGTCCTCCCCACCCACCTGAAGAACACCCTGGATGCAGCACAGAGAGGGGACCCAACACAACCCAGAAGCTTTGCTACATTGAGTTGACAGTGTGAGTTTGTAGGGAGGAGACCCAAAGAGCAGGGAGCCATTTACAGAGAGGTTCTACTCCCTGTGAACAGGTGCACGGCATCGAGCAGGGAGCTACGCGATGCCTGGGCTCCCAGAGTGAATGGTTTTCTCCCCTAGCTGGAAATGCAGCACACTTGGTAAGTGTCCCAAAGGACCTGAAAGAAATACCAGCGTTGACCATAGTGAGCCAAAGAATAAGAAGAGAACGAAAACAGTCCTGATGTAGGAAACATAAAAGTCGTTCATAGGCAGACTCCTCAGAGGTATGTTACAATCCAGCACTCAAGAAGATGGAGTAGATGGATTTGCCTGTGGACAGCTGCTGGAAAGAGATGGAAGCTCTGATCCTCACCCAGGAGGAAGACAATCCAATGGCATAGGTTTGGAGGTGGAGGACATGGGATCATGAATAAGCAGGGAGATTGTAACAGAATGGGACTCACCTACTCATGAATGGGTGTGAAAGGCATAAGCCACAAGGGAGGGAATGGATGGCAGAAGATGTCATACAGAACAGCTAGGTCTCAACAATATAGTCAAGATGTGACACAAAGTTCACCAGGTAGAGCTCACAACAGGTGAGCTCCAAGAAAAAGACTGTGAAGCCTGCAGACACAGCAAGCTGTATGAAGCAAAACATAATAAAACCTGAAAGCAGTTTTTTGTGACTTGTGGGATGATATCAGCTGTCTGGGAGCTGATAGCTGTGATTATAGAGCATGAGTGTGTTGGGGAGAAACACGGAGCATGCTTGAGTGAATGATGGCAAACTTTGTCAATTAAAAAGATTCCCACAAACCTAAACATCTTTTAAATATCAAGTAGAAAATAATACATTAAATCACCACCAACAATGGCACTATCATCATCACCATCATCACTACCATCACCATCACTGCTACCATCACCATCACTACCGTCACCATGACTACCACTATCACCATGACAAACACCATCACTACCATCACCATCACAATCATTATCATCATCACTACCACCACCATCACTACCACATCATCATGACTACCAGCATCATGACTACCACCATCACTAGCATCACTACCATCACTGCCACCATCATAACTACCACCATCACTACCATCACCATCACTACCACCATCATGACTACCACCATCACTACCATCACCATCACTACCACTATGACTCAAATAAAGGGAAATTTTTTTTTCAAATTAGTTGGGAGAAAGAGTGTAAAAAATATCAAAGATAAGAATAATCACAAATCCTCCTCATGATTTATGCAAGCTAGAAGACAACAGAATGGTTCTTTCAAGTGTGAAAAAAGGAGTGAAAAAAAAACCCTGTCAATCTAGAAATCTATATGCAGTGAAAACCTTTCCGAAGCAAAATCACCATGCAATTCTGTAGACAAACAAAAGCCGAGAGGAGACATTGCCAGCACAATGACACTTCAAAAATTGCTACAGGAAGTCCTACAGATAGAAGGAAGCTGACACCAGATGGAAACTCGAGTCTGAACAGAAAGAGGAGCGCTACAAACCTAAAATGGGGGCCGTAAGGAATTCTCTCAAATTATTTCAAAGCTAACTCACTATATAAAGTGGAAGTCATGATGGGAGGTGAGGCTGTGACACAGATCTGGGAAGTGTGTGGCAAGAAAAGAGAAGCCGAGGAAGAAGGGCAGGGAGGGCTTTTCTATTACCAGCAACATGATGCTGTTTGAAGGTGAGTTTTAGTAAATGAGACACAAGCATGGCAAACCCTGAGTCACCAGAGAGCAAAAGACAAAGAGCCAAGAAGCTCACTGGAGGGTGACAATGACATCCTAAAAATATTCAGCAGAAAAAGGCAGATGAGCCAAACCGAACACACAGCAAGGTCGTAGATTTCAATCCAGCCCCACAGAGGAGAGATTTCCCTATAAGGCGTGCGGAATGACCTCTGCAGTTCAGCCACTTTCACAGGAATCGGATTGCACCTAAAAGATGAAAGGCAGACATTGTCAAGACAGGCAAGAAAGCAAAACGTGGCCTTCTGCTACTTACGAGCATCCAACTTTGAATGTAAAGTCACAGGTAATTATAAAAGAAAAATTCCAGTGTCACTCAGACTCTGATTTAAAAATGGATGCTGGAGTGGCCTCAGCAATAACAGAGCAGTAGACACCAGAAACATATTAGTGAAAAAGAGGGTAAGGTATAATAATAAAGTAAGCTCTGTTCATATCATCAGAGGGGAGCATGTCACAATGACAAGATGATCCCAAGTGTGGAGACACCAGACAAGAGGAAGGAAAAGGTGGATTGAAATTTAAGGGAGAATCCACAGATGGCTTGAAAGGTTTCACTATGAAGCTTTACTAATTGACAGCACGGACGGAAAGTCAGGGTTGCTGTAGAAACTCAGTGGAGACATCTAACGGATGCAACCAGTGGATCCTTAGGGAAGGCACCGGGAGAGGGGGTGTGGGTCCATGAGTTACCACACAGGGTTTCGGGTGCCTCCGTAGAGTTTACCATGCAAGAATAAGGACCTGAGTTCAGATCCTCAGCATAGGTGTAAAAGCTCTGGCATGGGGTCGTGTGTTTGTTATCCCCTCGCTGAGGAAGAAGGGACAGGCGGGTCCTTGGAACTCATGAGCCAGTCAGTGTAGCCCAGTGAGTGATCAGCTGGGGAGCTGACACTGACCTCTGTCCTCCACAAGCATATATGCTCACCCACATAAACACACGCACCTAGTGACATGCATGTGTGTACACACACAGATTCATTAAGCAGTGGTTATAAACAGAATGGAACAGAGTGTGTTCTCTGACCAATATTTCTGATTTAATCAGAATTAAAGTAACAATCCTATCCAGAAAAGGGTCAAATATTTGGAATTTGAAGTACACTTCACAGTAGAGCTGGAAAGGCCAGGAAAATTGGTGGAGATTTAAACAGCCACAGTCCTGAGCATGGGGATGCAGCATAATCTGCATGTAATCTGCACCCAGAGGAAAGTGTGAGCATCAGGTGCTTGCTTTAGTAAAGAGACAAGTCAGTGAGCTCCTTCACTCAGACCCTGGAGAGTGCAAGATAAGCCCAAGGAGGGCACACTGGGTTGCTGTAGAGAAAGGGGAATAAAAGACAAAGTCAGAGGGCAATTAATACGCGAATTAAACAAACAGTCTGTTCAAAAAGATCAGTAGAATCTGAAAGCACTAAGCTAGGGTGTTCTGAAAGGAAAGAAGTCACAAGTTTCCAAAATAAAGAAGTGGGCACCTATACAGACTCCACAGACATGGGCAAGGGAGGGGGTGAATGACCAGACACCCATGCTCCTGACAGTCTTGGGTGAGAGGGACAATTCCCTGGAAAGACAATAATCAACTAAAAGGATACAAGAGACCCTGGCATATCTGGGTCAACCCTTGTCTGTGAGAGGCTCTGAGTTGGGAGGGAAAGCCTCTGGGTGGAACCCCAGGACAGGTAACTTCCTGGTAGTGTCTACCAAATACTTAGGATGTCTGTCTTGAATGGGGTCCGTAGGAAACAGAGAAAGAGCAAATGTGGACAGCTTTGTTGGCAAGAGGAGTGTCTCCCCAACACTGTAAGCAAGGGAACCAAGCCCCTCATGAATGCAGATACAAATCTTGATGGGACCATTGGTGCTGGAGAGCATATACCTGTAATCCCAGCACCCTGGATATGAGGGCAGAAGGATCAAAAAGTTTAAGGGCAGACTGGTGTAGAAAGTCCTTCTGTATATGTATTGCTTTCATTGGTTAATGAATAAAGAATCTGCCTTGGCCTGTGATAGGGTAGAGTAGATCTAGGTAGGGTAAACTAAACTGAATGCTGGGAGAAAGAAGGCAGAGTCGGAGAGATGCCATAGAGCCACCAGAGGAGAAAGACGCAAACCACCATGCCCGCAGGCTTCAAACCTTGTGGTAAAATATAAAATAATGGAAATGGGTTAACCAAAGGTATAAAAGCTAGCTAGCAATATGCTTAAGTAATTGACCAAGCAGTGGTTTAAATAGTATAGTTTCTGTGTGGTTATTTCAGGGCTGAGCAGCTGGAAACAAACAGTCTCCCCCAACAGTGACCTCCATTCCATATTGAGTTTTAGGTAAGCTTGGGTTACATGAGATCCCGCCTTTCAATTGAATCACATAGAAAGGAAACTAGCACACCGACACCAAGTTCCAAGGTTCTAAGTGTGAGCTAATCCATAAAGTGTTACAATTTATGTTACAATGAGAGGAGACACAGTTTATCCCGGTAGAGACAGAAAAGCACATGATGACGTTAGGTGGTTGATAGAAGCGGTCTGAAGAAAGCTTCCTCTACTCAATAAAGGTGTACAGGGGAGAAAGGCCTGCAGCTGAAGTCACCAAGTTGGTGCTGAGTGCCCACCATGTGCCTGTGATTCAGGATTGTTCTGGAATACCTGATCAGTGGTAACACAGTGAAGGAAACACAGGCTGATAAAGAAGAAATGAAAGTTTTTTTGGTGAGTGGCTTCCTATTAACAGAAGAGGCAGGAAGAGGTGGTAAGATGGCTCAGTGGATATTAAGGTGCCTGTTCCCAAATCTGGTGACCGGAGTTTGTTTCTCAGGATCCCACATGGTAGACAGAGAGAACTAATCCCCACAAATTATGCTCTGACCTACACACATGTGCTATGCTGCATGCACATACACACGTGAGCGTGTGTATGCTCGCACAAGTGCACACACATACACACACACAGAGAGAGAGAGAGAGAGAGAGAGAGAGAGAGAGAGAGAGGGAGAGGGAAAGAGAGAGAGAGGGAGAGGGAGAGAAACAGAGAGAGAGAGAGAGAGAGAGAGAGAGAGAGAGAGAGAGAGAGAGAGAGAGAGAGAGACGCCACAACAAAATGGAATTTTTAAAACTTGAAAAGAGCCAGAAGAATTTGTCAAAGAGTTCTGGGAACCTGTGACTGGCCAGCGAAACTCGGGATACAAGGTCACTACACAAAAATCCATTTCATTTCTGTGTTTCAACCACTGTTCTGAACTTTACACAAACGCTCAAAGCACACTGGCCACTCAAAGCAACCAGGGAGAACAAGGCTGGAGAGGAACATTGTCTAATTTGCATAAAGACTAATCAAGAGAAGGTGACATCCCTGTCACAATCGACATTTATACTAAGCAAAATGAAAGGTCTAAAAATAGATCCGGCATGAGCTCTACCAGCTTTTACACAGATACCCAGTTAATTCAATGGGAAAGAGCATTTTTTCTCTCCAAGAGATAGTATTGATACAAGTGGGTCTATGTGGAAAAATGACCCTTGACTGCAACTTCAAGCTATTAGCAAATATTGAAATAGATGACACAATTAAATGTAAACCTCCAAACCTTAAAAATTCTAGATAAAAATCAAAGGGCACCACCTCGACCATCTGTCCAGGACTGTACCAGGAGAAGCCAAGGTATCAGTGGTAGCTTCCAAGGAGGCAAAAGAAATATTGGCAAATTAGACTTCAATTTATGCAGAAATAAAGACCTTCTGTACTGCAAGGATACTATTAAGAAAATAAAAAGGAAAGCTACAAATCACAGGAGATGTTTTTCACACAATACCTGGGTAAGGGCTTATAATCAGGGCATATGATGTTCCTCAAGCTTTAGAAGGAAGCCATGCAATTAAAAAATAGCTCAAACATCCAGACATTCCAGAGAAGGAAAAGATAGACTGATGGCCAGCAGGGACACGAAGAGAGGCTCTTTACTACCACGCACCAGGAAAATACACATTGAGAACTACAGTGAGGGCCAGGCCTTTTGGAGGTGGTCAAACAAGAGACCTTTGTGAGTGGTCTCAGCCCTTGCAGAAGGGGAGCAGAGATTATGGTAGGGCTGGAAGGAGTGGGTGTCAACAATGGAATAGTGTTCCTGAGACACAGAGGTGGGGGCAGTTCCCATATAAACCCACAGAGATGGCGACAGCATGCACTAGACCTGTATAAGATCAAGCCAGACATGATTCCAGCATGGAGAGGGGAGGTGAGCACCAAGTCCCACCCCTAATCAAGGAGCTTCTGACAACTGACAGCTCTGGGAGAGGGAGAGCCAGTTTTCTCGAAGAATGCAACCCTGGTAGGCTGGCCATGCTCCAGTAGAAGGCTGCGCATCCAATAGCAAACAGGCAGCAAAATCAGACTTGATGAGTATTTTTTTTTTTAAGTAAAGTTGGGTGGGCAGGGAAAGCAGAGTGGATCTGGGTGGAGTGTGGGAGTGATGATGAGCAAAACACTTTGTTTGAAGTTCTCAATGGAATAATGAAGAGAAAACTAAAAGAGCAAACATCAAAAGCAACCTGGATCCCTTTGGGAAGAGCTGGCAGTTCCTTGCTAAAATATTCTCTTACTGGCCAATCCAGAAATCTCAGTCTTAGATATTTAGCAGGCACAAATGCACACATACACACGCATGCACACACACACACACACACACACACTCACACACACACACTTGCACTCACGGAAATACATCCTTAATATTTGTTCATCGCAGCTTCACTCAAAATAGCCCCAAACTGGAAACGACCCAAGCGCTCATCAGGAGGTGAATGAAATAGCAACCAAAGAAAATATTAGCTAAATTGGGCTTCATCAAAATTTTAAATACTGTGCTTCAAAGGACATCATCAAAACACTGGCAAAACACACACACACACACACAGAGAAAGTGAGACAGTTTCTGCAAATCATGTATCTAATAGGATTAAGTTTTCAGAAGATACTAAAAGCTTTCACAAGTCCATGGGAAAGGCAAACAAACCAATTTAAAGGTGGACAAAGGACTCAAGTAGACATTTATCCTGGGAGCTGACAAATGACCACCCAGTGCATGAGGAGATGCCCAGATTAGTTACCAGGGAAATGTAAAACTATGAGTTATTCTGATGTGGGACAATGGTCTGTATTCTGTCAATTATATTTTAAATAAACGCTGATTGACCAGTAGCCAGGCAGGAAGTATAGGTGGGACAACCAGACAGGACGTAGAGGTGTGTCAATGAGAACAGGAGAATTCTGGGAAGAAGGAATTCCTAGTGTGCAGTCATGACCCAGCCACAGAAGAAGCAAGATGTGACTGCCTCCCCCCAAAAGGTACCAAGCCACGTGGCTAACATAGACAAGAATAATGGGTTAATATAAGTTATAGGAGTTAAAGGGCTGGAGAAATGGCTCAAAGGTTAAGAACACTGACTGCTCTTCCAGAGGTCCTGAGTTCAATTCCCAGCAACCACATGGTGGCTCACAGCCATCTATAATGAGATCTGGTGCCCTCTTCTGGCATGCAAGCATACATGGAAGGAATGTTGTATACATAATAAATAAATAAATCTTAAAAAAAGACCATACAAGTTATAGGAGTTAATAAGAAGCCTCAGCTAATGGGCCAATCAGTTTATAACTAATGTAGAACTCTGTGTGATTTCTTTGGGACTTAACAATTGTGGGAACCAGGCAGGACAGAAACCCTGACAACATTACTCCTACACAGACATGCACACACAGAGATGCACACATACACACACACACTCACACATGGTGGTGATGTCTACAAAGACAGTGAACGGCAATGCTTCCTTTGGAGAAAGCATCCCTGGTACATTCTTGGTTGTTCTCACTGAGTCAGCCAGTTTCTCAATACTGTGTCAAAATTCCTGACATAAAGATCCTCAAAATTCCAGGCATGGTGAATATCTGCAACCAGCCAGCCAGTCTTACCATTTGGTGTCCTCCAGGCTCAAAGAGAGACATCCATTCAAAAACTTGAGAACTTAAAGAAGACAGCCATGTCAACCTTTGTCCTCTACATGCAGGGAGATAAACACACATGAATATGTCACATGTATATGTCATCAACACAGGAAAAACAATGAAGAAAAGCTGGGAGGAGCAAGGTGTGTTCAGCCTTGTGGCTTCAGAAGTTTTGCTCAAAAGTTGTCTGACTTCATTGCTTCCGGGCTGCCGTGAGATAGAGGATCATGGTCCGAAGTGCCTGGTGGTGCCAAGAAGTGCAACTCATGGCACACAGGAAGCAAAGAAAGACAGACAGGAAGGAGCCAGGGCAAGATGTCTCTCAGAGACACGCCCCCAGTGACCGGCTTCCTCCAAGCAAGCACCGTTTTTACAGTCCCTCCATCTCCCATGGCCTATTGAGTTAAATTCATCAGTGGGGTGATGGAGGCAGAGCATGACCTAATTCCCAAAGCTCCAGTTCCAAATCTTCTCACATGGAGGACCAAGACATAAAGACACATGCCTTTGGGGAAGATATTTCATGCTCAAACTATACCACAGGCACTTTGGAAAACATTAGGCAGTTCATAGAAAAGTTAGGAGACATTTGACTGCAGAACGCCAATCCTCAGGTTTATATTCAAGGGGATTGTGCATGTGTGTATGGTGTTCACACAAAATCTACACACTGTCTTCATAGTAGCATTATTCATAAAAGCCTCCAAGTGAAAAATAACGCAAACACCAAATAATAAGGTGACAATTCCATGCAATAGAATATTACTGTCCAATGATAAGAAATGAAGTCTTGGTGTGCTCTGCACTGTGGATGCCCAGCAGGGCAGTATTGCTGCCCTGATAAGCAGTCTACTCCGTCCTTGTACAGCTAGACTGCTCTGCATTGACACATATACTCCATGTGACTCACACATCAGCAGCCCTCACACCCGACACAGACAGGATGACCCAACAACCCTTCTCTGCAGCTGTCCCTCAAGCCTATCTCATTGTATCCCTTAACTCTGCTGTCTGGGGCCAGGGCTTCAGGCCCCCAGGTGACCATGGGCTGTACCACCATGACAGATGTGTTTGGTCACACCCAGGAGTTTTTCCCATCATGTCTAGCCACCTCTATTGGCCTGGACTCTGGTCCATGGTGCAAACCTGACTGATGGAGAAGGCTGCAGTGATGTCTATGAAGGCAACCAGGTGATGGGCATGGACCAGGTATTGCCTGAATGTGTGGTGTGGGTCCCTGGAAAATCTGTACCTTCCTTTCTACTTCTTCATAGACTTCCTTCTGACTTCACCAACCCTCCCCATCCTTGTCACACCCTCACAGTGTCTCAGCATCTCCCTGAGGTGGCCTTTCAAGGTCTGTATCACTGAAGATAAAGAGGCAATGATCATTTTCAGACACAAGGATTTGTGACCTGTGCCGTTTAAAATGCTCAGCCTGTTCCAAGGAGACTGCCTCAGTAAAGGATGTGGGGTGAGGAACATTAGCTTCTGGATCCTCCTGCTATGGCTCACCAACATGGAGACCAAAGGTAACACCTTTAACCTCTGAAGCATCCATGAGTCGGTGCCAGTGAAGCATCCATGGGACCGTGCCAATGGCACTCATGGGTAGTAACATTTTTGACTCCATGCCTAGCTTTTCCTCCCACCGTGGTGTACCTCAAAACTCACCTGTTACAAGACTCCCCTGGTGAAGATGTTGAGAGGTGTTGAGGAGGTAGGTAGCGCCTTTGATAGTACTGTTATCCTTTTAAAATGAGACCAGGCAGAGTCCTGCATTGGCTCTTGCTCCTTCCAACTAGGGGAAGACATGATGAGAAGATGATCACCTGCATCCTTATGCATCGTGCCTGATCTCAGCTTCTGGCTTCCAGAGCTTTGAATATACCTGCTCCACTGCAATGCATGTCTGCCATCACTTGCATGGGCAGGGGAGGAGGAGGTGTTGGATATCGCGTTATACTCCCAGGGCAGTATAACTTCAGCTTGCCACTGTGTGTAGTGATTATCATCACCACGATCCGGCTCCCTCCCTGGAAAGGTCATGGCCTTCTGCAGCCCCAGCTCAGCTCTTGAATTTCCCCTAGGCCCACTCAGCTTCAGCACACACTTCCCTCCCTCCTCTTAATGGGGGAAATATAAGCTAACGAGCTTGCAAACGAGCATCGGGCAGTTTCCGGGGGAGACCCCAGCACAGTGTGCATGGAGCTGTGATGCCGCGTCGATAATGGAGAAGATTAAAGGGACGTGTGTGAATCTGCGCCCGCCAATCGCCAAAACCGTAAATGGGATTGTCCTTAAGCTTGAACCTTTCCCCCTCTCCAGCGGCTATTAAATGTCTCCCAGAAAATTGCTCTGAAGGAAGATGTTTAGTTCCACTTCCGTGTAGAGCGCACAAGTGGGCTCTTGAGAGGTGGTCCTCTCTACAGAGGGCCTCTCCTGGACCCTGGCTTGCCTCTTTTTCTTTCCATCCTCCTTTCTGGAAAGGTGACACACAATTCTGGGTCTTTGACTCGTAGAAGGTAGGTGATGGGGGAAAGTGGCATTTATTGTGTTCCTTCTATGAATTGAGCTTTTCTACAAAAATCTTCAACCCTCAAAGAAAATTCACAAGGAGGCTTTACGCCCACTTTGTGGATGTGAAAACCAGTTCCATGTTTTTCTATCCAGAGCAGGATGAGGCTCCAAGTTCATAATCATTGCTATATATTCTGCTATCCCCAAAAGCAAAGAGTGGCACATGACACGGGGTCTGGAGACCAGTGGACAGACAGATCTTCATTCATTTGCCTTCCAATATACACTTGATGGTGAGGAGCTTAGGAGGCATAATTTAGGGTTCAATTCAATTTAATAAATGTTAATGACACCTTGCCAAGGGCTAAGGGGAAGGAGGTGACCACATGAGAGCTTTGGACTTGGCCTTCAAGGAGCTCTTGATTTAATTGGAGAGTGTAGAACAGACAAACATCAGCAAACAACAACACCCACCTGGTCCCATTGGGTCACGGGGACTGTGGCTAAGCTGGGGGATTGAGCACAAGCCTATTTTTAACATTTTCAGAAAGCCTTGTTACAATGAGAAGAATGTCAGAAAAGACACAAAATGGTAACCATAGAGAGGCGTCAGAAGCAGGGCAGCCAGATGTCAGCCCATTTGCTGGCAGAGAAGAGGGAGGCGAAGCAATTGCAGTCCCCAGCCTCAGACAGAGCCTGGAGGTGTGCAGCAAGGAGCAGGGGCTCAGGTGGCCGAGAAAGGAACGTGGGTTTTACAAAGAGAATAGACTAAGATCCTCCCTCTACTTGCCTCCCGACGTCCAGTCGTGGTGTCGAGATGTTCTGTGGGTAGCTTAATACGATTTTAAGGATCACAAGTGAGGCAGCTCACTGAGAACAGCGCTCCATGCTCTTCCGACCCCTCACCAAGATCAAGGATGTCTGCAAGCCGGACTTGGACCCACCACGCAATCAGAGGGGTGCTCTCCTGGGCACTTGCAGACACGAACTATGAAATAACCTCTTTGCCATGACTCAGTGGGCCCCCTCAGTTCCAGCACACCATCTTCTCTCTCACCAGCTCCCACGATGACTACCCGGCTCAACCCTGTTCAGTTCAAGGAATTCTCATATAGAAAACACAGATTCTCTGGGCCTGCTTGTGCAGCCCTCTCACTCCAAACACTCTGGAAGTTGAGGCAGAAGGATTTCAAGTTCAAGGCCAGCCTGGGCAAACTTATTAAGACCCTGCCTCAAAAGAAAAAGTTAAGGGAGAGTCAGAAAGATGACTCAGTGGGTAAAAGTATGACGGCTTGAGTTTGGTTTCTGAAACTCATTGTGGAAGGAGAGAACTGACTCCTGAAAGTTGTTCTCTGACCTGCACATGTGTGTCACGGCACATGCGTGCTCCTATGTATCACACAGACAATAATAACAAGAATAATAAGTTTTACATTGTATGTATGTATATATATATATATATATATATATATATATATATATATATATATATAGTAGTGGGGGGGCAAGGTCAGAGGATAACTTGTGGGAGTCGGTTCTCTCCTTCCACCGTGTGGGATCCAACACGGGTTGTCACACTTCACAGCAAGCACCCCTACTCACTTAGCCATTTGATGTCCCTAATAAAATATAATTACATCACATCCACTTTACATTTCCTCCTCCAGCCCCTCCCATGTCTCTCCTACTCCCTCTCAAATTGATGGTCTCCCTTGTCTTTGATTATCATTATTGCATATAAATGCATAATGCATTTGTAAATACAACCTGCTGAGTTTGATTTTACTGCTTGTGTGGGTAGGGTTTCAGGGATGACCACTATATACTGGATAACCGGTCAAGGTGCTCATCTGTGGGAGAGACTGGTTCTTCCTCTCTCAGCAGCCATTAGTTTCCTGTATTGTTACTCTTTATCTAGGGGTAGAACCCTTGAGATTTTCCCTTCCAAGCTAGCATGTCTATTGATTGTCAATGTTCAGCCCTTATTTTGGCAGGCATATTATTGAGGTAACATGGGTGTAGCTTCCCTGTCATTTCTAGGAGACACAATCTCACAGCAGACCGTCTGGTTCTCTGGTTCTTGCAATCTTTCCCACCTCCTCTTCCACAGTATTCCCTAAGCCTTAGGTGCAAGACTTGTGTTTTTCATAATGGTCTCTGTTTGCTGTGCTGCAAAGCTTCTTTGATGAGGGCTGAGAGCTTCACTCATCTGTGGTGTATGGGTAAGTATTTAGTTTGCAGATAGGAATTACGCTGGTCTGGTAGAGAGGCAACAGTAGTTCTCTTCTAAGACTTATGTCTTCACTAGCCCCATGTGGTTGTCTAGGTTTCTACATTCAGATATGATTTCTCTCCTCTTGACTGAGCCTTAAGTCTAGTTAGACAGCTGTTGGTCACCACCAAGATGTGAGTGCTATTGTACCTATAAGGATAGCGTGCTATGTCGGTCAGTGTTGTGGTTCACAGGCCTCACACTTGGAGTACATAGTGCTTTATGGTACTATGCAAGATAGACCAAACAAAGGGATGTATCTACCTTAATATATGTACATATATTGTATACAATTTCAGATGAATCTAAGATAATGTAATTCTCTGAGGCTTTATTGAATATCCTTGGTGTTGTTATTCCTCCCTGCATCTCCTTCTATACTGATAACCTTCCACCTCCCCATTCAGAGACCCCCCTTCCTGTTTCTCCAATTTCCCCCTTCATAGAACCTGTATCCTGCTACTTCCTTCTCTAGCCTGCACCCCCACTATGACCCCTTTTTGCTTTCTTGGTTTCTACAGTTACTCTGGGGTGAATATATGGCATCCCCTCTAGGTTTAGGCTACCTCCCTCAATATAATCTTTTCTAGGTTCATCCCTTTACCTTCAAAGTCCATGATTTTGATTTTCTTTACAGCTGGATAGTATTACACTATGCATGTGTACCACGTCTTCAGTCTCCATTCCTTGGTTGTAGGACATGTGGTTGTTTATATTTTCTAACTGTTGAATAGAGCAGCAACGAACATGGCTGAGCAAGTGTCTGTGGAGTAGGATGTCAAGTCTGCTGGGCTTATGCCAAGGAGTGGTATAGCTGGGACATAATGGTAGATTTATTTTTAGTGCTTTGCGAATTCTCCACACTGATTTCCAGAGTGACTGGACCCATTTGCAATATCACCAACAGCGAGTGAGGGTCTTCCCTTGTGCCGCAATCTCGCCGGCACGGCACTTGTTGCCAGTTGGTTTGTTTATCTTAGTCATCCTGGCTGGGTTGAGATGAAATTTCAAAGTGGGTTTAATTTGATTTGATTGCTAAGAATGCTGGACATATTTTGAGACATTTATTAGCTATTATAATTTCCTCAATTATAAACTCCCGGTCTGGATCCACAGCACACTTTTTAATTGAGTCATTTGCTTTCTTGACTCTGCTTTTCCCGTTCTTTGCATATTCTGAATACTAATCCTCTGTCAGATGTGTATCTGGCAAAGATTATTTCCCACTCTGTGGGTTTCTTATTCACGAGTTGATTGTTTCTTTAGCATTTTCATTCATTTGGGTCCCATTTGTCAATTGTTAGCCTTAATTACTAGACAAATCAAGTCCTTCTCCGAAAGTCCTTTCCTACACCTAGGAAAACATCTAGGGTTACATTTAGCAGTTTTAGGATCTGAAATTTTAAATTGAGATATTTGATCTTTTTTGAGTTCATTTTTGTTCAGGGTGATAGGTATGGATCTTGCCTACTGAGCCCTCTCACGAGCCCTTAATAAAGTATTTTTAAGTGTAAAGAAAGGCTAGTGATGTAGTTAATTCAGGGATAGAGCACTTGCCTTGGGAGCATAACGTGCAACCCCAATACAGAGAATTAGAAAGAGAGGAAGAGGAAGAAACAATCCAACACAAATCACATGAGCTGGAAACAATGGGGGGGGGATGTCATTAAGTCCAATGCTCAGCAAAGTCGTGGTGATGTGGCCTTCCTACAGCAAGGCAACGTGATGGACAAACAAGCCACTGAACAAAGCTCTCGAGTGAATTGAAAAATAGAGAAAGACCTTCTTAATCCTATAGACTCTTTTAGGGATGGAGTTAATGGAAATTTCTAGAAAGCAGAACAAAATAGCAGAAAGAACGACACAAGAAATGGCAATGTAGTTGGTGACCAGCTCTAGGCATTGATGTCCAGTAATGACATTTTCAGAAAAGAGAACAGAAAATGAAGGGCTGGAAAATGAGCCAAGAAACAACTCAAGAATGCTGGCTCCTAGGTGGTGAGTAGGACCTCACTAGTGGGGCAGTGGGGGTAGCAGGGATGTCAAAAAGTCCATAAGGGATTTTAGGCAAGAGACATCTTTTTAAAAAATAATAAAAGTATCTTGAAAAATAGGTAGAACTAGTATCTAGAAAATAGAGTTTCTAAAGACGGGATCTTACTACGTAGCTCTGGCTAGCCTAGAACTCACTGTGTAGACCTGACAGGCCTCAAACTCACAGACATCTGTCTGCCTGACACGTGTGTGAAGTACCCCCAGGAGTGGTTGCGCTCTCTCTCTCTCTCTCTCTCTCTCTCTCTCACACACACACACACACACACACACACACTCACACACACACACACACACACACACACACACACACACAGAGGTGCACAATCACTCCTACCCTCCCCCCACAGAATAAGTTTTGTTTTGAAGAACAACATTCAAATGGAGAAAAACTGGTCTGATCCTAGGACAAGAATTCTTTAAGCCATTGGTTGCAGGGTTTAAAGTTCTGAAGACCATGGTTAGTTATGCACTGCACATAAGGATGGGTTGAAAGGCCCCTGGGTGGGAAGAAGATGACTTTAGGTGAAGCTGGAGGATCTGAAAGCAGTCCAGAGTGGATGGTGTCTGCAGGGCTTGCAGGGGAGCTTGGGATTGATCCTCTGTACTGAGTATGCCTTGGGGGTCACACGGGTCAGGGTCAGATTAAGGCTTTAGAGTGTTTATTTTCCCGACACTATAGAGGCTTGGAGGTCCACAGGTGGAAGGCAGATGGCAGAGGAGGAGGGCGTGGCACCCCTCCAGGTGTGAGGATAATTCGTTCTCAGCAGCAGCAGCAGCAGGTTCAGGCAATGATCACAGCTGCCACAGAGACTGGGAACAGCAGAATGGGATTGTCCATCCTGAGCAGCATATGCTAAAGGCGGCTTGGTGCCAAACAGTGTCTGTGTCCCCCACCATGCCAGCAAAAACAAGAACTGGCTTTTCATCTGGTCAAGAAAGTCATGTGAACCCAGAACTAAACCCTGAGCACTGGGCAGACAACCTCACTGAAGGTGTGGCAGTCATGCTGTCTTCTGTCACAGGAGGGTTTCTCCTGGCGGCAGACACGTCAAGGCCACATCAAAACATTGGTTGTTATGAAAATCCTCTTGGAGACAACTAGGAACTGGGCATGTGTGCAAAAATCTTTGAAGAGAAGGTGAGTCTTGGGTCAACATTGAAGAATGGACTTGGGGAGGAATAGATGGGACAATGGGGAAGCAGGGAATTGGAAATCTTGCAGGAAACAAGACAACAGCCAGGCGTCTGGAGTGTGGAGCAGTGGAAATAAGCTGATGATATAGAAGACATCTAAGGTGAACTGGAGAGGCCTTTAAATGCTAGGATAGAGGGCTGCCGATATCCTCATGCAGCAAGGTAGACTGGGAGGCTTGAAATAGTGGAGGTGCAGACAGACTTGCATTTTTTAAAATGCAAGGAAGTGAGTGGAGGTTGGATGAGAGGGATGAACTAGGGCAGATGGGAACCATTTGGGAGCATGTGAACAACTCGCTGGATTCTGCCAGTAGCCTTGCTGTGAGACAGGCAGCTTAGCAGAGGGATAGAGATGCGAGTATCAGGCATAAATGGGGCTGAGCTTTGTCAGGATGAAACCTAAGGCATGATGGTGGATTTGGGGGTCACTTAGAAATGAGGAGCTGTGAGACACAGGATAATAGAACAAGAAAAAGAAGTGAGGGGCTCAAGGTTACAGTTAAGATTGTTGCAGGTCCTATTTTAAAAGGCTTGTCCAGCAGAGGACACTTCAAGAGTTCTCATTTCTCCACTGCTTTGCAGAACACCAAGGCGTCTGCTTCCTCGCATTCTGGAGCCTGTCCGCAATGATGGAAGATAAGTCCTGGAAGCGTCGTTCCGTCACCACCCAACACCTGCAATGGACAGAAACTCCAGCCTGGACAATAGTCATTAATTAGTCATCTGAACTCAATAGTTTGATGAAGTGGTTTTTCACAGCCTCGTGTCTTCATAAAAGTTGGAGCAGTAAGAACAAGCACTCCTCCGCCTGGAAGAAGCCACGAGCAAAAGGAAAAGAAACGATGGAGGAGTCAGTCCTTCGTGCCAGCCCTGGCTCTATGCAGAAGGCAGAGCATTGATTTGCCCACAGGATGTTGCTTCTAGGACTTGAAGGGGCCACAAATAACCAGGCATTTACTTGAATAAGGTCAGTTCTCCTAGGGAAATATTAGTGAGCCATTGAAAATGTGCAAATAAATGCTGATAGAATTAATACAGAGACAGGGATTGCATCATTAACTCACCCATTTGCAAAAGGGAGGCAAGGAGAAATGCTCCCAGAACATTCACTGAAGCCAGGCCCAATAGGCACCATCCACAGAGGTGCTTTTTACTGTCCCCATCTTACCAAAAAGGCAGTTGAGACACAGGACTTGAAGTGGCTTGTTTGGAATTAGAACTACTGATCTGCCAAGTTGAAATCCACCTGAGTGCGTTTTAGGGCTAGAAATCTCAGGGTAGAAATGTCCTGATGGTGCAGAACCCAGGGAGGCAGAGGCTGAGCATGGGGGCTAGAACAAGAAGTGTTTTCAAAATAGAAACATGTTCCCTAGTGTAATTGGGTTTGGGGAACAGTTTGGGAGATAGCTGGGGCGCTACAAAGGGTGGGGCCTATAAAGCCAGGGACTTTTCAAGACTAACTTTATAGTTCTCCTCTCGTTCTGACTTAATTTAAGTCTAAAACATCACTGGCAACCGAGTCAGATCCAAAGCCGGCGCCCCTCCCTCCTCCTTGTGCACCAGCTCGTAAAGATTCTGGGCAGCAGCTGCAGCCATTGAAACGGTTTTCATTTCCTTCCTTTGTGTGAGCTGCAAGGAAGCACAGAACGAGAGAGTGGGGGTGGGCCTGATAAATGATTCACTGGGAAGGCAACTTCATAAATGGGTTGGAATTAAAATACAAGATGCTCGAAGCCCTCCTACTCGCTCATGGTTAATGCCGAAGTGCGCTGGGGCCTTGGCTTTATTCACTTGACTCTGACGGCTTCGCTTATGAGTTGTAAATCTACTGGGAGAAAGTGAGTTTGGAGCAACAGACGGCTGCAATGCTTTCTCTAGTTGATGTGCTCAGAAATGGAGTATTTCTGCCAGTTGGGCTCAGCAAATTCTCCTTGAGTGTATATAAGGTTCAGAACCACGGACAGCGCCCAGCCCCAGGAGTCTGTTCTGGCTAAGAGAGCTGTTTCAGATCCTTGGACAGGAATTTTCACTGCCTCCGGCCATTGGCCATTTTACCTGGTGTCCTAGGGAAGACGGGGAGGGTTAGTTGGAGAAGCTCTCCAATCTTAGTTGCTCTTAGACTGGGGGAGCCTGGCACAGAAGACAGAATCAGTTAACAACAGATGGCACAAAGGGCTGTATTTCATGAAATAAAAACGGTAACTTCTCACACCTTCAAGGCCAAGTGCAATGGGCAATACTGTTCACAGCTTCTGCCACCAGTTCCTAACAACACACAGTAAGGTAGGCCACACCATTTGTGAATTTGGAGGTGAACTTGAGCTCACATTCTTGCAAAGGTCACTTGGAGAGTCAGGATCAGGGCCAGAATATCAATACGCTCTCTCAGAAGATAAGAACCAAAAGGAGGTGGGTCTCGTAGGGAGTCTGGCTTAAGACACCACTATCTTCTCTGCTTTTTCCTTAATAATGGAGGTGCCGGTTCTCTCTCACAAATTTCATCATGTCACTTCTCCAGTTTTAAATCCTTTAAGGGGCTCCTGTAGTCACAGGAGAAAGTGAAAACCCTTTAAAAGATATTCAAAGCCTTTCTAAGCCTGATTCCAGCCGGCTTTGCCAACACCAGCACTTGACACTCATTACCGAGCACCTCAGCTTCCAGGTAATAGGTGCCAGAGAATTCTGAGCAGTGGCCAAGGGCACTCACTGCTTTTCCTGCCTGCAGGGATCTTCCTGCCCAAGCCGGCCGAGGTGAATGATGAGCAGGCTCTGTCTCTTAACCAAAATTCACCACCAGCACCTCAGCCTCTGGGAACCTTATACCAGCCCAACGGGCACAGCTTAACGTTCTGTTCTGTGTTTGCACACGGCTTTGTTTTTACCTCAATTATCACATTTATCACACTATAGTCTAATTATTTGGGCACATTACTTTCTTCCCAGCTAAGCTGTGAGCACCTCCAGGGCAGGGACTCCAGCAGATTCCTCTCTGTTTACCCTGCCAATACCAAGATGCAAATGCTCACAGGGTATGCGCGTAAAGAGAACCTGGGACCAGAAGAGATAGTTTACAAAAGTACAATGATGACAGAGCCATTGCTCTCTGGCGAAACACCTCTTGAATTCCCGAGGAGCTTGGAATGAGTGACCCGGAAGAAACATCCCTGTGCCAGGGGATCCATCAGTGGCTGGGACATCGTAAGCCTCCCCAGAGAACAGACCATGGGTGGAATGCGTGCCGCAACCTGGAGTGGTGGCTCTGGTGACTTGATCCTCTGTCCCGATGCTCTCACTGGTGGTAGGGAGGAAACCCATGAGTCTCCTGCCCTATTGATTCACATCGTGGTGGACAAAATCAACACTTGCAGTGGGTTATTATGGTGAAGGTTCATCCTACAGTTCAGCAGATGTTTACTGATAACCTTCCAAGATCTACACTCCATGCCAGAAAGCTGAGAAAGCCAGATCTCAACCCTTTACAAAGAATAACCTGGCTATGAGTGGTCACAAGCCATGGGAAGACAGGTCTAGTATAAGGGGGTTAGGGAAAGCCCCTGTGTAGGAACAACATACAGCCAGCCTTCCATACCCATGGTCCCATAACTGCAGAGTTAACCAACCATGGTTGGATTGGAGCTGTTTTTTTAAAATGCATTGCGCTGGGCATGTATGGATTTTTTTTTCCTAATAATTCCCTAAACAATACCACATAACCATTACAGAAGCAGAATTTACATGGTATTAGCTGTTGTAAGTCATCTAGGGCTGATTTAAAGTACACAGGGGGGTGTTCACAGTTTAGATGCAGATATGACGGCATTTTATACAAGGATATGAGCATGCACAGGCTTTATTATTCATAGGCGGTCCTGAGACCATTCCCTGGGGGATACTAAAGGACATCTGTGCATGCTGAGGCTCAAGTGGGGCTGAAACAGGGAGTGATAGATGCGGGCTCCACGTGGCAGCTTGCATTTGAAGGCTTTGGGCTTTTAGAAGACTTCCTAGCTCCTGCTGAGATGTAGCCTTTGGACAGACCCACTCTCCTAATTTGTGGCTCTAAACAACAACAACAACAACAAAGCCATTGAAGTTGCCTCTCATTTTAAAGGCAACACTTGGATGTGGCTGGGGACAAAGGGAGGGCTAAATTTCCTCTATCTCGTTAAACCAACCCCCTCTGCCCCAGGAGTCTGCTCTAGCAGCACCTCTTCAAGGATGTTACGCCTTAACGCCTCCATCATGGCTAGACTCAGCTGCTAATGGGTGTGTAATTTGGGGGATGTTGCAAAATCTGTTAACAATTAGTGCTCAGGGTGCGCTACCAGATGAAAGAGTACCGTGGGACTGGGGTGCAAGGCTGCGGCATTGCACCCCTCCTGCCTCTGAAAAGTATAAAAGTCATTCAGTCTCTGGGTTAGTCCCATTGCTTGGCAGGGAAGCTTAGCTCTTCAAAATACCTTTTGTTGTGTGCTTTTTCCAGGTCTAACCCTCACAAAGTCCTCTTCTGTGGGCAGGGCATGTGTTATTACTTCCAATTCATGAGTGGTTCGATAGAGGTTGAGCTAGAATGAGAAGGTTTGCCTTCTCTCAATTCCAGCCTCTCTCTGTAGGACCAGTTTCTGGACTTGCAGCCTGGTACACTGTACCTCTTGGATGACTCCTAGGCTTGCATTTATCCCTACACACCCAGCGGATGGACTGGAGTGCAGTAAGCTACCCTGGGTATCTGCCAAGGAGATCTATGGAAGGACTGAGAGGTTCCTGTAATACCTCAGAGCTCTCCCAACCAGTGTGCAGCGGCCTGAGGTCCCTGACTGTGCTTCAGTTCCTCCATCTACAGAATATGGATGCTGGGCAGAAGACCACAGAAGCACCTGCATTTACCTTCTGTTCTGTGGTGAATGCCGAGGGAGGGTCCTTAATACCATCAGGCTTCAGACCCCATCTGAAGACAAAATGAAGGTGTCCCTCCTCATCTGAGAGATTTCAAGAGCATGAAACAATCCCTCAAAGTTGCTTAACACAGTGCCTGCCTAGCTGAAGTACTGGGCACATTCTAGCTGCTTGTGGCAATCACACAAGGAAGAGGTCCCAAGGCCTGTCTCAATGAATCCCAATAATTTCATAATCTGCCATTCGGTTCTCTTTTACCTACTGTGTGCTGGCACCCAGAAGACACAGAGATAAATGAGTCCCCCCAGCCTGTCACAGGTCGACCAGGACTGATAAGCGGCAGTCACAAACACCCTCATCCTTCTCTCATTTGGCTCCTCAACGGAACAACTGAACTGCAGAGATTGGAAGAAAAAAATAGGGATGAAGGAGGAGAGGGAGGGGGGATGCAAGGCCGTATCAGCTTTGCGAAAGAGGATGATTCAAGTGGAATACGGTGCTAATTTAAATCCCAAAATGACTGATGTATTTTCCATGGTGTTTTATTAATCAGCCCCAGACGGAGCACAATTTGCAAATTTCATGTGGCAGCTATTAAACATTTTCTCCTACGTAAGTAAATGAAAGGGATTTACTAATTCCAGCAGACACTTCATGAATGGCTGATGGGAGCACGTGCCTCAACACAGGCGGACACTGAAGTTGCTCAAGATGGGAGGCAGCATCCAGTTCCCTGCGCTAAACCCTCACGCGCTGTACCCAGAAGATCTGATGAGTATTAATACAGTTGTCAAGGATGGCGGGTGTAAGAAGATTCCAAATGGAGTAAGGACTGTCCCGCAGGGAAACATGGGGAAACAAAGCTGCTTGATAATGTCCTGGGACTATTGGCCTCCTTCTGCAACCACAGCCCTCTCTACCCTTGGAATTCTGGGACATTCAAGCAGGTCTCTTGATAGGCAGAGAAGGTACATATCTCCACATCTCCCTCTACTCTCTCACAAGCTGGTCACCCAGAAGAATCCTACCTTACGGTCTATTTTTGGTGCTAGTAATTGTTCTTTCCACCTTACACCTTGTAAAGGTCTAATTAATTTACCATTGGACACACTCAGGGACATCCCCACCAGTGAGTGTATAAACACTTTATTCAGCGTGAGAGAAATTGGAAGCATAAAAGAATAAAGTGTGCTGGGTCATAGGGTGTGGCAGTGTGGGATAGATGACATGACCCAGGACTCTGGGTTAGATGACCCCACATTCCTGCTGATAGAACCTTGGAGACCCAGAAATTTGTAAAACTAGAAAGAGATAACTTGATGTCCTGCAGGTACGGCTGTATAGACACATCCCTCTCTGGACCTCAGTTTTCTCATCTGTAAAGAGAGAGCCTTGGAATTCGGTATACTCTGGCAGGAAGACCCTAAGCCATATGCATCTTCTCCCCAGGGGGAATATTTGCAAGGGAGGGAAAAGAAGCATCAAGAGGATGGACCTGGTTAATGGTACTAGATAAGGCCCCTGACAGTTGTGGGCAGAGAGACTACCCTCCTATTGAGTCATCCTCAGGTCTAGAGCCCACGCTGTCAGATGTGATAGCCCCAGATGTTTTCCGGATACTTAGCCTTGATTTATTTCATTCAGTTGAACTAGATCCTCTCTGTGACTTCGTAGGCAGGTGCACACCGCACATCTGCACTATGTAGGTCTCTACCTGGCTCTGAGGATGTGGTGGGAACCAGAAGGGCTCTTCTCCACATGGCCAGCAAAGGGCAGATGGATGTGGTTGTCACAAGGGCAGAATCAACCACTCTTCCCACTGAAATCCATCCCAGGTCAACTCCCTTTCTACTTTGCCCATGTTATCCATGATATGTAAGGATACACTCCCCCTTCCCGTCTCTTCCTCAATGTTCCCACACAGTGCCTCATTTGAGGACTTCCCCTCTGCAAAACTGTGCTGTGTCCTTCCATCCATTTGATTGTTCTCACATTCAATCACACTCCTCCCCTTTTTTATGGTTAGCGGTACATGTCACACCGTCTTGCTTATTGTCTCAGGATCCCCGGGCTTACAGAACTTCTTGACCTCAATAAACATGTATTGACTAAATGTTTTTCTTGTGAGATCTCATAGCAGGAGTGGTTGAGAAAAGGAGACAGCACGAAACAGCCTCTGACACCCACAGTTACAGCGAACATTAAAAATAAATGGCCTCTGTGCCTGTTTCTAAGCATCATATGTTAGGCTTTCAATAGTGAGTTCCAAAGTGTACCAGGAAGCTATTGTTCAAATTTTACCCTATTAAGAGACTGATCAAGAATTGGAAAGTGATGTAGATATGATCCAGATGCTGTTTAGTAATCAGTTGGTTAATAACCCTAAAGGTTGCTATTGCTGTGATGAAGCACCATGACCACAAACAACCTGGGGAGGAAAGGGTTTTGTTGGTTTATGCTTCTACATCTCTGTTCATCACTGAGAAAAGTTAGGTCATGAACTCAAAACAGGGTAGGAACCTGGAGGCAGAAGCTGACACAGAGGCCAGGGAAGAGTGTTGCTTACTGGCTTGTTCCCCATGGCTTGTTCATCCTGCTTTCTTATAGAGCCTAGGACCACTAGCCCAGGGATGGCACCATCAACAATGGGCTAGGCCCTCCCCATCGACCATTAATTAAGAAAATGTTCTCAGGAGAGGTTTAGTGTACAGTTCAGTTATTGTTGTATTTCTGTGACAAATTCCCTGACATGAATACCTACTGAAAAGCGTGACCTACTTGGCTCACAGTTTCAGAGGGTTCAGCCCATAGTCACTTGGCTCCATGCTTCTGAGCCTATAGCAAAGTACAGCTTTATTGTGGGAAGCATGTGGAGGATGAGGCTGGTCACACTGTCAGACATTCTTGGAGGAGTTTGTGTTATATTTTTGCTATTTTGAATGATAAATTAAAATAATGGAAATATTTAACTCAAGTATGACAACTTAAAAGAGAAAGGCCCAATATGTTAAGCTAAAATGCACCCTTTACATGCATCATCATTCCTATTTTGCATGTGATTAAACTGATCTCAGAAAAGGTAGTCACAGGATAATTGAGAAAGCTAGGATGTGTTGTAGTCGGAATTTCAATAAAGACCAGTTTTCCTGTAGATCTTGCTTCTTTTCTATAAAAGAAAAAGAGAAAGAAAGAAGGAAGGAAAGAAAGAAAGAAGGAAATGTTCCACAGCCTTGCCTGAAGACATTTTCTCAGTTGAGGTTCCCTCCTCTCAGATGACTATAGTTTATGTCAAGTTGACATAAAACTAGCCAGCGCATGGAGTGACCAGATGAGAAATTTGAAGCAATCATGGTTAGCTCAAGGCTGTAACGGAAAAGGAAGACCACATGCAAGGACAGATGAGAACCATGAGCTGGAGGATGAAAATGCTGAAAAAGAACAGATGTGACGGAGAGGAAAATAGGAACAGAATGAGGGGTGTCTTCGGGTGGTTTTGTGGTTGGCAAGTTACTGCCAAGTGAAGGATTGGAGAACGTGAGTGCCAGTCAATAGAAACTCCCTGAATGGAAATAAACAGAGAAAAAAGTAAATAAAAAAACACAGAAGAGAGAGAGAAAGAATAAAACGAACCACAGCAGACACTTAGACAGCTAGGCATGATTGGTGCACACCTAGCATTTCAGAATTTAGAAGGCTGAAGCAAGAGGATCACGTGTGTAATTCTAACCTGGGCTACATGAGTTCCATGTTAAGCTGAACTATGTAGTGAGATTCTGGTGTGATGTATATGTCCTTCTACACTTGGACAAGAAGGAAATGAGAGAACAGAGCAGGAGAAACATCCGAGGTGATAGTCTGACGTAATAACAATGGTGTTCCCCCAAATTACTGAAAAAGACATGGTGTCAGGTCCCAGCAGCTCAGGTAGAAATAATGTCCTTCTGGCACAGTCAGAAGAGATCTAAGGAGCCACAGCACCAGTGCCAAGGCCCCCTTTCTGAGCCACTGTCACCACAGACTGTCTGAATGTTACCCCATCTGAATGGACTTGGCATGGGAATGCCTGCTGAGATGGAGCTGTGGAGAACCTTCCCAGGACCATGAAGATGCTGGGTGGCAGCAACAGAAACTTCAGACTGACAGCCCAGTTTGCAGGCCACAGCTGCTTGTACAGCTTATCCTGCAGAACAGCTTATCCTGCAGGTTTGGAGCCACTTGGTGAAGAAATGAGCAAGAAGTAAAGAATATGAAGCCTTAACAGGGTTCCAAAGACATCATATCCTTGCAGGAGGTTCCTAGGGCCTCTGCACTCACTCTAGAGCATACAACACGGGTCCGCTGGGTCACATGTTCATAACCCACCACCCATGTCATCAGGGAGAGAGAGTGCCCAGATCTCATTTGCTTTGTTATTGTAGAACAGTATCCATCTCCCGTAAAGACTCATAAAGTGAGAACCCCAGATACAAAAGGGGCTTTCATGTGTGGTACCCATCATTACACCTCCCTGAAGAGCTCTAAGAGAAAGCCTCGCTCTCAACTCATTTAACAACATCTAGGACCTCACATGGAATGAGAATCTGCACAAAAGGTAAAGATGCCCTGGGTCCAAGTTTAAACCCAAGTTTGACAGAGCCCCATGAAATGCACCCATTGGAGCTGCTTGCGGTGTGGAACCGCTGTGAGATGATCACATTGTCTTCGCTGTCGCCTGGGAAGATCTGCACGACTGTGTCCCCCTCACAGAATTGCCCTTGGAGCATCAGGGAGACAGATGCAGCCAGGAGAGCCATACAGAGCAAGCCATGTGCTTATCTGCCCCTAGTTCTGCTGGCCCTCGAGGTCCTAGCTTCCTGGAGAGGTTGGTTCTTACTGAGGAAGGGTAGCTGCAGAAATAGGGATCTATGAGATGCAGTTTCTTGTTTCAGGTTTTCTTTTCTCTTAACTTTGTTGGGTGTCACATTTTGCAGAAAGAGCATTTTGTGCCAAACACGATTCAGGTTCATGCATTATTTACCAGCTAATATCACAAACGCTGTGTATACAAACCAACCCTCTCCACCCCTGCCCTGTCTGCTCAAAAAGAGCCAAGAGAGTACCAGCTCCACTTGTTCTACACAACGGGGTCAGGCTCATCCCCCCTGCCCTGCCCCCTGCCACCCTTTTATGGCCAAGACAGAGTGCCATGGCAGAGGAACGTAGACTGGATTGTCACTAGCTGGTCCAGCTGTGATGAAGGATGAACAGCAGATCTTAGTTACTTGCTGGACTGAAAGTGCTCCTCTGCCTTTCAAAACCTCTCTCCCCAAATTGTTCCGAATTCTCGTCCATCTTTCCTGTTAGCTGCTTTCTGATTCTAGGAAGTATCAGCAGATTTTCTCAGAGGTCTGGCTAATTCCCTGCAACCCTCCTGAAGCCTTCCCTTCATCTCTCCCTTCATCCTTCCTTGTATCCCTCCCTGTACCCCCTCTCTGCAGCCCTCCCTGAACCCTCTTACATCCCTCCCTGCAACCCTCCCTGCAACCCTCCATGCAGCCCTCCCTGCAGCTTCCCATGCAGCCTTCCATGCAGCCTCTCCTTCATCCTTCCTTGGATCCCTCCCTGCACCCCTCCCTTTGTCCCTCCCTGCACCCCTCCCTGTGTCCTTCCCTGCACCCCTCCCTGTGTCTTTTTCTGCAGCCCTCCCTGCAACCCTCCCTGTGTCCCTCCCTGCAGTTTTCCATGCAGCTTCTCCTTCATCCTTCCTTGGATTCCTCCCTGCACACCTCCCTGCAGCTCTCCCTGCAGTCTTTCATGCAGCCTCTCCTTCATCCTTCCTTGGATCTCTCCCTGCACCCCTCCCTGCATCTCTTCCTTCCTGCCCCTCACTGCTTGTCCCGACTGCTCTTGGCTCTTCCCACCTGTTCGCACCTGCCATCCTCCATTAAGGCTTCTGCTTGGTGCCATCTGACCTGTCTCTACAAATGCCTCTCTGGCTGGAAGCCCTGGAAAGAGCTGAAGACAGGCTAGGCCCCAGTGTCGCAAGTCTGGAAAGCTGGTCCAGAGGAGCAGTGTGCCATGGAGTGGGGAAGAGAGCAAGTCTCCCAAGCATCAGTGTGGGGACAATACCATGTTAGTCCATTTATTAAAGTAGTGGGCCTGTCACATGTGAAATCTATAAGATATTGACAGAGTTGGGATGTCTAAGGGGCATCTTATCTGGGACACAGCAGGGCTGACAGGAGAACTCTGAGAGGTCAGGACAGCGGTAGATGAGAAGTGTGTATATAGGGGATTCTCGTGGGGGAGGGCTGCTAAATGGGACTCAGAGAGGGAAAGAGGGGTGACAGGAAGACCTCATCCCTCAGCATGTGCTGATCTGGTCCAAGAAAGTTGGGAGCCAGAGGGAGTAGAAATGTCCCTGAATGACAAGCCTCCAAGCCTCCGGAAGCCACTTTCCTCATTCTCCAAATGGAAGCCATAAAACCTGCCTGCTGGCAGAGTCTTGGCGGCCACAGTCTGACAAAGGCCAGGGAGGCACATCATCGCGAGGTTCTGGGGGAGGCAGCCGCATTATTCACAAAAGACATTTCCATATGCCTCTTTGAGGACTCAATTCCCCTTGCCTCCTCAGGGAATCCACTTACGGGAACCCATTTGTGCCTGACTGCAGAGGCGGCCGCTGACAGTCCCTGTCACCTTTGCAAAACTACGAGGATCCAGCTTGTTTACCCAGCTTCCCCATCCTGCACTACCGAATCAGAATGAAGGCTCCAGCCCTCCAGGGGACGTCTGCCCTATCCTGTCTCCCTATCCTGTTTCTGTTTCAGACTCATTTCCTTTGTGGGCTGTGATCCCTAGCTCTGGCTGAGATCTGCTCGGAACTTTTAAATTCCCCTCCTGCCTGGATCCACCACACCCACCTTTGCGCCAGCACTTGCATCCTCCCCCTCCCCAGACCTTCTCATCCCTGGGTGCTGCTAAGTCTCTCACGTCCTGTGCACCTTATTTCCTCTGCCCTGGCGGCTGTACTGTACCCTGCAGAGGGCACCACACGGTTTGCCAGCTGGAGAGATCATTCTCCAGGATTAGCTGCCTGTGGTAGGACAACAGCATCATCTCACTGCCTCAACCCTGTATGCTGTGGCCTGGAAGATGCTGGAAGTCATGCCTTCTAGGAGCTTGCTTCAGAGAGGAAGGTGGAGACAGGCGTGGGGGGAGGAGCATACATCCTGCCTTTTCTACCTCCACAGCCAGCAGCCAGGACTTTGGTTCCTTCAAGTCACCTCTGATTCCCTTTGGCTCAACATATCACTACTTTGCACCAGCCCCGGACTTTGCTTTCTGCCACAGCTCTGTCGGTGTGGAATCTGCTGCCTCCCTCTCTCTTCTCTCTCTCAGAGCACCTCAGTCTTTCAGATTTCCCAGAATTCCTGAGGTGAGATACAACATATCCTCTTCCCTCATCCTGTGGTGGAGTGTCCCAGATGGCACCAACAGGGCTGTCACAGTGGTGATGACAGACAGCCACCAGTCTGGTGAAGTTCTCTGGAAAGTCATATTCCAGAGTCCTTGGAGACCCCTGCAGGAGTGAAGGAGCCTTGGGGAGTGGCACTCTTCTTCCTGCTGTGGCATCAAATTATCCTGACATGGGGAACAAGGAGTGGATCAACTATCAACAGTACTATCCTCTCCCGCCCTGAACCTTCTCCCCTACACCATGAATTTGCCTTCTTGGCTCTCAAAACCCAGACAAAAGAGAATGGCTTGTCAGGAAATCCCATGCCGTGAAAGCAGCGCTCCTGAATGAAGGGGAATTAGACAAGCCCCAGCTGGGGTCTGTGTGGAGACTCTGCCCAAGGGGCGCCCTCCTCACATCTGTATGCTTGCTGCAGCAGCACGCTCTGCAGCTGAAGGGGGCACAGGAGGCTGGGTCTCCTCCTCCTGTGACAAGCTGAGCATCGAGAGAGGCTAGACACGGAGGCCTGAGGCTACTGCAGGAGGATGCTCTGCAATGACAGCTGAGTAGCTGCACAGCTGCTCCACACCGTGGCCATTGTCCCTGTGCCCTTCACTTCACATGACTCTGCAGATGGGGCCTGTGACCAAGGGGCTCCCCAGACTAGAAAAGGCGGTCTGATGTTAGGTGATGAGGCCTGGGGCATGGGTGGATGGGGCCAGACCTATGGAAACAGTTTGAGCTGCCCTGGAGCGTTGCCTTCTCGCCCTCCCTCGTGCTGCTCAGTGCACGCACGTACATTGCTTGGCTCCCTGGCTCTGTTGCACAGCACATTCCTGTCCTCTACACCCCGGCACTGGGAACTGGACTGTGTCTCTCTGGAATTCCCATTATAAACAACACCAGTACTTCTGTGATGGGTATTATCGGTTATCAATTGACTACATCTGAAATTAACTAAAACCCAAGCAACTGGGTACGCCTGTGAGGAAGTTTTCTTAATTAGATCAATTGAAGTGGGAAGATGCACCTTTAATCTGGGCCACACCTTCTGCAGGAAGCCTGTAGAAAGGGCACAGGAGAAGGAAGCTTTCTCTCTTTGCCCACTTGCTCTCACTCTCGCTGGCAAGTTCTCCTTCCCTGGCTTTAGTGCCTACTTCTTCAGGATTCCAGCGTTTAGAAAAGAACAGCTGAGACATTCAGCCTCATAGACTGAGTAACTGCTGGATTCTTAGACATTCTGTTGGTAGAGAGCCATCGTTGGACTAGCTGAACCACAGTCTGTAAGTCATTCTAATAAGTCCCATATATATAATATATATACATTTTATATTATATATATATCCATAATATCAGTTAAATTATGCCTGGAATGAATATATATGTGTATATTTATGTATATATATATATATATATTCATATTTTTTTCATTCCAGGCATAATTTAACTCACGTAAGTTGAGTGCACATTGTCCTGGAAGAGACAGCTCCACAACAGCTGATCACCCCTTCTGGTCTTCAGGGCCAAACCCACTAGGTATCCAGTGTTTAAGCTGTCCAGTGTGTGTTACTTTCTTATGCCAGTTCCAGGACACCTGAACTCCTGGGCATGAGCATTATGGAGAGTTCTAGCAGGTCTCCAGAAGACCAGAGAGCTTCCCCCACAGGACAGCCAGCGCTAAGGAGATCAGGGGCCAGAAGGTGTAGACACATTCCCTCCTTTTCTTTGTGACCATTCAAATGACCATGCCAATATTCTTTCCCCGGGGCCCTGTCCGTGGAGCTCCAGTCACTACTATGCTGAGCCACCCCACAATGCCCCAACACTAGTGTGTCCCACTACCCCGTATCCGGCCTTCTGCTGCTGCCCTTTCTCCTGAGGATGCCTCTGAAAACTGCACTCTGCCACAGACCCAGTATACTCTGCCCCAGGAGAAAAGGGAAACTCTGGTGGCTATGCCAGCTGAAGGAGAGGAGTACATGGGAACTTTAGTCTAAGGGGCACAGCTGAGTTTTTGTCTGTTGTGGCTAGAGACAGGTCATGACATGTACTTTCATGTCTTGAGCAAGGGAAGGCTCCCAGGAAACAGGGTCCAAACAAGATGCAGGGTTGTGGGATAATAGATCTTCATCCATGCTAAGAATAGGAAGAAAAACCTTTCTTCCCATCCAAGGTCTGTGTTACACCCATAGTGGGGATGTGAAGAAATCAGACAGGTTAAACTCCCACAGCCCAGGGTCCTTAACAGGGGTGTGTGATGAAAGCAGACAGGGTACACTTGCACAGTTTGGGGTAACTCTGACACTCAAGCCTGGGAGAAGAGTGTCTGCGTTAATTTTGTGAATGAATTTGAGGCATCCTTATATTGTAAATGTTATTTTGGCTCTTATATAGACAAGGTTATGAGATGCACCATTGATTTAATGAGTTTTATGGAAGGGAACAAGAAAATGGAAGTTGAAAACACACCTAAAATATTTGGCTGCAGGAGCTCACCTCCACCCTCACTGCCACTTCTGGACAGCCAAGTGGCCAGAGTCCTGGCACCCTCGAAGGCCACCTGGCTGGTGGACACAACTACAGAAGCAGATGACAGGTGGCTTCTAACACGCACGCATCCTGCTGTGGGCATAATAACACATATGAAGGATGCCTGGAGTTCCCCTGCACCCTTCATTTGGTTTCACTATGTCTTCTTCCTCCTCCATAAAGAAGATCGAGGGACTAACTAGGGAGATGGTTCAGTAGGCAAAGCACTTGCCCCAGAAGCCTGGCATACTGAGTTCAATCCCTGGAGCCTGTACCAAGGTGGAAGAGAAATAACTCCTCTGACCTCCACATACGTGCTGCTGCAACCATCCACCCCCCACATATCACACACGCATGCACACACACATGCATCTATTACACACTAACAGTAAACAAATGAACAAACAAACAAAGAAACAAACAAAAGCATATCAAAAAGAAAAGGTAAAATCCCTGACTGTGTGATAAGTGACCAAGTGACAGTCCTGGAGAGCAGACTGCTGGAGGCTTGGGCTAGCCTATGTTGGTTATCTACCACCCATAGCAAGTGCCCACAACACCGTGGCCTAACTGCGTAGATGTACAGCCACTGTTCCTGTGGGCAAGAGTCGTGGTGGGGATGGGCAGCCGTTCCACACGGGCATCACAGGCTGCCCACCTGCAGACTTGGCTGGAATCTAGATCCTCGCCCAAGTTCAATCACATTGAGAGAATTCAGTGCCTGTGGCTGCAGGGCTGGGGTTCCCGTTGGTACCTCTAGAGGAAGTTTACAGTAGGACTGAGCCTTTCCTCTGGCTGGCTGGAAAGGCTCTACAATTCATGTTTACATAGTACCATGTGACCATGTGCCTTTGCCACCTGACAAAACCCATTGAGGAGCTTGCTAGACGATGGCATTGTACCCTAGGTTCTACTGGCTCCCAAGGCAGATACAGCACAGACAAGCAATGGAGGAATTAAAATGATCCATGTGGTGATGGAGTAGAGTCACAGACACAGAAACATGTATGGGTGAGTGCACGCGCACACATACACCCCCCCCACACACACACACACTCCTGGACCTGTGGGTTGGAGTATCCAACGGTACCCCAGCTACAGTGAGTGGCCAGGCACCCAGAGCTTGGTTTCTAGAACCATCTCCAGTAAGAAGCAGCAGCTCTTTGGGAGACAATTGGGAATGGGGCAAGAGGTCTGCAAGACAAGCCCGGCACATAATGTTTTTAGAACCTAGGAGAGATTTGGATAAAGGTGCCGCACGGAGCCCTCCAGCACAGCGCAGTCATGAAGCGACCACATGGCTGCAGTGACCAGCTGCAGAAGTTCCTAGTGACAGGGCCAGTGCAGCCTGAGTCGCTCTAAGAAGTGGCGTTAGCGTGGATGTGACCCAAGTCTAAAGGAGACATTCACGCTCCACTTCCCTGTCGTGAGTTATTGAGTAAGAAAACTCAGAAAAGACAATTCCACGTGCTTCCGCATATTTCCCACAGCCCTTCCCATTCAGGCATGCGAACTGCGACCTGCTTCTCAGGTGAGACCTGCCCTGGGACTTCTGGTCCAACAGTAAAGCTTGGGAGGGGGCGTGGCTTTACAGAGACAAACGCCACTTCAACCCAAGGGCCAAGGTTAACTCCACCAGCCACAGGCTTGTTGAGACTGTAAGATCTGAACATGCATGTCCCCAAATTCATATACTGACTCCCAGGCCCCTGGAGACACAGACAATTTTTCTTCTGAGTCTCCTGATTTTGAGGCCTCATTGCTCCTCCATCCAAACCCAAGCCATGAAATCAGACTTCAAACCTTTACCTCAGTGCATGTCACAGAAGGCAAAGAATAAATAATCTGAAAGACAAAATTAGATGTCTATCTCATCGCAAACACAGAAATAAATTCCAGATGGATAGAAAACTTGTACGTGGAATGTAAAACTGTAAGGCATTTTTTAAAAAGCGTGAGAGAATGTTTTCAACACATCTTGGTAGGGGCATGACAATAGACACACAGATTTCAAAAGCTAAGCAGCGGTCGGCCAGGGACAGGAAGGAAGCAGGCGATTGCAAGGTGAGAAATGGAGCCGTCTACATGGGCAGTCAGAGACAGAGCAGAACTGAGCTGCACATCCATCACATCCTCCCGTTGGCAAGTGCTGAGAGAACTGATAGCACGAGCATTGGCATGGACGTGGAGAAGCAGGACCTCTGCCACAGACGGTGGGCATTCAGAGCTCTGCAACCACCACGGAGCAGCTTGGCAACCGCTGCACGAATGGAAATCTCTCTCTAACCAAGATGGCCATTAACTCTTCCAGACGAGTTCTTGCAGTCATCACTCTGTCTTGTGTTCAAGCTACAGGCTCTGACTTGTCCTAGCAGAAATTCTTACCCGAGGAAGGACACGAGCTGGGGGGGGGGGGGAGACAGCTTTGATCCACAATGGGATCCTCTAGCTAAACTAGAAGTGACTTTGGTCTATGTCTATATCTAGGGTCAGCCTCCAAAACAACGGTAAATAGAGACGTGAGGAGCCAAGGTTTGTCAAGACGACTCCAGATGTGCACATTTGTAGATACACAGAATATTGGATTTTTTTGCTTCTTTTATTTTTAAAGATCATAGTATAGTTTTATCATTTCCCCATTCCCTTTTCTGCATTTACCTTCCCATATATCCTTTCCTGCTTTCTTTCAAATTCATGGCCTCCTTTTTATTAATTGTTCTTACCTTCATATATGCATATACATATATATTCCTAAATATAGTCTGCTCGGTCTGTGTTACTTGCATGTATATTTTCAGAGCTGACCATTTAGTAGTAGACAACCAGTTGGTGTGCTCTTCCCTGGGGAAGATTGCTTCTCCCCTCATAGCGTTCCTTGGTTACCTGTACTTCTTCTTTGTTTAGGATTGGGGCTTTGTGTCTTTTCCCAGGCACGTTAGCAAGCCTTTTGTTGTCTTTGCTCGGTTCATGTTTAAGCAATCATGTTGGTGAGTCTTTATGGGTGTGGCTTCTGGCATCACTACGAGACACAGGCTCACAGCCAACTCCCTGATCTGCTGGTTCTTAACAATCTTTCCACCCCATCATCTGCCATGTTCCCTTAACCTTAGGTGCAGGAGCTGCTTTGTAGATGTATCTATTGGGTGGGACTGGGCTCCATAATCGTGCAGTTTGACTGGTTGGTAGTTTCTGTGATTAACTCGGTCTGTTGCAAAGAGAAGTGTCCTTGATAAGGGGAAGTATTGTTAATTTTCTTCATATATGAACACTGGCTTCGAGGCAGTCTTTGTCTGGAGGACAGAGGCAGGTGGTGACAGGGAGGTCCTCACTCTACACTGGCCTTTCTCTGTCACTTTAAGAGACAGCAAGCTAATATAGCTAACTGCTGACACCTGTTTATTTGGGGTGACATTTATGTAAATGTCAATTCTGTTATATTTTATATTTCTCTATGGGTTAGGAGAAAACATGAAGGCTCAATGGCAGGCTTCCCTTCCCTGCCCAGAGAGTGTCCCACATGGCCAGGACATAGCATTGTCAGCCTGGGCAGGCTAGACTGACCAAGGAGGCCTGGATTGCGAAGGAAGGCAGTCATAGAGAGGATCCCATTCTGCTGGGGGTCCAACGAGGGCCCATCTGGCCATTGGCATCACCATCTATCCCAAACTGGGCCTGGGGCCAGGATAAAGCATAAAACGGGACCAGCGCCATTTCGCCCAGCTCTCTTGCCAACTCCTAGATCTCACCCCAACTCTGCTGCCGGCCTGCATCTTCTGAAGGAATTTCTGTAACTACAATGAATGTCCCGAAGGAAACAAAGAAGGTCCTATGAGAGTAGCCAGGACTGGTCTCTCTGAAGACCCAATGTTTCTGCTGAGAACTGAAAGGGGGAAATACAAAGATCCTTGGGTTTGGAAAGGTTTTGGTATGCTTAAGAAACCCAAAGAACTCCATTGGGGTTGGAGCCTGACCAAGTAGGAGGAACTGGAAACCAAGTACAAGAAGCTGAGCCCTGATCCAGATAACTGACTGATCCTTCACATACTGGTCCCTGATCCCAGTCACAAACTGAGCCTTGATCACCTTGACCCTAAGTCTCACATAGAAACAGGACACAGATCTCAGTGTGAGCCTCAGCCCTGGTGCCTATGAACTCGAAACCTGATGTCACAGGGAGCCCCAATCCAGATTTTATTCTGAGGCCTGGTCGGTCAATTATACTCCAAGCTTTGACCATAATATAGATTTAGCCTTGATCCTCATAACAAAAGAAACTGACCCCTGATCCTGGAGTGGGCCCTGATCACTGGTCAGATGGTCCCTTAAACTCCAGGTATGAACTGAACCTTGGTTCCTGACCAAAGATGGAGCCTTGACTTCTGGTCATCTCCCTAGATCCTGGACACTTACCAAGCCTGCTACAAAATGCTGCTTTGGGAGATGAAAGATCCACAAGACGATTCTAGCTTGTTCTGCGGTGGGAAATTCTACCTGTGCCCCACACTCTGGCAGCTGCAGGAAGGCCTGACCTGCATAGGGCGCAACATGGGCATGAGTCACAGAGAAGGGTCAGGCAAGCAACATGAGGCAGCTGCCTCTGTGTGCCTCTGCGCAACCGCCATTTGGTCCATGAGGCGATGTTAATTGCTCTCCGTGGTGCCTGGTGCTTTGTTAAAAAAAATTTAATGTTGATTTTTATTGAAAAACAGAAATAGTACAGCATATGCTCCAAGCATCTACAGCGCTAAATGGTGCCTTGTCTGGGCCCCCTTTCAGTCCCACTGGAGAGCCTGTGGGGGCTGTCAACAGGTGGTGTTGCAAGAGTGCTAGCTCCCCTGCTGTGTCCTGAGGGATGCCTGAGAAGTACCGGGCAGGGGCAGGGGCCTCTCGGGGGTCTACAGTCATGTTTCTTGGCACTGTGAAGGCTCAGGGGAACAAATGGGTTCTGGGTGATTTCACCTGGAGCCTCCAACATTCATTGTCTATACCTAGTTGCCACACATGATGGCAGTGACCCGAAATGATGCACGGAGGATGGGGAAGAGGGTGGCAAGATGGGCTAAAGGGTGGTTGGTTATGGACAGGAGTCAGGCAGACTGTGGTGAGCCTTACAGGCATAGGCATCAATGTTGCGATGGGAGGGTAACCTGCAGAACTGAGCAGTTGAGACTGCTGGGCACAGTTGCTACCTGCACGCTGCTCTGTTGCTTCCCCAAATCTTATCATTTGACCCCCAACTCCTCTACTCCGCCCAAAGAGCCTTAGTCAGTCACAAGTTTCATGCTCTGGCCCCAGGGATCTTTTCTTTGTCTTCAGCTCATGACCTTTAAGAAATCCTGGGAAGTGGTCCTGGTCTGGCCCCATCTGCCCACTTTGCTTGCACCCGTTTCCCTGTTCCGTACCACCCCCAGGTTCACAGAGAGGCTCCTCCCATGATGACCTTGGTACATCAGCCCTGCAGTGTCCCAGTTTGCCCAACCCTGGAGTGTTCAAGCCTCTGCCTGCCTTCTTTCCCTTCCCAGTGGTCCATTTGCCCCCTCCACACTTCCTTTCTAGTGGTCCCCTGTAAAACCTGGGCTAGCAGGACAGCCAGAAGAGCCAAGTGACCTTTGCCAGTCAGGCCTCTTTCTACAGTCACCTGACCAAAGCCTCAGAGGCCTTCAGAGAGTCCTGTTTGTTTAGCAGAGTAAAATCCAAGAATAAAATCAAAGGTCCTCTCTCTATATTCACAGTCCTTTGTAAGGTCCCTTCTCCCGCCCCCACTAATTCCCCTCAAGGTTGCTGTTCTGCATTCAGAGTAACAGTTACCTGTGCTGCCCCTCCCAGCAACCTCAAAGAAAGTCAGAACCAAGGCCCTGCCTCCCTCCCTAAGCCTCCCTCCTGCATATCTATAGTTGTTGCAAATAAAATAACTCAAGGCTGAGCCTATCACTCAAAGCCTTCAAAGCTGTTCTGCTGTTTGGTTCCATGCTTGCCTTCTGTGCTATGGCACACACCTCCAGGGTCTTGGCCCCTCCCTTTCCTAGCTGCCCAAGGAGGATGCTGTTGCCTAAGTCTGACTTTCTGCCTGCTGGGTGACCACCTCAAAGTTGAGCCAACCTTTGAGAGCCTCCTTCAAAGCCTGGCATTTGGGGCTGTGCTTCCTCCCATTTACCTGTCTGGTCTCACCTCCCCAGGCCTTCAACTCCCTCCCAAAGCAGGCATGGAGGTTTTGAGCTATGGCTCCCCGCACACATTGCAACTCTGCTCCTGAACTCTTAGACATATTGTTCCTGCCAGGAATGTCCTTCCCTTCCTTAGGAAACTATTCCGTCTCTGAGAGGCCCATCTTGCTTTGATCCTCTACCTGGCAGAATGATACCATGCCTCTGCTAGAACTTTCTCTGGAGGCCACACATGGCTCTCTCCCTCCTCCACTCAGGATGGTAGAACAAGGTTGTCCCTCCCTCCCTCCCTCCCTCCCTCCCTCCCTCCCTCCTTCCCTCCCTCCCTCTCTCCCGCCCTCCCTCCCAAAGGTGCTTGATGCTCAGTTAGGATCAGTCAACCTTCAGGAAGCAATTGATTAGTTGAAAGTGCAGATTGACACTCATGATGCTCTAGGGGCCCCTACTTGCTGAGTGATGAGCAGTTGGCAAAGAAGACACGGGCAGGAACCTCCATCTCACATGGTCACGTGAGGGTACCCTCTGTGGATGACTCCTACTCCTTCAACCCCACCCCTGCCCACTAATGTAGACTCAGCTTTCCAGAGTGCAGAGCCTTCAGCCTCGAGGAGCTGCAGGAATTTGTGTTTCCCAAATGCCCCTGTCCAGCAGGACCTTCACATATAAATGTCAACCTCAGAATGCTACCTAGACTGCCCACTAAGGCGATGGAGCATTTGCCCAGTGCCTGCTTTGTCCACACACAATTATGTTTCAGTAGCTGGCACCCTCAGGCCAGCTGAGCTGTGTAAGTCACTTCACTCTCTGGATGACCTTCCTCCTACTTCTGAAAAAAAAAATAAAATAAAACAAAAAACGGACTCCAGCACCTCCCCTGAAGGGAGCTGCAACTCTGGCAGGCAGCAGGTGAAGCCCTTGGCTCTGTGCACCTTTTCTCCACCTCTTGCTCTGGAAGGTGCTAATTCTGATGGGCTTGACAGCTGAGCCGGGAAACTCAGCCTGCAGGGCTGTAAATATGCCAGGCTGCTCCCCGCGCTCTGCAGAGCCCTGTTGCTGCCCCCCCCCCTTCAAACCCTTTCCTGGGCCAGACGCAGCCATAACACAGCAACCCCCGCGAGAATGAGAGCCAGGCTCATTTGCATCGCAACCCCTTTGGGGTGACTGTGACCTAGGCAGCCTGACTAGCCGGACCCACCCAGTGTCCTTGGCATACAGAAGAGGACCAGCTGGGAAGCTTGAGCTGGGGACTCAGGGAGAGGAAGGCCCAGGAGTGCCTTGGCAAGACAGAAATCTGCAGCCTCAGCAGTAGAGCCAGCCTGCCTGGGGATGCCCCGCATGGAGCGGGTGGAAGAGAGGAGTTCACGGCCAATGAATGAGCCTACAGAGTCCCACACCGAGTCACAGCCCAGGGAGAGATTGAAGGGCCTCATTTAATTGGAAACACCTGCTCTTCCATCTCAGCCTGCCTCAGAGAGGGAATTAGAGAGCCTAGCACCAGGATGTATCTTATGGAGCACTTCCCCCGAAGCTAGAGTCATCCACACTGCTCCCCAGACAAGACTAGTCACCTGGAGGAGACACGGGGAAGGGGCAGCCCTTCAGCCTCTGAAGGGCTCTTCTGTTCACAAAGGGCATCCTCCCTGCAGAGGGAGGTCCAGCCTTGAGCAGAATCTATCTGTGGCAGGGTATCTGGAGGCAGGAGGCCCAGGCTGGGGACCAACCCAACAAAAGCCCAATATGCCTACAGGCCCGTCTCTAACACCCAAATGTCAGAGCTAGAGCTCGGCATGGTACTGATTTTCCTATGCCCTGCCCAGGATGGGTGCGGTGTGGTGGCCGAAGCCTCTATCTTTCTCACACTCAGCCCAACTAGCAGATCTAAGACAGCTCCTCTATCAAAGCCTTTACCTCACACAAGTCCAGCTTGGACCCTCTCCCCACTCACTCACACACGCTGTTTCCCCTTGACCTGGTGTGGGGCTTATAGGAAAGACCATGACCTTCAGGTAGGCCTGACTCCTACTACAGGCAGAGCCGGGGCCTGGTTCTGAGTCTCAGGTCTGTGGTTGGCCCCATGTCAGGACCTCAGTAGACATCACATGGCTTCAACCTTCTCAAAGGCAGAGTGAGGCCAGCAGATAGCATTAATATCTTTGTCCAGACCTCCCCCTTCCTAAAGCTACCCACCCCCAGGAAGTACACTCCTTCAGGTTGAACACCCAGGCTCCAGTTGTGAGTACAAGAGCTGCCTGGTAGCCCTCTGCAATCTTCTGTGGGGATAATGGTCTGCTCACAAGGATTTTACCATCACCCCTACACCAAGGGCTAAGGGCCAGGTGGCTACATGACCAGAAAGTCTCAACTCCACTGCCATCCACAGCAGGTCCCCAGTCCCATCCATACCTTGCCCTTCCCGACTGGCTTCACAATAGAAGGGGTTAAAGTTGGGTACAGCAGGAGAAGGGGCCTGGCTTTGCCTTCACCTCCAGGAGTAGCTTCAGACAAGCATGAATGTGACAGGGTGGCAGCCTCCCTTTTTCCACTGCCAGGAGGCACTTGGGACATGGCCATTCATCTCTGGAAAAGTCAGTGCTCATGAGGGGCATGGAGACACTAGGCCTGAGGGGTGCCATAAGTAAGTGGGCTGGGTCTAGGCCAGTAGGGTCAGCAGCATGGGAGTGGGGCCCTAAGGAGACCTCTTTACATACAGGGTACCTTAATGGCAGGAAGCTCCCAGGACTAAGACCTGGAAGAGGCTGAAGGCCACAGACTTCCTGGGAACAAGTGCAAACACCAGGAAATAGTCATGAGTTTGGGGACAACTGGCAGAAAAGGGTTTCCGTCAGTCATCCAGCAGCTGTGAGTGGCCAGGATGGATGTAGATGCTCACAACTCAAGGCCAGTAGGACACAAGCTTCAACACTGAGAAGCTCCCAGGACATTTCTGAAGGTTTTGAGTCCTTCCCTGCCAGGCTGGCTGGGCTTGGGTTCAGGTCTAGGGCAGAGCTCCAGAGAGGTGAGTGGGACCGTCACCCGAAAACCTGGCCTCCCTCCACTGCTTCCCTCTCTCCTAAAGTTAACTGAGGCAAGGTCCTAGCAAACAGTGCCACACGATGTGAGGAGCTCGGCCTCTGGCCTTGGCCATCAAGCAGAATCACCTTCCCTTGCTGCCTACACCCCAGCTTCACATGGATGAAGCTGAACACCAGGAAGATGTTTAGTACCTCGGTATCTTGGTCCATTCCTTGCCTTGAATTAGTTTTAAATGCACGAATGATTTCTGGAATGAGTATTTGAATGAATGAATGAATGTGCGCATGACTAAGTATGTGAGTATGTGAACAAATGAGTGCATGAATGAATGATTGTATGCCTGAGTAAATATATATCGTGGAGGAATCGAGTACATTCGTGGTTGTATGTATGCATGCATACATGAATGAATGACTGCAGGAGTTCACAAGTGAATTAATGACAGCATGCATTAATGAAGAAGAGATGTGCGGTACAGAGAGGTTTAGGCATCCCACCATCCACCTAGTTCTGAGGTTCCACTCAAGTCTCAGTGTAGAGAAAACAGGGTTTGCCCCATATAGAAGCAGTTTCCTCAGCGTGTGCCCGTGTCAGGTCCCCACATCTGCCTTCTCTGGGGAAGGACAGAAGCTTGTCCCTATATGTCCTGGCTGGGACACAGATGAAAAGAGAAGTGTTGTGGAAATTGTACCACTAAGGCTGCTCGGCCAGCCTAATAGACGGTCATTATGAGACTCGAGGTTTGTCTCTGTGGAATGGGTGTCAAGGGAGAGTGGCCCCTGGCGCTCGGGAGACCTAGAAGTGAGCCTGTGTGTAGCCAGAGGCAGAGCTGGGCTCTCCAGCCAGAGTGCTCGTGTTTGTCCACATGCTGCTGCGCTCACACCTCATTTTGTGGGCTCCTCGCCTCCTCCTTCAGATCCTAATCACCCCAGGAGCAGCTGCTACCGGCTCCTCTGAGCCCCAAATCCCCAGCGCTCAGCAAAATTCCCCTCTGATTGAAGCAGCTGCACTCAGAAGCCGGTCTGCCCAGAGCTCATCAAAGCCCTCAAAGGAAAGATTAGCTGGCAGCCCATCAGCCAGGGCATTGTCCCTCCCAAGCCTCTCGCTCTCTCTCGCTCGCTTGGCTGGCTCCCCCGCCCACCTCACAGAGACACAGAATTAGAGAGCCAGGACTCTAAGAAGCGCTGCCCTCTGTGGTAGCGTGCTGCCTCCTAGTCTCTCAGCTCAGCTTTGGTGGCAGAATTTAGGAAGACACCATCCTCTGAGACACTCTCACTCTGACTAAGCTTGAAGTAAAATACATAAACCTAATCTTTGACACTGTTTTAAGAGTCCAGAATCTCAGATTATCAGCAACTGAGTCTTCAAACATCTGGAGCCCCAGAGAGCTGATTGTAGGGCATGAGCGGCTAGCTAGGACCTGGCAGCTAGTCTTTTCCTCCTAGGAAGAAGTCCTCAGACCCTGGTGCCCCTGCCTGATGATGGCCCACTGGGGGTCACGAATTCTGCCCTTATGCCCTTGGACCAGCAAGTGCTGCTTCCTGCTGTGTCCAACAATGCAGAGCTGGCAAGAACCCCATCAAGTCTTCATACACCTGCTGCAGTAGCTTCAGAGCCTAAGAGGGCTCCAAGCATGCTCACACTGCCTCCTAGGCCTAGGAGGGCTCCGTGCACACTGCCTCCAGGGCCACCCGTGAAACTTCACCCTTAGCATTTAGACAGGCTTTGTCTAGGAACTGTCGACCCCAAGGAAGCTCAGAATTCAAGACAGATCAGGTAGAAGCAGCGAGATGGGATGTTGGAGTCTTACTGGAATCCACCACCGGATGCCCCAACACTATAACTCCCATGGCCTCCATACTGTGCATGCCACAGCTCCAACAATGTACACAGCACAGCTTCGACACTGCGTGCCACACCCACCTTGACCTTGACTGTCTGGATGGCACATAGGAGACTATGAATATGCACTATCTGAACACAGAACCAACAATGCCCAGTAAGCACTGTGCATTCCACTATAGACCATGGGTCCAGGGAGGCATGTTCTCTGGAGGACAAGGCTCATCACCTAAGCAACCCTGATTAGTCACAGTTCCCTCTCTCCTCTTTGAATCTATTTCCTCATCTATAAAATGGGTCTACCATACCCCTCCCTAGGATCACAAGTGGGGAGTAGACAAGGGGACAGTGTAGTTTTCACTGGGGGCTGGAGAACATCACAGAATGGAGTACCTCTTCTGCCCTCCCCCATCCATAGGTCCAGAGAGAGGACCACAGTTGCCACCAGAAAGCAGGAAGTCCCCCAGCACCACACTCTACCAATCTCCAGTGCCATCTCTCACGCAGAGCTCTGCAGAGATTTACTGGGACTGAAATTCAGGCCAGGAGAATTTTTCAGAGGAAGGACGAGGGGAGCCCTGTCAGCCTTTCCTCTGCGGTCACTCCAGGATGTACAGCCCAGCACAGAAGGTCTTCTGGCATTAGGATGTTTCTAGGGAGTTATTCAAGCAGAGCCTCCAGGACCTGGGGGATTCTGAGGTTCCCCAAGTTCTCATATAGGCCCTTTCCTTCCTACTGACTTCTCACATGTATCCACAGCTAAGCCTTACCCAGAAATTTGTTCCCGGGACCCTCCTGTTGTGTGCTGCTTGGGCTCAGAACCTAGTTGCAGAAACAGGATGCGGATATAATGTCCCCGAAAAGGGAATAGAAAAAGACATTCTCATCGCTGCAGCCTCTGCTCTTGTGCTGGGCCCAAGCCTCTTCCCTACCACACCTTGTGCAACCTAACACTCCTACTGGTCCAGTGCTCTTGATCCCCATATACTCAGATTTTGATTCCAGGCATGGGCATTCAAGGCTCCCGTTGTATGACCAGATAGATGGGCACCTCCTGCAGTCTCTAGGATCCTTCACCAGACATACCCAATGTCTCTCTAGTCACTTGCTTTGTTCTGATGTGGATCTTGATGTTCAGAGAAGTCAGGCAACTTGGGTAAAACCACACAGGTTGTGTCTGTCCTTTGAAATCTCTGCAGTCAGCTTGGTCTTGAAGTGTGCTCTCGGGGGCAGAGGACCAAAGAGGGTCCAGTGGGACCTTAGGCTCCTCACCTGTGAGATAAGCTGACATTCCCACCCAGAGAAAGGATGGAAGTGGAGCTAGGCAAGATAGGACTGGGTTGTTGCTCAACATACTCTTCGTGGTGTCCAGCGTGCAGGTGTTGAGGGAGCGATGGCACAGATTGGGCGAGCAGGCTGGGCTGGGAACCACAAATGTACAGCAGGGCTTCACTGAACCTGTCTGTTCTACGGTGGCTTAAAGATGATGATGGCTCACCCTACTCCTGCTCTCTCTGTTGTCGTGTGCTGTGTATAGGAACAGGTTTCCATCTACTGATGACACTCCAGCTGCCAATCATCTTTGTCAATTGACATGGTTTTTAACTTCCAGAACCCTCTCGGCACACCTGGGGTTGCTATGATGCTGACCACTGTTTTCCTGACCTGGCGGAGATGCTAGAGGCAGGATTTGTGTAGTACAGCTGCACACTCCAACACAAGGACCTGGACAGTAGGGTCTACCTTAATTCTATTACTCAGCAGAGACCTGGACACTCGGGGAGCTTGGAGTGTCCAGGGCTGCTGCTCAGAGCTGGAGTATCCCAGTCTTCGGCATTCACCTCTCTGTGCCCTTCCCCTTCTGACAGTGGCACCTAGTGCCTCCCCAGAAAGCACACCCCACCCACCTCAGTTCCAGGGGTAGCATATAGTGAAATCTGGCCAACCAGCAATGCCCATTCTCTGTCATAGCAATCCCGACACTCTCTCTTTGGCTTGGTCAATGGTGATACCCTGTCTCCTGAGACCACTTGCTCCTTACTTGCTCCAGACAGAGAAATAGACCAGGAAGCCGGGACCACAGGGCTAGACCCAGAAGGAACCTGAGCTGGGATTGGGAGCAGTAAGGTTTTAAGGTAAATACAGAAGGAAGGTCCAGGAAAATACAGCCAGAGGAAGAAAGTTAGGGAGCAGGACATAGGATATGGATAGTACCCTGCACATCCTGGCTTGTGGTCCCCCTCATGCTCTGATCCCAGAGAAAACTCACAGTGAGCCACACCCCAAACTCTATCCTGCACCTGCCAAAGCCTGGCACTCGCTAGAGCACAGATGTGTCCAGCTGTGCAGATGGGCATCCTACAGCCCCACTTTGCTGCTAATGAGAAACAGCTGTTTTCTGGGCAGGAGGCATGTCCACGTCATGCTTAGGAATGTGGGGGCCCGTCCTCCCGCCGGGCCTGCCGTCCATTATCAGCCCGTTATGGGTGAGCCAAGTCCTGTGAGTCAGCTTCCTAGGGCTCAGCACCAAAATGGGCTGCTCCGTGCTGGGGAGGGGGTGGCAGGGCAGCTGGGGGCTGAGTCAGCCACAGTAGGATTTCGGCTGTGTGTCAGGCATCCTCTGCAGGGGAAGAGGGGGGAGGCACAAAGGAAGAGAGGAAGCAGCATGCAGCCTCAGTGGGTTATGACATTGGGGCCTGTGAGCCAGAGTAGGCGTTTATCATAGAGACCTCCTCACTTACCTAGAGGTCACGGGCCTTAACTAGGTGTCCAAGAAATGCCCCCAAATGGCCCACATGGCAAGTGAGATTGCCAACTCCACAAAACTTCAGCATTTAGTCGAAAGACAGGGTCAGGCCTGAACCCTCAACCTGGGCTGGCATGGGTTCTAAAGTCAGGAGACTGGCTGCCTCCCCGCTAAACCAGCTCTCCAGCCAGCATAGGCTCTGAGCTCCATGCTGCCCCCTACCTGTCTTGACCTTGGGCAAGTTTCTCTACCCGTTCTAAGCTAGAGGCTCCCAACTTCAGAGGACATGGACCCAGGGAAGAGCTGGCATGGACATCATGAGCCAACTTCCTGCCATCCACTCCCCCCTCCTCTTACTACCTGCCCACTCTGCTCTCTCTCCACCCATTTACTGAGTCACCCAGGCTGAGAAAGTCAATCTGGCCTCTCAGCAGCCAATTAGAAGGAGTCTGTACCAAGGTCCAAAGCTGTCCTTTCCCCTCCATGAAAGATGACTCAAAAGCTGAACCCCCAGACGCTATGGAGAAGCCAAATACAAACTAGCAAGCCAAGGATCCATATATAACCACCATGTCTTAGCCAGTGTTACTATCGCTGTGAAGAGACACCATAACACGGCAACACGTAATTATGGTGGCTCGCTCACAGTTCAGAGGCTCAGTCCATCATGGTAGGGATCAGGATGGCATGCCGGCAGGCATGGTGCTAGAGAAATAGCCGAGTCCTACGTCTTGAAGGAACAGGAAGTCAACTGACAGTCACACTATGTGGTATCCCGAGTATATGAAGTTCAAAGCCCACCCCCAGAGTGACAAGCTTCCTCCAACAAGAACACACCTCCTATAGTGCCGTCCCCTTTAGGGGACATTTTCCTTAAAACCCACACACACCCTCTGTCTTCGCTTCCAGCTTTGTGGAGGACCCTGACTGAAAAGCCAGAATATGTGCACGGGGGAGGGACAGCCCCAGAGAAACACTGGGAGCAGATAGCAGATGCGCTCAGAAAGCTGGGCAGGATGTCTGTCGTGGTCCTCTAGAGCTTGATCTCCTGCCCCAGGCAATGTCACCCACCCATGGGAGTTTTAAAGAAACACATTGATCTGATACGTCATAATGGCTTCTGTGGGCACTGCAGTAATAGCCATATTCCTAGCTGTGACAGGGGACAGAGAGAGCCTTGAACCTCACACCTACCTCCCACTCCGCACACAGAGTTCTATGCCTGGTCAGTGCTGGCTCAGGCTGTGAGGTCCGTCCCTAGAATCACTTCTTCTTGGGGGTGCCACCTATACTGTAAACACCCCAGGAGGTCCAGAGCCCAGGGTCGGAATCTCAATACTGTCTCCCTATGTCAGAACTCAGGAAATAAATTTGTAGTGGCTTTGGAGGTTGGAGGACTTTTGAGAATGGACAGACTGCTCAATACCCTGGGTGCATTTAACCAGTGCACTCCTGGCTATATGGTGCTTCCTAGCAGCCAAGATTTCCCTTCCAGTCAGATCTGCCTAAGAGGCCCCACCTGTGGCTCTGCTTCCAACCTCAGCCCTGTAGGCCTGTTGAAGCGCTGTTCAGACCCTATCATGATCATTTACTCCAAAGAGAACCCACATATCAATAAGCATAAGATGAGGCACCCCACTAAATCAGAATTACCCCTAAATAATAATTTTGGAGAGGCATAGGTATGTTCCATACAATGATTGATATATATGCATTATTATGCCCCTATCCCTCCCAATGCCCCCCCAAAAAAACATGGCTCAATATCTGCATGAAATTCAAGTTTTTCTGGTACCTTAGACTCTGTGTAGAAACCCTACTTGAGGCTGGTTGCTGGTCTTCTCATCCCTTGACACCATGGGTACCCTGGGTAGCTCAGAGTCTAAATTGAAAAGTCTGAGATGGGCAGAGGTGACACATGCTTTTAATCCCAGCACTCAGGAGGCAGAAGCAGGGAATGTCTGTGAGTTCAAGGCTAGCTTCTTCTACAGAGTTCCAGGACAGCTAGGGCTACACAGAGAAGCCTTGTCTCAAAAACTAACAAACAAAAAAAACAAAAAGAAAGGAAGGAAGGAAGAAAGAAGGGAGGAAAGAAGGACGGAAGTAAGGAAAAGCCTGCTCAGCATGAATCAGGGACATGGCCCCTGCTTCTCACCAATGATATCACGGGCTATGTCCCCAGGTCCCGTGGACTCATTCATGGGGCCCAGCAGTCCAAAAGCACCCAGTGTCTCCCCAGCTTCTTCTTATCAGTGTCTTGTTGACCTGATGGTGACAAGACAGAGTGACAGCCACAGAAGCGGCAACTTCCACAGCACAGCTGCTAGCACCAGCTGCAGCTCTTCTCTGCACGCTCATGCTGTGCCCAGCACCCTATATACAGGACTCACATGGGTCCTTAGACAACACTGTGAGGAGCTACTGTCTGCTCCTTTTACAGACTGAGAAGGTGAGCACTAAAGCGGTGCTGGCCTTAGACTTTTATCCAGGCTATGCCCAGCACGCGCCATCTCCAGGTCTGGCCTCCCTCAGGCCTCTTCAGCATTCCTTCTTCATGGCAATGCCAGCTGCTGGTCCTTCTTTGGCACCCGGATGCTCCAGAACTACACACTGCGGTCACAGTTCTGAAATGTCTTCTTGGCCATGGCATGGAAGTGACATCGAGAGATGGGAAAGGGACGATCCCACCTCTGAGGAGGAAGACATCAACCCCACTGACTAACCTCTCAGAGTCAGGCGGCCCCAGCGCCTGCAGCACCATCACAAATGTTAAGTCCCCAGGCACAAAATACAGAGTCACTGATGGGTAAGGAATGAGTGCCCGGGATGCTTCCTACTCCCTCCAAGGTTTTGGGAAGCCTGGTCCACAGACTTAGGAGGGCAGAGGACTAGAGAGAGTGTGTTGTGCTCACAGATACTAAACTGACAATCCTAGGAGCCAATGGAGGATAGGTAGGGAGGTAGCTGTCTTGGCCCAAGAGGGAATCAATTCAACATCAAATTAAATAAATAGTGCTTAGATAATTGCCTGGAAGAAAATGAAAAAAAACCCAGGTACATTAAAACATCTAAATACCATAAACAAATCTTTAAAGCTTTTAAAGTTTAGAAAAAAATTAATGACCTCACAGTAGTGATGACTTTTAAAATAAAATATAATGATAGGGCGCAAAGACAAAAATAACCAAAGGATACAGCTTGAAAACTCTTGTGTGGCAAAGGACCTATAAAGGGTTAAAGACAAATGGCAAAGGTTAGCAGCTGGAGAGATGGCTCAGTTGTTGAGTGTACACGTTGCCCTCACATAGGACCTGAGTTCATTGCTCAACACCCATGTCAGACAACTCACAAGTGCTTGTAATTCTAGGACCAGGAGGATCTAATACTTCTGAGGGTACCTGGATTCATGAGCACATACCCACACACATAGACACACAACTGAAACCATGTCTTTAGAAAAATAACAAAGAGAGACAGACTCTTGCAACAGATAAGCAAAGATTGGATCAATACCCAGTATACATAAAGAGAATCCACAAATCAGAAAGATGCAGCCTAGGGGAGAAAGAGCTGGGTCACGTGTGCAGGCACTCTTCAGAAGAGCCCTCTTCTGTCCTGGGCGTCTATTAAGACAAACTCATTCACAGTGAATGTGTTAACATCCAAGTCACTAGCAGAGGAACTCGGTGACATCTATCAGTTGAATATAGCCAACCCAAGAAACTGCACTTCTCCCATGAGAACGCCTTGACAACACCAAGGAGAGCGAGGACCTGCATCATGGCTTAGGTGGGCCCGGGACTGGGCCTGATGTCTCCTGGTGGTGGCTCAGCCCTGGGAGAACTGCACAGTCTCCACCTCCTCTGTGCCCACTGCCCTGAGCTGCAGAGCAGGCCCCTTCTCTTCAAGCATCTTTCGCATAGCCCGCGAAAAGACAGGAATAAAATCGCTTGCATCCCACGTGGCGAGCAATATGCTTAATAGTCAGCAGCTAATCTTGTTGGGACTTAATTTGTGACAGAAAACACTGGTCAGACGCCAAGTGCCCATCAGCACAGAATGCAAATGCACGCCGAAATGGCCACGTAACAGGTGCAGTGAAGCACTTAGCAAACACGGAGAGCAGACCTGCGCCGTCAGCACGGACGCCTCTTAAATGAAAGGCGTAAGGAGAGGAATTATAGAGCGGCACTCATGCCACCGTCCCATTTACATAAATGTTTAAGCACATAAAACAATAAAGCATATTGTCTACGGAGCTCATTGAAGGAGAGGTATAAACATGGACTAAGTGCTCCCTGATTCACGGAGACTGGCTCCTTCTGGAAAGGAAGTTTTCTGGTTAGGTGACTAGAACTCAAGGATCCACAACGAAACGCTTTCTGGAGTTTCTTGTCAATATTCTTGTTCAGATGGTCTAGCCTTGGCTACCCCACATTCTCTGTTCCCTCTGGGTCTGTCCACCTACTGTTCCCTCTCCCACAGGTTTATTCTGGTGTCATCTCAGACCAGAGCTGCACTTAGCTCCTGGAGAGACCATCCGGTTTTTCCAGCCACTTCTGCCCTATCCAGCTTTCTGGGTTCTGTGTTGTCACTTTATTATGAGACTTCACTAATTTCCTATGTCTACTCACTTCAGGAACTACAGGCCCATCAGAGCCTGGGTTATAGACAGATCTCTCAATCAGGGGCTCTGATGGATGGATGGATGGATGATGGATGGATGGATGATGGATGGATGGATGATGGATGGAAGGATGGATGAATAGAGAGGATGATGAAGAGGGCTGGGGATGAGGATGGGATAGCCAACCTGGTTGTCCAAGCAATGGTGACAGTCTAGGTGCTATGTGGTAATGCCGCGGGCAGTAGTGGAGGGTGACATGGTGCAGCGAGAACAGCCCACCTTCCTGTACCCATCTGGTCACTTGACTCACAACACAGTCCAGACCATTCATTGAAGCCTGGCAATGACTGCTTTCTTAAATGACCACGTTGCAGTAACAGCAGGCCCTGGCTCTCCCCCAGCAAATGAAATTCCACCCAAGCAATGCAGTAGCTAAATTCTCTGCCCGATTCCCAGGCTCCTCCATGGCACCCCACAGCTCTGCAGCTGAAAGGGACAGTGAGCCCTGAAGGTAACAAGTTCACTCCTCTTCTTGTCTCCAAGGGGTCCTTCCAGGAAAGGGGGTCAGGCAGCCCAGACCCGTGTGCCCCGAGTATCTGCACAGAAGGGACAGTAAACAATTGCTCACAAGAAAAAAGGCAAGAATGGTCATGACTTTAGCTTTATCATCACAGCTTGGTCCTTACTTGTGTCCTGGGTCCCAGTCCTTGCAGAACATGGTGAAAGTCCTATTCCTGTGTGCTAATTGGCCCTCTACCGTCATCCTCAGCTTCTTGCACAGACAGTCTCCAAACTCCCTGCTCAGCGACATTGACCCTGCCTCCAGGTGGATCCGAGCCACTCCACCCACTGCTGAATTAGTGGCCCAATGAGGCCCAATTTAGCAGGACAGGAAGGGGCATCAGATAATCACAGAGCCCCCAGGATGTCTTTGGGAAGGAAAAGAAGAGTCTACAAACCAATTAGTAGATAAGGATTCCTGCCCACCCGCCTCCTCAGCTCCGCTCCTCACTGACGCCATCAAGTAGCTGACCTCGGCGGAAATGAAAAAAATCCCTGCAGCAAAATAGCTGCGGTGGGATATAGCCAAGAAGCTCAGAGATCCAGGGACCTCTCAGTGTCTGCCGCCTGTGTGGCATTGACATAGTCACCTCCATCCTCATCAGGATCACCACTAGGACTGTCATCCCCACGTCTACTGTCACCATCCTATGAGCAGCACCCACTGCCACCATTATAACCATCACCATCACTTTTAATGTACAATACCATCGCCACTATTACCATCGTCATTGCTACCACCGCCACCACCGCTATCATCCAAAGTATCACTGCCACCACCGTCACCGTCATTGTCACTATCATCAGTACCATCATCATCACTACACCACCGTCACCATCATTGCCACCAACATTACCACCACCACCATCACCATTACTGCCACCATCACCACCATCACTATCATCCAAAGTGTCATTACTGCCACCATCACCACTACCATCATCATCACTAACACCCCCATTGACACCATCGCCGCCACTATAATCACCATCACCACTACCATCAAAAGCACTACCGCTGTTGTCACCTCCATAATTGCTACCATCACCACCACTGCCACCACCTCCACCAACACTACCATAACCATCATCATCACCATAGACATGACCACCTTCCTCACCACCACCATCTCCATCTCTACTGTCACTCCCATTACCATCAGTTTTACTGCTGTCATTTATCATCTCGACCCTCGCCACTTCTCTATTCACCATCTTAAGCGCTATCCCCAGTCACGTCACCACCATCAGCTTCACTACCACCAACCTCACCATCGCCATCACAAAATTAATACCGCTGACATCACTGCCCTCAGGCCATCGCTTCAACATGGCCACAGCTACCACGGTATCCCGGGAATTGATGCTGTTCCTGCTTAGCCCACACTCTCAGCAAATGGTTTAATAGGAAATAAGCTGCTACCATTTCCATCAGCATTCCCCAGACTACTAGTCATTGTTCCACTGGCCTCAGAGCCTTCTTCCGCCAGGGAAATGCTCATGTTCAGATAAAGGTCACCTTAGGCAACATGGCGCAATCACTGAGTGTCCAGACACTCTTGGACTGAGGCGTGGAAACTGCTCTCGCAGTGTGTGCTCTGCAAATGCCTTCTGGGATTTCTGTGGGACTGTACTAGGTCAGGTGCTGTGCAGCTATCACCTTGGGCTCAGACCATAGGAACTTTAACCACTGTGCTCTTGGCAACCTGATTCTAAGCAGGGTCAATAACCCTTTTTCTGCCATGAGCCTCTATAAAGGCTTCCGAGCCAGCCATAGGGCCCTACTCTTTTTCCCCAGCCCCTGAGATAATAGGGTTTCCTAAGACTGAGTGTCTTAGGTTGGGCTTCCAGAAAGCCTGGGGGATGAACGAGTATGCAGGAGTTAGTGCAGGGTATACTCTGTGCTGTGCCTTGAAGCAGACAAGGTGTGTCTTGGCAGGAGCAGCTGCGTCCTGGAGTATTTCCATGTCCCTGACTGCTGGGGGATCCAAGGCTGTGCTGGCCCTACAGAGTCACCAAATAGAGACAAGATCCTTTGTTCTTGAGCCAGACATTGGATGGCCTGCTCAGGTGTGGCTGAGGGCAGAGCCCACTGAGATACTGTGTGTGATTGCCTGGTGGTGGTCACCTGCTGGTGCTCACTGTGACCAGACAATGGGGCTCAATCCTGCAGCATCATGGATAGCCATAGGAGGAGGACCTGGGGCTTTCACCTGCCTGTCAGCCACAAATACAAAAAGGGGAGTTTCCAAAGAGCCTAGATCAGACCCCAGAGCACCAAGGACCTCCAGTACTGAGCTCTGACCTCCAGTGACTGGCAGCTCAGGTAGTGGAGAGCCTGCCTAACCTTCTCATCATCCTTGTCTTTCTCTTACCAGATGTCACATCCTGACTGCTCAGACCTTCTTGGTCTTCACAGCTATGTGGCACCAGGCCCTAAGCCCAGTGGGGCCCTTCCCCTTGCAGCCTCGCTCCATATACATTCCAGTTATGTCAGGGTCAAGTCAATCTTATGACTTTTCCTAAGATTGCACATATCCTCCACTTCAAACTCGGGTCACTGGGATCAAGTGATGTGGTCATCCCACATGACTAGAAGTGAGAAGAGCAGGGAAGACTTCAGACGTAGCTTAGATGTTAGCTGCAGCCACGGGCCTGGAGCATCTCTGGGGCCAAAAGCCTAAAGGAAGACCATGCTAACCCTAGTTCCTACTCCCACGAACACTTCACAGTTTGCCCTACTTACCACTGTGGAGATGAACCCTGGGAAAAGCCACTCTCAATTCTCATCAGCCTTAGGCAGCAGAGGAAATCAGAGACACGAAGGCCCGGGCACCTTCCTTCAGTACCACATGCCCCTGTCAGGACTCCTGAATGACTCCATGGCCCAGCCTCCTTCTGGTTGGATGGAGAAGGGGTGTGACGGGCATGCTATGGCTCCAGCTGTGAGGCCCGCCCTCCATGTCTCTTGACATAGCAAGTGCCTTGGGAAGTGCCCATGCTATTGTCATTTTTAAGTGACATCTTATAGATATACAGCCACCCTGGAGCCTGATATGAGCTGACAGCTTCTATGGGAAGAAGAGAAGTAATTCATCTTTGATTTTCCACATGTACATGTCCTCTGGAGATCAGCAGGGAAGGCAGAGAGCTGGCTGGCTCCCCACCGAGTACCCTGTGCTGGGACCAGGTGCCCAGCATGTGCACCCTACCCTCACCCTTGACTGTGTGACTCTGACAAGTTCTTCAAGCTTTGCTTCCTCACTTTCCAAAAGAGTGTGACTTGCTCCCGTGCCAGCACTCATGACTGAGAGGGCCATGTTATGGCAAGGTTCCCAGACAGTAGCCACACACCCTGCAGTAGACCTGATGTGAGTGCAGCCAACACACAAATGACAACACTGGCAATCGTACACACCAGTAGCGCACCGACACTAGGCACCATTACCAGCGTAGACAATATCATCCACAATGCCGATAGCAACACCAACATTGTCATAAACAACATCATCAGCTGCAGAACCAATCCCGGCACTGTCACGCTGACACCAGCTCTGCTCTGGCATCAATTCCAGCAAAACCAACAGCATCCTCAGCACCACCATCTACACCACACCGACACCAGTGCTGAGATCCACTGCAGGGCTGACACCAACACTGGCTGTAACAATAGTGCAGACAACAGCACGGAAGCCACTGCTGCCATCAATAACACTGCACCCATCCTAGCCCCACCAATGGTAGCACTGGGAGCAAGGGCCACAACTCTGACACTGCCAACTTCATCCACATCGTTGGCAGTGGCACCTGAGACAACATGAGCAGCAATACTGACAGTCATGCTACCCTGATGACAGAGGGGACACTCACGACGGTAACCCTACCGATAACTTCCCGACAGTCTTTACTTCAACAAGACATGATCCAACAGTGCCAAGCTGGACAGCTGTCCCTCAAAACCCACACCGCACTGATATGACCAGTTTCGCTACTTAGCCAGTGCCTTGTGACAGAACCTACCAGGTGTGTCAAACACACTCTCCACTCTGGGCCTCATGACAGCTTTAGGCCTTGAGTCTGAGTTCATCTAACTTCATATCAAGGAGCCTGTGACTTAGAGCAGTCATGGCCAACGTCGCAGTCAAGAGCTAGGGCAGCTGGCAGGAGCCCAGTCCTCACTCTCTGCTCACTAGCCTTAGCTCAGAGGCCTCCTGCTCTAAACCTCTGTTCTGACTCAGGAGAACGAGATCCCTCTTGAAGACTCCGTCTGAGGGACTTGCAGGCCCTGAGAGAACTAACTAAGTTGTGGCAGGACAGTGAGCATCTGGGTCATGGAGGTTCACAGGAGACGGGGCAGGGAGCATAGCCAGACCCCAGCTGGCTGCACAATCATTCTCTTCCCTCATGGCTTCCACATCCTCGCAGCCCTCCCCTCTGCTCCTGGCTGTCATGGAAGTCTCCAGGGAAGGGGCAGGTGTGGCTCTCCTGTGTCATTGCATGCTTCCTTCTGTGGCTGTGCCGGAGACGGCACCATGTGGTAGAGGACTGCAACTTGTCCATCACTTCTTAAATCCAGCGGGTTTAACTCTCCCCCCCAGCTGCAGTGAGTACTCCACTTGCAGGACTGCCCTCTCCAGACATCCCTGGCGAGCCCCGGGTGGGGCTACCCTCCACTGATAGCTTGACGACATCGCTCAGGAATGGGGTATGATCGCACTCCCCGAGATGCCGTCCTCACGGCACTGTCCTCACCTTCTCCAATGACACGAGGAGAGGGATGCTGGATGTGAGACCTGGGGAAACCATTTCTCATTTTAGAAACTCCAGGAAAGCAATTTCTCCTTTCAGGTCTCATTTTCTTGCTCATTTACTCCAACATGCAAATACCTTGTGGGGCAGCACGTGGCAGGAAGCCTGGCAGGCAGGCAGACTCCCACCTGCCTTGAGGGCTCACCTCAACCAGCCGGCTCACCTCAGGCCCTGGATGGACTTGTGTCGACGTCCCCGTCAGGCCTCTACTTGTCCTCTCTGAGGCATTTGGCTGTGGGACTTTGCTACCCCGTGATGGAGCCTGGGAAACCAAAGGGGTAAGCAAAGATGTATAGTGAGATGACCCCCCACTCCGGAGAGGGAGCTCATAGGCACCACATTTTAGCACACTCTGTGCTCAGTCTGTGTCACATGTGCAAGTTCAGCACAGGCAGGCAGGAGCTTTCCCACCTGCTGCCCAAGGCCCTGTGCCCATTTTTTTTTTTTTTTGATGGAAGGCATAGATGTGCTCCCAGCTCAGGGAGTAATCAGGGAACAGTCTGTCAACTCCCTGGGTAAACAAGGTGCTTCTAGGAAACTGGAGGTAAAGAAGGAGCCCAGAAGTCTGTGGGGGAAAGGCATTAATGACGTCACCTCCATCCTACCATGACAGCTCCCCAAACCCTCAGTCTGGCTGTGTCATCACCACGGACCACCTTGGTCTAGTGACTTCTTTTAAACCCTAAACAGATTTGACTTTCCCCCAAGCTCCTCCAGTAGTGTATCCTCCATGTTAGCCCATCTCTCTCCAGTTGTCCCTGAGAGACCAAGGAATAGGACTTACCCCAAAGGAACTTTAAAATGGGTGCTCCCCAAAAGGAGTGCTCCCTAAAAGGAGTGCTCCCTCATATTCTCAAACTCCTGACCAAGAGGAAAGGAACAACATGTGACAAACAAGAACCTACTTTGTGCCTGTGTTCTGTGCATTCTGCACCATGCCTCACCACGCTCACATAACTTGGTGTTCAAGACTCCCCTCCTCCTGCCTTCTGCCCCCACCCCTGCTGCCTGCACCCAAGAGTCAGCTAGAGGACACTAGCTGGCCAGAGGCCTGGCTTTAAAGGAGTAAAGTTACATCCATTGTTAAGACCTGCGGGGCCAGCCTGTGCCTTGTGGGCTCTGGGGCTGCCATGTGGATGTGACCCCACCTAGAAGAAGCCATGCTTCTCAGCGAAAGACCTGTAGAGGATGGGGAAGGTGTGGGCGACACAATAGGGCTGTCGCTACACAGTACCACGCAGGCGGCCAGAGTTGAGTCTGTGGAAGGCAAAGACCATGCTTCCCACACGGTCCAGTCTCCTTGAGGGCACCTCTTGTACTGAACCTTCTCGGTGGAGCTGGAGTGGGGGCCATGGAGAGTTGTGACCCTTCGTCTTGATAGGGTTCTAAACAAACACACATTCGCTTGACTCTCTTCAAAGTGAAATTGAGTTTTATATGTCAGCGTTTGGCCGGGAAGGAAAAATAAATGCCACTGAAGGCCAAGTTGTCATGCCCATGTCGCAATCATTTACCAGAGCTTAAATGCGGCAGTTAGCGCAAAGCAGTAGGAGGAGGCCCGGGGAAGAGATAAAACCCGGGAGTGAAGCCGGCGTTCACAGTCGCCAAGGAGCTTGGGACAGGCATGATGAGAGGATCATCATTTCGCTGGACAGAAATACGAGCCTGCCTCACCCAGCTTCAGCACCTGCTGGCCCTGAGATGGCCTGGGGCGCCCTTCCTGCTTCCTGCTGGGCTGGTTCCTTCTCTGCGCAGCATCTTCCACTGTTGCATCCAGCAATGGTCAGTGCCTCTTCTTCCCTAGGGAGCAGTGGCTTCCACGTTGCCTACTGCTGGCCAGAGCTGGGATCCCAGCACCTCTGTTGATCTGCCCTGTTCTCTTCCTCGCGGTGCGGGGCACCCTGTTTGGTATCGTGAAGACATTTTCCATGATCTTCCACTGGTCAGCTTTAGGAACATTCATATTGACTGTCCCTAAGGATGAGACAGAATCATATGGATACAAAGGCAGCATTTGTTCTTGGAAGGTTCTGGTATCAAAGCCCCATGCACAAATCCCAGTCTGGCAGGCTAGCTGCATGAAGGCTCAAGGAGCCTCTCCAACTGGATTAGGTTAAAGGATATGAAGCGCCACTGGTCCTTTGCCAGATTTTCTCATTCTAGTCCTCAACATGACTGATTGTCCTCCAAGACTTACAGACAAACAATCACCCCCAGACAGACAGACAATCATCCACAGACAGACAGACAATCACTAATAGACAGACAGACAGACAATCACCCCCAGATCTTCCCTCCATTCTCCAGTCCAACTATGGCAAATAGGTCCTCACCCCTCCACTCTCACTGGGGTCTGGACAGGTCTTGAACACACTTGGACACCTTAATCATTCACCTAGTGAGGTAAAGACATCCCTAAGTCTCTATCCTCTTCCTGGCCCCTAACCTATCCTGCTGGCCCCTGCACCAGTATGTCCAACCTACAACCGTGGTGAGGCCTTCAGCAGCACCTCCCAGTATCAACCTTCGGAGATCCAAGGCACCCATGCTTAGAATAGCCACCCTAGCTCACACCCGAGCTCCTGGCTTCTCCAGAATTGGCTGCAGAGAAGAAACACCTGGAGTTTATGCTGGGCATCTGCCATGGGCCCCAGGAATCTAGCCAGGTCTCTCCAAGGCTCTGCATACCTGAGGCTGTCACAATATGAACTTAACAGTCCTCCCTAGGGGCTTTCTGTCTGTGCATGCTTCCTCTAGACAGCCTGCCTCCCTTCGTCACCCCCCTGTGCCAGCTTGTGTCACTGTCTTTAGGATAATGATGGATACCAGGAAATCACAACAAATGTATAAAAAACAATTACGTTATATAATGTTGCAAATTGGTCTTGCCAGCAGACTTTGGCTTTGATTAAGCTGAGGAGTTTTGTTGAAGAGGCCCAGGCAACAAGGAGCTATAGGTAGCCTTTGGCCAAACACTGACATGAATACCAAGTCCTTGGCAAACGGCCCACATGGACCCAAATCCAGACTACAAGGTGAGCTCAAAGCAGGACTTCCCTAGCCGGGCCCCAAATAGACATCAACCAATACTTTAACTACGTCTAGGAAACCTGAGCAGCCGACACAGCACAGCTTGCCTCACAGAGAGTTTGTGTGCACCCATAAGATTTCATTGCACAACGGAGGCAGCTGACATATGTGCTTGCTGTAGGCTGTGCGGAGGCCTCAGTGGGAAGCTGGTCTATGGTGTAATAGTGTTTCCTGTCTGACTTTCTCCATCAATCAGAAGATAGTCTGGTACCCAAGCAGCAATGGAGCAGACAGGGAAACTCATGCAGAGGGCTCTGGGGTGGAACCTGGGATGAAATGGGGATTCAAAGATGCCCCCCTGGAACAATGGAGGAGCTCACAGGAGATGCTTGTGTGGAGAGGTCCTACTGGGGGACATAGGCCAAAGGCTTGTTCATATCTTCTTCCAGGCAGAGCTGGTAGGAGCTGGGCACCTGGCCACAATGAGAAACCGGCAGCCACCAGGCTGCCTGAAGAGGAGAGATGCCCTTGACCCCTGCAGGAGCTCTGCAAGCCCACACAGGTGGAGCCTGATTGAGGGCTTTGCCCTGGCAGGCTAACTCTAGGCCTCTTTGTCAGTCACCAAAGCTCAGGCTGCCTCATCCCCTGGGCCCTTCACCTAGAATTCGGGGAATGAGCTGTGATTCGCCCTGAGTTGTGGTGATGGGGAAGTCATTTTTCTCCCTCTCTAGAGAAATTAAAGGTGTAAAGCTTCTGGCTGGAGCCATACCAATTGGCTCCGCATAAAACATCACAAGCAAAGCCATGCGGAAGTGTTCTGGGGTAGGTGAAGCTGGGAAACTTCCTGACAGGGTGAGATGTGGCCTGGCACAGACACTGGAGGGCACCCCAGCAACCTTCCAGGGTGCCAGGCTTGGCCTTTTTCAGGATCTCCGCCCCCTCCCTCCTTTGGTCACAAGAGGATGAAATGGCTGCCTACTGGGGTGTGGAAAAAATAGACATGAAACATTTGGAAAAGCATTGAGTAAATATTCTATTTCCAGATGCCATTGTTAGAATAATTATACATATTTTAATAGACTTCATTTTTCAGGACACTTTTAGGTTTTAGGAAACGTGTGCAAAAACAAAATTCTGAAGGTATTTAACAGATGATTAAACAGCAATTGTCTTAGGAGAACCGGGAAGCAGGGCCCCTGGCCAGCCTATCTCTGAGGCCCCAAACCCAACCAACTCCAAGGCTCTGTGTCTATAAGAGGTGTTATGGGGTGTGCTAGTGGAACAGGAAGTCCCAGAGTAGCATCTTCCCAAAGTCTCTTTTTTGTTTGTTTGTTTGTTTGTTGTTTTGTTTTGATTTGGGTTTTGTTTTTGTTTTGTTCTTTTTCGAGACAAGGTTTCTCTGTAGCTTTGGTGCTTATCCTGGAACTAGCTCTTGTAGACCAGGTTGGCCTCGAACACACAGAGATCCACCTCCCTCTGCCTCCCAAGTGCTGGGATTAAAGGCATGTGCTACCACCACCCAGCCTGTCTCTTTCTTAATTTCTGAGAATCTGTGAGATTCCCTGCTGCACCCCAACCAAAGAGCACAGCCTTGTTGCTTAGAGATTCAGAGAGATGGCATACAAGCCACACTGAGGGTGGGTAGGTACTTATCTGCAGCCAGAACTTGAGAAGTGGTATAGAAGAAGCGGAGGTGGTGGCTGGATGGGAGGAGAAAGGGTATGTGGGGAGTGGTGTTGTCCAGGGAGCAAAACCTGACATTGACCTCAGAGATCCCAAGCACATGGTTAAGTCCTCCACAAGGCCACAGCCTCATGATACTTTGAGTCCTCTACTCACTCTCTAAGTGTCTTCTCTGAGTCAGTCCCTACCCAAGCCTCTGAGACCTGCTGTGGACACAGAGGCTGGAGACCAATACAATAACCCCCAGAGTAAGCAATGCTGGTGGGACCTCCTGACTGCCTGGGGCACTCTCAGTGCGAATATGATTTGGTCAGATGAAAGAAAATGCTAGAACCACTAGAAAGAGAGTTTAGGTGTAGAAGCCGATGGAAGAGATAGGGGGCTCACATCCCATTGACAGAAAATCCATGAACCAAACAAGGAAGGCAGGGGAATAGCTATAAAACTATCCGAGTCGGGAGTATCAGGGGTCGAGGCATGGCTTTGTTGTGAGCTCAACTGCATCCCCAAGGCCTCATGCTGAAGTTATTGCCAGAATTGAATTCCCAGAGACTGTATTTGGAGATTTGGAGACAAGGCCATTAAAGAGGAGACTAGGTACAAGGCTGGGGGGGGGGGGTTATTAGGGTAGTCCTGATCCAATCTGACAATGGTCCAATAAGAAGAGATCAGAACACAGGCACACACAGAGGAACAACCATGTAAGGGCACAAGAAGATGATGATATTTACAAGCCAAAGAGAAAGGCCTGGGGAATGACCTTGAAACATACCTCCACTAACCATTGAGAGGGCACACACCTGTGTTGAAGCCACACTATCTGCCATCCTTGGCATAGCCACCAAAGCTGACTCATCCGGGCACGAAGCTTCTGAACCAGCAGGAGAACAAACACAGCCAACCCAGTGCACAGACACGGCAAGGCACATAATTACAAAGTCTTGAAATACAGGGAACAAAGAGGAAATCTGACCCACATCCATAGAGGGTAAAGCCAGAGATGAGAACAAACACACTTTGCACAAAGAATCAAGAATCAAAACACCATTGTTCTCAGAGGCAACGCTGGATGTGGCAGACGAGGGCTAGTGACTAACTATTCGCAGGACAGCCCACCCACCACCACAGGGCAAGGGCAAAACGAATCTGCAAAGCTTCCCACTCATGTTCCCAGGAGAATCCACCACTAGGGTAAGACAGAGAAGCAGGGAGGGGGACAGTCAATTCAGAGGTCTTGAGATGGGCCTGAAGGAGGTCCCAAAAGGAGAGCTGGCACCCACCTCAAGACTGGTCAGCCAGATGAGCACTTTGGTCAGAGACAGAGCCAATGGATACTGTTGTCTTACAGGATTTTGAGATTTCTGTATTACTGGGGGTACCTTACCGTTTAAAATGGAGCCAGAATTAAGTGTACTGACAATGAATCAAATCAAATATTGAGATCACTATTAAGTCCAGGGGAAAACACAGAAGGGACTGGAAAACACTTAGTTCTCAGCTCTAAGGTGTGCTAACAGTAACATCTCTCAGGAATGAGACCACTATGGTACTCGAAGGTGGGCTTTTGGAGGGACATGGAAAAAATAAAAACTCCAGTCTCTCTTCTGTGGAATCCACAGGTAAACAATACACCCCAATGATACACCTTGGGAGACATGGAGATATTGGAAGATGAAAATGTCGGCTTCTGCGAGCCAGGGGTGCTGGGAAAGGTGCAAGCATAAGAGATTCAGATGCTAAGGACTTTGACAGGCATCCTGTGTCTCTGTCTGCCTGCATCTGTGTCTGCCTGCTGGTGTCTCCCTGCAGCTTCCAATAGCAAGTGGTACAAAAACTGGTTAGTTTAAAGTAGAGCAAATACGTCTTCTTTTCTGACCTGGGGCTGGAAATCAAGTGTGGTTGTGCCTCTTCCAGCAGAAGGCACCTAGTAGGGTCACCTGCCTCTTCTAACTCCGAGGGCTCCTTGATGCCCCTCCTAACTTGACTGTATCTTCGCTGGTACTCCTTTCCTTGCATAGAGACCCATGACACTGTACTTAGGGTCCTACAGATAGCACAGGTCAGTCTCATCTCCAAATTCCCCAATAAATTACGTCTGCAAGACTCTTTTCCAAAAGGCCATGTTGCTGGTCTGGACTCAGAGTGTGGATGAATAGGGTGGGGAGCACCATTCAGCCTACAGTATAAACATCCAGAGGAAATGAAAACATGGTTCAGATCCCTACACAGCCCTCCTGCCCACATCTCCTCCTCCCATTCAAATGCCTCTGAAAAAAGGGGGTCTCACTCTACTCTACCGCACTTGTTCCATGTTGAGGTCCGCTAATGTGGGACCTCACTTGGCAGCTCCAGGTCCAGAGCCTGATGCCTCCCTATCAGCAGGAACACACAATGTCACCTGTGTGTATGGGTGGGAACCAAGCAGGCTCCTAGGTATAGCGTGCTGGGTATGGCCCGGAGGCACATGTATTGACTGCCGGGGGTGCATGGGGGAGATGGCAACTGAGCTCTTTAAAGGCTGGGTTTCCTGTAGGATGGTTGCTGAGAAGGGCATAGTATGGGATGCAAACCCCTATCCTTTTCTGACCCCACTGATCTCCAGCGGTCAACTATGCCTGGGTGGCCAGAAAGCCAGATGCCAGAGAGAACATATGGGTGATGCGTATGTGGAATCCTGGCAGGGAGGATGCCAATGGTCATCCTAGCCCAGAGGAGCACAAAGCCTTAGGCTGGCTCTTTAGAGTTCTCACTCTTCATTGCAAAGGGCAGTATCCCATAGGGCGCACACCATCTCCCCATGCAAATTGATTTTCCTTTGCTTTTCTCGATATTTTTGCCCTTTCAACAATTAGCCTTAAAGAGGCTGGTGTTAAATAAAGGAAATGAGACATTAAGGTTCTAGTAGGCTGACAAAAGAGCCCAGAACCTGCTAGTGTGTCAGTCAACTACCCTCTATGATTTCAAGAGGGAACATCCCCACATCAGAGGGTGGAGGGAAGACAGAGCCCTGGGGACAGGGTTCTCTGCACTGCTTCTCTACCCTCTGTGTTGAGCAGTTCTGATTTCCCATCTTCTTGGGGTCTCTGCTTGAATCCTGGCCCCATCTCTCTGAGCCTCACTCTCCTTCATTAGCCTGGGACCTCACACCATGGTCCTTAATCAACACAAAGGGTTCTGGGGGTGTCTACAAAGCAATCTACAGGTTCCTTGATTGGCTTGCCTTAAGCACACATGCTCTTGAGTTTGGTGTGATCTTTCCACACAGACACACTAAAACAGACAAGGATCTCACTGATTCACATGAATAATAGTTTATCAAGGGCATTGTGCTGGTTAGTGTTAATTATCAGCTCGATGAGAGCTGGGCCTCTGGACACACAGGTAGGATTGTCTTGATTGTATTAATTGAGATGGGAGACCTGCCCACTGTGGGTGGCATCATTCCTGAAGCAGGGAATTCTGGACTGTCTAAAAGTGGGGAAATGAGCTGAGCACTTGTGTGCACACATTAATTGCTCTTTTATCCTAAATGTGGACGTAATGTGGCCAGTTCTCTCCAGTTCCTACCATGGTGACTTCCCCGCCATGACGTACAGTGAGAGGGAACAAACTCTTCCTCCATCAACATTGTTTTTGTCTATAATATCACAGCAATGGCAGAAGCTCCGCATGTTTTCCCTCAATTCACTCACTGGTTTGTAGGCATCTGATTTGAATCCATGTCTCAATTCGTGTGAACAGGACAGAAACAAATATGAATGAGCCAGTGTCTCTTCTCTCCTTCATAAGCTGCTTCAGCTCCACCCTCCTGCCTCCCAGCTGCACACACAACAGGAGAGATGTCACTCCAGGTCAGGTCACAACAGCCTTTGATCCCTTGCCTCTCAACCACAGCTCTTCAAACGCTATTCTCAGGAAGTCACCTGCCATGCTGTGGGCCTCACAATGTGTCTGGAGAAGCCTGGTCATGACAAGGTGAGGCCTCCTGCCTGCACCTGGGAGGAGCTTTTCTAGTGGCAAGTCTTTGGTCCCACCTTCCGGCAGTGGCAGCCTGTATGGTGGTTTGAATGTCACCTCAGTGAAGACTAGTTGGACTCAGATGCATTGTTCCTAGAGACAGTGAGGTACGGGCGTCTGCTGTTTAGAGTCATTTGTTTTGAGTAAATGTAGAAGAGGACCCAGTGGGGACAACAAGAGACAAGCAGGTCACATCTTCTTGACGTACTGATTACATCTGATGACCAGTGCCCTGATCACCTCTGAATTCAGAAAGATACGGCAAGTCTTCTCTAACTGAAGTAAAGACAGATACATTGAAAGACAGACAGACAGACAAAGGGAGAGAAGTGGAGAGTGATACAAGACAGAGACAGAGTGAAGAGGTGGGAGAGTCAGAGGTGAGCCTTGGTGACGCCTGGCCAGCGTCTATTTCTGGGGCATCTCAGGCAGAGCACTGGAGCTGGGGTAGCCTCCCACTCTGTTTATAAACATGGATTCCTCTCCATCTAGTGACTGAGTTTGCCCAACCACACAGAGAGATCTGTGCTTGCTTGAGCCCACTACCCCCACCCTCAGCACCTTTCCATCCTGTTTAGTTCATCTGTCTGCTGCAGAAAGAGCCCAGCGCGTAACACAGGAGCAAAGACTTCATCTTTCAGTTTGGCTCTGGTAGGCTGAGGCCCCTCCCCTCTGCCGCTGCATCCTCTTATCGGCGGCTGTACAAATCTAAAGGCAGATTTGTTGTGCAGTGGGGGGATGTGTGGCTGGGCCCGGGATTTAATCCCTGCTTTTACCATGTTGGGAGGTGATGCCCTTGAGTTGATGTCACAATTTTCTCTCTCCCCTAATTAAACAGAAAAGGCAGCCAGTGAGGAGGAGGGGCAGAAATGAAGAATTAAAGGCATTTCGCCTGCAGAAGTCCGGCAGTTCGAGGCTTTCCATTTGTGTCTAAAAGCTTCTGCACACATCTGCTGCGCAGAGATAGGAACCGTGAAGCAAATGACAATTTTCCCTCCTCCTACCCGCCCTATGTGTGTGTAGGGGGGAGGGAAGCCAGATCAAGGAAAGGCAAGGATGCTCCTCAAAGGCGTGGAGAGACCAGGAAGGCTGAGGACTCTCTAGGAAAGAGCCGGGCAAAGGCATAACCCATCCTTGGTCCTGCTGCCCTTTTCCTCCTGGGTGGAATCAACTAGACGAAGATAATAACAAAAACGGAGGTTATGGGGAGAGTCAGAGTTCAGTTGAACACATCATGCCAAGCAGTGCCAGCCTGGATGTTGCTGAGGACTGGAGGGGACCTGCAGAGCCTTGTGGAAAAGTACTGTCCTGGGGGCAGGATCTGGTTTGTCAGAGGCTGTTCCTGCTTCCTCTAGGGTCTCCTGCAGTCCTGAGGATGTTGTTATACTAACATTATACAGAGAAACGGATTGGGGCCCTCATCCCCTTTTGGACATGGACTGAGCAGGACCTCAGAAACTTAGAGCAGACTTAGACACAGCAGGTGGACCCTTGGATCCTCGGCGCCAGAGACAGCCCAGAAGAAGAAAGGACAAGGACCTAAGCAGTCTCAGGCATCCTTGGCCCTGTCTTAACAAATCTCCCTAAGATCTAAATCAAGACCACACAGGAAGGGACACAGCAGTGAGGAACTGGGAACAGACTGGCAACAGACCTGTGGCTAAATTACCTTCAGGCTTTGGCAAGTCCTTCTCTGTAAAACCAGTTTCCCAAAAGGGACAACAGGAGGCGATCATGAAGTGACCAATAGCTGAGTGGTACCCTCTATTAAATCTGTAGGAGTTCCTGGTGGGCTCTGGCACTTGACTCCACAGCATGGCCCATTCACCTAGTGGGTTCCTGGAGATCTTAATTTCACTCAGTGTCGTTGTCCTCTGGTTGGTATTGACCCAGGCTTTCATGTATCCCTAAATTCTCTGACCTGAAGCCTGCCATGTGTTTCTTCAGCTGTAGGCAGACAGAGCACTGTACCATATACAACACAGCACTGTCTGCCACCACAATGCTCTGCAGCCACTGGAGTGGGTCCTGTAGGCCTGCAGCAAGGACAGAGGGACAGCTGTGACCATGACAGTTGACCCCTGCAGAATGGGGGCCAGCTTCTATTTGGACATGATGACATCCGGGCTCCATGCTCCTGAAGGGACCTTAGTACTGCAGTATTTTTTTATGGAGCAACAGCTGAGCCCAGGTCTTCCCCCTTAAGGCTATCCCTCTATCTGCACCTCATGCTTATATGGCAGAGACAACCTCTGCTTCTTGTGCAGCCCCGCCCCACTGCCTGGATTCACAGCTCTCTCTCTCTCTCTCTCTCTCTCTCTCTCTCTCTCTCTCTCTCTCTTTCTCTCTCTCTCTCTCTTGCCTGTACCAGAGCCATCCCTACCCACTCCGAGAGCCTGACCTCCATTTTTTTGTGAATCTTTCATATGTGGAGCTGGCCCTAAACCAAAGAGCAATGAAATATGTCTGCCAATGTCTGAATGGCTTCTCCTCAGTTCCAAGGGATCTTTATACATCTGGGCTATACCATGATCTCCCTAGAGTTAGAAGGAACAAACCACAGAATGAATGAATGAATAAATAAATAAATGTCCCCAAACTGCTTTTCTCAAATTCTGGAAGTTCTTTTAGGAATTTTTCTCTCTTTGGTGAGATTTTAAATGACAAGGAAGACTGAGGTTGTCAGGGGAAGCTGGCTGGCACCCATGGCTCCATGGCAGCATGGGAAAAGGGGAATGATCACGTGGTAATCTGTCAGGTTATCAAGGGCAGAATGAGCCTGAGGTGCTTCGCATATGGCAATGTGTGGGAGACTTTAAACTGGCTCTAGTGGCCAGGCAGGGATGCTGGGTGGATGGCAGACTTGGGGACAAGCTGGGCTGGGTGGACGGGGCTACGGTTAGGCATTAGTAGGCAGAGAGTGCTGGTAACAGGCCATGCTGGGTATGAGTATGCAGGGGAACACAGAGGGTGCTGGGAACAGGCAGGGCTGGGTGAACCTCAGCCAAAGAGGCCATGCGGGGAAGAAGGGAAGGGAAGAAGCAGGCAGGAGCTTGTTATTTGTCTTGTCCTTGCTGGCTTCACAGATACACACTTTCTCCACAGACAGGCCAGGGACCTAGCATTGTTATTCAGCTTAATGGAGGAGGTTGCAGAGTCCTGCTGCCTGGCCTCCACCTCCTGTAAGAGGCAAAGCCAATGCACAGGCCCTATGCCTCCACACTGTTCTCTTTTTTAAATCATGGTTGCCTGGAGCTGGGCCTGGAAGCCACTCCCCTGCTGTTGCCTGCCACTGGCCTCTCAAAGAGGCCACCAGCGTGCTTGGATGAGCAAGGCATCCCCAGAGCCCCACTGTCCTGATGAAGCTGTGCACTGACTGTGACCATGGCCTGAGTAACCACGGTAACATTGACCTGTGCCCTAGGAATTTCCCAGGGGACAAATGGGGCAGGACCTGATGGCAGAGCTGCCCAGAGTCTCGGCATGCCATCCAAATGCCAATCGCTTATTAATCTCACAGCACGAGGCTCTAAAGTTATTACCCCCACCCCTGGCCCCTTTGTCTGGGACATAATTGTCTGGCCTGCCTCTCCAATTCTGTGATTAATTGCTTTGGGGAAGACGGCGCTGCTTAACTCATTCCCTTCTGCGTTCATTTCCAAAGATGTAGCGGCTGCAGCAGCCCTTGACCCTAGCTGAGCCAGGACCCTGGCCACATAACTTCATTCACCTCCACCCACGCGCTGCCAGCCTCAATTTTCCCATTTCTGAAATCCAGATGAAGTCCTTGCCCTGCCCCCACTCCCAGTTTACTTATTTGTTCTAACTCAGCTCCAGCCTCTTGACAAGGATTAAACACGTTCAAGCATGTCTATCGCAACAGTCAGCTGGTGTCGGGGCCTGTTCAGAGAGAGAATAAACCGGAGAAGATGGCAGAGGGCAGGACAGGGACCATCTCCACAGGTGCTGTGTGACAAGGGACATCCAGGGCTGGAGGACTGGGCACCACAGGAGAGGGACATAGAGGAAGCAGCAAGGCTTGTGTAGCTGCTAAGCGAACTTCCAAGCTGGGTCACTGTGACAAGAAGGTCGTCTGGCACCTGGAGTGACAGGTGGCAAAATGGGATTGGTATATAGAGGTGGCTGTGTTTTACAAAAACCTCAGGGTGAATTCTGCTTTGACGATGCCAGCCAATGTCCTCCTCTTGTTTCCTGTGGCTATGTGTGTCTCATGTAACCATTCATGGAATGGGATATTTCCTCCTCTGTTCTTAGTTCACCCAGCAGCAGGAAGGCCCCTAGCCATTTCTCAAGCACCAATTCATTTCTCTATATATCTCTATGACCTGAAGGACCAACCAAGAAGGTTATGGATAACCTCCTGCCCAGATAAGAACACTGAGGCCAGGTGGCAAGCTTGGCTCTACCAATTCCTGACTGCAGAGGAGGGAGCCCTTAGACCAGGTGACTAGGTGCCCAGGCAACTCTGTAGGAAAACGGTAAGCTTAAAGGGGCTGGCTGCACTGTGTGCAGGGTGTATGTGGCCAGAGGCAGTGTGCTGGGCCACAAAACACTGGTCCACAAAGCTACTGGGCATTAGGATGTTGATTAAAGAGACTCAGCTAGGTCACTACATCTTGCTAATATTCAGCCAGGATGCTCCTCAAGCCTGGTGAGCAAGCTTGGAGGTCATGGAGAAGCCTGGTCACCCAGGTCCAGATCCAGGGCAAGCTGTTGAGCCTCTTGACAGGGTTAAAGTTCAAAGGGACAACTGAAAAACCAGCTACCAGGTAAAAATGATTCTAGCATAAATCTGGGAAAAGTTAAAACCAAGGTGACCAAACTCTCAAAATTTTACTTAAAGATAGGACTAAGTGCTCAGTAGGACAATAGGAGCAGGTCTCTCTCTCTCTCTCTCTCTCTCTCTCTCTCTCTCTCTCTCTCTCTCTCTCTCCACCACAGTGGTTCTCAACCTTCCTAATGCTGCGACCTTCTAACACAGTTCCTTTTGGGGACCCCTGCAACCATAAAATTAATTTTGTTGGTACATCATAACTGTAATTTTGCTGTTGTTATGAATCATAATATAAATATCTGATATGTGGGGTATCTGATATTTGACCCCTGTGATAGGGCCATTCGACTCTCAAAGGGGTCATGACCCACAGGTTGAGAACCACTAATCTATCATCTGTCTATAATATATCATCAATATCAATTGTCTATCCATATTCTATCTACCGTATATCTAGCTATCTTCCATCTATTACCAATCACTTACCTGTGTCATCTATGTAACTATCATATGTACCTAGATGTCTATAATCTATCATCAATATCGATCATCTATCCATCTTCTATCTCCCATCTATCTATCCCTCTTCCACCTATTACCTATCGCTTACCTGTGTCGTCTGTATATCTATCATATGTACCTAGCCACCATTTATGGATCAAACTTGGAGAGCCTCACACCATAGGCCCACCTCCCCCAGTCTAAGAAATGGTATTTTAACAAAGTGTTTTGGATGTGGGAGGAACTAAATATCAACTGTGTACACTTTTTAACTTATTCTCTCTGACATACAAGAAGCGCACCTCCCATTGTGCAGAGCAGGCTATTTTGAAGTGGGTCTGGGCCGTGGAAGCCTACACCTGCACTCCCTCACACGGCTTCTTGGGGGAGAACACTTGGGATTATTCTTCACCGTTTCCAGTAATTCAGCAGTGGATCTCCAGTGGTCAGAGGACTCTGCCCTGCATGCAACGCAGTGGTCCTGCTGCCTTCTTGCATCCAGCTCTAGTTTATTATTTTAAAATTTGCAATTTGTGTCTTTATAAACATTTTTAAAAATTCCCTTGAATTTCTAAAATGTGTGATTGAAACATCCTTGCTTTTGATTATCTTTTCCTGCATGGCCCATGCCCATCTCCCCCTCCACGCACAATCAGACTGGGATGCAAAACCAGAGCCAGAACACCCATGCAGTGCTCTCCCAAGGATGCTACTACCTGTAGGTGCCAGCCTCAGACCGGAGGTGAACACGTGACCCACACTGACCCCAAAGCATTTTCTTGCCGAGGCGACCCTGAGCCCAGGTGGAAGGTTCGCCCGCCCCATAACGAACGTAAAGCCTAGAAGCTTCTGAAACTGGCAAGATTGTAGGAAAGGAGGCAGAAATGGGGAAATGTGGCCATTCCTCTCCACCTGACCTTGAGCAGGCGGCAGTCTGCCAGTCACCTCACCTGGGAAACTAGAACAGAAGAAGAATGAGAGCGAGCTTCCCCTCCGGGCTCACAGAGCATGCGCACTAGGAAGCTGGCTGCCTTGGTTGAACTGCTGCTATTCACCTAGTGGATCACGGACTTGGGCGAGGAGCCAGGCAGCCTCCACTTGTCACCTGAAAAGTGGGATAACAGCAGCGCTTGCGTGTGAGGGTTGATGCAATGATTAAATTAAGTGATGCATGTTGAATGCCACACAATGCACGGCCAATGCAACACGGTGCATGTTGAATGCCACCTGCATGCACAAAGAAAGTGCCCAGTGAGCTGGAGCAGGTGAGCTTGGAGCATGAGCGATTTACTAGGCCGTCTATACTGCCACTGTCTCTCATCATTTCACACCTGTGTCATCAGGACCAGGCCACGTCGCGTACACCAGATGATGCTGTAGGGATGTTACCTTGCCAGTCTGTTATTTCCAGGTCTATCACCCTCCTAAGTAGCCAGAAGGGAGAGCGGCCTTGAGTGGTAATCGTTTCTTCCATGCTTCCCCTTGCATCTTGAAAGCAGCTGGTCTCACGCCCACCATCAGTTAATAATAAGTGAATTTCCTTTGTTTGCTTTGCTGAAGTCTAACTTGCAGGCTCTGCAACGAGATATTGCATTGACAGATCACACTCTCAATGACAGCTCTGTGGGAGCACATGGGAAAGCTGGCCTTTCTAGCAGCCTCAGCTGACCAGGGGCTAAGGAAAGGGGCATTGCCAACTATCCCTCAGTTCTGCCAGAGAGGCATGGAGGACGTGTTCTGAGGTTGCAGCACACGTGCGCACGCACACACACACACACACACACACACACACACACACACACAAATAGCAAGAAAGGGATAAGGGGGCAGATTCCAGGGTCAAGATTGAGTTCTGCATTTAATGATGCATGATACTGAAAACCCCTGCCCCTCGGGGACCAAAGCAGACTTCTCTCTAGAACCCAGAGGCTGAGAGGCTTGCAAAGATGGCAAAGGTCACAGAAAGGTGATTATAGTAGGATCCTGAGTGGCCCAAAGCACAAGAAAATAGGACTTCTGTCTTCAGGAGAATGAACAACCACTTTGTGTGGCTCTTCTGCATCCATCAAAGCAAAGATGAATGGAAGCAGGCGGAATGGCACAGGCGTAATTTTAGCACTTGGCAGGTGGAGGCGGAAAGATAGCAAGTTCAAGGCCAGCCTAGGCTACACAGAGAGAGTCACATCTCAGAAAAAAAAAAACAAGAAAACAAGCAAAAATAGGCAACACTAGTAATGGAGGGTTCTGCTAGTGATGGGGGCAAGGCTAGCACAGCACTCAGAACACACGCTGACATGGGAGGGGCACCTTGCAGGGGAGCACTTAGCAGCCTGATTCCTGGGAAGAGTCACACAAGACCTCCCAAGGAGACAAGGCCATGGAGGTCACCCTGCACAGAGGTGTGTACCAGCCAGGCATGTGCAGGAGTCAGTTTGTGCTTCTCAGATACCAAATCACCAGCAGCCACAGACTGACAGGGCACACAGCCAATGAGGGGCAAGAAGGGTCAGCTGGGCTGGGCTGGGCAAGCCCTGATGCGTTTACACCACAAGCAGGCTGGTGAAAACAGGAACTGCTGACCAACACACACACACACACACACACACACACACACATGTCCTTCATTTTCCTCCTGGGGTAAGAAGGCTGTCTGGATCTATGCCCTTGCTGGACAGCCAGAATGCCCCAATACACATACTCTTGTGCCAAACTCGGGCTACAGCCCAGAGATGGAAGAGGAAAACAAGACCCAGCCTCTCTGCCTCATTCCTCATTCATCATCAACTGGCCGCCCCAGCTCCTCCATCTTAGTACCAGCTCTCCAGCCCGTGCCGCTTTGGCCTGTACTTCCCTTCCTCCATGAACAATGCACAGGAGTCTCTTATGAGTTGAAACATCACCCAACAGCACACACTCTGCACACTCTGCACCCCATGCACAGTTAGGCACCCACATTTGGATTAACCTGCCTGTTGAGTGGAGTTCTGGCTCAAGTTGTGTAATGCTGGTCTTTGGTTAAGCTCACTGCAGTGGCTTAACCATCGTGCCGCTGATGGACAGAAGTGTTGTGTTGCCAATATTCGCTCGGATAAGGATGCCAGAGCAAGCATTCCCTAGAGGAATTTTCCAGAAGTGGCATTTGCTGAGACTTGAACCATGAGAATACACAGTGATGGGGTTTTGGTGTGTCACACGTCACTCATCCCACACCTCATTGCGCTGGCTGTCTACCATCATCTAGCTCTTTCCATTCTGCAGACGGGTATAAAATTTCTTGGACTAAATCACATTCTCCCCGGTGCTAATTAGAATGTGGTGCTGCTGCTGCCTGCTCTCTTTCTCTCTGTCCCCCTCCTCTCTCTCTTATCTCACTCTTTCCCCCTCCCCTGTCTCTCTCTGTCATTTTGCTATTTTTTACAGAGATATAAATGCTTTTCCCATTTTTTGTCTTTTCCTTATTGATTGACTTGCAGATGTTCTTGGCAGCCTGGAGATTAATGTTTTGTCAGTTGTACACATGAACATCACTGTCTCCCATCAGTGAATAGAAGAGTCTCTGTACTCTGTTTGGCATCTTCCATTTGTGCCAACCCTTTAATAGTTGATGAACTTGTAGCATGGATCCATAACTCGTTCCTTTTTACAGCCAAGTGGTATTCCACTGCTGTGGATGGAATCAAAGCTGCTGTCATTATCGTGAGCAAGCTTTGCTGGGATCCTTCCCCTCCAGGGAGGATGGCTGGGTCACTTTGTGACCATCCCAAGCTTTGCTGGGGTGCTTCCCCTCCAGGGAGGATGGCTGGATCACATCGTGAGCCTCTCAAGCTTTACTGGGATGCTTCCTCTCCAGGGAAGATGGCTGGGTAACATGCTGAGCATCCAGGGCCTTTACTCTTCACTGTAACAGCATGCCTGACGAAAGTAATGGAGGGCATGGAGCTGTTACTTTGGCTCAGAGTTTAATGGGAAACTGTCTATCCTGGTGAGGAAGGCGTGGTGGGAGACCATCCCATGGTGGCAGGAGTGTACAGCACTTCCTCATTCCTCACATCTCCAAAAACAGAAAGCAGAGACAGGACAGGAAGTGGAGCCTGGTTACAAACCTCACCCCCACCCCTCTATCTAAAATCTACTTCCTCCAGCTAGGTCTCACCTCCCACATCCAGGGAACAGGTAGCAAAACACAAGGCCATGGGGGACATTTTCCATCTAACCCATAACAGTATACTTAGTTTCTAGGAAGCAAGCAAACACTTTCCAAGGCCATGGTGCTATCACACACAGTGTGGGCACTAGCCCCAGCTCCCCGTGTTTACTCTGATGCTGTGTGGCTCATCTTCCTAGCCGTGACTTCCAACAAGTGGACATGTTCCTCGACATGGCTTTCTTCCACTCCTCCTAATAGCCAAGGATGCTCACTATCTTCTCACACACCTATTTGCTCTCCGTGGAGAGTCAGTTAAATCTTTCCTCACTTTTCTTTTTATTAAGTATTCACATTTTGAGAGCTCTCTGTGCATTTGGGTTAGAAGTCTTCCATTCAATACATATTCAATTCAATATTTTCTTCCAGCTTAGGTTAGCTATTTTGCTTGTGCTATTCCAAAATACCCAACAGAAGCCACTTAAAGAAGGATGGCTTTGACTCATGGTTTGAGGGACAGCCCATCACGGTGACAGGAGTCAGAGGCAGCTGGTCACACCGATTCAGCAGTAAGGAAGCAGAAATAAATTCTGGTGCTCAGTTCCCCTTTCCTTATTCAGTCTGGGACCCCACTTCCTGCAATGGTGAGAAATTCACAGTAAGGGTGGGTCTTCCATCCGCAGCTACCACTACAGACACACCCATAGGTGCGTTTTGTTGATTCTGCACCCAGTCGTGCCGCCCATGAAAACAAACCATCAAACTACCTGTGACCTCTCCACATTCTGCTAGTCATGCCTTGTGAAGACCACTTAGCATCCTGCTGAAGCCCACTTTACTCTCTTCGTATCTGTTTAGCATCATGTGATGAAATGTTTGCCTGACCCACAGTTAAAAGGTATTCCTCCATGTCTCCCTCTAGAAGTTTTATAGTTTTGCATTTCATATTTAGGTCTCTGATCCATTTTTAAGACGTTTTTACATATGGTGCCTCCCTGGGGGTGTGCGGAATGTATCATTGTTCGACTGTTTGTGGGAAAGCTGGTCCTTTCTCCTACACTGCTTTGGCACCTTTTGTGAAAATCATTTGTCCATATGTGAGCAGGATTATTTTAAGCTTTATATTCTGTTCCGTTGATGCGTCTGTCCATCTTGTGCCAGGGCCGCACTGTCAGCTCACAGTGGGTTTCTAAGTCTTGAAGCCCTGTGGCCTTTGTCATCCATTTTTCAGGGTGTGTGTGTGTGTGTGTGTGTGTGTGTGTGTGTATCTGTGTGTGTCTGTGTGTGCATGTGTGTCTGTGTGCGTGCCTGTGTGTGTGCGTGTGTAAATTGTTTTGCTGCTTCCAGACCTCCATAATTACCTCTGAGATTTCAAACTAACTGATCAATGTCCTTAAAAGGAATTGCTTCTGCTCTGATTGAAATCACACTGTATCTATAGATCAATTTGGAGTCTCCTGACCCACTCGGGGTAGATATTTCATATCCATGCTGGGTTTTTTTTATCTACTTGACACAAGATACAGTCATCTGAGAAGAGGAACATTGGTACAGAAAGTGCCCCCCATCAGACTGACCTGTAGACAAGTCTGTGGGGCACTTTCGTGACTAATAATTGATGCAGAAAATCCCAGTTCACTGTGGGTGGTATCACTCTTGGGAAGGTGGTCCTGGAATGTATAACAGCATACTGCTCAAGTCAAAAGGAACAATCCAGGAAGCAGCATTCTTCCATGACTTCTGTTTCAGTTCCTGCCTCAACTACTATCCGTGATGGAGTTTGACCTGAGAGCTGTAGAACCTTTTCTCCCCAAGTTGCTTTTAGTCACAGAGTCTTATCACAGTAATGAGAGGCCCAACTAAGGCTTTGAACACAAATTCAGCAAAGTTTTGTGTGTGTGTGTGTGTGTGTGTGTGTGTCTTTAATGTAGGTCTTCCATGTGTTCTGTTAGGTATGTTTCTGAAGGTTGATGTCTCTAGAATACTCTTAAACTTGGCTCCTGGTTGTTTCTGTTTGTGGAATATCTTGTCCTCTAACATCTCTGAACAGAGGTGTTGTTTCCAGCTGAGGGGCCTTTCAGACTCCTGTCAGGTTCCTACAAAGGCAGTAATATGAAGACTTTATTTCTTCCTTTCCTGTTTAGATGAATTTTTTTCTGTTTCAGACTTATTGACCTGACTGCAACTTCCAACTTGGTCCTGAATGGACATGGTGAGATATCCTCGGGCTGGTCCTAACCAGAGGACAACACAGTCAGCTCGGGCTGGTCCTGACGGGAGGGCAAAACAGTCAGCCTGCATTAAGAAATGTGTTGGAACAAGCATTTTGTAGTACAAGAATGTCAAAAATTTAAGAAGCTTCCCTTTTCCCATTTGCTGACTGGAGGCAGACCTGGTGGTACAGACCTATAATTCCAGGGCCTTGAGAGGCTAAGGAAGGAGGAATGAAAGCTCAATACCTGTTTAGGCAACTCAGTGAGACCCTGTCTCAAAATAAAAGATCAAGGTCTGAGGTTATTACTCAATGATAGCATATGAGGCTGTGTGTTTGATCTCTAGCACTACATAAATAAAATAAAGAAAGAGAGAAGAGAGAAAGAAAGACAGACAGAGAGAGAGAGAGAGAAAGAGAGAGAGAGAGAGAGAGAGAAAGAGAGAGAGAGAGAGAGAGAGAGAGAGAGAGAGAGAGGGCTCATAGGGCACAACACTATTAGTGGGTGTGGCTTTGTTGGAGCAGGTGTGACCTTGTTGGAGGAAGTGTGTCACTGTGTGGGGCAGGCTTTGAGGTCTTCTATGCGCAAACTATGTCCAGGGGACACATGCTCCTTCTGCTACCTATGAATTAATAAGTAGAATTATCAGCTCCACATCTGCCCACAGACTGCCTTGCTTCCCATCATAATGATAATGGACTAAACCTCTGAACTGTAAGCTAGTACCAATTAAATATTTTCCTTAAGAGTTGCCTTGGTTGTAGTGTCTCTTCATAGCAATAGAAATCCTAACTAAGACAAAAGTTGGGACCAGGAACTGGGGAATTGCTGTGATAGGCCTGACCCATGTTTTTCTTTAGAGGAATATTGACATTGGGACTTTGAATTAGAAAAGAAGTTGAATGCTCTAAGTGGGGATAAATGGGTCATCCCATTAGGAACATAGAAGACAGTGGTACTGAGGGTTATTTGAACTGTGGGGGCCTGGCTCAAGAGGTTTCAGAAGAGAAAAATGTTAGTATGGGGCCTAGAGACTGGTCTTGTGATATTTTGGTGAATAATGTGGCTAATTTTGCCGTTGTCCAAAATGTTTGCCTGAGGCTAAAATAAAGAGATTTAGATTAATTTCATGTGCATAGGAAATTTCAAAATAGCCTAGTATTAACTCTGTCCTATGGTTATTAGTGTTAACTCTAATGAAGATTTACAATGAAAAGAAGCAATTTGAGAAAGAAAAGAAACAAAATGTACAATTTGAGGAGAAAATGTAGACACCAGAAGTAGAATAGAGCTAAATCCTGTGTTCAAGGAGATAAACAGATTAAGAAATGGAATAAAGGAAGTGGGGACCTTAGGGCAAGATCTGACCCAGCTAAGTTTCCAACTTGTGAAGGGGATTAAAGAAAAGTTCAGAGCCAGGTGTGTTAGTGCACACCTTTAATCACCGCACTCCAGAGGCAGAGGCAGGCAGATCTCTGAGTTCGAGGCCAGGCTAGTCTACAGAGCAAGTTCCAGGACAGCTGAGCAGGGAGTGAAGGTCACCATTGAAAACGGAAAGCTGATGAAGATGGAGCAGAATGAGAGGGCCATGTTCCAGCCCCAGCAAGGAGGAGAACTTTGCAGCTTTGAGCTTGTGGCCATGGCTTTAGAGTCAAAGATAGACAAAATGGGTTATGGGTTCTTCCTCAGTGACTAAGGAAAGTTTTGAGGCCAGGCATGTGTCAGGAGTGTCTCTGAATGGAGGCCTAGAGAGTCCATTGAGTGTAGCTGTGAAAGTGAAGCCTGAACTGCCTTGGAGACCGCAAGATGTATTTAGATGACAGAGTCATGGGGTACCCACTGGGGACAACTGCTAACAGGAAGAACCAGCCCAAGAAAAAGAACAAAGCTGAAATGAATTGGAGATCTGAAAAGCACTTTGACATCAAGCTTAGAGATACAGAGTTTGGAGTTTGCCCAGCTGGTTTTCAGTCTTGTTTTGGTCCAGTATTTCCTCACTATCTTCCCTTTCCTTCATTTTGGAACAGTAATGTATATCCTATGCCATTTTACGTTGGTTGTATGTGATCTTTTCCTTTTATTTTGACTTTAGAGAGAATTGCAGTTAAGAGATTGCATGAATCTCAAGAGAGACTTGAAACTTCAGACATTTGAATAAGTTTGAGACTGTTATAGACTATGGGGACTTTTAAAGTTGGACAGAATGCATTTTTTTGCATTATGATATGGCTATAAGCCTATGGGAGTCAGAGGGTAGAATGTGATGGTTTGAAAAAAATGGTCCCCATAGGGAGAGGTACTATTAGTGGGTGTGGTTTTGTTGGAGTAGGTATGGCCTAGTTTGGAGGAAGTGTGTCACTGTAGGGGTGGGCTTTGAGTCTCCTATGCTCAAGCTATGCCCAGTATGGAAGCAGACTCCTTCTGCTGCCTGTGGATCAAGATGTAGATCTCTCAGCTCTTTTTCCAGCGCCATGTCTGCCTGTGTACCACCCACCATGATGATAATGGACTAAACTTCTGAACTATAAGCTAGCCCCAACTGAATGTTTTCCCTTATAAGAGTTACCTTGGTTATGGTGTCTCTGTATAGCAACAGAAACCCTAACATAAGACAATAAATAAGCAAACAAACTAGAGATTGCCTAAGGCTTTTCGAAACCCATGAAGAAGAAAACCTTCCAAAAGATTTTAGTTTGTGTAACAGAAAACGGTATTGATGGTCTTTTATTAAGTGTTAAACCAACCTTGCATTCTTGGTGAATAAATTCCACATGATCATGATGTACCATATTTTTCATATGTTGTCAGATTTAATTTGAAATAATCAGACTTCACATTAACATCTCTATGTACATAAGAAGTATTGCCTGTGATTTTTTTTCCCTTAATTTTCTTTGTTTGAAGATGAGGGTCATACTGGGCTCATAGAACGACCTGGGAAGAATCCCGTCTTGTTCCATTTTCTGGAAGAACATGTGTGGAACGAATACAGTTTCATCCATAAGTGCTCAGCTGAATTCTCCAGGGAGACATTTAGGGCTAGCTTCTTCTGGGGAAACTTTCAACTACAAATGAAATCTCTTAGATACAGTATCATGCTGGTAGCCTATTTGTCCTTAAATAAATCTGTATGTCAAGAAAGTCATCCATCATAGGTGCCAGATGTCCTTTCATTACTCCGTCCACAGCTGTGGGATCTGTGTGTCTTTGAGGTCTCCCCTCTCGACACTAAGATGGGAATGTGTTTTCTTAAAATTAGTCTTGCCTAATGAGTTTAGTGAGAGATTTATAAGTTTTATCCATTTCAATTAATTGCCTTTGTTTTGTGCGGTGGGGTTGTATTTTGTTTTATTTTCTTTTGTGATAGGATTTCATGTAGTCCAGGCTAACACTAAACTCTGTGGTTGAGGATGCCCTTGAACTCCTAATCCTCCTGCCTCTACCTCCAAGTGATGATATTATTTGTATGCATCACCACATTAAGCCAAGAATTTTTTAATTTTATCAATTTTCTCTGTTGTCTTTATATTTTCAGTTTCGTTGGCCTTTGATCTGCTGTTGATTTTACTTCCTCTGGGTTTAATTTGTTTAGCTTTCTAGTTTCTTAAGATAAAATTTAAATGTAATGACTTTGGAGCTTATTTTTAATGCAGGAAAATATTTCTGTAAACAAGCAAACACACTCTCACACACCACACATACACACACACACACACACACACACACACACACACACACACTGCCATGATGCTAATCCCGATGTCTCATAGTAATGGCTAAGGATTTCCCATTCAAAGTTTTTCTTTTCTTTTTTCTTTCTTTCTTTCTTTCTTTCTTTTCTTTCTTTTTTTTTTGATTCATGCATTCATTTCTCAAACACCTGGAGATACTTCAGATAGCTTTCTGTTATTAATTCCCTTTCTCCTTTCATTGTGGTCAAAGCACGTATTATATATGGATTGATTCCTTTTAAACTTACTGAGTGGTCTCATGGTTCCCGAGGGCAATCCAGCTTTAAAACGATTCTTAAATATTTAAAAATAATGTGTGTTCTGCTGGTGGCGCCAATTGTTCTTTAAATGTCAATTAGATCAGGTCAATTGTCAACATCATTCAAATGCTGTGCAACCAGAGCCTTACCAATGGCTTGGGTTGGCTCTGGAGAGCGTGGGCTAGCTTCTCCTGTATTACTACACACTTCTCTCTCCTCATCTCTATTGGAGACTCCTCGTGGATTTTAAGGCTGCTATTAAATGTGGGCATATTGGATTTCATCCTCTCGACAACCCAACTCCTTTATCATAAGATAATATCATATCATGGTATCATAAAATGAAATCATTTTTATCCCTGGCAATCTTCTTCACTCTGAAGTCCAGATAGGAGTATAACCACTCTGGTTTTCTTTTTGAAATTCATAGAGCAGTTTGGTAGGAAACTTGAACAGTGAGAGAATGCCAGAGATCCCCTCTCAGCAGCTCACTTATGAACCCTGTTTTGGGAATTCGTTAAAACTGGCAAATGACAGAAATGTATTAGACGCAAGCACAGTCTTATTAACTAAGAGCCACAGATAACATTAGGATTACACTGTACACAGCTCCCCCATTTATGTGGATCTGGACTTGTGTGAAGCTATCAGGCATCCACTATCAACCACACATTAACTTCACTGCCCAATCTTCTATGACTCCATTTAAGCTCCCAGCCAAGTGTCATTGGTTATATAGCTAACGTTCACTCTGACCCTTGTCATCTGTTTCAAAAGTGCACTTTTATCTGTTTTTAAAAATTGGTTTCTTCTTTCATGATGTTAACTAGACCTGTATGGGTTCTGTTTCCCAGCCTTGGCTTTGTGATTCTAGGGGACACCCTGAGACTTCTAGAATGCATGTTTAACCTTAACACTGAGCCATCAGGTGACATTTCATGGCTGAAATATAGACTAAAGATCTTGCTGCAGCAATCCCCACGGGATCATGGGAAGTTTGCCCTGCTGTGGTCATGTGTCTGCTTTTAGATCTTTTATGCATCCCATATGTCTTGAGTATCTAGGTGTGGCTGTCTGTTGCTACTGCCCTGCCCTTTATATAAACACTCGGTTTATATAAAGTTTTTATAAACTTCAAGGGTGTTTGACAATGAGTTAAAAAAAAAAAAAAGAGCCCTATGTGTTTCTAGTATGGTGAGGCTCCATTGTCACCCTACCTGCATAATTTACACAGAAAAGTCATCTGCCATCCTAATTCTTCGATCTGCATGTCTTCTGCCTCCAATATCCTCTCGTCTCCTGCCTTCTGATTCATGCCTCCCACTTCCACCCACCTCACACCTCCTGCCTCAACCAGGACCTCGATTCACTAAATATCCCCCCATCACTAGCTTCAAGCAGGTGTTTATGGTGTACCTGGGTATAGATCTCTTTATCATTTCTGACCTTGAAGTTGACAGGCTATAGGGGGTCCTTCAATCATTTTTTCCACCGACTTTAAGTTCTTTCACCACTTTGAGTTTTTTGACCCACCCTATCCTATAGACTTTCATTATACACATAGTAGACCATTGAAATTGTTCACTGATTTGTAGCATGAATTCTAATTGGTCTTAATAAACAAAACCCAGGGCCAGATATTATGGGGTGAAAGCAGTCAGAGAAGCAGTGCAGCCAATCATTAGAGAGACCTTTTACCTCTACCAATGCTCAGACCAAAGGGGTGATTTTGTCCTCAGACTGTCTCCTCAGACGCATCCTCAGATGGCATGAATAAACTTCAGACTGTACTGAGCACTTGTCTTCTCCCTCCTTAAATTCCTCTCTCTGCCCAGCCATCGCCCTTCCTGTCTCCACCTCCCTAATGCTGGGATTAAAGGTGTGAGACACCCAAGAACTGGGATAAAATGTGTGAGCCACCACTGCTGGCTTCTAGTGACTTTGGAATAGTCTTCTTGGAACTGCAAAAGCCCAACCCCAGTGACACACTTCCTCCAACAACGCATAACCCCTAATCCTTTCAGAGAGTGACACTCCCTGGTGACCAAGTGTTCAAATCTATGAGCCTATTGGGGCCATTCTCATTCAAACCATCACAGTAAGTAAGCGGTGTCTTCAGAATTAGGGCCTTATCATCAAGTTGTAGAGAGCAATCAATAGCCTTAGCCTGTGATGTCTGGGTCCTCCTATGGAACCCTTTTGGTCAATGTCTTAACAAGATGTAACCCTTTCCTGGAACTGGAGGTTTTACTTGGTGGCATAAGATGTTTAATTGGGACATTGTCTCCTCAATTTCATAACTCCATTTAAATTCCTTTCATATATGTGTATATTTTTTTCAGAATATTCTACAGCAGTAGGCTTCCGTCTGGTTTGTCAAGGCCTTTGGTGCTAATTGTCTCTCCCCATATTCCCTTCTTTACCCTGCTCTCCCATCCTCCTTCCCACTTAATGCTCCTATTCTAGTTTCATGTCTAGAAATTTCGCTTCTATAATACCAAGTAACATCCTTGTTCCATTCATTAAGCTTTTATTTGTTTCTTCGACTTCTACCATTTTATTTTTTTTATCTTGGGGTCTCACAGTGCAGGCCAGACAGGCCTCAGACTTGCACCCCCTCTCGTTTCTATCTCAAATGCTGTGAGTATATGCAAGTCCCATCACATCCAACTCATTTTGACTTAATGTTAAATATGCATAGTCATGTGCTGACATCTGTGTACTGGATTTATTTCAATTTATTCTTTTCTCCACATTAAGCTTCATATTGTCCTTATATTGTTTGCTCCCGCAAAGCATTGTAAATTTTTTTCTGATTGCAAGATCCCTTTGTATGAGTATTTTTGTGTTTTCTGGGATAAAGTAAAGTTCCTTGGAAGCAACCTGATGCTTTCACACTTCCATTGCACCTCACAGGTCTCTTGCCTTTACAGCAAGACCCCTTGTGTACGCACACTGCCCACCCATGCGACTAGTTTTCCAGGCTAGTTAGCAGGTCAGTTACTATTCCCGATTGTGCCTCTGTCATTTTCTCTCTCCAGGTGGCTTTTTCCACAGCGTGTTAATCTCCTCCCACATGTCTGTTGTTTAGCAGCTGGATGAACAGTAAAGGAACCCCATTACCTCTCTCCATATTTTCTTCTTCAAGGGCCACATGCCCTTCATTCTTGGAAAACCTCAGTTCTATCTCATCCCCATTCCTTCCAGTGAATGGAATTCCACCCATACCTACCCACTCCATGGGCTGCTTCTGTGGTTGCAGTGGTGGTGGCAGTGGTGGTAGTGGTGATAATATGTGTGACATTTTCTGGGGAGTAGTGAACAAATATCTGTCCGCCCCAGATAGGAAGTCAATGGGCAGGCCAAAGACATGGTTCCACCCATCTTGGTGAACCAGTAAATTTATTGAGGTTACTTACAGGAGCATGGGTGACTCAAAGGCAGTTGCATCATTGGTAAACCAATGCTAACATGCATGATGACTCATGAAAACTGCATTCCTGGAGCTCCCTACATGACTTGCTGGCAGCTTTGCTGGTTAGATTCTCCTCTCCCCAGCAGGCCTTTGTATCTACAACCCTGGAGAAGGGACTTGAGAATCATTTAAGTTTCAGGAACTTCCTAAGACTTGTGAGTTATCTCCTCATTCTTAATGAGCCTCCCTCCAGGGAGGAATGATTCCATTCAGAGGACTTGTTATACACCATGTGTGTGCACTATGGGTAGATTGCATGTGTGCATGTGGAGACCAGAGGTCACAATTAGAGGACTTCTTCAGCCACCTTCCACCTTATGTTTTAGAACAGGGTCATCTTGCTGAACTTGGAGCTCACCAGTTAGCTAGGCTAGATGGCCAGCAAGGTCCCGGATCATCCTGTCTCTGCCTCTTCTATGCTGACATTACAGGCTCATGCCACAATGCCTCGCTTTTATGTGGGTGCTGGCCATCTGAATTCAGGCCCCTCATGTTTGCACAACAAGCACTGTGTTGACAACTATGTCAGTGACCCCACTCCTGTGTTTTTGCTTGTGCCTCTCAGGTGTTATTGATAAGTTCTTCAGCCAGCCTGCCCTTGTGTTTTATATGACCCCCTGAATTTTATTTTTAACCCATTTATTTTGTTTCTAACCTTATTCATCTGTTTGCCTATTTAGCTGAATTATTTATTTGTTTTTACTTTATGTTATGTGTATGAGTGTTTGCCTGTATGTATGTCTGTGTACCACGTACTTGCCTGGTATCCACGGAGGACAGAAGAGGGCACTGGTTCCACTGAAACTGGAGTTTCGTTACAAGGTGATCATAAGCCACCATGTGGGTACTAGGAATCAAGCCTAGGTCCTCTGGAAGAGCAGCCACTACTCTCCACTGCTGAGCCTACTCTTCAGCCCTGCACTTTAGTTTTGATGACTGTCTTGTTCTGTATCCTGGATTTTTAGACTATACTTTTCCATCTACTCGACTTTGCTCCTTTTCTGCTTTCCTTACCCACATTTTCCTATCCTATCTCTCCTTTTAAAATCTTTTGTAGGACTTCTCTTTTGATTGAACTGGCACTTTCTGTGCAATCCAAGCTTGTCTTGAACTCACAGCAATCCTCCTGCCTCAGCCTAAGTCACTTATTCTTTCTTAATAGAAACTGTACCTCCATTTGCTCCTTACACATACTGAAAAGTCTTTCTCTGGCTGTCCCAGTGGTTAATCTCATCTGGAGTGGATATGGGATCCTGTTACTGTACCTTTTCCATAGAAGCCAAACCACCGGAGAAAGGTAAAGAGCAGTTGGTCACTCTCCTGGCCTCCTCACTCATGTCCCTCCGCCCCGAGACAGTGTCACCCCCACAAAGGTGTCAGACAAACTACTCAACCACTCCTGGCTCCCTGTCCCTCTCCCCCCAACACCTTGGACCCTGAAGTCAGCATGAGCCTTGCTTCTCCCTGCTTCATGAAGCCTGGCATTTGGCCTCAGCCCTAGGCTCTGCTCCACCCACTGTCCCCATCCTTCCCTCTGCTATCACCAACTCCCTTCCTACCCTGGCCCCTGGCTGCTCTCTGGTGCTGTGCTCTCCTGATGCACAGAGAGCCGTGGTGAGTATCTGTTTCCTTCCCTTGTCCTTCTCTCTCTGCTCCCCTGTGCACCTCTCTAACCACTGCACACCGCCTAGAGCAGGGAACCAGGCCAGGCTGAGGAGCTCTCTCTCTCTCTCTCTCTCTCTCTCTCTCTCTCTCTCTCTCTCTCTCTCTCTCTCTCTCTCTCTCTCCTCTCCATTTACTTAACTCCCTCAGCCCACTTTAGGCCAGGTTTGATCTTGATCTTATGCTTCCTTATTGCTGCCTTGAGCAATGAACGACAGCCTGGCTAGGAGCCAGGAGTCTGGCCTCAGGCCATTGTCCTGCTGGGCTTTTAGTACCATTTACCTACAGGAGCCAAGTATCCAGCCCCTGCTGTTGGCCCTGTGCCCTCAGCTCAGGTCACCTGTGGCTTCATCACCCCTCCCTGAGCCATGCCCCTCCTCCCCCACCCCCATTTCCCAGCCTCTTATTCCCAGCCCCTTCCTCTCTGGAGCCTTCCTTTCTACTCTTCCTAGGAGCCTTCCTCCATCTTTGAAGCTGCATGGGGTGGGGTGTCACCTCCTCTGGGAAGTGACCTCCATGGTATCTCCTTGACTTTTACTGTGGGCCCCTGTGTTTGAGCAATCCCCCATCTTCTGTGTCTCTGTCCTCCTCTGAGGCTTGAGGCTGTGATGGGCAGGCAGGCCTGTTCTTTTTTGATTTCCTAGCTCCGACATGATCCCGTGGAGAGGAGAAGGAGCTACATAAGTGTCACAGTATGAATGATTGCATCCTGAACTCCTGTTTCCTATTAGCGAGCCCTGGGAATCTCGAGTTTCATCTCATCTCTGGATCCCCAGCTTCAGCACAGCACAGCTGATGCAAGGTGCTCCCCACCCATCACTGTGGGCTTCACCCCACTGCCATCACTGTGAGCATTGCCCAACCCCCATCACTGTGGGCATAACCCACCTCCATCACTCCAGGCATTGCCCAACCCCCATCACTGTGGGCATCACCCCACCTCCATCACTGCAGGCATTGCCCAATCCCCATTACTGTAGGCATTGCCTAACCCCCATCACCGTGGGCATCACCCCACCTCCATCACTCCAGGCATTGCCCAATCCCAATCACTGCAGACATTGCCCAACCCCCATCATTGTGGGTATCACCCCACCTCCATCACTGTGGGCATTGCCCAATCCCCATCATTGTGGGCATTTCCCCACACCCATCACTGTGGGCATCACCCTCCCTCCATCACTAGAGGCATTGCCCAACCCCCATCACTGTGGGCATCAACCCACACCTATCACTGGGGCATTTCCCATTTCCCATCACTGTGGGCATTACCTAAGCCCCAGCACTGCTGGCCATGGACCTTTCTTCTAGAAGGGATCATACAAGAAATTCTCCTGCACTGTTCTGCCTGGCGGGACCCTAGAGCATCATGTCACCCTACCCTGGCTACAGAGTGAGAGCACCTGGGAACAAGGAGGAAGAAGCTGTCCCTGAATCCAACCCACGACAGTGTTAGGTTAATGGAGAGGATCTTCTAAAGACCAGGGGGCTTTGCACAGAACTCACCACCCTCAGGGTACCGTGTCTGTCCTTCTCGGTGAGGGCTTGTGCCATTCCAAGGACCGCTCAGCTAGAAAAAGCAAGAGACAGGTGACAGGCCCATCAAACACTCAGGAAAGAATAAAGAGAAGCTGACATTCAGGGAGTAGTAAGAAAGAGGTGGTGGTGATACCAGCGGCCATGGCCACTGAACAGGTGACCCCTGTCCTGTGGCATTCAACAGGAAGAAGACACAGGCTGACGTGGGTGGCAGCATTTCACAGGTTACAGATAGCTCAAGGATGGGGGTGTAGGAGGGGACAATCCCAGGTACCTGGAACATTGTCAAGGTCACAGGTGAGATCTAGGCCTAAGTAGAGGTTCAGAATTCATTCTGGACGCTATGGCCAGGACTCTGCTCTCGGGTGGGACAGGTACTGTCATCATAGCTTTATGACAGTATGGAGAGCTTTGCTCAGACAGTATTAATCTGGCTCTGGGCCCTCCCAAGGGACAGAGACCAGTTGAAGAACCCCATCACGGGGAAACGCAGGTAGGGCTCTGTCAGATGGGGGCGCGTCTTACAAGACAGTTTCAGGCCCGGTGATAGCGTAAAGTGGGCAGTTGAAGAAGGACAAGGACAACACCACACTGGAGACACTCTGGACCTAGTCTGCCTTTCCCTAGCGGGAGGTGCCGAAAGGATGGTGCATGGGGGCACAGAGATCCCAGGTGTGAGCTGGTCATGGGGCAGGAGTAGAGGGTGGGAGATCTGGGCTTCAGGGCCAAACTTGTTACCATATACCAGGACACTTGCTTTATGTTTGGTTTCGGTTTTGGTGCTGAGGATGAAGCCCAGGGCTTTGCTGATGCTAAGCAAGTACTCTACCCCCAGAGCTAAAGCCTTATTCCTTATTCCTAAAAAGAGAATGCCACAAGAGACTCTGAGGATGTTTGAGGTCCTTTCTAGGGAAAAGACTCAGGCAGCATGGGATCTGTTGGGAGCCAAAGAGACCCTCCTGCCAGGAGCATCCTCCTCTGAGTTAGCATGGAGCCCCTGTCACTCCTCTGAGATGCACAGGCCACCTCTGGGACCAGTGGGGCCAGCCACGCACCACAAGACTCCCACCACCATTGAACTGCGCAATTGCCAGCCCTTGCAAGCTCTTTAGTAACTGCGATTGATTCCCAGGCTGGGGTCTAATTGCTGGTCTGTTGCTGTGATCTCAGAAAAAGGCTGCCACCATGGGGGAGCGGGAGTACAGGCTCACCGCCTTCCCTAGATAAAATGAAGGAGGTTTTCTCTTTCCTCCTTTGAATGGCTGGCGGGCAGGAAACTGGCGATTATGCATCAAAGCTCAGCATTTGTGCTGCAGGACTGGTGGGAGAGGACTTACTTGCAAGCACAGTCCCCGGCAGCAGTGTTCCAGGAGCCTGGGGTCATCTGTCCAGCTCCTCTCAGAGAGAACCTGAACTGCCTACCTGCCTGGAGCCATACAGCAGAGGGAGTGGCTGGCGAATGCAGAGCCCCGCCCACCCTGTGGTTCCTAGAATCCCTAGGTGGGAGCAAAGCTCATTCTAAACAGCTTTGCCAAGCCACCCAGAGCATGGAGGTCTCCAAGCACGTGGTCTCCTGGAGCTCAGGGGTGCTGCACAACTTAGGTAGATGATGGTCCTCAAAGAGTGGCCCTCTGGTCAGTCATCACGGCAGAGAAAAAGTACAAACAAAATGGGACTGAAGTCAGTGGCATGATGCGGCCTATCTCCCGCTGCCATGCTGCCTAGGACCACCAACCAAGCCTCTCCCTCCAGAACCAATGTCTCCCCAGCCCTCTGTGACGGTGGTGCTATGCAGGGTCACTACCGTCAATACCCGCACCCCCCCCCACACCAGTTCTCTGTCTCCAACCTTGGACCACAGTCTAAGAGAAAAGGATGAGGTGCTGTGGGGTCCAAGTGAGGAATGAGTGAGTTTGGTTCCATTTAGAGCAACAGACTTTCCTCCAGAACCTGGGGGAAGCAGTCCAGCCTGAGAGCCCAGGTCAGGGCAGGGAGTGCTAAGCAAAGCTAAGAACCTCAGGCAGAAGAGGCACCATCTCAGAGCCCTTGGTGTTCTCCTCACCCTTCATCTGGTGCTGATCTTGCCTAGAAACTGCCTGGTTATGGTTTAACCTCTTGCTACCATTTTGAAATATGTTCTCCCAAGTACCACGTGTTGTCTTGGACCCCAATGTGGCACTAATGGCAGACAATGCAGCCTGTAAGTGGTGAGGTTTGGTGGAAGGTCTTTGGGTCATTGGCACGAGGTGGTGGAGTGTCCCCCAAGGGGTTGTGGAACCCTCGTCCTTTCTCACTCTCTAGCTACCTAGGCAGGAGGTGATTGCTTTTGCTCCAGCATGCTTATCAGCCTCATACATAAGCCCAGGAACAATAGGGCCAACTGATTGTTAGGCTGGGACCGCCAAAGATGTCAGCCATGATAAATCTTCTCTCTGTATAAAGTGACTGCCTTGGGTGTTCATGACAGTAACAGAAAGATTGCCCCACCAGACTCCAGCTCCCGCCTTCACCCTGATCCCAGTCCCAGCTCTAAGGCTGTGCCAGGTCTCCAGGGCCTTGCCATTGATCTCTGCAGATGCTCCTCCCAGTGCCCTCAGAGAACCGAGCACTTTCCTGCTGGCTACTGTCAACGTAGTCCCTGTACACATGCGTGTGCCAGAGAACAGGAAGGAAGCCGGGTGGGAAGGGAGGGGGAAAGAGAGAGAGAGTGGGGGGGAGCTCATTTACCCTTTGACCCAGACATCTCACGTGTCCACTGTCCACCACTTGTGTGTAACACCACCTTCCATAAAGAAGTGTGTGTGCAACACATTCACACAGCTGTGCGGCCACTCCCATTTTCACTGTGGGAAAGGAGGATTCAGCCAGAAAGGGTAGAGCCAGGGCTAATGCAGCCCTGAAACCTAAAAGCCAGGCATTTTGTCATCAGCCAGACACTACAAGGACACAGTGCTCACACACACACACACACACACACACACCCGTGCCAGGCCTGCAGTCCACAGCCAAGCCCTCACACTTATGTATTCTTTCTCGGATTAACTGTGGACATTTTGTGACCTCCCAACATGTGCCAGGAGCTCCGTGTCCTAGCTGAGTGGCCATTCTGTAAGCCTGGTTTTTCCACAGTAAAGTGGGGATTAGTCCTCATGGGGTCATTCTGAGCATTTGTTAAAGAGTATGTGTGTGAAACACCTAATAACTGTATAAATAGCTATTGTGCCCAACTGCTGAGGGGTGGCTGAGCCTCAGGCTCGTGCCCAGTTCTGTGATGATATTGAGGGCACTGTGATTATTCTCCATCCACGGGAGAAGAGGCCAAACTCAGAGAAGGTATCAAGGTGCCCAGAGCTACCCAGCAGAGGGAGCTGACCTCCATGCTGAAGGACCCTGAGGGAAAACAAGCATTTCCTCTTAGTCATCCGTTCACGTACTCACCAACCTTCTTACTGCCCACTCCGCATACAACTTGTGGCCCACCAACAGATGGTAATGCAGAAATGGACTGGCCTCAGGCTGAGATGGACAAGGCCAGTTGGGGAGCCAGATTTCCTTGTGGGCTGGGGTACAAGGAGAGCAAGTACTTGGAAGGAGGTGAGACCACACACATCCAGGCTCCAAGAGCTCTTGGGATGGACTCCCTCTCTATCAACATCACAGCTGACTCACAGTTTCTTGACCCTTTCGGGTGCTGTCTGGGAGTCAGAAGGTTCACTCCAGCTGCTCCTAGGAGTCTGCCCATCTAAGTAGTGGCTCTACAGAGCCAAATAGTTATTTTGTCATAGGAAGAGCAACCACTACCCCTGCCCAGCCCTTCAGGCATTAAAAATGAATTCTTTGGGACTATGGCAGATCAGAAGATGAAGCAGAGTTGCTGTGGCCAATAGTTCAGGACCACTGAAGGACTTGGTGGACATCAGGAAGTGCCACACAAAGAGGGAAGAAGAGCCAAGGAAGCAGGCATGAGTTGTTCTGTCTTTCCTTATAAGGCTGCCCCCACCTCCACTGGGACAGGAGTACAGAAAGTAAGACCCACAAAGGAGATACAATGCTCCTGTTACATTGATACCAGAACCTCATTCTCCTGGTCACTTCATCCTCCCTGGCTCCTGTCCACTCTGTCACCACTGAGGTGAGGGTGAAGTCCAAAGAGGATGATGTGAGTCAAGGGAAGCCAAACTGTCCCTAAGGGCTCCCCATGGGGTCATCAATTCTCTGGGAGCTCAACTGACCTGTGAAGCCAGGAGCCTGAGCCATGTGCCCTGGCTCCTGAGCTCCCCACCCCACTATCTTCTCTATAGCTCAGTGCCTACCAAGGCGCTGTCCACAGTGCTGTGGTGCTGAACTGAGTGGTAAGGACGCAGGTGTTGATGGTTCTGTGATATTGACAAGGATGAGGATAGCGGAGAAATGACAGCAGTAGTAATGGTGACTGGTGACCCCAGGGAGACTCCCCACTTTGGACTGTGAGATGGAACAGATAGTGGAGTCTAGAACACAATTCCATTCCCATCACGGTACCACAGGGAGGGGCTCTTTCTGATCTCTGCCTTGGCGACCTCTCAGATCTGTAGACTGACACATTAAAAAAAGAGATGATTTGGGAAAGACCGTGTCCTGTAGCAGAGCCCACAGACAGATGGTGCAGGCTCTGGTGGGCAGGGCCTCTGGCTCCTTCAAGCTCCAGCCCAGCAAGATGCATCTTTGCCTGGCACTATTTGTAAAGGTTATTTTTGGTATTCTTGGAAAGCTCTGACTCTAGACATCAAGAGTGAGCAGACCTGCTTGCTTTTGCTCTGTTTCTAGACCTATATGGTCCACACAGGAGCCACTGATCACCGGTGGCCCTTTGGGGGTTAAAGAACTTTGAGCATTGGCTCCCCATCTCATGGAATACATTCAAGTCTATGTAACCAACTATGACTGGTGGAGATGGTGGATAACTCAGATGTGGGTCATCCCCACCATAGAAATCTCCAATAGAGAGTGTTGTCATACATATCAGTCCAACCACAGAGACCCCAGACCTCATGAAGACTGCAGTAAGATCATGCATCTAGTCCTTCCAGATTCCAGGCTCCACCAGATGCCAGAATGCAGAGGTCAATCCTAGCTGGAACTCTAAACTCAATAGATAGAGCTACTGTTAAGGTTATGGTTTAGGCTGCTGTGTAGAGTAGGGATCCTGTTGGAACCTGGGAGGTGCAAGTGTGCCCACTTGATTTAGGCATGACACAGACACTGCTGCACTTTTTGGCTGAAGCCATGTTCCCACCTGGCCAGTGCTGTATCCTTAACAAGCATCACTCGATGATGGCTGGCTTCTGTACAGCTAGTGACCACAAATTAAGTTATGAGTGACACCATCACTGTCTATATAAAGATGACCCTTCACAATGGCAGTTTCTATGGGTTAGAAGCAGTTTCTTTATTAGCCAATGAGGAGTCCTCCATCATTTCCCCTTTTTCTGTTTAAACAAAAAAGAAAGGCTTTAACTTTAACATAGTAAAATTACATATAACAAAACAGTTATCAAGCAAGAATTACAGTTACAATATTTATATCTGCTTTATCTTTTATCATACATAAGGAAAACTATAACTATCTATCTATTCTTCAACTCCATCAAAGACTCCAGAAGGATATGTTATTACCTAAGTAAATGAGAAGTAAGCAACTTGAAAAAATTATGGCTTTATCCACCCCCATGGGAAGAAATCATACAAAGACGCAAATACTATGAGGATCATCACTGGCTTTGGGCTAGAGACTGGCAACCACAAAAGTATCTTCAACTTCATGTATGAGAAAACTGAGGCTCAGAGGCAAGTGTCACTCCTGCCCTCATTCACATCTTCACACAGCCTCTCCTTGCAGATGTGGGATAAGAACATCAGGCCTGCACTGTTACCATCTCCACACTCCCAGGAAGCCAAATGGCAGTTTGAGCTGTCACTCTGAGGGCCCAGATCCCAGCCTAAAATATGATGTGACATCCCTTAGTACACAGGGACTTGGGCAAAATGAAAATGATCTCATAAATATGTAAATCATCCCATGTTGCTTCCCCAGGGAGACTGTCCAATGCCATCTCCCCTACCTGGACTGCCCACCATCCCTCAGCACCTGCCTCAGCAAGATCCATAATAGGCTTCTTAATGAGGTTAGAATTGAACGAGGACCATAATGTGACTGGTATAGAGTAGGGAAATGTACCTCTCCTTCCTGAATAGTGGTGACATGGGGGCTCAGGGCAGCATGACCTCTGTCCATGATTCCTGGGAAAGAATTTGCCCTAGTTCTGAGAAACCTAGCAGGACAGGGAGGGGCCCTAGAGGGCTGGGGAGGCACTGGACCAGGTTCCTAGGTGAACAAAATGAGAAACTGAGTCCCAGGGTAGTGCCCTAATATGGCTAAGGACAGACAATGAGCCCAAGGCAGAAGAAACACCAGAGGCAGAAAAGTTGCAGCCGCACCCTTAAGGCCAGTTCTTTGCTTTTCCAGAGTCACCCAAATTCCCTCAGCTGAGGCATGGTCTCCATAAGGCCAGGCTGCAGCCACATGCAGCTTGGTGCTGCTTCTCTAATCCGTCCTTGTGTCTCCTGCCTGCCCCAACATTGATGGGAATGAATGCAGACCATGTAAGTGCACACACAGTGCTCAAAAGTCAAGACTGCCAGGACACCAAAGATACTGCTCCCCAAACTCTAACCATCTCTCAATAACCTTGACTCTGTCAGGGCTGTCCCTGTCTGGAAGCCTACCCCAGAGTTCCTCTCCATCACTGTGGCCTGTCTGCTCACCCTCAGAAGGCCTTGTACTTCCCACCTCCTGCCCTACACATGCTCTTTCCAGTGGGCAGGGCCATTTCTCATCTCTAGCAAGTTCACAGTCCTTACGACCATTGTTGGTCTTTCCTCTCTCTGAAGGGTCCCCCCTGTCCCCAGCCACACAGCCTTTCTGCAGTTAGTCTCTACCTAGAACTGGCCAATGACCCACCTCGATGTCCCCACCCTAAGTTGAGTGGGACAGGAGAGGAGGTGTTGGGGTGGTCTGAGTGTCATGTCACATCCTGTGGCTTTCTGTCAAAAGGTGGGTTTCAAGCCCTGTGCAGATGGCACATGGAGTTTCTGACACTTCAGAGGTTGAAAGGATGAAGGGGTCACTTGGATCTGAGACAGGCAGATGAGCCTTTGATTGGGCAAAGAGGGAATCTAGAGCCCCAGGATTCAGCCCAGGGAAGTGCTGCAAGATGCTAAGGAGCAGCCTTCTCCCAGGAGCCCCCAAATCCCGCAGTAGTTATGATAACAGGAGGTGGGCGGTGCCAGATCACCTGGACCAGCTCAGACACTCAGTGTGCCCCTCTCGTTCTTGCTGTGGGCTTTCATCAGTACCTGTCTCTTGAGCATCTACTATGCATGGGATGCTGGGGGTTGGGAGGGAAGAGAATGGACCAGTCATCCAGTCAGCCAAACCTACACCACAGATGGGTTCCACAGCCACCCTCTTCACGGAACCACCCTACCGCATGCCTAGGCCTGAGACCGGAGTCAGACCTATGACAGTTCCCAGGTGCCATGAATTCATGAGGAAGTCAGACCCAGGCGCTATGAGGAAGCAGCTGAATCCGCAAGGCGCTTTGCCTGCCAGTAGATGCAGCACCCACAAACTGCCGAGAGGGCTGTAGGGTGTATCCCAGAGCCTGAGCTTTGGGTTCCAGGGCTGACATCAGGGGCCCCACAGAGTTATGTGGATCTGAGCTGCACTTGGGATCTAGTAGACTTAAAGCCTTATGTCCTATAGAATGGGAAAGGAAATGTACCCTGCAGAGTCACTGTGGGACTTAAATGAGATAATAGATCAAAGAAGTTGCTGTTGTGTGGCCACAGACACTGAACTATCAGTGGAGAGAAAAATATCTTTTCTGCCTCAGTTTCCAGGTTAGGGAAGATGAAGGGTTATGTTCTTGCTTTGCCTGAGTGTTGAGAGGGACAGGGGCTGCAGAGTAAACCCCAGAGTAAAGAGCCAGCATCTTTGCTGCCCCCCCCCCCCCCAGACCTAGCAACGCTCCTTCTCAGTCATTTGCTGTCCCTGGATCACGTGCACCTCCCTCAACCAATCACCATGGATGTTGAAATGTGATGCCGTAATTGGTTGAATTCTGGGTCACATGTCTTCGATGGTTTAATGTCTTCTGGTCTCCAGAGCTGGAGGGAGGAGGGGAGCCAGTGGGCATCAAACACCAAATAGCCTTCACACTGACCACGCTCTGGAGAAACAGAACCACCTCTACGGGAGCCTATCCCCTATTCATACCATGGGAAAGTGGGGGGGTAGGGGGTGGAAAGAAAGCGCATCCAGGAGTTTACAGCTCCGGCCAGGAGCATCTGGCTCAAGCAGAGAGGAATGCAGGAAAGAAACAGTGCCAGTCCAAGGTCAAGCTGAAAGTGAGGCTCAGGAGAAGAAATTAGACTCCTTCCATGGACCCAGGGAGAGCCACACATCTTCTAGAAGGGCCACAAGCAGGCAGGGATGCCTGGAGGAACATGCTGCCCACAGGGGCACCGCCCACTGCCTGCCACAGCCCGAGGCCTCTGAAGGCTGAAATCCGCTCCAGCTCGACCCCTGCCAATAAAGGTTTGAGAAGCCGGTGGTGCAGGTGGGAGGCAAGTGTGTGAGTCATTCCCCGAAGGAAACAGAGGAAATGCAGAGCCTGGAGCTGGAGGAGGAGGAGAGGAAGGAAGAGGAGGAGGAAGGAAAGAGAGCATGGGGAGGAAGAGAGAAAGGAGGAGGGAGACAAAGCGGCTAGATCCCTCCTGTGACGGTGCCGAGGCCAGAAGATGGGAGGGTCTGTTTCAAGGTCACGTATAGGGTTGCTCATCTCTGGTGCTGAAACGAGCAAAGAATTGGGTGGGCCTTTGTCCCCAGGTAGGTAAAGGACAAAGAGGCCAGTGAGAAGCAGGGACAGGGCAGGAGAATGGAGAGTATGTGTCAGGACAGAGTCACGGGAGGAGTGATGGAGCCAGATCATTCTACGTTCCGGTGTCTGCTCTACTGCAAAGTGGGTGATAAGCTGACTCTAGCTGGGGAGACTGAGGCTCCCCAAGGCTGGGGTGCTGGCACTCTGTAAAGAAGCTACAGATAAATCCTGGGTACCTCAGCTCCAGGGCCTTCCACACAGGGAGTCACCTTGAAGAGGGTTGGTTTGCCACAGGGGTCTGTCTTAGGCCAAAGAATCCTAGGGTACTCAGGCTGTGTGAGCCTGGGCACCACTCCGGAGTGGAGAGCCTTGGCTACAGTGATAGGGAGAGCAACACAGTGCGGGCAGGGAAACCTGTGACTTCCAAAGGCACTTTGTATGTTAAGAGTCACCCCGAAACCCACACTCTCACACTGAAGGCCACTCAGAGCAGAGCTTGGGCCCACAAAGAACAAGACCTGCCACCTGACCATGCCAAGGCCTGCTAAGTGAAGGGTATGCGGGGTGACTGAAGAGCTGTTGGCCTGAGATGGCACAGGCTACAGTCTTTGTTCTTACCCCTGCTGGACCTGTTGGAAGTCAGTATTGCCCAGTGCCCAAGGACTAAAGGGCATTGAGCTCACATGGCTATCCATCCCTCTGGAAGAGCAGAACACCTCAGAATTTGTCCCTACCCCACCCCATCTACTCGTTTCACTACCACCTTAGCCTTGTCTAGACCTCCTGTCTCCAGCGCCCTCCTCCAGGAATCCTAAGAAACCTAGGAAACACAGAACAGAACCACTCACAACGCTGAGCACCAGCCTGCTCCCGAGCTTCCTGTGGCACTGGCCCCATTCACTTGGGACCTCACAAAGCCAACCTGAAGAGGCTTGTCGGCAGGCACCCTGCTTAGACCACCCTAGATCCAGTGTTGTGGTCCTTGCTAGCCAGCCTGATCCAGTTAATGAACCCTAGGCACTGAATCCTGCCAGCATCGTTGAGCCTTCAGTGTGGCCCTTTCCCTAGTCCCGACAGAAGCCCCAGCTTCACCCCTATCTCCGGACTCAGTTCCCACAATCTCCATTTGAGGACTCCTCCCTCTTGGCTGGAGACCCTGCTCAGCCCTCAACTCATTCCGTCAGCCAGTGAGTAATTAATAAGACAATCTACCTCAAGACATGGAGAGGAAGTGGGCACAATGGGGCAGGCAGGTGGACTAGGCACAGGTGTGGAGACATCCAGTGTCCATCTTAATCCTTTTTCTAAAGAACGAGCTGTTCGTGGCCAACAATAGAATCGGGGAGAGTGGGCAGGAAGTCCAAAAGGGAGGGTGGCTGTTGTTCCCAGGAAGGAACAATGGCAGCAGAGGTTCAGGGAGGCAGGACTGGCAGCTGCTGAAAGGTTGAGACCCCTTTGTGTACACATGACAGTCCTCAGAGGTGGCTGAGCCAGGAAGAAGGTGGCAGGAACGGCGGGGTAAGGCCTTGAAGACTGTACCTAAGTGGAGGGAAGAGCTGGACGAGGGCCAGGTTAGCAAAAGCCTATTGTGAGTCTGAGAAGACTGAGCAACTCCAGAGAGCCCATGTCTTAAAATCCAGGCCAAGAGAAGCCTGCTCCAAGATTCAAGTCCTGAAGCTCGCCTTGCGTCCAGGGACCATTCTTCTCTGCATATTATGTTGGGCCAAGAACTCAGCAGATCAGGGTTCTAGGATTGCACCCAGCCTGGCACTTAAATGCAATGCTGCAGGGTTTTGTCCTCAACTAGTTTCTTCTATGTACCCAGGAGACCTGAGGCAGAGTCCAGTGCCCCCCACCAACCTGTTTTCCTCCTGCCTACTCCCAAACCCAGCACAGAACTCTGTAGACCAAGAGCCAGGCAGCTGGTTGCCAAGGGCCCAGGCGAGTCTTGGAACAGGACCAGGGCTACCAGCAATCCAGTGGCCTTCAAGACTCTTCACCCCATCACTGCCCCTGGGGTACAGCTCACTCCCACGGGAGCTCAGTTGGAAATCAGACTGTCTATGACTTCAAAAACACTTTGAAAACTGAAAATTACTGCCGAGCTATTAATACAGTTTATCTGTAGGCGCCCCATGTTGTAGATAAAGCGCTTTGACCTTCCTTACCCTGGAAAGAAGCCATAGCAAGCCATTTCACTGCCAAAATCTGAGTTTCCAGCGCCCGTCTTCTTCTCAAGGTCAAAAGTGAGGGAAGGCAGGGCTGAGCCAGGTCACTCCTACATCTGCTGGGGGCCCTGTGGTCCCATCCACCCACTGACACCTGCAGGTCCTCCAGGGAATCATCTTACCAGGGCCTGGCTGAGCCCACACCTTCCCGGCTTCTCTTTCACAGCCTGGGTAATTGGCACAAGAAGCACAAATACTTTGTTCAAATGCTGGGAAGTGGAAAATTTTCTAATCTGTCAGGCAAAATCTCCCTTTCTCCTTCTGCTTTTTTCCCCAACAGGAAAAGGCTGCATTTGGAGCCCTTCAGATGCAGATGTGTGAAGACTTTGGAAGCGACAACTGGGGGACTGAGCGGCTTCTTTTGATTGGAAAAACACACAGCCCGGGCCCTTTGCATATCACAAGTCGTATTTTTCAGGGTTTGAGCAGGCTGGAAGCCAGCCGCAGGGCCTCAGCGCCCCCTGTAAGCTGAAGATGGTATTGCAAAGGGGCAGGGACAAGCAGGGGCTGATGAAGAGGCAGCATCCTGGGGGATAGGGGACAGCAGGCACACCCACCTGCCTGTCATCCACTGGAGCTTTTTCGAGAGTCAACTTAACCTCTGTCTGAAACTTAGGGCCATTTAAACCCTTCTCCTGCCCAGGACACACCCCCAACCTCCCAAAACTAATTAGGGAATCAGATTATCACTGTAAATATCGGAGTACAACCTTGTACCCCCGAGAACCTCGGAAACAAGCTAGGTGACTTGAAGGCCAGGAGGCTTCTCTGTGCACCACCCACCAACCCCACTCCACCTCATGTCAGGCACTAGAACATGTGTGTAGAGCCAATCTGAGGATGACCCCATGGAACAGCTGAATGTTTTTGTCTATACCAGCCTCCATGCATTTGATAGGACAGACCCCCTCCCTGCTACCCTCTGAGTCCCACCAGTGACAGAAAAGGTCATGCAAAAACCAAGGACAAAGGGATGTCCCTCATGTGAGCAGGTTTGGCCTCTGCCATCTCCTAGGGCATATGACCAAGGTCTTTGGTTGAGAGCCCCTACCTTTGTGGCTAGTCTCTGCCTCGATACCCTCTTCCCATTTGTATATGTGGACAAGCAAGAATAGAATCCAACTGTGCCGATTCCCCAGGCCTGAAAAGCATCTATGCAGTGGTGCATCCCCAAACAGATGCAGAAATTGGAGGTGGGAGTTCAGGAACAGAACACATGACCATGCTAAAAAGGGACTGATCCCTGCTGTCTGTCGATTGGGCCCATCCAGCTTGTTCAGCTTGTAACCTACTCAATCCCCCCACCCCCATGACACACACACCCATCTGTAGAGCCGCCAGTGGCCAAGGACACAGAGTTAGGGTCTAGACTTGAAGTGGTTCTTTTGTCACATCCTGTGGCCCTGGGCCAGTCAGCAGCTCCCTTGGAGGGTTAGGCCTCTGGAGCTGTGAAACAGGGCCAACATCAGTATGTATGTACTGTCCCTGCAAGGCCAGGCAGCTATGTGCCTCTCCATCCTCCCAAGGCATCCCTGGCTCTCCCATGGGGAACTAGGCTCAGAGAGGCCACAGGGGGCAGGGGTGACACAAGGTGGCTAGATTGACATCTTCCAAGGCTCTGTAGTCAGGAATGGCAACTTTACAAGGCAGTCTGCCTCCCTGCCGTCTGCCAAGGGGCATTCAAAATGTCCCCAGTTCTTTGTGTACGCTTAAACACTTCTCACAAAACAGACAACTAAGGCCATCTCCAGGGTTTTGTTTGTTCACACAGAACAAGCCTGGGGTCCCAGACATAATGAGCAGAGTGAAGTTCCAAATTCTGTGGGTAACATCTGTGAACAAGGCCAAGGACACCACAACATCAGGAGGCAGAAGAGCGATGGGACCCTGGCAGACAAAGCCCCAAAACTAACCTTGCCTCTCCACACCAGGTCTAGTGAGTGAATCTGACCCAGGCTGGGCTTGCAGGGCCAGAAAGGAGAAGAGCCCAGGAGGAGATAGGAGACCTCAGAGAAACAGAAGCTCCCATCTGGGTGGCTAGAAGGACAAGGAGGCTGTAGAGAGTCCCAAGTGGAAAGCAGAAGGGGCGAAAGCTTATGTTCCCAGCAGAGCTATGGCTCTGTGGGAGAAGAGGCCTGAGAAGTAAATCCGGTGAGACAGCGTGAGCAGATGGCCTCACAGCTGGCCAGGCACAACTGGAATCAACAACTCTGCTGCCCTAGGGGTCTCCAAGGGTCAGTGGGGACTTCTGGGCTTGCCTGAAGAGGCCAGTTTTAAATTCAATCTGGGGAGGGAACGTTTGTGAGACATTCCCCGGGGCTCAGGTGCTTGGAGATGGACCTCGGGATCCCAGTGTCCCAGCAGATACTGTCAACAATAGCGGGATAGGAAGGGATGCCCTGGAGAGCTCCACACCTGGGATCAAGTCCACTTTTGCCATTGCTTCATAGATTATCTGTTAGGAACCGACAGCAGAACTTCCGTACCATACTCCTGAGTCCTCATAACAGTCGAACAGTTTAGCCTGGGAGAATAAAGACATGCTCATGAAGGCTGAGGTTCAAATGTAAGAACCCACGGGAAGACAGCAGGGAAACTGAGGCAGAGCCATGGGCAGCTCAGGAGCTTTGTGTTCACAGTAACAAGCCCTAACAAAAGGAGTTCACAGCTTCACATTGAGGTCAAAGGCCCAAGTACTCTGCCAAATGGAACCAGTGTCCAGGAATACATCCTGAGGTCAAGGATCAAGCCCAGCTTCCAGGTAAAGTGACAGTCCAGCTGCCCTCTCTACCACTCCATGGTCCCAACTTCACTGGGCATCCAGGAAGCCAGAGCTCAGACCTCTTCTTCAGAGATGACCCTAAGCAGCTAACTGTGCTCCACGTAAGGAGATGAAGAGAGCCAGTTTTCCCTGGTGCTGCCAGTGCGTGTGATTCAGGCCCAGAATGAACCAGTGCTAGCACTGAGCTCCCCAGAGTTTGGAATGCCTCCCTCTAAGCTGCCAAGACTTCTCGAAAGAGACATCAGCATTGCTGTCTTCTGCTCCCTTCAGTGAGGTCGAGTCTCTCTCCTGGATTCCGGAAAGCCACCTTCTCAGTACAGGACAGCAGCCCTAAGGTAAGAGAGTGACATAGCCCCATCCAGACCCTTGGCTCAGGCAACGTACTTAAGGAAAGTCCTGTCATTGGGAGAAAAATGGATAGAATGACTGCACCCCAAAGTCTGGCTGCTGTGAGGGGCGCCTATGCATATATAGGGCCTCGGAAGAGAACATGAATGGATTTTTTTTTTTTAGTTGGGGAGACTGAGGGCCAGAGAGGCGACGTAACCTGTTCAGACCCCTCACACTAAGCCACTGCTCACTGTCCTTGGATGCATGGCATGCCGGGGTGGCTGCCAGGGTCTCCAGAACCCCCGTCAGACCGGCATTAGGGCCAGAGGCAAAGGAACTGGGACCTTCAGGCCTCATCTTTGCCTACCGTGTGACTTCACAGTTTCACCCAGGGTGGGAATGGGACAAGGTTGTCCCAAGGTTTGGTGATCAGCTCACAACAGACAGTGCAGTTCTGTTGTCTCTACCTCCCTTGTCACCCGGCCGAGGAAATGGGTCCTTCATCTACTGAGAAAACTCTCTTAGTCAAAGACCTTAGTGAAGATGTGGTGGCTAATTTGTGGGATAAGAGGTGCCAGAAGCATGCGCTTCCCCAAGCCCTCTTCTTATTAAATTGTTGAGGAACTAATAAATGACAGTATGACATGCCGTTCCAGGGAGCTTTAATATCCGTGCTGACATTTGGAGAGAGACGGCAGCACTTTGGCTGCCCCTGGCAACCAGGACTCCAGAACCACAGTGTCACAGAGACTGGGGTCACCAAGCAGTCGACTCCTCTTCAACATGTAGGTGGGGAGACCTAGACAGGACCATGATGTACTTGGCACACAGAGGCACACACTGAATGCACGCATGTCCAGCACTCAGCAAAACATGTCCCACCAGGTGACTGAATGACTGGCACATTTTCAATTGAAGTTTGTCTTCCATCCCTCAATATCCTCCACCCCATAGCAGGGCAAGGTGGGGCAGCTTAGAGAATGCACTGAGTATCTAGTCACCCCACTTTCAAGGTGGGGAACCCCTGAGACACCACAGAAAGCAGAGCACTGGTCAGGGGGGTATCTCTCCATCCAGCCAACAAGCTGCTAGAGAGAGAAGAAAGGACCAATCTAAGCTCGCTGGTCCAGGGCCTTGCTGATCCCTGGGATCCTTGGTGGGTGGGGGGGGGTCACAAGCAACAGTTAGCTAGCAGGAGGAGTGACCTCGGGATAACTGGATCTGGAAAGGAGGAAGAGATGGGCTTAAAGGAGATGAGAAATGAGCCAGGCAGGTCAGGGGTTGGCTCCTCCCTGCACACTCCCCCACAAGTGCACCAGCCCAGACTTGTCAACACTCCTCCTAGGATCCCCCCTGGGACCTTGATAATTAGGTTGGAAATCATGTAGTAGCAAGAGTTCGGCTTCATCTCCGCTGGACCTGGGCTCCAGGGAGGCAGGAAGTGTCCATCTGTCATGCTGTCATGTTCACTGTGAGAGCTCCGTGCCCAGCACACACCAAATCAGAGGATGGCCTCCGTGACAGTGCTGACTTAGACTTCAGAGATGTGACAGAGCAGAGGCAGCCCACCTCGAAACAAGCAGAGTTTCCAAGCAACTGGGTCACAGATGCCACCACTTGGTCTCCACCCTGGACACGCATGTGCAGGCACGTTTATAGACCCCACATGACACACAAATACAGATATGTTCAAGCTCACTCAAGTTATAGTGACAGGATGCTGAGAACCCCAGGCTGGCTGTGGTCATTATGAAAGGTCAAAGTATAGGGCCGGCCAGCCTGTCCACCCTCAAAAGAGATCCACACAGCTTTCATGGGTCACCTTATTACCACAGTGGCTGTGGGGTCACCTCCAGGTGATCCAATGTCTCGACCATTCCTAATCCGTTGGTGAGATAGCTGCACTCCAAGGGTAATGGGGAAGATTCCAAGTGCTGCTGGGACATCCCTGAGCTCACACACCAGGGGTTCGCTGCTTTCTCGATGGTTTATGACCTCAAAGAGGTAAGGGGGTTTCACAGACTAGCAATCTCCGGAGCCACCTGCAGAACCCCCAGCCTCATTCAGGCAAGACCCCCATTCTTCCCTGGAGGCTGGAGGGAGGAGGGGCAGTGCTGGAACTGTCTCCATGGAAACGCCTGGGCTGGGAGAACTGAGCATTTCCTTTCCATTCTGTGCCGTTATAAGGTGACTTCTAGGGTCCCCACTACGCATGAAGCCCTGTCTCTTATGGTGCTTTCGGGGGGAGATGGGGTGGGAGGGATTTACTTTCTACCCAGGAAGAACCCCTGGCCTACAGAACATCGTGAACATCTCAGCAACGAGGACCTTGTCTCTTGGCCCTGCATGCATCAGACGCTCAATGGGTGTGTGCTGCACTGGTGAGAACGGGTACATATGTGCTCATGTTAACACATTCATGCTAACATTGACAGAGCACATCTCCCCCTTCCCTGTAGGGAGCTGGGGAGGGTCAGACATGCCAATACTCTAGCACCTGGACCAGTGATTGCACCTGACAACCTAGGGAAGCCCTGTTCTAGAACCATCCGCACCTTGTGCAAAGAGGAGGCAGGCACAGAAGTGAGCAGCCTTCTGAATGAGGCAGAAATGGAGAAGGGGACAGGACCAGCCCTACAACACAGGCCAGTCTCACCTGGCCTCTGCTTCTTCTTGTGCGTCTTCAGGCTAGTCCCGTTACCTTTCTGAGGCCCTGACTGCCTGACCTGGGAAATGACAGTTTCCGCCTTTCTTCTGTGCCCAGCTTCTGTCCTCTGTCTATGACCATCTATGCCAGTTCCACTGTGGCTATGACACTAAAAAGTCACCAAGGGAGGAGAAGCCAAGTAGCTCTCTAGGTAAGAGACTTTGGTGGAGGGTCCCGGGAGCAGAGGACTGGTGGTGGTTCCAGGTGCAGGGGGAAGCAGGTACCTGGAGCTGCCATGCAGAAGATGGTCTTGGCCACTACCACTTAGCCCACTGCTGTTTGCCTAGACCCCCAGAGTCAAGAAGTGGCTAGGAATTTAGATAGCACAGTATGACCTCCAGAACCTAAAAGTATGCATAGGGCTATCAGGGGGAGCTGCGGGCAAAACCATAGATAGTCATGTGAGAGGGGATCTGGGGGACATGGAACATGACTTGTGTGCAAGTAAAACCATAGCTTGCTACAAGACAGTTAGGCCCCGAGCCTCTGTAAACAGAGTAGCTGAAGCATGGCTGAGGGGTGGGCATGGGAAAGATACAAGCCAAGATCTCCTGGGAACATCTCAGCTGGCTGGCCCAGCAAGTGATGTCTTCATTGGGAGGCTGTCCTCCTCTGGGGCCTTAACAGATAACGTAGTCGCCCCCTCCAGCATCCTTTCTAGACACTCATCAGGGGTCAAGGTGCAAGTCTGGCTAAACAAAGCAACATCTGGACACTAGGGATTTGGGCAGTTCTTTAGGCGCCCACATGGAGGATCTGCCAACACGCCTTACCCAGGGGACCAGTGATGATAGACCAGTGTCCCGCAGAGCCCGGTGGATGAGTCTATCTCTGCCAGAGGCCTTTCCCCAGGATTTGGGATTGCTCGGTCCTCAGGCAGGGGCTGATTTTCAGGGACTTGTGGTACCCTTACAGTCAAGCCAGCTCTCCGATGGGGTCCTAGGAGAATGAGGATGCCTGGGATATTGGAGCTGCTGATCCTCGCTGCCCTCCCAAGTCAGCCTGTTATCCTGACTCCCCAACCAGGCTGCAAAGTCACTGCAGACAGAGTACTGAGTGCCATGCAGGATACGGCCACGCTCATAAAAGAGCATAATTAGCAGTAGTTAGCATAGTGGAGTGGGGTAGAGGGTTGCTGATACATCCCAGCATATTTTGTAAGAGTAAATGGCCATTTCTGGGAAGGATGCCCTTTTGCTGAGTCTAAGGAAACAAGCTTAGAGTCACCGTAAGGTCAAAGACTTGCTCCACGACAGTAGAGCGGCAACAGAAGACCCTTGGCCTAGAAGAGAGTCAGGAAGGGTTATTATAGCCTAGAAGCCTGGGACCTATCTCAGACCCCTGTTGCTCCCTGCCAGCTCTCAGCATCCAGTAACCAGGCTAATCCTATCTGCCCCTAGAGCCCAAATCACAACATTCCCCATGCTATTAGCAAGATGGCATCCTTGGCATGTATAGGCACCTTAGCAGGTAGCCAGCTCTCCTAGCCTGGCCTCTGCTTCTGGACTCTGTCATCTGGGTCCCCCTAGAAGCAGCTGCTGTCGCACATGCATCTTGGACCCAGTGCCTCCTAGAGTTGGCCACATATGAAGGCTCCTCTTCCTGTACTCTCGCACTTGTAGGACCCTTCCTACTCAGAGCACCTGCCCTCAAATAGAGTCCCTGTTCTTTGTCTCTGGAGACCAGTGGACAAGGTGATAGACACAGCACTGCTTATGCCCAGTGTCCAAAGGTCAGGGTGCAGCAAGCAGGAGTCACTCTTTGGCTTCTAGACCCCAGAGCCTTGGAGAGGAAATGATGGCAGGGTGTTCTCCAGCTTCTCAAAGCACAGTTGTGGACAGGTGATATTATCCAGGTCCTAAGATGGCTCTCCAGCCTCTCTGCCCAGAAGGGATGCTGCTCAGGGAGGGACAGAAGCCAGCATGGCCAGACACGGATAAGCCATAACCAAGCCTTGAGGGGGGCTGCTAGCATGCCTGGTCCGAGGATTTTTTCCCACAAAAGCGATCAGAAGCTCCCGTGTGAATAAGGATCAGAGTTGCCACCTTGATCTTGGCTCCTGGACGCGATCTCACGGACTGTGTGTCTACCCAGATCCCTTCCAGCCTCTGCTTTATCTCACAGAGCCTGTAGGCAGAGAGACAGAAAGGAAGGCATCATCCAGGCTTCCTCCTCGGGATTCCAGCCCCACCTTCCCTGGCAGGCAGATGAGAACTGGCGCCCCAAAGACAGCCACCTAATCCCTCCACTGCTGGACATATTTGTGATCCATTACGAGGGAGCCTCACCATACCCTGCCAGGTTCATATTACTGGTGAGAATATGGAACAAGTTTCTGGTGAGATAGCGGGTGGGGGTCAACAGAGTGCGGCTGTGGGCAGCATGGGAGAGAGCACACCCAGCTAAGCAGGCTTCAGGTTGTCCCGGGCACCTCTCTGGTGACACAGACCCTGCCATGCCCAGTTCCCCAACCAAGCCTGGCAGCCTGCCAATGCATGGCAGTAGCAATGCCTAGTCTTTCTTAGGGGTCTTCCCAGTGTCCCTGCCCAGCTTGGCATCCCCTCACTATATGGCCTGTGTTGGTGTGCATGCACCCTTAAAGTCACTCCTATGCCTGTCCTTAGTCTACTGTCACCAGGCTGCCACATGGCCTTTAACCTCTATGCATCTGCAGCCTGTTGTCTATAGATCCCAATGCTCAATCCACCCATGTTCCACATCTGCTAGACTCCGGCTAGGTGCACCCTGAGCCTTCCATGGCTTCACCATGGCAGTCAAGGGCTTGCCCCCAAGTGGATCAGTTTCAACTTACTTGGTGTTGTGCCCCTTCATGTCCGCCACACTCCCAGACCACAGGACCTTAGCATAGACACTTTCCATTCTCCAATCCATGCGCCTCTCCTTTGCTATGTAAGTCTATAGCTCTTCATATGAGTTTTTGTGACATCCCCAGCCACTCTGCCACAAAGCCCCAAGGCTGGATTATGTATACCTTTTCCCCACCAGCCACCTCGTCCTAGCTCACTCCTGGCTCAGGTTCCATAGAAACACATTAACTGGCTACACAGATGACAGGAGTGTTCCCCTGCCCTTGTCAGAGAGGCCCTGTCACTGTGCCAGATGGCACAACTCAAAGAGACAAACCTACAGTCATGCTCCTGAGAGAGCTGTCACCCCTCACAGAGGCTGCCTCCTGGCAGACCTCATATCCTACATCTCAGACATGAGACTGCCCATCCCCGTGACAGAACTGACTGCCTATGTATGGGGGACATTTGCCTATGTCCTAGTCTGGTGAATCCAACATCATGGGCACTAGTTTCTTGACCCTGTGCCTACCCTAGGCCCATGGAGAGGAGCAGCAGGGATTTAAGACAGAGTGAGGATCCATAGCACAGCCAACCCCGGGGCTCTGTGCAAGGAATGGGATGCCAAGGTCTCGTTTTCCAAACACGTGTGCAGCTTCCCAGGGCTCATGAAGACCCCTACAACATCTGGGGAAGGCAGAGGACGGGAGGAGGAGGCATCCAAGGCACAATCAGAGGCTTATTAACATTTTGATTGCAGCTCAGCTCCCCTGGCGCCTTGGCCTGGACACACACACTCAATCTGGGAAGAAAGATTGAGCTGGAGAGAGGGGTATAGAAAGGAGCGAAGCAGGCTCATTTTAATGAGGCTAAAAATAGCTGTGTCAATACCCCCTCTGTTTGGGGAGTCACACTGGTTCTCGGTGCACCTTCTTAGCTTGGCTGTCCAGGACTAGGTAAGAACCAGAGAGAACAAGCTCTCCCAGGCCACCCACAGGCTCCTGGGTGAGCCAAAGGCTTCACGTGGACCTCTGCACCCTACCTGTTCCCAGGGCTAAGTAAACTTGTAAGAGCATCCAGCCCATGGAAAACTCATGAGCCTGTGCTGAGGCCAGGATGGGACTTCAACAGAGAAGCCCAAGATGGCTGAAGGTGAGTGAAGACCTCGGCACTGAACCAAGGGTGCTCTAGCCAGGCCTGAGTCAGTAGAACTAGAGTCCAGACTTTCAACCACCATCAAGAAGCACTTGCGAGCAGGCAGTGTGGCTAGTCCACTGAGATGGCAGGCCCACCTGGTGCAGCGTGCCTTTCAGATAGGGGAGAGGGTCACCATCCCTTCTCACCTACCTTTCTGTACCATCCCTGCAGGGACTGTACAATGACCTTATGGCTTCTGATTGAACCCAATTCCTTCCTGTGGCATAATCCTGGACCCTCTCCACCCAGATGACTCATGACTGTGTCCAGACCACATGCTAACTCCCACTGGGCCTACCCATGAAGCTGACCCATCTTGAGGCAGCTCCCCAGACTTCTCTGACATGTGACCATCCATAACACTTCCTGGACACACGCCCTGGCTCAGGCAAGCCCCTCGATTATATACTGTGTCAATACTCCAGACCAAGTGGGGCTTTGCCTAGCTCCTGGGCTGGTGACATGGAGTGCTGGATTCCAGATCCTGAAGCTGGACACATGTGGCATTGGCTTCCAGACCTCTGGTAAAGGATCCTGTGGCCTCCCATAATTACATCACCTGCTCACCATGCCAAATGACTAGTTCTTCCGACCTCACCATCACCACCACCATCACCACTCCACCACCACAGTCACCATCATGTGGCAACACCATCACCATCATCAGCATCACCATCATCACCATCAACTTCATCATGCTCATCGCCATCACCACCACCACAATCATCATCATGAGACAACACCATCATCTTTACCCCATCACCACCATCACCATCACACCAGCATCATCACCACCAGCAATGCTCCACCATCACAGTGACCAGGACATGACATCATCATCACCACCATCACCAAGTTCTGTTGTGTTCATAAACCATCATCATCATCACCACCAGCATCGCTCCACCATCACAGTGACCAGGACATGACATCATCATCACCACCATCACCAAGTTCTATTGTGTTCATAAACCATCATCATCATCACCACCATCATAGCTCCACCATCACAGTGACCAGAACATGACATCATCATCATCATCACCATCATTATACCATATCCATTATCATAATTGCTCTACCACCATCACCATCATCTCCATCATCATCATAATCACCATGGCTCTACCACCATCATCACTATCTATCGCCATCTCCAATACCTTAACCATTCTCATCCTCACCCACCGCAGCAGCGTTTCCTCACGGGCCTTCTTTCCATGCTTCTTGCAGGTAAGAACATGCATGAATCATCATTGTCTCCCAAGCATGTGACCTGGCCCATAGCAAATGCTTGTGGATGTTGGAGGATAAAATAGCTGGGCAGGTAGGCACAGGAATACGTGTGCAAAGACAGGAATAGGTAGATAGCTGAATGAATGAGTCTCTGGCCGGGTGTGTGTGTGTGTGTGTGTGTGTGTGTGTGTGTGTGTGTGTGTGTGTGTGTGGATAAAGAGGGAGGAATGGATGAATGAGTCAGTGAATGAGTGAGTGTGCTGCGTAAGGAAGGGCAGATGGACGGGTGAGTCGGTTCCTCCCACACCCACACTGCAGATGCTGAGCAGCTTAGCAACGCCAGACTCTGCAGCGTCCCCATGGAGCCATGATATTAAAGTCCCTGAGTGCTGTGCTATCAATTTCCGGGGGAGACTATCTCCAGAGCCATCAGCAGCAGGAGGGAGCCTCCCCACTCCCAGTTCTCCATCCTGCTGGAACAGCGACACATCCATTCTTAAGCTTTCGCAGGGACAGATCAAATCTACATAGACTAGTAGATTCCAGCAGGCTAGGCTGGACAGCCCATGGGAGCCACAGAGTACAGAGGGCTGGGGACAGTCTGCACACCCTCTCCATACTCTGCCCAGCCCTTCTTTTCACTACCTCTCACAACCCCGCCCAGTACTCCTGGAGAGGAGGAGCTAGCTCTTGTTTCTCCACGGGCCAGCCCTGCCCACCCAGCAGGGCCCCTCCACGGAGCCACCCAGAACTCCAGTTCCACCAAGAAAAGTCCAGCCTTACACCTCCAGATAAAACTAGCTCACCAAAGAGGTCCCAGCAACCCACAGCCAAAGCAACCACAGGGCTTGAGCCCCTGCTCCCCAGCTCTGAGATAGACCCCTTGCACACACCAGAATCCGTGATCCATGACACCCCCAGAAAACACATTTATGATGCAGTACGAACAACAGAAATGGAAGAAGAAACATTTTTTTAAAAAACAATTTTAAATGGCTCCATGAGGTTAACACCTGAACTACTTCTTTTTCTTTTTCTTTCTTTCTTTCCCCCTTCCACATCCCATGCACTAGCAGAATCCATACCTGCTGCCTCCATGCAGGCTTCCTGGATTGCCTTTCCGTCTTCCTCCTGCACTTGGCTGGATAGAACTGGGCTCTGCCTGCCTGAAGCTGTACTGGGTGTGTTGACATGGAGCCCAGCTCCGGGCTCGAGCAGCTTGAATTGTGTGGTTTCCATGAGACTCGGCAGTTTTGTCTATCACGTGGGCATAAGTGGCTCTCCCATGACAAGTCATAAATAAAAAACCCTCTTTCCCCACTGTGAACTGTCATGGACCAGCAGCTACTGTCTAAAGGAAATGACCATCTTACCCCATGGTGAACTCCTGCCTAGGGCCAGAAATCTGAGTGTACAGGTTCCCTACTTCATGGAGTCCATCAAATTAGGGTGGTAGTTAGGGAGTCGGCGGCAGCCAACAAGGAGGGAAGAGGTCAGATCCTGGAAGAGATGAGCCTCCAGGAAGGCCTTGGGGCTGGGGCTGGAGATCTGGAAACCCAGAGGCCCAGGAGGGAAGAGGACCGTAGAGAGCCCAGGGAGGCTTTCTCATTGCTGAAGTATCAGGCAAGCTTTAAACCAAGGGGCCGAAGAATGCTTAGATTGAGTCACAGCGGGAGCTGAGGGTCAGGCAGAGGACACAGGAGAGGTAGGTTTTAGGGTTCAGCCAGGTGCAAGCCACAGCATGGTAGGTAGAAAGGAGCTAGAGTCCGAGGCCTGAGCCGTGAGCTGCCGGTCAGGACATTCCTTGCTGAGAGCCTAGTGCACACAGACACGGGACAGGGCACTCTAGACACACGTGGAGGGAATAAATGAGACCATAGCAAAGGCACACAATGGCCCAGGCAGTCATTAGTGCAGAGCAGATGTGCTTAGCAGCCTCTATTGAATAAAGAGAAATTCACAAGGGCCTTTCAAGGGAGTCGTGGTTGGGCTGGCAGCCTCCAGGACTATCCCAGACTAGAAAGGTTAGGCCCCTCCTTCCAGAACCAAGTCCAGGTTCCTGAGGGGTAAGAACTCCACACAAAGATGGGAACCTGCCTACCTACAGGCTGACATTCAGCCCTGCAGCACAGAGGGACCCATGTCTTATCGCTGAGGAGCCTGCCCACTGTGCCTGGCCTCCTAGTCAACCTCTGCCCCTGAGCCCCAGACAGCTGATGTGTCTGTCACTCTGTGCTTCCAAGGCTTTTCCACAGAGCATGGCTGGGGACCTATTGTGAGAGGCCTGAATTTATGTCAGCGTTCTGTCGCTATGACAAAATACCAGAGATAAAGAATGAAGAGGAAGAAAAGTTCTAGCTCACAGTTTCAGATAATCATTTGGTGGTCACTAGGCCTTCTTGCTTTGGGTCTATGGCAGCATAGTGTGTCATGGTGGCAGTTTGTGACAGAGAAGGCCTGTTCACCTTGTTAGAACAGGGAAGCAGAGAGAAGCCATAGGTTACCCATATCACTTTCAAGGGGACACCAGAGACCTAACTTCCTTCCACCCAGCCCCACCTCCTAAATTTTCCACCTCCCTTTGCCACCGGCTATGACCAAGTTAATATTTGGGTCTTCGGAGAACATTCCAGACCCAACTGTTGCACATGGGTTTACAGAGAAGGGGTGGAGCCCAAGAGCACAGAGAGCTCTGTCCTCTGCAGGCTGAGGGCATGAAGAGGGGCCAACCCCTGTAGGCTTGCTTGTGAGTGTGTCTGTGTGGAGGCAAGCATTCATGTGTCTGCTTGTTTGTCTGCACCCCTAAGTGTGGCTGTGTGAAAGAGGAGGCCACAAGGGCAGGTTAGGGCCCCAAGACAATGACCTAGACTCAGCCTATTCTGGGACAGTGCTGTCCTAGAGTCCATGTGCAAGTGAGATGGTCTCAGGACCTTTGTCCCTTCACACCACAAGGCTGGATCTAAAATCATGTTATTCTTTCACAGAAGACTCAAATTCAGACCCACTTTGCTCCAGACCTGACGTCAGCCAGCCAAGGGTCTGCAGAGACGGCTGGAACCCTGGCCTCCGCTTTCAGATCCTCTCCTTGCCTCTGCCTTTTCCTCTGTTCTTTGACCATATTGGCTGGGCCATCCCATCAAGTCTTGTGCCCCCAGCCATGGCCTTCACAGAAGACCGATGAGATGGTTTCCTTAAGAAAAACTATAATCACAATCCCCTAAGACCAGAGCAGAAATTCCTCTGGAGCTCCCCAGAAAGTGCTGTTTATCTCTTCAGCAGGTGTACTGTGGTCCTGTGTTGAACAAACTGATACGGAGTGTAAAGTCCATGCCTGCATCGCTCCAGGCCAGTAGCCCCAGAGGCATCCAGGAACTGAAGGACCCCCCCCCCCCCCCCCCCCCCCGCCCAACGATCTTCTCCCCTGGCCTCCACCTTGTTCCTGTGCACACTGCTCTATAGTGACATCTTGTGGTTCTCGCCATTGCTCTGAGACAAACAGAAAGAGCTAGTGGGCACCCCAGCCTGGCACGTAGTAGGTACTCAACAAAGGAGGCAGAGGGAGGGCAGAGCAAGGGAAGAGAGGTCGCCAGTGGCTTTCTCGGAAGCAGCCTTCCCTTCCTCTTCCCTCCTCTCCGCCCCCTCCCCCGGTTGGCTGGGCTCCCTTGTCCTGAGTCAGCATGCCTTGTGCATGCGCCTGTGTGGCCGTGGGTGGTGGCAGTGGGCTGGGACATTCTCATGCCAAGCAGGCGCTTCTTGCTGTCCTCGCCGCCTGCACAATTCTCGCTGCTGCGTCTGAAAATGTCAACTTCTTATCTCGCCAGAATTTTTCCTGACTTGGAGAATTCAATAAAGCGGCTGAGTAACACTTAAAATAATAATGAAGGCCGGTGTTTCTGCAACTCCCGGCTGGCTCCGCGGCCAGGCTGCCTTTCCGCCATGATCAATCTTCATTTTCACACCGGGCCAGACAGCTCTGTGGGGTGGGGCTGGCCGGAAGCCCTGGGGAATTGGCAGGCCACCAGGATGCCCAGGCACTCACCTGCTGCTCTGAACAGTGCGGGGGGAACTCCCAGGCCACACTCAACCTAACCACCCTCACACGTCAAGCCGCTCCACAACCCAGTATCGCATCCACATTCGTTTCCGACACCCGCTTCCCTGTGCCTGGCCAGTGCTGTTCCATCCACCTAGGGCTTTCATCAAGGAAACTCCTATCTACTCCTTAAAACCCAGCTCAGAGTTCAGACAGGCCTCACTGGTTCCACGGCTTTTGACAACGCACTTTGTTCAGAGGGGTTTATGAATGAAGGCCCTCAGCTGCTTTCCTGTTTTACTGTCGTGTGTAAACCAGCTATGCACCCTGCACTAGATATGCAGAGACAAGAGGCTCACCCAGGATCCAGGGCCACAGTGGCTGGATCCAGATAAGAAGGGGACTGTCTGCTAATACCCAGAATCCCTTGCAGCCTTCTTATGATGGAGCGCTGCACTGGGGGTGCGTAGCTAATGGATGAGGAGACTGGAAACCAGGAGAGAGAGGCCTGGGTCCTGAGGGAGATAGCCCTGAACGAGGAGGCCCAGATATCACTATGGGGACTGGGCAAGTGAGCTCTGGGTCCTGGCTGGACTGTCCCTACTTGTTCAAGTTTACCGACACTGGAGGAACCCACCCACCCCCCCCCCCCCGTGTTCGTCAGTGAGATCAGAGACTAGCTGTCCTATCGGCAGGGTGTGTGGGGTGCGAAGGCAAAGGCAGGCCCGTGTTCCCAATGGAGGGCGATGTGAGATCCAACCAACCATGAGCTACAGCTTTTCGCTTGCTGCTCTCCAGTCCTTCCTCGGTCCCTCAAGAGCCTCGCTGTTTGGCTTGAATATACTCCAATTTGTCAACAGCTTTTTTTCAGGGGCTCTTACCGAATGTCTGCAAATTGACTCCTAGGCTAATGAGAACCAATTAATCTTCCCTCCTCCTTCCAACCCTGGTGAGTATCAACATAGCCCATCTCTCACTGGTCTATTCTCTAGGCATGGAGTAAGGCTAGAGCTAAAAAAGGTCCAGCCTAGAGCAGCCCCAGGACTGGAGTGAGATAAGAACTCTGGGGGGAAACCTAAAACCCTACCCATAGCTCATCTGTCATCCCAGAAAGGAGAGAAACACCCACTGATACCTCAAAGATGCTTCCATGTTTGGATGGGGAACCTTTCAGGGGTGTAGGAGAACCCTGGAGATGGCCTGAATGAGAAGGGACCTGCACCGACTGGGAAGGAAGCTCAAAGAGGAAACAGTAGGATATGTCTCAGTGGAGTGCTTGTTCGGCATTTGTGGAGCATTGCACTCGGCACCCCATAAGCCAGAGATGGTGGCACAGACCTGGATTCCTAGAACTCAGCTGATGGAGGTGGGAGGGTGAGGAGGATGAGGTCATCCTTGAATACACAAGTTCAAGGCCTGCCGGGGCTACATGAAAGCAGGTGTTAGCAAACCACCCACCCAACATCCACCAAATGGTTGTATGTATGAAGGCCCAGTCACTGACACACCCTTACACACTCACTACCATGGAGCCAGGCTATATGGAGAGCTAGGACAGGTGAGTTTTTCCCGTTGGTGCCCAGAATCCTTTCTGTCGGCCTATGCTTCAGAGATACACTGCTTTAGAGGACTGACTAAGGCAGAGAGAGACCATTCTGGCTGGGTCAGTACGGCCGTGGTCATCCCACAGTCCTAAGGCTCTCAGGATACCGGGCAATGCTGACTGTCTCTGCCACCAACCCATTCCTCCAGATGAGGATTCTGCCTGTTTCAGGGTCTGCAGCCCAGTAGCCTTGGTGTGGCAGGATGGTGACTCTGCCCATCCACTCCTGTACATGGGGGACAGTGGCCTCCCATTTCTCCAAGGGCATGGCTGTACTCAGCCCTTTCTGCTTGCAGAGCTCCAGGCCTCCCAGGGATGAACCCTGGGCCTGGTATCTAAGCAGGGTCAACCTTATTGAGCTGCACCCCAGACAAGGTTGCAGTCTCCCCTGAATATGACGTGGTATCCAGAAGAGGATGCTGAAGTATGCCGTGGGGAAAAAGAGACACATATGGGCCATCTGCATTTCTCTCCCAGGCTCAAGAGAGTCTGTACCAGCCCTGTTCTCTCCAAGTTCCTAGAGTTTCAGAGGAGTCCTAGGAAGAACTGGAGGTGTCAAAGACTGGCCGCGTGGCCCCAGGAGATCATATGCGTAGGCAGAAGAAATGGGAATGACAGGTAAGGACAGAGTCTTGCTGGTTGTCAGGGCCTGTGGGACTCAATCTCCAGTCAGCTTGCAGCAGGTACCAGAGCGGAGGAGGGAGGACAGCCAGGCCCTCAGCCACAGAAAGATCAGGTTTGTGATGGGGTTGAGCACAGATCACCTGACCCCGCTAGTTGTGTTCACATAAGAAGTGACACTATGACAGCGGTGGAGGAGGGCGGAAGGTGGACCATGATCCTGGCCCATAGGGTCCAAGCATGTCTTACCTGATAAAGGAGAAGCCATGGTCAATGTGGACAGCAAGTGCTATTGGCGGGCCAGAGGGTTTGGAGAAGGCCTGTCTGGCAGAGGTACGGCAAAGTTGAGACAGGAAAGCCCAGAACGTGGAAAGGAACAAGAGGTCTCGGGAGTAAGGGTATGAGCCTATGTGCTACAACATGGAGGATCTGGGTCATCACAGCCAGGGACAGACCTGACTTATGGAATGATGAAGACCTGCCTGGCTTCCTAGGGAGACCCCCATGGGGCCTCCCGTAAGGACTCAATAGTGACAGAAAGATGGAGCCAAGAGACGTTGTAAACTGGTGTTAGTCACAGCCTGATCTTCCCAGCCAATCAAGTACCAACAACAAAAAGCATGACTCAGAAGCCAGGGTGCCAGTGTCACTGGAAGCTGACATCTGACTCACTGGTGGTCCCTCAAAGGCCTGAAATAGAAAACCACGTGCCCCTCCTCCTCCTTCCACAGCCAGCCCTGCCCCATCATTCAGCCTTTATCTCCAAGTGATATTACCCACGATTACGTGTGTGACGGTCATAGACACCAGTTATCGCTGCCTAATTGGGTCATAATTTTGATAAATTGTCATCCTGGAGATCCTGCATGCAGAATCCAGCAGTCTCAAGGGAGAACAGCTTGCTCCTTACACTCTTGGTCCTTCCTGCTGGTTCCTCTGCTTTCATTACCATCTTCCAAACGGAACTATTGGATTTCTGGCTGTCGGTGGGACCCACCAAGCTGCCCTGCTGGGGGTGCTGGAGATGTTTGGTCAGTGACCATGTGGAGATGAGGGACTCAGCACAGAGAGGGAAGGGAGGCTCAGAGCTGAGTTCATGAGCACAGGATCTCAGCAGGACTTTGGTAAGAAGAAGAGGGTTCCCACCAAGGGTATCTAAGACCTCTCAGGCCACCCTTTATATAGTCAAAGAGTGGCAGATCCAGGTAACAGCTTGTGATGTTCCAGTCCTCCAACCTGGGCACAGAAGAAGAAGTGGTTGTCCAAGAGCAGGGACAGACAAGAGGACAGCTATAAGGAGCATCCTCTAGCCCACAGTATCCTTGTCTGGTTAGCCAGGAAGGCAAGGTGCTGACAACCTTGGTCAGCTTATAATAGACATTGAGCTCCCTGGGGAGTCTGGCGTGATGGACCACAGCAGTGCCCAGCCCTCACTGCCCGGTGATGTCATTGCTATTATTGCTACCATCACCAGCATCATTAGGATCTCACCTGGGCAAGCTCTGTACAGAAAAACTTCTGTCCTGACAAAAGTAAAGTCAGAGCTGGATTGTATGGCACAGGAGGATTGCAAGTTCAAGGCCATCATGGAAGACTTAATGGAACTCCATCTCAAAGTAAAAGTGAAGAAAGAGCTTGGCTTGCATCTTGATGGAGGCCTGTCCCTATCAGGTGCCAGGGCCTAAGTCCAATGTCCTGTGCTGCCAGGAAAATAAATAAAAGTAAAAACAAATAGATCACATACAAAAACCAATGTCTTTACAGAGGAGTCCATTGTACCAAAGCCGTGGTAGACCCTGGAGACAGGCACTTTTCAAACTCCTTTGGTTCTACTTTGTAGTCAAGGACAAGGGGTACTCCATCAAAGCCTTTGGTACCCTATCCAGGTTCCTAAAAAACTGCACCTCTCTGGACATCATAGCCAACTCTGTTTCCTTTTACCAAAGGCTTCAGAGCAGTAGGCTGTGATGATAGGGACAAAGTATACTGCATGTCCTGGAGATGGGACTGTCCCAAGGATTGGGCTCTGGAGTTAGAAATACCTGGGATGCACCCTGACCCTACCTTTGTGGCAAGAAGTCCTCCACACTCCTGTGTCCCCAGCAGAGTGGGAAGAGGCACTCCGCGTGCCTGGGAGCATACAGTGGGTGGCATTGCGTCGAGAAAGCACGCAGAGAGGAGCCTGGCCATCCACACACCTCTCTCCTACGAAGAGAAAGCGGGAAAGCTGTTCTAAAAATACTGCCGTGTCGCAGGCTGTGTGGGTAGCTGGCTGCCTCCTTCATCTGCATTTAAGGCTGGCTCTGCTCCAGGGGCCCAGGGGGCTGCCAGAGAAGAGAGAGTTCAGTGGTTCTAATGTCAGTAAATGCTCCCCACCTACAGCAGGCTCAGGGCCTGCTCAGCCTGGGTCCACCATGGCTAGGGTTAACTTCCTCGGGCCAGGGTCCGAGATCCAGAAACAGTCTCTGAGGTCTACTGAGAGGCATTCATTGAACAACCAGAAAAACACAGCCCCAACTACATAGAAATGGGGTGGGCTGTGACCAGTATTGTGGGCGGAGGATAGGTAGGGCTAAAGATTTCTTGGAAAAGGAAGAAGAGCCCGTGCTCTCCAGGAGTCAGGGGCTGGACTCTTGGGCAGGAAGGGGGATGTTCTTAAGAAAAGATAGGCAGAGAATGGACACCCCTACCCCAGGCCTCACTCTAGCTCACCCTAAAAGTCAACTTCAAGGCAATGCCCAGCTCACCTCCATTCCCTGAAGTCACGGTGTCCACTGAGTGGCCCACCCATGCCTTGGAGCCCAGCATCTTTCTGCTCCCTGAAAGTCAAGCAACTATACATCTCTACAATGCCAAAGGGACCTTGCCAGTGTCAGGAGCTAAGCAAGTGACAAGGCCTGGTGAGCCAGCCACCAAGGAGATGCTGATATGCCTCTGGACTCAGAGATTATGTTATAGGTGAGATTTCTTAAGAGGACCCGGAAAAACAAATTCTGTTACAGGATTTTATTTTGCAGTGTCCCCCACCAGAGTTAAATAGCAACTGCCGATATGGGGCTGGTGTTATAAATAGAAGAGCTTTCAGGGCTGGGAGGCCTAGGGACTGCCTGCCACCCCCTCACTTTGCAGGTGGATTTCCTTTGTCACCCTTGTGCTGCTGCCACATAGGACTGAGAGGGAGGCGGGACAGAAATGCCATGCCCCTAAAACCAGTGGCACCAAACTACAGGGTGCTGTCAGCGTTAGGGAGCCTTGCCTCTGAAGATCACCCCCACCCTGCCAAAGACAGCCCTCCTTTCTTTAATAAATACTGAAGAAATTGCTAGAATATGGCAGGCAATATGAGGGGTAGGGAGAGAAAGGTAAGGGAAGAAAAGAGTGGAGAATGGAGGGGCTAGAGAGAGAATAAGAGAAAGAGGTGAGAGTAGAGGATGCAGAGAGGGAAAGAGGGAGGGAGAGAGGGAGGGAGGAGGAAGTAAAGGAGGAGGGAAGAAGAGAGAGGGAGGAAGATCTCTGTTGCCAGGGGCCTTTACAAGTGAAGCTAAGGAGGTTCCCATGGCCCCGAGTACTAGAACACAGCTCTGGAGTAGCTGGAGTCAAGCAGGGTGCAAACCCTCCCCGAGGGAGGACCTAGGGAGACAGGGAACAGAGCTCTTGGCTGTGACAGCTCCTGCAGGAGCAGAGGGTCTGATCCCAAAGGCAAGAGGTGGGAGGTCCCAACTTTCTCGCCTAATCCAAGGGCCTCAAAGCAGTCCTCAGAACACTGCAGAGGGGTAACAGTGCCAAGAAGCCATTTTAGAAGCATGGTGTAGGCCCTCTGGGAAGTGGAAGAAAGTGGGCCACAAGCAAGCTGGGACATGGGAGTAAATCAGAAATAGTCTTAAGCTTTCTGCCAGCGACAGAAGCAGAAATGGCCTGCATTTGTGGGGATATACACATGGTCCAGCATGTCGTAGGCCGTGTTTTTCTCTAGGCTGGGTGGTTGCTTTGCACCGCCTCTCAAAGTCCACAAAGACACACACACACACAATCTGCACTGCTGGATGGGGTCCTAGGCCAGGCCAGTACAGACACTGAGCAGTGTCTGGGACGCTAGCTCTTTCCAGCATTTCTTTGTTAGGTTTTAAGCCTCAAGATATGATTCAGAACAGTTCTGTATGTACCGAGGGGACCAGCAACACCAAGAATAGATAGCCGCTATCCCAGGGTCGGATGCAGAAGCCCAGGTTGAGTACTAGCTCTGCCTTGGAACCTGAGATAGTCCAAGACCTTGTGCTCTGGAAACTGCTATTTGCAGCATGTCCTGAAGAGGCTCCAGTTGTCACTGAGGCACCCAGAACTGATCATCCTTCCCCATGATGATGCCCCCCAAGCCAAGTTGTATTTTCCATGGTCCCATCCTCCCTTAGACCCCAGCACTGCAGACAGCCTGCCTGCCTCAGTTTATCTGAGGAGCTGCCCTTGAAGCTCCTTGCCTCTTGCTCTGGGAAGAAGCCTGATAGAATGGTGTGATAGGTATGTCACAGTGGGCACAGTAGTGCCCAGCAATGCTGCCCCTGTGAGGTGGAACCTAGGGGAGGACCCGAGAATGACACCCTTCTAGGCTGCCCCAACAGCTCAACAGCACTGGAAGGCGTGAGTCTCAGAGGTCCCAGTGGCCCTCAGTGGCCTGGGCATAAAGTAAAGGACAACAGAGAGAAGGGACTCTCATTCCAGAGCAAAGGCAGGATCCCTCACCATCTTTCTGCCCTAACTGGAGTCTGGAGGGGCTGTGTCCTCTGGGCTGGGGCAGACTCCTCTGAAGTTGTGGCAGGGATTTGAGTTCATTCTCCACATGAAGGACAAAGGCAGTCTATGAAGGACAGGCCATGGTACAGGAGGTCACAGCAATAAGCCTTTCTTTGCCAAGACTGGGTGCTCAGAGATCATCTCAGGGTTCTAGGGTGCTTATGTCTCTGGCTATCATGAAAGAGGGGCTGAAGAGAGGGATTTGCACCAAGGGGGATAGGCCACTAGGCTCTTTTCACAGCCTGATTTTACCTCCAACTTGGAAGGAACAGGCACCACCATTTCCTGTAGCTCCAGGCTAGACTGCCCCTCCCTGCTGCTGCTCAGCCTTCATCTGTCCCACCCCACCCCTAACCCCTTGCTTGCCTTGTTCTCTCTGGCTCTCTCCCTTCTCTTATCTATTCTTTCCCCACTACTCCCCTCACACAGCCCTTTATTCCTCTTCTCCTTCTTCTCAGTCCCCCTAAACACTGTGTTGAGGGAAGAATGAACCCTAAAATGTCCCTGGAGTTTAGCAGGGATATGCCCTGGTGAGAAGTGGGTTTCCAATCCTGGCGTGACCTTACGCCCTAGGAACTGACCATGGTCCTGACCAGCACCAAGGGCTCTGTGATACCTAGAACTCCAAGACGGCCTTCATTATCCTGTATAGGATATTCCTTCCTGCTGTCTTCCCTCGTGTGGGTGGCACCTGCAGGGTTGAGAGCTCAAGAGAGATACAAAGAAATTTTACAGATACTTAAAGCCTACCCAGTGTGGCTTTGAACTTAGCTAAAAGCTTCTTTTTAGAAAGGTGGTCCCTCTTGAGCCCAGAGTACCTTCTTTGGGGAAGCAAGCTACTCCACAGCATCTCACAGCAGCCTACCCATCTGAATAAAGGCCCAGCCATGGCTCCAGGCTGTGGGAATGGCAACGTGTCAACTGTGCGCTGCACTGAGTGGTACTTGCCGTGCTCCACAGCTTCTGATACCCTCTCCTTCTGAGCACATGGCTCTGTTGCATTGCCAGCCTCCCTAGGTGGCCACCACTTGGTTCACTCAGTGAGTCTAAAAGGCCATGGATAGAGCTGCCCCCAAGACCTGGCCACGGGAACCTTCTACACAGTAGAAATAATTTTTAAAATAGAAGAAAGGATGGCAGGGAGGTAAGGAGCCAAGGTAGCCAAGGCGGGTGGCTCCCTGCCCTAGAAAGCAGACTCAGAGCTGAGATGTACGTGGCTGTCTTCTGTCCCCTGGGAAAAGAGTCCTGCTTGTGGCATGAATGAGCTGCTCCCCTGAAGCTTTTGTGGCTTGGGATCCTTGATGTCCCCTCTGACCTCATAAACCCCATGACTGCCCAGAGTGTCAGAACCATGTACCGTTTAAGGCTCCAGCAAGTGGGGATGCTTGCCTAAGGCCCACAGCTACCACATAGTAAATGGGAGTGAGCTTCACATGGGGCTTCTGACATCTCCGCCTGGTGTCCAATCTTCCGATGTGTAGGGCACGGATGACCACGGGTGCTGCATCATCGGTGCGTTTAGGACTGGCCAGGTGCTGAGGGGCTCTTGGGTGCCTGTGACTGCCACTCCTACTATCTGTACCACCCTGGAGGGAAAAATAAGGGAGACAGCATCTTCCTACACAGTGTAAATGACCACAGCTTCCCTAAGATGTGTCCAGATCACAGACTACCATTGCAATGAGAGGACCTGCCCTATAGTAGTGTTGTTGGACCATGCAGGTCATGTTAGCTCCCAAAGCGGGTCACTTGCTGCGAGATTTAACGAAAGGTAGGAAGTTCCCCATGAGGACATGGGACCATAGTAAGAACACGGCTAAGGACAAAGCTCAGGGGAAAGGGAAGCTTCCTGGTCCAGAATCAGGGGCCACCATGAGGGTTTGAACTTGAGATGTCATCTGTAGGCTCAAGTGTTGACAACTGGCGGGATGCCGATGGTGACTGGACTATGCGGGTCCTGACCCCGATGTGTTGACCTCCGATGGCTGCATTTTTGGGTGGAGTTATTGAGAAAGAGATGGCAGCAACTGTGAGGGGTGGCGTGGTTGGAAGCTGTAGCTCGCTGGGGTGTGCCCTGGAAGGATGTCTTGTTCCTGGTCCCTTTGCTCTCACTCTCTCTCATAGCCACTGCTCTGAAGTGAACAGCTTTTCTTAGACACACCCTCCCTTTGCGAAGACACTTCCCCCTTACCACAGAACCATACCAGCTAACCATGAACTGAAACCAAGAGCCAAAATAAGTACTTTTCCCCTTTAGGGTCATTTGATCAAACAGTTTGTCATGGAAACAAAAACCAGTCAGCATACTGTCCCCATGTGACTGGCTACCCAAGTATCCCCCAACGATGGGCAGTTGGGAGGCAGCAGTGTAGCCACATGCAACCAGTTCAGAAGGCCTGGTTGGGTATGGTCAAGCGACAGAAGCCGTGCTCTTGACCGTACCAGGTGCCCAGAACTGTTGTCAGCAACTTAGCTTCCAGAAGGCCATGAGTCATGCATGCACAGGGGTGGCCTGAGATGCGACCATTCTGGCATGCCCCTTGGCCTCCAGCTGACCCTTGAATTGTTCAGTAAGTCCGTAATAGCCCAGACTTCTCTAAGTAGCCATGGGTCCTACCTAGATTCTAAGTGCCAAGTGGATGATCCAGTCACATCTGAGGCCAGCCACTGTGGAGCCCTTGAACATCCCCTCAGATGGTAGGAAGGACGGGGCAATTCTGTGATTTCTCACCCAAACCAGGACATGACCAGTAATTAAGCTGGGACCAGAGACACAAAGAGGATGACATCTAGTGACCCTGCATATGTGACAGTCAGAGACTAAAGGTCAGAATAGCTGCTGTGTCGTTAATGTGAAATCTGTCTCTCCCCCCTCAGGTTGGTGCCTGGGAGAGATGTCTTCACACAAATACCTATCAAACTTACAATCTGTGTCTAGAGTTCAGCACGTGCCCCTGTGAACACAGCCAGGGTCCCTGCTGGCCAACACCTTCTTGCCTGAGTGGATTTATCAGGCATGTTCACACCTACCTCCAACCACATACCTGACGAGGGCTCCCTGGGCGAGGAGAAACACAAAGGCGGGTGCTGTCAGCGAGCCTGACTTCTCCTCTGTCATTTATTTTTCACAGCTTACTAATCGTGCCGTCGTCCCAGGTCATGCACCAATCATCCGCCTCAAACCATGTCTCTTGTGCTTTGGGAGGCTTTTGCAAAATATGTCTGTCTGGCAAGGCAAAGCAATTCAGGTATGGCAAAACGTGTAAACGAAGAGTAAATAAGACAAATAAAACTATGCCTCCACCCACCAGGCAAAGACAGCCGAAGCCAATGCCGGAGGCAGGGCCTTCCATTATTTTTAATGCACTTTGTTTCATTGCCTTTTTTTAATATGGTGTGATGTCTTTATTCTGCATGGCTGGAATTGGATTGTATTATATTACCTATTAGGTTCCTCCTGTTCACTCCCTGGGCACACTCCTTTGCATGCTTCTCGCAAACGTTATTTTTTAATGGCTGTAATATTCTCTCAAGTGGGTAGACCACCGTTTACTTAAACGTCCCCCCACATTCAAACACTTAGGTTGGCTCTAATTATTTTGTTACAAATATATATTTTTTGTGTTTCAGATTGCTTTCTTGGGACAGCATCCTTGTAATCATCCCGCTGGCCTCCGGGAGTGTCTCCACAAGTGTGACATGAGTTGACAATTGTTTGCTTGCCCCTGGGGGCGTCCCTGCCCTCCTTCAATGCCATCGTGAGCACACAGCTCTCAGCCCCACCACACATGCCAGTCATTGCCACACTTTAATGCCTGCTCCCCCATGTGCCCCAGACTCGGCATTTTGTCCAAATGTATACCTTTATTGCCAGTGAGGGGAGCGCTTCTCCAAGTTAGTTTCCTAATTGTATTTGTGGTTCCTGCGGGCTAGGTTGCCATGTACTTGGGCCAGTAATCTGTTTGGGATCGGGAGTGTTACTTGGGACTTCTTATAAACTCGTTACACATTAAAGCTATCAAGCCTTAGAATGCCTTTGCTGGCAGCTTTTCTCTCCCCATGAGAATTGCCTGTCACATGCCTCCTTCTCTGTACTGTAGAAGTTCCTGTTTGTCTGCTAGCCTTTCCCTTTCCTGGCTGTAAACTGCCCTCTCTCTCAATTTTTATTTCATTTTATTTATTCACCATATGTGTACGTGGGGGTGGAGAGGCACACATGCCATGGTGCTCACATGGAGGTCTGAGAACAACTACAGAGAGGTCAATTCTCTCCTCCTCTGAGTGGATTCTGGAGATTAAGCCCATGTCATCAGGCTTGTCACCTGCTGAGCCACCTGCTAGCCCTGCCCTCTTCCCTTGAAGTCTTGATGCTCTGATCCCTTTGGTTCCAGGATTTCAGATATCAAATCAGGAAACAACTTGGTACATGGTGGCTATCTGCTTTCAGTTCCCAGACTTTGGGGGCACTGTGACCTGGACTACCCCTGGACTACCTCCATTGATGGCAGAGGGCTGGAGAGTGGATAGCTTCTAAAATAGAACCTGGAAAGCCCACTGACAGTCCCTAAGGACCTTACTTCTCTAGACATCTTTCCTCCATTTTTGCTTTAAATCAGAGCTTCTTTAGCAAGGACTATTTGCTTCCCCTAACCTCACGGCACTGGTAACTTTTGTCACAAGTGGAAGGTGTTACTAACCTCTGGGGTGATCTGGAATGGTTGTTTTTCTCACTCCTGTAGTCAAATACTGAACAAGAAGCTACTAAAGAAAGGGAGGGTGTATTTTGCCCAAAGATTTGACAGGACAGCCCATCACAGTCGAGAGTCATGGTCCACAGTAGTGACTTAGTCCCAACTCACTCATGTATCTGCATCAGAAGCAGGGCCAGTCTTTAATCTTCAAGCCCCGCCACCAGTGACCCTCCCCCAGCCAGACTCTACTTCCTAGAGGTTCCACAGCCAACAAAAAAACAGCGTCCCTCCTAGGGATAAAGTGTTCAAACACATGGTCCTATGACATCTCATATTTAACCCATAGCAATGTCCTGCCCTGCATAACATGGAGGCCACTCCTATCCTAGGACAAAGACTCATGCAGCTCAAAGAACCAGCAATCTTTTTCATTTGTGTGGGTGGGAGGGGTTCTGTTTGGTTTGGGTTGGTTGGTTGGTTTGGTTTTTGTTATTTGCTTGAGACACAGTCATTTCTATCCCAGCCTGACCTCAGGGTCCCCATATGGGTCAAGATATAGACCTCAATTCTCCTGTATCCACCTCCCAAGTGCTGGGATTACAGGAGTGTGGTGCTTGGGATCGAGGCCAGGGCTTTGCACATGCTAGGAAAGTACTCCACCAAGTGAGCCACATGCCACTGCCAGTCATAGTCTTGAAACTGAGAAGTACTACTTTAAACTGAGCAGAAGCTCCCTGATAAAACTTCAGACATGACACAGAATTGGTAAGGTGCTGGTGTGTGAGGCATCTGGTCCTCCTCTGATCTCCATCCTTTCTTGAAGACATGGTTTTGCAGGAGTGCATACAGTCAAGACTATTACAGCTTCCCTTCCTTGCAAAGGTATAGTCACGTGATGAATGACCTGGCCAATGATTTGTCAGCGGACTATGGAGGAGCAGCTTAGGCGCCCCAACAATCAGCAGCCACTCTCACCTTCCTCTCTCCCACTGTAGCCCATGAGGCCTGTGCTGGGGCTGCAGTTGCCTGTCTGCCCTATGAAGTGGCTTTGGAAGTGGAAGCCATGCTTGGCTCACCAAAGCCACAGGGGCTGAGGTCCAGCAGCCCCTGTGCCACCGAGCCACCAAGCCAGGTCTGGCCAGTTAAGAAGGGAGAAGGCGACAGACCTGCCAAGTGCTTCATGACCACAGATGCCACTGTGATGAGCGAATATGTGGGGGAGAAGCGGGAGAGAAAGAGAAGTGGAGCAGCTCGTGTGCTGTGGAGAGAGGCAGAACTGAAAATTTGAAGGCCATGGGGAACAGGCTGACGTGGGTGGCCAGCCATGTGATGTACCAGCCTGTGTTGTTGCTGAGGGCCATGTCTGTGTCCATGGCCCTTCTGCAACTGGGATCTGTGTTGATGCCTGTGGCCTCTTGAGGAGGAGGCCGCTTGTTTGTTTCCTGGCCACCCAGCAGCTCAGACCTGAAATAATCACACAGAAACTATATTATTTAAAACACTGATTCAACCATTAGCTTTAGCTTCTTATTGACTATTATAAGTTTTAACTTATATCTTAATTTAACCCATTTCTAGTAATCTGTGTATTGCCACATGGCTGTGGCTTACTGGGTAAAGTTCCCAGCGTCTGTCTCCAGCAGGACTACATGGCTTCTCTCTGACTCTGCCTCCTTTCCCCCAGCATTCAGTTTAGTCCCCACCCTGCCCACCTAAGTTCTGCCCTATCAACAGGCCAAAGCAGTTTCTTTATTCACCAATGGTATTCACAGCATACAGAGGGGAATCCCACATTGGCCTGTTTAATCACTGAAGACCTTAAGGATGTCCAGGATCTGGGCTGCCACCTGATGCCATGTTGGTGTCCAATAGCCAGGCTGCTGCTGGGCCATACTGATCTGAGAAGCAGCACTGCCACTAAGGCCATGGTAATGTCCGGGCCTGAGCTGTAGTCAAGGGTCATGCCTTGACTATCTGTATCTGTATCTGTATCTGTGGTCCTAATATAGCCAGAGTCTGTATTGATGTTGTGGCTACCCAGGCCCACATCCAGGATTTTGAGTTTTCCCACTCCAACATCTTCCCCATCTATGACTGCTGGAGTGTGGGGAAAGTTATCTTGAGGGAACCATAGCTGCAGGATCTCCATGACTTGGGGCAACAGTAGGCTATCTGAGAGGAGTTTCAGTGAGGGTCCAGAATTGATGGTGTTCCAGAAGCCAGAGGCCTTGAACCTAACCAATATCTCATTATATAATGGATGTTTTGCAAATAAAACTGCTGGGACAAAAGGGTCTACCTTGTGACCCACCACAGCTTCCAATATCACTATGACAAATGAATACGTGACTGGAGAGGCGAGAAAAAGAGAGGAGCGGAGCGGTTTTGGTTTTTGTTTGCTTGGTTTTTTTTATGATTTTGTTGGGGAGGGGAGGCTACAGGGGTGGAAGACAGACATGAAAGGACTGGGAAATGAGTGAGATTGGAGCACATGAAATGAAATTTCCGAAGACTCAATTTTAAAAAAAAATGTTTAAAAAGAGAAGGAAGAAGGAAAGGCCTTCCTTTCATTTATACCTCCGCTGTTTTGCCTCTGTGTTCTGCCACTGAGTCTAACTGCTGCAAAAGGAGAAACGGGAAATGTTTACAAAGTTTCCTTAGAAAAAAACCCAACATGACATTAGCAGAATTAAATAGAGTAAAATATGCAAATTGCCTAGCTGGTCATGAAACACAGCAGGCACTCAACAGTGAACTCACTGGGCTATTGTGAAATCCTGCCCTGTGGCAGGCGCCATGGCACACAGCTTACACCCCATGTCTCAGTCTCTCCTCGGGAAGCTGTCCCGTGGCCCGTGTTAGAGACACAGCAAGCAGCAGACAGGCACTGCCCGCCGCATGCACAGCGACACTGCCAGGCCAGATCAGGCCAAGACCCCACACTTTGGAAGTGCTTAGGATGTCTCAGCCATAGATCGAATCCCCTTCTATGGGAGTTTGCTTGCTTTACCCCGTGCCATTAGCTTTTTGTTGTAGCTCAGCGTGGTCGCTTCGGCTCCAGCTTTCAGAGCTCCGTTCTCCAATGCATCTCTAACCTTGACAGATGTTTCTGGTGGCACCTGAGTCTTCACAAGGAGCCTGAGGCACAACAAAAGCTAAATGACCTGCCCAGCATCACACACGGAGTGGCAGAGCAGCCACTCAAGCCCAGGAGTGTGGCCTATCAGTCTAAGCGTCTCTAAGCCGAACTGACCCCACAACCAATGCCACTCATGACGGTGGGGACAGAGGTGACACATACTGCAGACAGGTACTGAGGCACGCTGATCTAGTCAAGCCCTGCTGACTCTCACTGCACAGATAAGGAAAGGGGAACTCCAAAAGCCTGCCCAAGGCCACCAGTCGGGCAAATGTTGAGAACAGATTGTGAAACAGTAAACCCCTCCTGCCACGTTCTGTGATCAGTAGTCACTGTAGTCTCTCCTCCAAATTGCCCCAACTGTTGCCTTGGCCCTGAGTTCCTGCCAATCAACTTGGTGTCTGGGTATTTAGCTGACTGTGGTCCAAAAGAGCCTACATCCTGAAGACCACCTTTATCCTGACCTCAACCAGGACTACAGTGCCAGGAAAGAGTGGGACCTCTGGTCTCTTTGGGATCTTTCCACCACAACAGGCCTGAATAATGGCCCTGTGCTGAGAACCATAAGTGATAAACCCATTTTTCTTTAACTGATGTTCAGGAAAAGAGGGTACCTCTCATGCAGGGTGGGCAGAGATGTGGGGGTTCATCTGTATTGTCAGTTTGACAGAAATAAACACCTAGGAAATACACTTTTGAGAGTGTCCATAGGGTACCTACCTATTCAGAGAAGATTAACTGTGGAAGGGGAGACCCATCCTGAGTGGGGGCAGCGCCATCCTACAAGACAGGATCCCAGGATACAAAATTGGGGAGGAAGTTAGCTGAGTGCCAGCATTCATCTTCCCCCACTTCCTAGTCCTCCCAGGTGTGAGTTAGCACCCTCGTGTTCCTGCTGAGAGCCTTCCCTGCCAGGACAAACCTTATCCCCTGAACTGGGAGCTAAAACATAATTTCCCTTCACTTGCGTTGTTTCTTCATACTGAGGAACAAAGTCACAAACACAGAACGCTTCCTGAAGGAGGAGAGATGTGACTCTTGCCTGCAGGACTGAGGCCGCAAAGCTCTGGTCCCAGTTCTGGGCTACTGGGTTCCTGGATGGGATGGGCCTGTGGAAGCGACTGACCTGAGGACTGATCAGGCCTGGGAGGTAGGTGCCATCACTTCAAGTGCTCATTGGGATTGTTAACTCCTAAAGAGGACATAAAACTGACTTATGAGCTGAAATCAGGTGTTCAGACATAAACACACCGTGGCCTATGATTGATTTGACTGGGTAAATAGCTTTTATAATTGGTATGTTTTTTATTAAATTTTAAAGGCTGCGTATTTATGTGAGGGGGACTGATACATGCTGAGACCAGCATGTTGGCACCCTCTATCCCTCACTGGCTCCCTGCTGGCCGAGATCCAGAACCATAAAGAATCTTTCTGTTGGCTGAGCCCTTGGGACCTGGAGGACCTGGGGAAAAGACAAGGAAGGATCATGGTCACTCAACTGCATAAGATGTCCAGGTCCATCCTAGACACGGGAGTGGCTCTCAAGAGGCTTAGGGCCGGGCAGTGGTGGCACACGCCTTTAATCCCAGCACTCGGGAGGCAGAGGCAGGCGAATCTCTGTGAGTTCGAGGCCAGCCTGGTCTACAAGAGCTAGTTCCAGGACAGGCTCTAAAAAAGCTGCAGAGAAACCCTGTCTCGAAAAACCAAAAAAAAAAAGAGGCTTAGGGAGAGAAAAGGGGGGTCAGAAGGTCTTCTTTTTCCTGATGAACACTTAAAATGTCAGATCCATGGATGCAGAGGGAGGCATGACTCTACCTGCCTCCTCTGTACACACCAGACCAGGCTGCTGGCCAGGGGAAGCATCACCAGGTCACAGGAGCTTTGGAAGACGTCGAAGTGCAGGGCCCTGGAATGTCTTGGCTCTCATTAGGAGCCATCTGAATGGTGAGCAAGGGTGCCAAGGTCCGGAGACCCCAAGTAGTCCTAATCAGAGAATTAGTGCCTCAGTTTCCCTATTTATAAAGCAGGTCAATGGTCTGCCTTTCAGGGTGTCAGAACCATGGTTGAAGGTATGAAGAGGAAGTCAAGTCCCCAATCTTCTCAGCTGCCTGCTTTATCTTATTTCCAGACAGCATCCCAAACTGAAATGTTTAGACATTGTGGGCAAGGAGCTCATTCTCCCACTGGAAGTGATATGCTCTGACCTGAGTCCCAGAGACAAGGAAAGGCAACTTAGCCAGACTCACACTGCATGTAGTTCCTTAGCTTCCAGGATGGAAAGAATTGAGGCTGACCAGGTTCAGAGCTCACTGTTCTCAGTGTGTGACCAGGATCAGTACCAGTGTGTAATCATAAACCAGCTCAGTGTGTGAGCATGGTCAGGCTCAGTATGTTGCCAGGATCAGGGACCAGTATGTAAGCATGGGCAGGTTCACTTGGCACCAGGATCAGGGACCAGTGTGTGAGCATGGGCAGGTTTAGTGTGTGAACATGGACAGAGTTCAGTGTGTGACCAGAGCCACACTCATTTAGTGAACAGAGTTGAGGCTCAGCATTAAGTTGTGGTGTTTTAAATGAGAATGGCATCCATGGGCTCATGTGTTTGGATGTGTGGTTCCCAATTGGTACAACTGTTTGGAAAGGATTAGGGGGTATGGCCTTGTTGAAAGGAGTGTACCATTGGAGGTAGGCTTTAAGAGGTTTCAGGACGTAAATCTATCTCTTTGTCTTCTACTTCCAGATCAAAATGTGAGCTCCCTGTTGCCGTGTCTTTTCCCACTACCCTGGACTCTAACCCTCTGAAACTGTAAGCCCGATTAGACACTTTCTTTTCTAAGTTGCTGTGCTGGCTAGTTTTATGTCAACTTGACACAAGATGTGGTCATCTGAGAGGAGGGAACCTGAAGTAAGAAAACACCCCCAGCATTGGCTCCAGCTACAGGAATACCTATAGGCATTTTTCTTAATTAGTGATTGATGTGGAAGGACCCAGCCCATTGTGGGTGGGGTCATCTCTGAGCTGGTGGTTCTGGGTTCTATAAGAAAGCAGGTTGAGCAAGGAAGTAGGTAGCACCCCTACGTGACCTCTGCATCAGCTCCTGCCTCCAGGTTCCTGCCTTGTTTGAGTTCCTGCCCTGACTTCCTTCAGTGATGGACTATGATGTAGAAGCATAAGCCAAATAAACCCTTTCCTCCCTACCTTACTTTGGGTCATGGGTGTTTCGTCACAGCAATAGTAACACTAGCTAGAACTGTTTTGTTGGTTGTGATTTTATCATGCCTTATCATAGTGACAGAGAAGTAAGACAAGAGCCAGGGCAAGGAATAAGCTTGTGCTGGGTCTCAAGATAAAGTCTTCAGCATTCCCAACCTCAGGACCAGGATCAGGGCTCAGTGTGAAGCAGAACCAAGGGTCTTGCATGATGAGGATCAGGGCTCAGCTTATAAACCTGTGAAACCCCATTCCCTACACGTGTCTCTCTGTAGTCTTGAGGCATTTGAGGAAAAAGAATTAGGAGGGAGACTCCTGTTTGAGACACCCAGCAAGGGACTAGTCGCCTCCCCTCCAGAGCAGGTGACCAAGGCCAGACCCCCTTGAGCTGATACTTGGGCAGAGATGCGGGGATAGATCTGCCTCTCCTACTTCCTCCTTATCCAGCTTCTGTCTAAGCTCCCACAAATTCCGCTAAGCTGGGCCTGAGCCTCGGCTACTCATGGGAGCTTTCCATCTAAGATTACAGCTGAGGCTCAACCTGGCTCCCACCTCCCTGTCTGGGCTGCAGATGGCACTAGAGCAGGGGAAAGGGTCCTATGTCTGGCACTGGAATTGACATGTGAAGCATTGGTTCCTCTATGAAAAAGACCTTTCCTCCCTTCTCACCTGCCAGCAGGTCACGGTTGGGGGAGGCAGCATGGACAGGAAGTGTAAAGAGGTGGCCACTCTCAACATCCAGTGTGAAATTCGGTGTCCAGCTGCTGTGTTCTGCAACCCTTAGGGGCCTGGTTATAATTAATCTCTGGTGGTCCCCTATAGTCCGAACTTCCACTGACCCTGTAGATGGCGAAGAGGAAGTGGTCTCAGTAGAGCCAAGACACTTCCCTGTGCCCCACAAATGACAAGTTGAAACTAGACCCTGAACTCTGAGCCTATTTGTTTGGGGTCTAGGCAGAGGAAAGAAACCTGGTAGTGGGTTCTAAGGATATCTCTATCAACCCTGAAGCTCCCCAAGGAGTGTGGATGTCAAGCCAGGATCTCAGGACTTGGGAGATAGAAACAGAGCAAACTGTAGCCAGTCTTATCTAGATCAGCTCTGGCTGACATCCCACCCCTCCCTGCTGTGCTGGGCACCACCACCCAAATTCTCACTCTTGATCTGCACAACTGGACAGCTGCTTGGCTACCCATAAGCCACCAGGCCACCCACCCTAGATCAGGATCTGACCTTCTCCTAAGACCCTTTCCAAGATGTCTTTGGACTCCCCATTCTGATCAGGGCACTGATCTCTCTGCACAAATGCCACTGACTGATGGCAGCACCTGTCACCACATTCTGTCCCCACACATGGAGCCAGCACGAGGGCATTGTCACACTGAGCATAGCTCTCTGCTAGGTGGCAGCTGGTCCAAGGCTACTGGGGGCTGCGGAGAGAATGGGCCAGGGTGCTCTGTCTGTGGTGGTTGGAATAAGAATGGCCTCCATAGGCTCATAGATTGAATGCTTAGTAGGGAGTGGCCCTACTTGACAGAAATTAGGAGGTGTGGCCTTGTTGGAAGAGGTGTGGCCTTGTTGGAGAAGGTATGGTCTTGTTGGAGGAGGTGTGGTCTTGTTGGAGGAGGTGTGGCCTTGTGGGAGGAGGTGTGGCCTTGTGGGAGGAGGTGTGTCACTGGGGATGGAATTTGGGATTTCAAGTACTCAAGCCAGGCCTAGTGTCTTTCTCTCTACTTGCTGTCTGCCAATCCAGATGTAGAACTCTCAATTAGCTCTCCAACATCATGTCTATCCATGTGCTGCGACGCTTCCCACAATGATAATAATAAACCTCTGAAACTGTAAACCAAGCCCAATCAAATGTCTTCCTTTAGAAGAGTTGTGGTCATGGTGTCTCTTCACTGCAACAGAACACTAAGACAATGTCCAAGGCCTACCTCTGAGTGGAAGAAGCTGGGCCTCACTCCAGAACCACCCAGTAAAGGAAATGGGAAGGGACGAGCCAGTGCCTGAGAGCTTACACTAGGCCCGGCAGTGGGCTTACCCAGGCGGAAGAGGCTTGTGACAGGAAGGGTCGTCAGAGGCAAGTAACATGATCAGGCCATCCTGAGGCAAAGGGAATGTCTGCAGGTCAGACATTCTGGAAAAGGGGTTCTAGAGGTCCAGAGGAGTGAGGCCAAGTTGGAGTGCTTGAGGTAATGGTAGACTGTAGATCAAATGAAGAGATGGGGTATTATCTTGCTGTAGAAGCACCCTCTGTCTATAGAGCAATGGACCACATTGAAGGGAAGTTATCGCAAAGTACTTCCACCGTAGCCTCCCCCAACTCTTGTCCTCCAGAGAGCTGCAGCCTTTCCTAAAGAGGGACTGGCCTAAGAAAGGTGATGCTGGCTCAGGCTCTCCTAGGGGTTGGAGTGCTGTCTGGAGCAGCTTGGTTCCCCTCTGAAACACCTCTACCAGAGAGGTAGAGGCATTCCGGGTCCAGAGTGCTGTTATGGAGATGCCAGGGCTCTGCCTCCAGCCCCCAGAGCTGTGAATGACACAGAACCCTGTTCTGACATCACTAGCAACCCTCCCCGAATACCCAGCACCTCCCAACCTGAGTCAGGCCACCACCACCTTGTGAGACTGGTGTGGGGGAGTCCTGCACCCCTCCACCTTCAATCCTTCCTACCAAGTCCTAGCATCCTTCCCAGTCTTCCCCGGCATATACTTCCCTCTGCTGAAACCCACCAAAACCAGTCAGGTTTTTGCTGTGGAATGTACGAATTCAGAAAGTGGCAAAGATGATACAAAATAGAATTTTGTCACCCAGCATCATCCTGGCTCTCTCCAACCTCAGCACACAGGAAACTCAAACCCACTGCAGAGCAGACCACAAGCCCCTAAGCCTTTTACCAGGTGTGTATGTGTATGTTTGTGTGTGTGTGTGTGCCTGTATATATGTGTATCTGTGTATGAGTGTACCTCTGTGGATGTATATGGCTGTGTCTATGTGTGTATATGTCTGTGTGGACCTGTATGTGTATGTATTCCTATGTACATGTGTATCTGTGTACATATGTTCCTGTGTATATATACAAGTACCTAAATGTACATGTGTGTCAGTATACATATGAGCCTCTTGTATATTTGTATCTATGTACTTATGTATGTATATGTATGTGTGTCTCTGTATCTGTGCCAATATGTATGTGTGTATCTCTAGGTATATGCCTATATGTGTATATACATGTGTTAATATGCATAATGCATATGTGCATCTCATGTTTGTCTATATGCATAATGTATATGTATGAATAATTTTGTTTCTGTATACATAGTATATACTTGTGTGTGTTTATATGTATCTATATGTATAAGATTGATGTCTTTATGCATAGCATCTATGTAAGTCTATACATGTAACATGTATCTATATATACCTATATGCATAGAATATATGTGTATCTATGTATGTGTCTATATGCATCATGTCTGTGTGTGTCTGTATGTATAGAATGTATCTATGTGTGTCTATATAGAATGTATTTGTGTGTCTATGTGTATCTTTATACTTAGTTTCTCTGTGCCTATATTCTGTGTGCACGCATTTGTGTGCAGTTCCTCCCTCACACTCTGCGAGCCACCATTACAGTAAGTAGCACAACCCCAAGGACCTGGCAAGCTTAGAGAGCTGCCCTCCACACTTATGCCCCTCCTCACCCGATCTCACCCCTGCAACCACTTGTCTGCCCTCATCTACATAATTTCATCATTCATAGAAAAGCTCTCAACTCCCTCAGTAAAATCTTCCATGGCAGTAGTCTTGAAGGCCGGCCAGAGTCCAGGACTCCAGAAGGAGCCCACAGACATGATTGAAGATCCCTTTAAGGGGCTGGAAGGGGATTTGGGGGACCCCAAAGTCTTGGTGCCTCCTGGTCTTAGCCCAGAGAGAGCAGTGTGATGTCCTATGTGGCTCTGAGTCAGGCCATGTTGGGAGGTGGTCAGACACGGCATGAGCATCTTCAGCTTTCAGGAAGCCCAGAGTTTCCCAGCACTACTACGTCGGTCCCATGCACATCACCAAACCCACAAAGGCTTTGCTTTAAACAAGCCATGACTCCATTCTGCAGAAGCAAGGAAACAGAAAGAGCTCTGGAGACCTGGAGGTAGATAGTCATGAAAGGGCAGAGTGGGGAAGGAACTCCCCAAGTGTAGATGGACAGGAGCAAGCTGGAGAGGAAACCAAACCCAGCGCTCACAGGAAGACTAGTGACAGATCTCCCAAGGGATGGGGCTGGAGTCACCTGGGTGTTCTCGTGTTGTTCTTCCTTGGTCTATTTTGGAAGTTGATGTGATGAAGAGGCCATGAGGGGTGAAGATAAAGCAAATTAAAGCATCTGAGGAATGGCAGGAGGCAGTGGGGCGTGGCCCCTCACAGAGAAAAAGGCTCGAAGCTGAGGCTCTGAAGCAGGCCGTCCTAGCCAGAAGAGGTGAGCAGGGCCAGAGCACTCACATACACTGGGAACCTCAGCCGGGGAGAGGCACCATCTTTGCATGCATGAATCCAACTGAAGCTTGGAAGAGAGGGAAACCTGAGCAGGGGCCTTGTGGTCCAGTGAGCCCCAAACCACTGCCAACCTTCTTATTTCCTGGGGCCTCAGTTTCCCCAATTGTACAGTGAAGTGACAAGATTGAAAACCCTTTGGAAGATGTTTAGCCTCATTTGGTAATGGTGTATGAGCAAGGACTGCTATGAGAACAGAGGCCCCAAAACCAAGAAATGCTAGAGACAGGAGAGGCTGCCCCCAGCAGCCCCATTCCTGCCTCTGAATGTGTACCAGCATTTCCCTAGGACAGCCAGCTTGCCTGTCTCAGTTCTCACTCTTGAGTACAGATATCCACATAACGAAGGTGCTGGAAGGGCCAGGAGCAACATCTTGAGCATCCAGGCTGCCCTCCCCATGTTCACTAGCATCCTCACACCCGCTTCCAAAGAAAAGTCACTAGCCCCCTACTGCAGCCAGCTTCTGGCGCACATCAGGTCACCAGGAGCTCCAGCCCTCTGCCACTGTGAGCATGGGCTGTATGTGGCTGCAGTGAGAGCCAGACAAGGTCCCGAGGCTGACCTCCATGGGTGCCCACAGGCTCCCCGCCTGTTTGTTCAACACAGAACCTGGCAGACGTGTTTTCTCTGGCTCCAGCCACCTTCGGGAGCCAAACTCAGTTGGTTTCTCATCTTTATTTTGGCAGGGGCAAAAAAAAAAAAAAAAAAACGTAATTTCTAATTTAAAATTTAAAAACACCACCACCCTCATCAACATTCACCAGGCTCAGATGGTGTTTGGGAAATTATCCTTGTCACTCTTGCACACACCGGCACACGGGCTGGCAGCAGGGATGGGCTCTCTTGCCTCGGCACGCCTAAACAGCGCCACTCTGTCTGCCGCTATTTACCTTGTGGGGCTGTGCTGTGCCGAGAGCCCTGGGCACTGTGAGAAGGGTCTGGGAAGGGTGGTAGATGCTGGGAAAGCAGGACAAGGAACAGACCTCCAATTCATCCCGGCCTCCCGGTCCAATTTGTTGGGTGATAGATAATAGCACCCAGGTGGGACAGCAATGTGACTGACTCCCTGAAGCTCACAAGATGGGTGGGGAGAGGTTAGAAAAGACCCCAAGTTAGAGGAGCAGATCAAGTAAGTATTTGCCCCAGGTGGACCCCATACCTGCTGGGCAACCCAGGGAACCACAGGCCCTCCCTTGCTCTTCAGTTCCCGCCTCTGTAGATCTTCAAAAATTTGGGCCTCCCAAAGTCATCCTGAGGCAGGCAGGCAGTCTGAGTACCTTGAACTTCCATCAAAGTTCAACCTGGTGAGTCGTCAGGGGGCCGCTCGCATCCTGTGCTTTGAGCGAGAAGAAGATCAGTCGGGTTGTCAGAGATGCTACTTGTGGGAGGCAGGGCTGACCTCCTCAAGTATGCACTTCCCAGCTGGAGAGACAGATGCTAAGAGAGGCAAACTCATCCCCACTTCCCTGCGTGTGTGTGTCAGGAGGAGAGACCCACATTCCAGGGCTGTGATTCTCTTCCGCTCTATGATGAGCCATATGAGAATCGGCTCCCCACAGCATGTTGAGGGGCTGCCAAGCACCAAGCTCTGGCTTCCATCTTTCAATTTGCAGGTGGAAACCAGATGCTGAGGGGCAAAGAGACTAACACAGACCAGAGATGTCCCTGTTATTCAGGTCTTCTCTTTATGCAGGGGAAAAACACAGAGGTGAAGAGTGCTTCTAGAGCTCCCGGCAGCCACCACCTCTACTCAGTTAGCCCAAAGGAAGTTTCTCGTTCTCCCTAACAGTGTGAGGCATGAATGTGTAGGAGGTATGGGCGGTGTGAGCACTGAATGTCTGTGAGTGTCTATAGTGAGAAGACTAAGTGTGTGAGGTGTGTGCAGTGTGAGGACTGGGTGTGTATGAGCTATGTGCGGCGTGAGGACTGTGTGTGTGAGTTGTGTGCAGTGTGAGGATTGAGTATGTATATGAGTTGTGTGCAGTGTGAGGATTGAGTGTATATATGAGTTGTGTGTAGTGTGAGGATTAAGTGTGTATATGAGTTGTGTGCAGTGTGAGGGTTGAGTGTGTTTATGAGTTGTGTGTAGTGTGAGGATTAAGTGTGTATATGAGTTGTGTGCAGTGTGAGGGTTGAGTGTATATATGAGTTGTGTGTAGTGTGAGGATTAAGTGTGTATATGAGTTGTGTGCAATGTGAGGGTTGAGTGTGTTTATGAGTTGTGTGTAGTGTGAGGATTGAGTGTGTATGAGTTGTGTGCAGTGTGAGGATTGAGTGTGTATGAGTTGTGTGCAGTGTGAGGATTGAGTGTGTATGAGTTGTGTGCAGTGTGAGGATCGAGTCTGTGAGTTGCATGCAGTGTGAGGCCTGAGTATCTACTGAGCTAGCAGTGACCTCAGCACTGATAGATCATCAAGGTAAGAGGTGAACAATTAGAAAATTACAGGGAGCTGAAGAGATGGCTCAGCAGTAGAGAACACTGGCTACTCTTCCAGAGGTGCCAGGTTCAATTCTTAGCACCACGTGGTGGCTCAAAACTATTTCCTGCAACTCCAGCCCCAGGGGATCCAGTTTCTTCTTCTGGTTTCTGTGGGCACCAGGCATACATATGGTACACAGACATGAATGCATGGAATATACTCATATACATAAAAGATAAAGTAAGAAAAGGTAAGGGAGTGCCAGAGTGTGAGGACTCAGACAATGATAGGATGGACGACGTGAATGGAATATCTGAGATTGGGCATGTGGGCTCTTCTCTTTGAGACGGATATTCAGGTTCCATGAAGCACTATCTTAGGTCCCAATCAATTGTTCCTTCTGACTTTTGAGTGTCAGCCTCCTTCTCTACCTAGATGAAAGGGTGGCTTCATCTGTCACTGAAGAGCAAGCCAACGTCCAGAGTCTTTGTGACTGGGAATCTCAGCAGAGCACTTTAATTGGTCCAGACTGGAGTTGGTGATTCTCTTCACCAATGAGCAACAGGCAATGAACAGGGCCAAGCGAGGATCAGCCACTGATACAGCACACACATGATTACAGAAGGAAGAACTTGGGGTCTCTCAGCTGCACCAGAGCCAGGATTCAAACACAGGTCTTGCACTCTTCTTCCTACCTACATAGATGCCAAAGTACTCAGCATTTTCCTACCCTCTGCTCAGCACCAAGCCCACAAGAAAAGCTTTGTGGGCTTTTCTTTGCCCTCCTCTGCCCTGAAGAATCCATTGCTGCTCTTACCTGAATATTGACCTGGGTATTGTCCCAGTTATCAGGCTCCCTGACTCCCAAACCATGAGCATCGACTGCCTCTGTGACCCAGAAGCTGCATTCACTCTGAAAGAGCCTGAAGGGTATCAGGAGTTGTGAACAAAGTGGCCTTAATCACGTTCCAATTTTATAGAAATCTCAGCTTCTTACCTTTAAGTGCAGAACCATGCCCACCTCTGGGGTTGTTGCCTGGAACCTAGCATGTGGCTCTCAGACGTGCAGGGCCCAATACCACAGCTGGCCCACGTATAAGCAGAGGATAGCGTCTGTGCAGATGCTGAGAGCTCTAGGCCCTGGGTGCTGTCCATGGAGACAGATGCTGAAATTTATCTTGGGCCTGCAATGGGAGGGTGAGGTGGGAGGGCTCAGGGCCCTCTGGCATGCAGACGCTGTAAACAGCTGCACTGTGTGCACAGGCACTTCCTAATTTCTGGCCTCTTCACCAAAGGGTCCAGATGTGCAGGCCCAGGAGGAGTGGGTCTTGGAGATAGGAGAAAGGACTCTTGGCCCAGTCTTCCTTAGAACTGCTTGTTTTGATGCAGAGCTTCATGAAGGAGAAGAAACCATCTCCTCTGGGTCTGTGGACAAGCCCTCCAGGAGGTACCTGCCTGTGCACCCTATGAGTCATATATCCCTGGAGAAATAGTAGCTCCTGCAATGCCATCTTGAAACTCAGCTAAGGTGGCAACCACATGTCGATGATCTCTAGTCCAGGAAGAAAAGCCAGTGGGTAATCCAAAGACATTCTCCACACAGATGCAAGGAGCATTGGAGGCCAGCAGCAGCCTTGGCATCATAACTCCTGGGAATTTTAAAGTGGTCTCTGTTTCTCTCTACCTGGGGTTCTCTACTCGCCTCTGTGTATGTGTTCATTCTCATAAGAGAAGAGGCCAGCCTTAGTCGTGGGCAATAGCAGCAACCGAATGACCCAATGACACCTTCTGCTCCTTCATGTCTTGCCATGGCTAACATCACACTATAATTTCCACATTCCTTGAGTCACCTCAAGCCTCAGCCTCACCACATCAGCAATGCCAGAAAAGACTTGGGCAAATGTCAAACTGGGGTCTCCTGCCCAGGTTTATCACTAAGGTGAGTCTCATGAGACTGCTTTCTCCGTCCGTCCGTCCCACCATCTGGATCCCAAATTGGACATTGGAGTAAGATTGTTACATGTAACTTTCTGTTGAGTACCTGAAAAAAGTGCCCCAACATCTCCCAAGGCATCCCACATAACAAGTGAGGACCTGGGGTCCCCGTGACGATGAGAGTCAACAGTTCTGTCTGCTTCTCAGGAGGGACCCCACATATCCACCATCTCTTGGAGGTACCTGGCTGCACCAGGCCAGATTAGTCGTCACAGAGATGGATTCTTGGGACTATAGCTAGGACAGCTAAGATACAAAGATGGGGGGTGGGGGGAGTTAGGAAGACAACCAAGCCTTCCTGGGAGCTGTCCACAGGGACAGGTGCTGAAATCCCAATCCCTCCAATACTGGGACAGAGACAAGGCCAAATAATTTTGTGGATGAAAAATGAAAGAAATAGGAAGCTAGAAAGAAAGCTCAGTTGGCAAAGTGCTTGTACTTTCAAGCACTAGAATCTAAGTTTGACCCCAGAACCCATATTTTTAAAAAAAGCAGACATGAATGTACCTGTTTGTAATCTCAACACTAGGAAGGCAGAGACAGACAGATCCCTGGGACTTGCTGCCTGCCCTTTACAGAGAGCTCTGGGTCAATGTGAGACCCTGTCTCAAAAAGCAAGATGTATGATACCTGTGGACTAATACTCAGGCTTGACTTCTGACCTCTCTATCACAAGAACATATATGTATATGTGCATCGGCACATGCACGTACACCACATGAACTTCCACACACATGTGCACACACATACAAAAAGAAAGAGGTGATCACATATACTGACCTTATTTCTGCTCTAAATATGAGTCTTCTATAAGAAAATTAGATGTCCCCAAACTCTCTGGCTACTCAGTCCTCTGATTTGCATTGCCCTAATTTCACTTGTATTTATCCTCTATTGGGCACTAAGCTCTTGTTCCCACTTCTTGGATTATCCTCTTAGCCTCGTTGTCAAAGCCCCGCTGCTTCTGGAAGGCCAGATCTCAGCTAAGAAGGCAAAAAAATGCAATGTTGAGCACAGCAAGCAGGGTCGGCACAGCACAAGTTGGAGAACCAGAAGGACCAGAGAGCTAGGTACCTGGAACAATGTCACCCAGCCAGATGTTACCTACAGACTGGGCCATGGTACAACAGGAAGGGAGGGGACAGGTGATGCTTGCAGTGTCTGCAGTTGAAATGGTGGTGTGCAGCTCATTGCTGTCCACAACAAACATGGGAAGGACTATGTATGATGCTTAAGCCTCAAGCAAGTGCCTGGCTCCAGATGAGAGCCATCTTTGATGCCCAGGGGAAGCAGCATCTTATTCAGCAGCCTTGATCAATGTCTTTTCTGTGTAGGCATACTACACCCTCCCCACAGAAGTCTCTCAACAGCCACACTGGACATGTGGCCTGCCACCTTCTACACTGGCCCATAGGTGCCCAAGGGTAGAATCATAGCAGATGCTCTCACCTTCAGGACTTAGGACATAGCAAACACATAACATTTTTTAAATGTTGAGCAGCATTATCAGAAGATGGTATTTTTGAGTAAATGTCAAACAAGAGCTTCGCCATCAATAGGCCAAGTTCAAGGCATGCACCTGTCTTCACTAAGGCCCCAGCATGGTGGAGACATTGTCTGTCTCCTTTGTCTGCCATGAAGGTGGTGGCCATGGCACAGACATCTTTTTCCCTCTTGGCACTGTCCTGAGAAAAACAGGAAGTGACAGATGTGCATAGCTTTGCCACGGCCAGTGTATGTGTGGATGGTGTTTCTTTTCCAAAGCAACACATGTCAAGGAGAATGGAGCCTTATAAGGTGCAGGAACTCAGACCTAGAGGCCAGAATGAGATCATTGTACTACAACAGGCACAACAAGCTGCTGGCCCAATACCGGTTGAGTCAGCTTGGATAGAAGAGAAAATTTTAGTGAGTTGAATTGGTAGCAAGATTGGGTTAAAAGACAAAATTCTGGCATGGGGACAATTGAAATGAATTGAAGGAATTGAATTTAGTCCCGCTGGAGAAAGGAAATAGGATTGAATAGGAGGGGGCTAATAGAACAGAATTAGGATGGACTGAATTGGTGCTATTTGTTTTGAATTGAAAATTACATGGAAAATGACCAGGAGTTGAGTTGGGGTGTGAGCTGAGCTGGAGAGAAGGAGCTGAGAGGATCTGGGGTGAGTGAGATAAATTGAGTTGAGCTGAGCTTTGGAATAAGAGATGATGGTGTCAGTTAAATTTGCCCAACGTCGGGCAAGCCTCCCACCCAATGTTCCCCAGCAGAAGTGTGTTTGTGCTCTGGATCTGGAAGTTCAAAGAGCTTCTTGAAGCACCTACTATGTGCAGAAACTGGAGGCTTGTACCTGACCCAAGAGTGTTCAAGCTTAACCTCTTGTCAGTTCCAAGGTCCTGAGATCAAGCCCTGGAGAGGAGCAGCAGGGCCACCTGGAGAAGCTCATCCCTAGAGGAACAGTGGAGCCACCTAAAGAAGCTTGACTCCCAAGAGGCGCAGCGAGGCCATCCAGAGATGTGCAAGTCCCTACAGCAGCATCAGGACCACATGGAGAAGCTCGAGTCCTGAACCTTGGAAGAAGAGGAGTCCACCCTCCTGCCCTCTGTTGGTTTCCTTGCTTTGAGTCATAGTGAGAATGCCGCCCTTAGGACAGGTCACAGGGATGACAGGATGTCAGGTTGTGAGGCACAGGCTCTGAATCTCCTCTGTCTCTTGTTTTTTCTCACCTTCAAAAGGGGGAAAGTAGTAGTTCCTTCAGAATAGTACCTTATAGCCTAGGAAACCAGTTTCTTCTCTCATTATTGGCAACACTGTTGGGAAATTGTTTCTAGATCTTTAACTTAAGTTCTCAAGACACCCAGGATTTGTAGAAGCTGCTTTGAGAGGATTTGGCCATCTTATGGAGGTTGGTGACCCAGTACCACAGTCATGTTGAGCCATCAGGCCCTGCATTTCCTTACACAGCCATCGCTGTTTCTCCATAGTAGCTCTGACCCCTAGCAAACGAAGCACTTTCAAACTTTCTCAGATGCCCATGTGCCTTCATTTTGCAGCAACTGCAGCCCTCCCTACTGGGCTTGACACCACAGATACCACCTCCGGACAGGCCTCTTGTGATCCTGGGCACAACCAGCAGCACCCCATGCACCTTTGGTCCCTTCTACCAGGGCTACCTGCCATGTCCACTTTCTCGAGTTCTCCAAACCCATACCCCCACAGACAGGCTGAGATGTCACCCCAAAGTTCAAAGCAGAAGACAGAATGCACATCCTGGAATCGGGGCACCCAGCTCACCAACATGGGGCTCTTTTTGGGGACTTCATCTCCTAGTCTGATCCTGTTGGAAACCCTTCAAGGACTTTGGGCAACTTGTCTGAGTACACAGTATAACCATATTGAGAATTTGCCCGGGACAGCAAGCACCATCCAGAGACAACTCGCCAGCTGCCTCTGAGTGCTTTTGTCTTTTCTGTTAGTTTCTCCAACTTGTGTTGAGTCTAAGGATGTCTCATCAATTAGTTCAAGAACACCTTAGCCTTGTTTTCATGTCACCAAACATGGGCAACTTCACATAAGGCTCCTCCTACCCTCCAGGGGAGCCATCTCAGTGGCCTGCCTGCCTTCCAGGTTTTTGTCATTGTTGTCTGTTTACTGGAGAGAAGATGAGGCAACAGGAGCTGGGGTGCACTTCTCTTTCCAAGTGGCAAGGGTTCTCTCGGCCTCTCCACACCCACTCAGGGCTGATCTAGGCATGAGTGGAGCGTGGAGGGCAGCGCCCCTGTTCTGAGGACTTTGGGAGCCAAAGCTTCATGTGAACCCATCAGAACCCCAACAATTAGCTGGCATCCTGCCCTTAACCTTAACCCTGCTGAGCCTTGGTGTTCTTGTCTTTTAAATGAGAATAGGAGCAAACGCTGCTGTGGGAAGGGGAGAATTGGCGCATGGTTAAATGAGTAGATACACAGGACCTGCTTGCTGCACATCCTGGGATGGCCACTGAATTTAGGGTGACAATAATAATGGGTCACTGGAGCTGGAGAGATGGCTCAGTGACTAAGAACACTGGATGCTCTTCCAGAGGACGAGGGTTCAATTCCCAGCACCCACATGGCAGCTCACAAACGTCTGTAGCTCCCGTTTCAGGGGATCCTACACGATTTCTTGCCCTCCACAGGCACCAAGTAAACACATGGTACAGTGACATACACACATCCAAAATATCATACACTTAAAAAATTTACAACAATAATTGAAGTAATAGTTTTAGCATAATGAGTGGGAGAATGAATGAATGGCAAAGCATTGTTAGCCCTGCCCCCAACCCAAACTCTGCCTGTCTGTGGCACTGGCATGGCTCTTCCCTTGGTGACCTTCCGCTCTTGAAAACAGCCTGAACTTCACAGCCTTGTGTGCTCTCCCACATCCTCTGACAAAGTTGAGAAGCTCTTTCTTTAATAAAGAAATTAAGCCTCGCCTGTCACACTTGCTGCAGATGTCTTTTCTGGGCTGCGCAGCCCGGGCCTTTGGCTTTGGCAGTTTCATCTGACACGCACAAGATTTTCATTCCGATGCAGCCAAGCCTGTCCATATTTTCTCTCCCAATTCCTTGTATTAGTTCTAAACTTAGGAAAGCTGCTCTCTCCCGAGGCGGGATGAATATTAAATTCTACTTAATTCTCACTTTTCTGGGTCCCCCCCTTTTTTTTAAATAGACTTAACGCTAATCCAGATGGAATTCAGTTCCACGGTGGGAGTGGGAGGGTTCCAGTGGGCTGAGTACTTGCAGGGGAGGAACAGCCTCTTCACACCCGTCACAGAGCAGACCCCAGCAGGAAGCCTGAGCCCACACCCAACTCCAGCAGGAGATTCGGTGCCTCTGCCCACAGCCTGCACAGACTGAAGAGGGAGCACCTCTGCCCATAGTCTTAGCCAGAACAGAGCAGGAGGCTCAGACACCTGAATGATTAGAGGTGAACTGTGGGGGAAGGGGGGGAAGGGTACCTGCAGGTCCTGGGTACAGGACAAGAAGTGCTGGGAGTCAGGCTTGCATTTTAGGGACAGCCCTCCCTCAGCATCCCCTCACCAGCTAGATTCTCCAGTGACAGTGAACAGAACCTATACTCCACTATCTAGTAGCTCCTCTACTACCCAGGCTGCTGGCTGTTGGCTGCCGCATTCCTCCCTTGGACAAGCAGAAAACAAAACCCTTAGAAACAATACCCGTGGGGGTCAGCAAGAAGCCCAGAGATGACACTGAGACTATCCTGATGCCCATGTCCAGCCTGGGTCCTATCCTCCAGAGAAGCCTCTCTGTAACATGTAGCTTCATGCCTCCGAGGGTAACTGCTGGGGAAAAAGAGACAGTTACCTGTTCTGGAAGCTCCATTGTGTCTTTCTGTTGGCATTCTGAGAAGGAAATCTCTGAAAGTTCTACTCTTGACACTCCTTGCTGACCGTGTGTCTCTTAGCGCTCTGTGTCTGGTGACAGGTGTCCAGCATATGACTGCTGAGAGACAGGATCCTTACACTGGCTGGGGGTGACCTCTCCTGACACCCCTTCGTGGGTGTTCATGAAGAATTCCATGTGGGTGTGGAAGCATAGCCTGGGTACAGTGACTCTCACAGTGCTGGCTAGCACACAGCAACCTTCTTCACCTGCCTGTAGAGATCACAGAACCGTCTGCCTTGCTTCGCTGGCCTTCCTGCACCCAGCAAAGTCCTTGGTCTTCACCATGGTGACCTCAATCAGGGTTCACCTGGAGCCTCTGACTTAGATTCCATCCTATAGCCTACATGGGTGGGATCAGGTTTGGAGCAGTTAGTTAAAAGACCAGTCTGGGGTGCACTGCCCAGGAATCAGAAGCCAGGCTATGAAAATGAGTCAACTTCTTCATCCCTGTGAGACAAGCTTGGCAGGACCAACGAACCAAAGCACACAGAGAAAGGACTTGCCATGTAGAAAACCACCAGGCTGGGCTCCAAAGGTATGGACATGTGCATTGGACCCCAGCATGGCCACATGGGCCTGAACAAAGACAAAAGATGACACCTGCTTTAGAGGCCTCAGAGTCTAATGAGGGGATGGGTGCTGGTCAACAAGAACGAGTGCGCAGGGGTGGAAGTGTCATGGAGGCAAGAACGGGACCTGCGTAAAGCAATGGTCGTGTAGGTTCAGTGGGACACCATGGCAGCAATAGCCTTTGATGCTTGGTGAGTGTCCCTCAGTTGCTGGATGAGGTTTTTTTTTTTTTCTCTTTTTTTTTCCACAGGACCTCCAAAAATTCTTATACACAGATTACTATTACTGGATGTGTTTTTGAATCATCCCTAGGCCGTGAACTCCAGAGGTCTTGTTCTCGATATGGTCCTGCCAGGTAAGGGCCTGGCACTGTGGTGTGCAGGACAACTGTCTTCCTCAATGAATGGATGAGCAGCCAGCAAATGTGCCCTGGAGTACTGGTTCTTACAGTGCAGAAGTCTGTGAGGATATGTACCCCTGGGTGTGACTACTCCCCAGAGTCAGGAGTCCTGTTCCTCTGGGCGGAGTCACTTGGAGTTCAAGGATAGGATTATCTCCCAGATGTCAGTCTCTTTGCCTCCCTGATGTGTCTCACTTTGGGGTCTGTAGCAAGTGTCACCGCTCTAGAGAAACATGTGCTAGGATCCTGGAGGCCCCACTCCACACACACCATGCGTGGCTAGAGTTGCCCAGGTGGGCTGTCCTTCATCTGTGAGTCAGTCTTCCCTCTGTGGATGCCCTGGACACCGCTTACAGCACCCCCGCGGCTTCCCTCATCCTGAGAGCTTCAGCCCATCTGCACCCATGAGGACAGGGAATGTGGGGAGAACAAAGAGCCAGCAGATGGCGGAGGCCTGAAGCGTTTCCATCAGTGTCGCAGAGGGACCTGGAGACACGGCCTATGCGGAAATCCTCTTTCTTCTCTGAGTTTCACCTGTAACATCAGCAAATTTGCCTCTGAAAAATAAAGGCGCCTCTCAGCTGATTCAGCCCAGCAATTCCTGCTCAAAGGCTGGGAGCCAGTCCAGAGCCCCGGGGAGCTTATGTGTGCTTTCCATTTCTAAGTTAGGGCTGCTTGTACAGCCAGAAGTTGGTTCATCTACACCCCCAACCAGTATCAAGCCCAGACCCACCAGGATGCCAGGGAGAAAAGGAAGGAGGGAGGGTGGGAGAGAGCAGCAGAGTCTGAGCCCATGCTGCAAAGGGCATGGAAAGAAAGAGCAGGAGGCTGGCTTGAAACAGGCATGGGACCCCTGAGCTGTGAGCTGCCTGGCTTCAGGGAAAAGGCAGCAGGTGCAGAGACCCTGAGACAAGAAGAGCTTGGGAAAATTTTCTGATCAGGTCTGGATAACATGAAGCCACGAACTGCATTCAGGACATTTGCAGAGGGGAAACATGGCTCACAGATGAAGGGTAGCCCACCTGGGTAACTCTAGCCACCCATGTGGTGTGTGGACCAGGGCCTCCAGCATCATCTACCAGGGCCACATCAGCTACATGCAGCCGGTCCTCTGCTAGACCGCTGCACTTTCCTGACCTCCAGCTCAGCTTCTGGGCCTCTTACTCCTCATATCTCCCAAAGGCATATGTTTGAGTATGATTCACCTCTGCTCAAAGCTCCCCCATGGGTCCCATGGACTCAGCTACCAAGAGCTACACAACATGATTTCCAGCATCCCTCTCCAACACCCCACGCACGGAGTCCACGCTCCTCCTCTTCGGGACCTGTGCCTAGGCTGTGCCCTCGGCCTGGCTCACCTTTCTTATTTTCCTTTTTCTTCCTTCCTCTTTTCTCTCTCTCTCTGTGTGCATGTTAGTGTGTGTGTACACCAATGGACACGTGTGGGTGCACACACATGTATGTGTTGATGGGGATGAAAGCCAGAGGTAATCTCAGTATCTTCTTCAGACACCATCCACCTTCTTTTTTGAGACAGGGTCTCTGGCTGTCCTGAAGCTCAGCTCACAGGTTAGGCTACATCGGCTTGCCAGTGAGCCCCGTGGAGCTGCCTGTCTCTGCTAGGAACAGTGTTGAGGTTCCAAACAAGCCTCTTCATGACCCAGTTTTTACATAGGTTCTGACTCAGATCCCCATGCTTGCACAGAAAACATTTAACCAACTCAGCTAGGTCCCCAATCCCTTTGTCTCCTCCAGATCACCACCCAAGTCCACAGCCCTGAGGGGCCTCATCTGCTCTCCTAATCAGCTCAGACCCTACCTTAAGATCCATAAATCACCTTCACAATCTCATGGGATTGCCACAGCCACCACTTTAACCTGCCCCACTAGATGCTGGCCGGGAGCTCCTGGAGGAGTATGGCCCACCGCTTCTGTTCATGGAGTCCTGGGCCTCTCCCGATGGCTGTGTAGCAGGCACAGCACTGTTGATGAGCTGTGAGAAGAATTCTCACAGTAAGCGAATGTCATTTAACAGGCAAGATAAGGCCGACTCAGGGTTCAGTCTGGGATAGGCAGGTGGAAGATGAATATCTGCCCAGCAGCCTAGAGAGGGGCCCCTGGGAGCTGAGACGCTGGGTGATTCAAACTGCTTCCTTTTACTTCCCAGGCTTTGAACTAAACAGACCATGATCAAAAACCCACCACAGCAAGCAAAAAGTGCTGACCTAAGTACTTCTGAGGCGAGTAGAGTCTGGGAAGCAAAAGGCAAGAGGAACTGTGTGTATGCACGAGCTGACACAGCACTGCAGCATGCGGGTGGGCCAGCCACACCTCCGCTCCTGTTGGTGCCCCAGAGATGACCCCTGGGATGGAGAGCTAGGGAGATGCCTACTGGTGAGGGAGGTCAGAGACAACCAATGACGGGCTGGAATAGTCCATGTGGCAATGGAGTGAGGTGGTGGGACCTCAGATCGGCATGGGGAGAATGGTCTAGATGTGTGCACGGCTGAATGCACACACCTCCTGGACCTGTGAATTGAAGCATCCAACAACAGTGCCACCTCAGCCGCAGCAAGCAGCCCAGCATCCAAGTCTTGTTTCCAGAAAAGTCTCCAATGAGAGGCAGTAAGGCCCCTTGGGACATGGTTAAGAATGAGCTGGGTAAGAGGTAGACAAGTTGAGCCTGGGGTACCATGTAGCCAGAATATAGGGGAGAGCTGATGTGACAGGGCCCATGGGGGCTCACAGGTGCCATCGGAAAAGAGAAGTATGAGGTCCATAATATGCATACTGACTCCATGTATGCTTACATGAATGGCAAGAAAGATATCTGGGAAAAAAAAAAAAGATGGATGGATGGCTGAGTGGCCTCCTTGATGTGATACATGCCTCCCATTCCTCGAGTATGGGGCATGCATAGGATGTCTTCCCAAATTACTGTGTAGAAAATGGATAGGGAGAATGACACAGCACAGACACCTAATATTTGTCACCAGAGCCTAAAGTCAGCATCCACAGAGATAAGTCGTATGAACAGGAGGATGTCATGAGCCCCTTACCCCTGGAGATCCCCCCCCCCCAGGGACACATTTGACAACTTGAAGTTCCACAAGAGATCTGGTGGCTGGGCAAGGCGGGTAGGAGAAGGGCCCCGCCATGAAAAGCCTCATCCTGAGACCCAGCAGGAAGTCACTGCCAGCAAAGAAAATGGAATGGCAGATGAAGTTAGTTGATGGGCCGTGTGTCAGTGCTTCACAGTTCTGACGCTTGCACCATAGCCACACGCTCACAGAAAAGGGGGGCCTCCTGGGAGTGCCACCCTCGCTGAATCCTCTCTTTCTATCTAAAACTGCTACCAGAACATTTGTTTTAACCCATAATGAACTATATCATTATGAACTGAGTAAGGAAGCGTAGCAAGCCAGAACCTGACATTCAGAGTCACGTGGGATACCTGACACCCAGAGTGCGGAAGAAACCCTGAACAGTTGGGTGGTTGCAGCTGACATGTTCTTGTGCTGCGCAGGAGCATCTCTGGCTGTGTCACCCGCACAGAGACCAGAGCGTGGGAAGGGTACACAGCTCCACACGTTGGCTAACTGGGTAGCTCCCAACACATCCAGTGGAGGGACTGAGAGTTGGCACAAAAATGCTGCTGTCCGAGACAGGCTCTCTCCCCCGCCCCTTGTCTGGACTGCCTCTCTCCCTGTCTATCTTTTCTGCAGACGCCAGGTGTGTCTGGGGACAGTCGGCTGTGTGGTCTCAAGAGGCCCAGGTGTGCCTTGAAGGAGAGCTTTCCTACTATCAAGTAGCCCAGTGTCCCTGTCAACAGAGCAAGGGACAACATGGAGGCCGGCCATGTCAGTACCTTAACAGCCAGCCCGGGCTAGACAAGGAAGGTGTGCAAAAGGACGGTGAACAAGTGACTGAGAGCAGGTGTGTAAGTGACTAGCAAGTGAGTAAGTAAACAGGTGAGTGTGAGTGAGTGTGTGAGTGAACAATGGGTGAGTGGGGGAGTTGTGAATGACCAAGGGAGTGTGAGCTGACGAGCAAGTTAGTAGCTGAATGAGGGTGTCAGCGGGTGAGGAGTGGAGGAGTAAGTAAATGGATGAAGGGGTGAATGAATGAATGAGTGAGTGAGTGATAATGGGGGAGTGAACGAGCCCCGCAGGCACGGATCCACCCTGCCCCGTGTGCTTGTCTGGGCTCTTGTGTTTTCTAGATGTGTGGTCACAAGGATTCTCCAGGCTTCTCTGGTTCTGTTTCCTTACCCACAGCCAGGGCTGAGCAGGTGTCACTAGACATTTGCTGCAGTACACCCTGCCAGGGTGGCAGGGCATCTATAAGAGACTCTCACTGATACCCAAGTCCACCAACCCCAGGGGAGGCACAGAGATGGAGTGAGCTGGAAATATGCTGCTTGAGGAACAAGATGGTTGATGGAAAGACAAGCCACGTGGGTCAGGGGCAAACTTCACCTGTACTCTTTGCTGGGTCTCCAGCATCTGTGATGGCAACACTTCCTTTCTGCTGTGGACCTCAGTATCCTGACTTGTGAGGCTATGATCAACACTAAATTTGCCCTGCAATGGTCACCCTGGTGTCCCCTCCAACTGACGTTCCTGCTAGCATCTCATGGCAGAGGCTGAAAGTGCCACATGCCCCTACTTCCCTGCCCAGTCCCTGCCTGTCCTCAGCCTGCTGAGAGACATACTTAGGAGCTGATATGTCTCCAAAAGGTACAGTGCAGCCCTGGGGCAAGAAAGCCAGACCTCAGTGCCCACACGAGTTGTGCCGGGAGAAACTAGGGCAAAGGCAAAAATGGGCTCAGGACTTGGTACTCACTACTGGACTTGAGCTGAGGCCAACTCTTCCCTCACCTGGGACTCCGTTCTTCTAACAGTAATGCCTGAAGGGATTGTCTCTCAGTCCACTGACTTCAGAATTCTCATGGATGGGTAGAAGAGGGATCCATGTCTGCATCTGGGGCAGCAGGTTGGATCCCTCTGTGCTGTGGAGTCAGGCTGAGGCAGCACAGACCACAGCTGAAGGGTCCAGCCTGCCCGAGCAGCTCACCAAAATCCTCTAAACCAGTGGTTCTCGACCTTCCTAATGCTACAACCCTTTAATACAGTCCTTCATGTTGTGGTGACCCCACCCGTAAAATCATTTTGTCACTACCTCATAACTGTAATCTTGCTACTGTTATGAATCATAATATAAATATCTGCCACCAAAGGGGTCGTGACCCACAGGTTGAGAATCGCTGCTCTGAACACATTGGTCCATCTCAGTGCACAGCTCTGGACTCAGGACAGGCAGGATTAACTCAGCTGCTCCCCTCCCTGACCCCAGGCAGAGGAGGGGCAAGGGCTGCCCACTGGCAGATCATTTCACAAGGGTCCTTCAGTCACGGGAGAGCAAGTCCAGAGGAGGAGGGAATGGATTCTTCACGTGTGTGTTTTTTTATGTCACCAGGAACTTGTAGTGAGCAGTGTCTCCCAGATCCATATCCACCCAGAATCCTGGAAGGAAATCCTGTTTGGGAATGGGGTATTTGCTTAGAAGAGTTAACGGCATTGAAACAAAGCTATCTTGGATCTATAGAGCACCTGGATCCAATGATTGAAAGCCTCATAAGAGAAATCCCAAGGGTCCAGGCTCAGGGACATAGGTAACCATGGGAAGTCACATATAGAAGCTGGGGTAGAGCCCAGGACAGAACATTTGTCTACCATACTTAACCCCTGGCCTTGATCTCCAGCACCATAAAAAAACAGGCAGAAAACTCGGAGAGAGCAATCAGAAAGTGCCACTGTCTACGTGAACACACCCAGTTGAGTGACTAACAACTGTTCAAGAAATGTCACAGACAACCTTCCTTCCTGCAGGGTGAGTCGGAGGCGTTCTGGAGACAAGGTACCGCCTTCAGTACCAAGTGCAGAAGAATGGCTTTAAAAATATAAAAATAACACTTTTATGGTTATTAAGGTAATAAGCATTGACTGCAGAAAACATCAAATAAAGAACGGAGATGATGCCTAAAGGACTGAGGACGTGAAGAGAAACTGCTGACGAGCTTGTCCACTGGAGCCATTAACGTCCTGGTAAACAGGATGTTAAGATGCGCGTTATTCTCGCTCGGAGCTGGCGGCCTAGTGTGGAGACATTCCGCAGAATGGCCCCGCTTGGACTCCCAGCCTAGGGTCTGCATTCCTGTGCAATAATGTGCTCTGCAGGCATCTTTCCACCCCAGTAAGTGCCGTCCACCTGCCCCGCCGCTGCCAATGTACATCCTGCAGAAGGGCTGACCTCCATCGGGACACCTGCTGCATGGACGGGACACTGTTCCAGATATGTGTTAGACTGCAGGTAATGAAGAGGTCATCCATGATTTAACAGGTACCCTAAATCCAACATGCTCCTGTCAGGTGAACGAGAGGGACCTGGGCCCTGTGATACAATGCGTGGAAAGACACCAGAGAAGGCTGGAGGGAAACAGGCAAGGACTGCAGTATGGCCTGATTAGAGAGCCCTTGCCTGCCATCCCCAGCATGGGAGAGAGGTGCACAAAACCTGTATGAGGTTGAGACCATAAACAGTCAGCCATTGGTGGGGTGGGGCTCACGAGACCCCACTCCAGCTGAAGAACTGTTGGTAATCAGTGACCTCTGCAGAAGGAGGGTCATTTTCTTCAGTGGGGTAGCCACTGGCAAGTTGGCCATGCTCCAAAAAACAATTACTCCCATGCTCAATGTGTGCCACCCTAATTAAAACTCAGGGGGTCTCTTTTAAAAAGGCATGAAAGTAAGAGGAAGACTTATTGGAGGAAGTGGGAGGGAATAAGAAGGTAATGAAGGTAAACATGACCAAATATATTATACACATGCATGAAACTGTCAATACTTTTAATTATTTTTTAAAGAATAAGGTTGTATAAAGTTCATTCATCCACCAGATGACTCTCAGTCCATTATTTCCTGGAAGAGAACCACTGCACTGAAAGTTGAGCATCTTAAAGTCCCCAGCAATGAGGGGCTAATGTTTGCCTTCTAGGAAGACAGCCTTAACATCCCCCAAACCCCAACAGTAGGCTTTCTGCCCTTACCAGTCCCTGCACCCCATCTGGCCTAAGCAGCCTGAAGCAGACCCCATATTTGCTCTGATGCTGAGGGGAGCAAACATGGACAGGACACTATACATACAGGAATTATGTACCACTGGCTGTCCTCACCCCCTTCTGGGGGACTGAGTGCCCGGGTTCTAATCTTCTGTTCTTGAGTTTATTTATCAGACATCATTTAGAGAGCTTGCAGTGATGTGACAGGCAGGGTGAAGACCAGGAATAAAAGAGTCCCAGTTTGACCAACCATATAGGGTCCACATTCTCAGAGGAAAGTGGGCATTGCGTGTACACACACAGACACACAGACACACACACACATACACACTTATGTCCACACATGGATATGCACCCACATATGTAAACTCACATACATGAAGACAGATGTCTTAATTAGGGTTTCTATTGCTGTAATTTTAAAAAAAATGACCAAATACAACTTGGAGAGGAAAGGATTTATTTCGTTTGTGTATCCTGGGTCATAGTCCACTGAGGAAAGCCAAGACAGGAACAAGAGACAGAACCACAGCAGAAAAGCTTGGAAGAAGGTTGTTTGCTTACTGGCTTGCTCCTGTATTTTACTCAGCATGCATTTGATACCATTCAGGGCCGTAGCCCAGGGCAGGCAGCTCCCCCAAGTAGACTGGACCTTCCCATACATAATGAAGAAAATTCCCTAGAGACTTGCACATAGGCAATCCGATGCAGGCATCTTTTTCTCAAATGAAGCTCTTCTCTGATAACTTTGACTTGCATCAAGTTGACAAAAAGAAAAAGCCATGACAACAGGTGAACTTGGGAGCTAAAGAAGGCACAGAGTGGCAAAAGACAAACAGCACAGGCAGGCCCATCAAACCCCTGGGTCCAAAGCACACAGCCCAGAGACTGAAGAATCCACGCATGGAGTTTGAATTCTCACCCTGGCGTCTCACACACAAGCACCTAACAGAGAAACCCCGGCATCCTCAACATTACAGTGAGGAAACTGAGGCACAGAGGGGCAACACACTTTGTCAGGGAACATAGAGCCAAGATCCGGGATGACTCTGGGCATTGTGGTCAGCAGGAGATGAGGAACATCGGCATAGCTACCCAACAGGAAGCAGGAAACGGCACACCTGAGGTATACAGTGGGATGTGAGAGGAAATCAAGACTCTGGGAAACCCTGCTGGTACCTCAGTTTCCCCATCTATAAAGGAGAATTGTCCTTCCATCACACTATCAGAAGACTCCATCAGGTTAATGGATGAGAAAAGGGTTTGGAGCATGCCTTTGATCTGGGCATTCTGGAGGTAGAGGCAGGCAGATCTCTGAGTTCAAGGCCAACATGGTCTACAGAGTGAGTTCCAAGAGAGCCAAGACTATACAGAGAGACCCCGTCTCAAAAAGGAAAAGATTTGGCAGGGACACAGGGAACAAACGTCAGATGTTATAATTTTTTCTGTCTACCATGAGCTGAGAAGCAGTGAGGGGTTCCAGGAACAGTCACTGCTGACGAGAAGAGAGGGCCGAATGAGGTACTCTGTGCCGAGCTGTAAGAGCGCCACTCTTCAGGGATTTCACAGTGGCATCCCTGTGGGTACCATTGCCAGGATTACTGGAATGGAATGTTATGGCCTCATAGGGGAACATCCCAAGGATGAGGATGGACACAGTGGGTCCTTGGTGGTTGATGCTTGAAAGATGACTGTGTAGATGGGAGCAAAAAGTACCCCCAAGATGCCCTCAGTTAGGAGACCCCAAGCCCAGGTCACAAGGATTAAAACTGAGCTCAGGAAAGGGGGCCAGGCTCCACATCCCTCCACTCCGGGCAGTATCCCTTAAGGTCCTGTCTTTGTTCTCATGGGTCCCCCAGCTCCCATGTGTGATGAGATGGGACAGGGGTCTTAGAGAGAACTAAGCCAGCTTGACTAAGCCAAATTCAGTCAAGTTCCTTCTCACAGCTCAGGTACACCAGGAAAACAGCTGCCATGCCTATGTCCCCAGAAGGCACCCAGGGCCTGGCATAGAGAGGGTCTGGGCAGGACCACCGATGGCCTTGTGGGGTCTATGGGTGGGTACACAGATGTGTCAGGTGATAGGCGCTGAGTAGGTCTCTGTGCTGCAGAGCTCAGACCTCAAACTGTCTGAGGCAGCTAGTTCTGGTTCACTTGCAGCTTCTGGGGCATGTGTCACCCAGTCCTGCCCAGCCTTGGATAGTGGCTCTACCCTTTCATCTCTCAGATCTCTGCTCAGCCCTGGTGCTGGGGTGTCATGCTTTCTGGAAACTGCCTTTCAGAAACTCCACTGTGGCTCAGCATTTGGTGGCATTCCCTGCTTTCTCTTCTGTCTCCTTATTCCTCCGTGCATCCTGTCTCTTCCTGAGGAACTGACTGAGAAGACAACAGGAAGCTGCCATCTTCAAGCAACAATGACTTTGCCTAGCGTCACAAAGAACAGCCCCACATGGGGCTAAAGGGTATCCAGTGTCCACCCTGCCTGGCAATGAGAGCAGGCACCTCTCTTGAAGAGCAATACCAGAGGTTACTGTGGAATAACCCTTCTGTACACTGTGAATATGTATTGTTCTCATTGGTTAATAAAAAGTTGACAGATAGGTAACCACGCAGGAAGTATAGGTGGGACAGCCAGACACAGAGGACTCTGGGAGGAAGAAGGGCAGAGTCAGGAGAGACTTCAGCCACCCACCAAAGATGCAGAATATATATATATATATATAGAGAGAGAGAGAGAGAGAGAAGGGGGGGTAACAAGCCATGCACCACATGGCAAACCATAGATAATATATGGGTATATGGGTTAGTTTAAGTGTAAGAGTTAGCTAGTAACAAGCCTGAGCTACCAGTGCATCATTTAGAAGTAATAGTAAGCCTCTTTGTCAGTTATTTGGGAGCAGGCAGTCACAACAGAAAAACCCCGCCAACAAGAGGTCACTGAAATCAGGCTTCCATGAGATCCAGAGCACTCAGGGGTCACACACCAAACCTGCATGCTTCTGCCACAAAGCACTCATCTCTTATGACAGTGAGAACCAGTAAGGGCACAGCATGACCTACAATGACAACTGCCACCCCCAACACCGCTGCACTGGTAACCAACAAGATAGACAGCACCAGCATGAAAATAGAATGTTCCAGAAGAAGAAGATGGAAAGAATGGCCAAACTGACATTTTATAACTAAAAGCTACTGTCTAACCCAGGTCTGCAGCTTATCCTACATAAGTACTGATCTGTGAAGAACACACTGGGAAGAAAATACGGCTTTGTTCAGTGGGCAAGGAATAGAGCTTTGCTGGTCAGTCAGTCTGCCAGTCCACAGGTATGAGGGGACACAGAGGACAGGATTAGTGAAGGAGGGATGTGGGTTAATGAATAGAGGCACATTAGTCTGTCCTGAGGAAAGCTGGAGCCCCTAGAACTCTCCTTGCTCCCTTCAACCAACCAAAGTTTGAGGTCATGGTGGACTAAGTATATGTCTTTAGCCTTGAAGTGGGATAAAAGAGATTAACTAAGTCCAGACCAAATTCAGCCTGCAACCCAGTTCTCAAGAAGGCACCTCTCAGTGGTCAACATGTGTGCACAGAGGCAAGCAGGGTCTGATCCAAAGGTTCAGCCAGTGAAGGGTACAGACACACTATAAAGAGACACTGGGCATCCTTGCCTATTAGCTGCAGGCTAAATAAGACTCGGTGTTTTCAGCAACAGTTGCCCAGGTCCATGCAGAGTCACCTAGGCAACTGTTAGCCCAGCTCACAGGGAAAAACTGACGGGAGCTTCATACTGTACTGCCCAGGTGGGACTTTTCATCTTAGAGATCAGTAAGTCACTTAAGAGTGAGTGAAGCTAGCTTTGTTTAGAGTTTCTGAGGTTACAAAACTACAGTAGCCAGAAAGTCAAAGATCAGTGCACAGCGGCACAGGATACTCTGAAGCTAAAGATACAACAACAAGGCTACCTCAACTAAGGAAAAGAGTGGGAGTTGCTAGGGGGGATGAATGAGCAGAGCATCGGGAGCTGATGCTCTTAGGCAAAGTGTCCTATTCTAGAGTCCCTGTTAGAGGGAGAGCAAGATGGAGGGAGGGAAGGAAGGATGCAAGGAGGGATAGAAGGAGGGAGGGAGGAACTGGAAATGTGTTTGAAGAAATAGCGGCTGAAAACTTCCTAAATTCGTCAATACATACATATGTAAACATTCAGATTCAAGGTAGTATGTGAGCCCCAAGTGGGGGTTCGAAAGAACTACAAACAAAGACATCGCAACCCAGTCCCTGGAAACAAAGCTTGGAGGGAGGGAGGGAGGCAGGGGAAGCAAGCCGGGTGACAGGGACTCTCTCATCACAAATCTCAGGTGCTGTTAGAAGGAAGGGACAAAATTTTTCAAGTGCTGAAGAAAAAAAAAATCTGTCACCCAGCGTCATACATCCTGAAGAAAGGAAAGGGAGTGAAGACATTCTCGGGAGAAGGAAAATGAAGAGTCTGTTAGCAGTGACCATACTCTTCAAGAATGGATGACAGAACCTCTCTAACAGGAAAGGAAAGACTGGGGTGGGCAGAAGGCTCAGTGGGTGAAGGCACTTGTGACTGAGTCTGACAGTTTGAGTACAATCCATGGGAAACATGTTGGTGGAAGGAGAGAATCCATTCTTCCAGTTGTCCTCTGTCATCCATGTCTGTGCCATAGTATGTACTCACATGCACACGTTCAAATACACACACACACACACACGCACGCACATAGGTGGCCATTAAAACAATGTTGAATACTGGCTTATTCCATAGGAGAAGCAACAGTGGACATCAGGAAGGAAGAACAGAGGGAGAGAGATGGCTGCTTTTCCTTTGGGCTTCTTGTGTGCAGTACCGCAGTCCTATTGAGGGGTTTAACCCATGCACAGAAATATTTAATCTATTATAGTAAGGGGATGGCTACTTAACAGAAAAGGAAGCTTGCTTCTCTTCACTCAAGCCAATAATGGTGGCATCAAGAGATTATACAAAGCTACATACGTGAAGTACTGATTACAAGCACTAAAATAGAGACATAGTCAAAAAATCACCTAGATAGGCCAAAGGAGGAGTTCTCTGCAGGGCAAGTTCAGTGGGCCCATAGGATGACCAGAAAAAGAGAAAACGGGACACAGAGAGAATGAACAGAACACAAAACCAACATGGCAGTCCCCACATAACAAGAATTACATTAGCCAGCCTGGTGGCACATACCTGCAGCTACAGCACTTGGGAAGTGAGGCAGGAGGGTCATGAGTTTGCAGCCAACCTGGGTTATACTGTGAGACTTTGCCTCAAAATTAAAATCATATTTAATGTTAATTTCCTAAAACCACCAGGTGAAAAACAAGATGACAAAATACATTAAGCAACATGGTCCAACCAAGATACCCAACCATCGCTTCAGAGGTGATGCTGTAGGTGAGTTGAAAGGAAAACATGGAAAACTATGAAACACCCATCCACAGAAAGGACGGTGTCTACATTAAGTTCTTACAAAGTATAACACAGAGAGAGGGAATGAGACTGTAATGGTAAAGTATCAATCCTCCCCAAAGGTAAAGCTTTCTAAATGTACAGACATCAAACAACACAGACACAAAACACTTAAAACATAGGAATGAAAACAAAATGGTGTAGCCCACAATTATAGGTGGATGCTTCGATATTAATCCATCAACAACAAAATTACTAGACAAAATTATCACGGATATGAAACATTAGCAACACTAAGGTCCAGGAGACTCTAATGACATTCACAGTAGTCACACACACACACACACACACACACACACACACACACACACACTATGACAGCAAACCCACATTCCTTGTGAAACCCACTGAAAAAAAAATACCAAGACTAGACATGTCCTGGGTCAGAAAAGAAAGCTTATCAAATGAAAGATTACCAGCATCAGAGTGTTCTCAGTCCAATCAACTCTAGCTGGAGGTTGATAACTAAAAGGCAAGAGGAAAGCCTTCAAACACTTGAAAACTACTTAACCCATCAGTCAGGAAGCAAGTCTCAGGGGTTTTTAAAAAAAAACTACATTGAACCAAATAAAAGCGAAAATACAGCACACCAAAATGTGTAGGACAGTTAAAGCAATGCTCGGAGGGCCTCTTATGGCACTAAATGTCTGCCTTAGACAAGCAGAGCACCCCTAGTCAATAATCAAATTTCCTACTTCAAGATCCTAAAAGAAGAGGAGCCAAACACCCATGCTTAGCAGAATGGGGAAAAACAAAAGCCGAAATCAATGACATGGAAAACAGAAAGCAATGGAAATCGATGAACAAAAAGCTGGCTCTTTGTAAATGATCAATAAAATTGATAGTTCCTTGTGTGCTGAGGAACTCCACACTGTGCGCTCCACTGCATCCTCTCCTCATACTGTTTCAGGGTCCCTGCCCTCAGCAGCATGACAGACCTTCAGAAAACCCAAGTCTGTTAAACTACTGTGTCATTAGGACACTTCCCCAGTGTGGACAGAGGCTGCTACCTAGGTCAGCAGGGAAGCGGATGAACAGCACCCAGACTGTGATCCACTCCAAAGAAAACAGCAGTGGGGAGCAGAGTGATGGTAGTTGAAGAATGGGTTCCTTGGTTTCTGGCCCCCCACTCAGTAGATGTGGGGCTGATGCAGGGCATAAAGCTTTGTGTTCCCTTCCAGGAGCATGAATGGAACACACACCTTGGTGTGGCCTAGGTTGGGAAAGACCTCATGATTATTGCCAGCTGGGTGACTCCCCGGCGTTCATCCATTACACTGGCTGGGTACACAGAAGTGTGTGCGCTGGAAACGCTGTCAGTGTGTAAGGTGTGTAGGCACCAAAGCCTACCACTGGGGGTTGAACCCCTGCCCTACCCTGCCCTGCCCTGCCCTGTTGTACTAGGCAAGGAAACCTGACCTCACAGAACTCCAGAGTCCTAGCCTGTGTGTCAGGAATAGTGATAACAAGGTGCTACCTCACAAGCCTGTGTTTACAAGGAGGAGCAACGCAGGCAGTTTCAGACCATACCTAGAAGAGACCCTGGAAAAGCGGGCAGCAGCTGGCTCAGATCTTGCCACCGCTTAAACCATATCACAGCTGGTACTCACAGCACCAATGTCAATGTAATAGATGACCGTAAGTCATTGATACTGGCATTGTTGAAGATTTTGCTGATGTTGCTAATGATGTCATTGATAATGATATTGTCATTGATGTCAGTGATGATATTACTGATGTTGTGGATGATGTTGTCATTGTTGATGATAGTGTCATCAATGATAACGATGTCACTGATGTCGCTGAAGGTAGTGTCATGGATAATAGTGTCCCTGATGTTAGTGATGTGGATTGTATCATGATGATGATAGTATCACTGATATTGCTGATGGCATCTCTGATGTTGTTGTGTTAGTGTGATTATGTCTTTGATATTGCTGATGATGCCATCATTATTGTTAATAATGCCCTGAGTTTTGATGGCCACATTTTGCTTTTATGTATTTGGCCACATGTTGCTTGAAATTTTATGCCACTCCCTTCCTTGGCCACCACTTGAAAGGTCCCCAAGCCCACTCTGGCAGAGACACTCCTGGGAGGGTCATGGACCTCCTCCCAGAGGGCAGCTTAGGCTCTTGCTTTCACCAGGCTTGTTGCTATGACACACACCCAAGCAGTACGACTTGAAGGAAGAAAGGTTTATCTCAGCTCATAGTTTCACATGTCTCAATCCAATGTTGGAAGGATCTGAGATAAGGCAAAACATCATGGCAGAAGGAGTGGGTGGCAGAGGCTACTCACCTCATGATGAGGAAGAAGCAGAGAACAAACAGAAAGGAACCGCAAACAAGATACACTACAAAAGCAGTTCTGGAATCTTCCTCTTGCAGCCAGGCCCCACTACAAAAGTGTCCACCTCCTCCCAAAATACCTACCATTTCCTGGGGACCAAAGGACCAACAGATGAGCTGGGGTTGTGGGGGCACTCAAGATTCCAACCAGGAGTCCTTTGCAGCAGGGGTATCATGGTCCACGGAGCTGGGCAGGTTCCTCTTAGACACAGTGAACCTGAGCTCAACAAGGATGGGTGCTGGGGTCATTCACCAAGCTCTTCATGACACTGAAGCTAGTAAGTCCTTGAGGACTGAATCCATAAGTGCAGGACAGGAGGAGTGAGCCCCTGAGCATACATGAGAAAGCTTGACAAAGTCACTGAAATAGGAACCAGGGTTGGCCCTACTGGGCATACAGCATCAAAGATCTCATGCTGTGCGGGACCTCTTTCATAACAGGTTTTGATTATTAACTGTGTGGTCTCAGGTCTTGGTTTCTTCATCTGCAGGATGGAAATAATCGTATCACTTCTCTCATAGGATGAGGTCAGACTTCAAAGATCCAGGAAGTGACCCAGGCCCAAATGCACAGGTAAATGGGACCTGTTCTCTAGCATGGAATGGCATCACTGACAGCCTGGGTGTTCCTCCTGCTAGCTACATGGCCATAGACAATCTGGCTGGCCTCTCTGCATTGTCCCTGCCTCATCTGCTGAGAGGACTCCTCCCTGCCATAGAGGTGACAGGATGCTAGACAAACCTTGGAGCCCAGGCTTGGGTGAATTCCATGTTGGTTCATTGTCATTCAGGAGAGAAGCAGGCAGTAGGATGTGGGAAGAAAGCACCCCCCACCCTGTCCCCACTTGGCCTGGAACAGACATACCTAAAGAGCCAAGGGTGCTCTGCCCTCTGCCCTCTGTGTCCTGGTCCCAACTCCTCCTTCTGTTTTGCATTCTCCTTTGATGAACGATTTTAATAATCAGGGTCCTGCCTGCTTCCCGGAGTACAGAAGGAGGGAGCAATGTGGTGACTTGGTGGAGCTCATGCAAGCCAGGTACCCACAGCTTCCTCTCCCCTCGCCCAAGGCCCAGAGGCTCTAGGAGGTCCTGATAAGGCCTGAAGCACAAGCACAGAAAGGAGGGTCAGGGCTTCCTCATGCTAGCAGAGTCCACTTGCTGGGCAACCCTCTCTGGTCTACATCCAGCTCTCCAGGTCTCTCGGGCAGAGAGTAACCCCTCTGCAGACACCTACCACCAGCCTGATGGCCAGGAAGACTCACAGGCCACAATGACCCCATATGGCTGGGTACAAGAAGCTGAGAACTGCATAGCTCAGGACCTAACCCACAAGGCCCAGGACAGGGTGGAGACTGGAGGCAGTGTTTTAAAATGAGGCAAGGTATTCAAACATATGTGAACCTGGGCTTTGGCTGCACCACCCACCGGGAGACAAGAAGTGGCCTCCATGTCCTTGTCTGCAAAATAGATTAGATGGCCTCTACTCTTCTGTCTTGGGACTGCTCTGAGATGAACTGGGTGGGCTATGAAAGACCAGAGCTACCCCAAACCCCAGAGAGCAAAGGAGCAAACCCTGGATCACAGCTCAAAAACATCCAGCGGTGGAGGCTCACTGGATCTGTCTGCTCTATCCTGCACCCAGATTTTGGCACAGGCCAAAGTGAAGCCAAGGTCCCTGACACCCTGGGAGGGTGGTCTAGAAGCAGACAAAGATATGAGTGAGGCCATTTACTAAGCGGAAGGGACCACCATCATGTTCCCGCATGGTAGACCCATCGCCAACTAAGCTGTAAGTGGTGCTGATGAAAGCCCTGAATAGCCACGCGGGGTCTCTTGGCTTAGAATGACTTCTGCGTCTCCCAAGGCATTTGGCAATTTCTCCTGTCATCAACTGCTCTGCATGGTCTGTGTGAGGTGACTTTGTGCCCTTCTTTGTCCTCTCTTCCTCTCTCTAGGTACACCAGGCACATGAAGGAAAAACAGAGCTGCAACAATTTCTGCAAAGATAAGTGGGTACCTTTCTTCCTCATATAGAAGGAAAGTCCTGCACTCTGGCTCAGCCTTGCTTGGTGACAAGCCCCATACTGTGCTAAATCAGGCTGTAAGCTTCAAAGTCACTTTAATTTTTAAAACTTTTATAGGCTTGTTTTATTTATTATTCTGAGGTGGAAATGCATATGCTGTGTGTGTGTGCGCATGTTTGTGTGTGTGTCTGTGTATGTCTGTGTGTGTCTTGTGTGTCTGTGTGTCTGTGTGTATGTCTATGTGTGTCTCTGTGTGTGTCTGTGTGTGTGTCTATGTGTGTCTCTGTGTCTGTATTGTGTGTTTGTGTGTGTTTCTGTGTATGTGTGTGTCTGTGCATTTGTGTGTGTCTCTGTATATGTCTGTGTGTGTCTGTTTGTGTCTATGTGTGTACATGTGTGTCTGTGTGTGTGTGTCTGTGTGTGTGTCTGTGTGTGTGTCTGTGTGTGTGTGTGAAAATGCACATGCCACAGTGTGTGGGGGTGGGTATAGGTCAGAGAATATACCAACTGAGCCATCTCATCTTAATATACAAACATATCAACAATTCACATGTCTCTCAGCTGAAGAGACAACACAAAAATCACTCTATGTCAGCTACCTATTCCTGTATAATAAGCTACCCTGAATGAAGAATTTCTTAGGGTAATCTTATTCAAACAATTTTGGGACTAGAAAGACGGCTCAGCAGTTAGGAACATGTATTGCTCTTGAAGAGTACCCAAGTTCTATTCCCAGCACCCATGTTGGGTGGGCCACAAACACCTGTAACTTCTGCTCCAGGAGGATCCAACACGTCTGGGTCTCTTCAGAACTAGCGTTCACATGTACTTACCTACACAAAGACACACACTTATACATGTGATTTAAAATAATAAAATAAATCTGTAACTTAAAAAAATACAACTACTTCAAACCACAGAGTTGAACAATGAGCTCAGAGGTGAGGGGTCTATGCCTGGCTCTGGCTCCCCAAGGCTAGTTCACACAGCTCACGCCTGCTCTGAGTGGGGAAAGCCAGCTCTTCTGCTCTAAGCTGGCTGGCGACTGGTCTAGAATGGCTCTTCTGCATGGTAGTGATATCTACTAGAAGGCTCAGCCAGGCTTGTCCCAAGAGAGTGGGTTCTGAAACCAGACCTACATAGCGTTCCTGGCTATGATTTGGACATGATTACATCTTTTCTTTAACCAACCACATACCTCTTCCTAGCTTTGGGTACCGGGACATCCTGTTGGCAGCTAGAAATCAGTGTGATGAGAGTATTTACATGTAGTATCTTCCAGAAGCATTCACAGGGCTTCAGGCTTTGGGTGGAGAAGAAGTTGTTTGTTAACACACAATTGGTCACATTCACTAGCCAGACAAGAGTCACTGAGTCAAGCCTGACCAGGGAAAGGGGGAACAACAGACCAACACTCAAGGTTACTGAATTCCCCCTGCTTTTTCCTTGATAGTTTCACATCCCTTGGGTCTCCTCATCCAGGGCAATCCAAAAAAGGAGCATCTCCGGGACCAGCCACCTCTCTTCGCAGAAGTGTCACAACACGCCACATTATGCAGGAAAAGCAGGTAATAAAGAGACGTGCAGACATGTAATCAACACCCCATCAGCTCCGACCAAGCTCCAGTTCACACACGAGCAAGGCAGGACAACTGTACCTTAGCTGTCTCCCCACCACAGCAACCATGGTACCCCAGCCTTATAAAAGCTCCCCAACTCCAAACAACTAGGAATTTGCCAAAGTTATTGCTGTAAATTTGGTGAAATGAGCCCATTAACGATATGGGCAGTGAGCCTGGGCCAGGCTCTGAGCCGGTAACAAAAAGCGAACAGGGCTGTAGTGAGGACACCCCTGGCCGAGCTCTGAGGCACACCCGCACTTCCGAGTCCCAGAACAAACAGTGTCGGCCTCTTTTCTTTTCCCCTGGGCAAGTGTGTACCTCAAATAGCTTTTTTAAGTCCAGCAAGCTGGGGCTGCCGGCTCCGCGTGGAGGGTCAGGGGAGTGACAAAGTGGGGTCTGTCTGACTTGGGCATCCCTGGGGGTGACAGGCCAGAGGTGACGAAGCACTCAGGCTTGAAAGGCTTCTGCAGGTGGATGAAAGAGGAGGGAGAGGGGAGAGGGAGGAAGGAGAAGCGGGAGGAAGGAGAGGGAGGCGTGAAGGAAGAGCTACAGCACTGACAGACCAGATAAAGCGGAAGAATGTGACAGCTCTCAGGGAGGGCTTGCAAGCTCACAGAATGACAAATCGGAATCCGAGATCCCAGCAGGCTCTCAGAGGGGTGGAGGCCTCCCCAGGGGACACTCGGTAATGTCTTCAAGTATTCTCATTGGTATAACATGGACAGAGGGTACTACTGGCATCTAGTGGGCAGAAGCTGGGCATGGAGCTACCAGCCCATTGTGCACAGCATAGCCCCCAGGAAAGGAGTCCTGACCCCAGGCAGCCTTTGAGTGCAGGGTCCAGGGCAAGAAAGCAAACGCAAGCATAGCAGGGACAGCATTCCCAGGCCACAAAGAGAAATACCTGCCCACCACGTGAGGCCCCTGGCTACCAGAGCCCAGGAAACAGGACACCTGAGCCCAAGAGGACCTGCCTACCAAGCCCCCTAGAGCCAGCCACCCGAAGCCTGCCTGTGAGGAAGCTGTTTGCTATTCTGCCCCAGACCCCAGCACAGCTGGCTCCCAGCCCCGGGGGGTGGAGGGCCACCCTAATTACTCTAATGGCTTGTAATCAGGCGTAATGGGGGTGTTTGTACACACCAGCGAGTGAGCTGCAGGTGTGGAAGACAGGCGAGTCCCATGGGGCTCCCAGAGGCTCCTCTGCGTGCCAGCTGACAGGCCAGGGGGCCCACAGGCGACTTTGTTTACCCCAGAATGCCTTGAACCTCCAGTGGGCTCCCCAGCTGCGTGAGAAAAACCTCTTCCCTGCAGACCATTCATAGAGACACCCAAAGTTCTCAGCTGCAGCTCCCATCAGCCATTGCTTACTGGTCCCTCAGGCTGGTGATGCAGAAAGCAGCCTTGGCATCAATGATCCCCAAGTCACAGTGGGGCAGAGGACACCATTGCTGGCCCAGGGTGTCCTGGTCCTGGGTAGCCCTGTAACAGTGATCACAGTTGATACCACTGAGCGAGCATTTCCCCAAACACGAGCCCATTCCATAGTTGGGGCACTTCCATAGGACATTATTGCTCTTGTTCCCTTTTCACAGACTAGGGAAACTGAGGCTCAAGGAGACTGATTCAATCTATGACTACACAGCTACTTAGGAGCACAAGCTGCAACCAAATCAGAGTCTCTGTCCTAGGGACTTTCAGTGGCCATGCTGAGGAAGAAGTGGGTCAGAAGGAACAGAGAAGGCATGGACTGAGCACAGTGTGTAAGAGATTTCAGGCTAAGATTCAAGAGGATGTGGCCCTTACAGAAGCTCAGGAGAGTCCAGTGCCTCTAGGGTCAAGATGTGGTCCCTTGACTTGGATCTACTTTCTAGAGCAGAGGTGTGTCCCTCCTGCCTCAGGTGAGGATACCCTTCAGGTTGGGAAGCCCGATACAAGGTGCTGTGCTTTCTCAAGCTTAAGGGACCAGGAAAAAAAAAACTTGACAGGAGGCATCTTCAGACACAAAGCTTGGCTCTACCAGAAACAAGCTGTGTGACCTTGGACAGAGCTCACTCCTTCTCTGTGCTGTAATCCACTCACAGGCACATTCAAACTATCATGTTTTCCTGACCAACTTAGACAGGTCTGGAAGACCAGCTTGAGGGAAGAGGAGGCCACTTCAAGTGGCCAATACTGAACTCCAACCCTCCATTCAATGCCTGGACTTCGCCTCTCTGCTGGTACTGAAATGCTTCCAACGTCACCCCAAACCTAGGTCCCCATGGTGCCCTTCATGGGGGCTGTACCTCTGCTGCCAACAGGGGTGCTAAATATTGTCCTTCCTGTCTTCCTAGCCAAGTTCCACCTTGTAAGAACAGGTCTGTCCCCTCACAAACAGTTCACAGAGAGGAGAGGGAGGCAGAGCGAGACGGAGGAGCTGCTGTGGCCCCCCTCAGAGGGACAGCTCCATTCAGCAAAGACCTCATTTTGGAAACAATTTCAGCAAAGTAATACATGCTAGGATCAGACAGATCGGAGGCCACAAGTGACATCAATAAGGTGTCATTCTTTCTCAGGGACAGCAGGACAGGAGGAGCGGTTGTATATTTTTTAGGGCCCTCGTCTTTCAGGATACTCTCCGAAGTGTTTATGGATAAAAAACGAGCAGTTCCCTGTGCGCTGACACGGAAAATGCCCATAATTTATAACTCTAAGTGAGCTCGGCATAGTGCAGATCAGCACATCCAATGGGTTCCAATTTGTTTCAGAAAGAAACTGAGCTAGAAGCCTGCATGCCCCCACGCACTTGCTCACACTGGAGAAAGATCTGGAAAGGCCATAGCGACTGCTGGCACTGGGCAGCTCCAAAGGGAGGAGTGAGGGGCAGCATGTGGCTCTCAGCCTCTCTCTTGGTGGAGGACAGAATGATAGCACCAACGGGCAAGCTCCAGTGCACAGAAGCATGTGCATACAGTTCTATCAGCCACCATCAGCTGTGACAACCCCCAAGAGAGAGCATCACACTCAAGGAGTACATGCTGGGAGAACCCAACACCCACCCAGACAGGAGTCCTAAGGCATTGCCATCAGCTCTGGAGATAGCAGCAAAGGGTCCCATTGGGACATGCCACAGTCCCGCAGGTTCCACGACTCTAGCTGAACAGAAAGGAAAAGGCTGAATGGGAACCTGTGGACAGTACTGAATGCCAATGTTTACAGTATACTTGGACCTGAGACCCAAGTGTTCTGAAAAGCTGTGAGCCCCAGGCTGACTATGGGTCCCATGCTCTCTCAGGATGCTTAGAAGCCACACTGAGGCTTTTAAAGATCCACTGTATGGATGCGCAGAGAGATGGACAGACATAAACACACTGAAGCCTGGAATTTGTTCCTGAATGCTAAGTGGTGGGACAGGAGGCAATGTGTTGGCACAGGGAGTCAAGACAGGTCATGGGCAGCTGTGGCCAGCATGGTAACCAGAGTAGGGCACACTGTGCAGTCTTTATCTGCTTTAGCCTTTGTTGTGAAGGTCCCTCACAGGTGTTAAAATTATTACAATGAGTTGTACTGATGAATCAATCATGTTTGAAAGTGGTTCAGTGGGGGGAGGGGTGTTAAAGATAGTATGGTACCATGTCTACACAAGAGGGGAAGTCAGGAGCAGAGTTCAACTACAAGGTGAGCAGGATGTTAGGGCAAGATGCTCAGCCTGTGGTTTTATCCTCAGAGCAGAGTCGGCAACATCTACTGAGGATGATATTCGTAAAGTAGGGACCCATGGAGAGACAAAACCACTGTTCAGGACCCAAGAAAACCACTTCAAGAAAATTCCAGAACACTTGGGACCACCAAAATGTGACTCTGGGGCTAGGAAGCCTGTGTTGGCATCTTCCACAGACAAGAGAGCCAGTTAGCACCAACAGTGGGACAAAGATGGGACAGGGTCCCCTTGGCCACCAGCTCTCCTGTGGACAGACTTGTCCTGTACTGAGGTGTCTGCCATATGCAGACAGTCATCCTAAAGTCATCTCAAGTCCTTGCCTCACTCTCTCTCGGACAGGACAGGACACAACTTGCTGCCTGACGCTGGTCAGCAGGAACACTGGACACACGAGCAGGGGAAGATGAGAACTCCTTCACACACAGGAAGTGACATGGATCACATCACCTGATGCTCCATACATGGGAAACCCACCTTGAGCAGCCATGAGACCAATGCAGCATCCATATCCCACCTTTAGGATCAGGGGACTGTAGGGTTCTCTGTGAGAGCACCTGCCATGATGATAAGCAGTCTCTGCTCTGGCTCTTCAGCCCTGGGAAAGCACAGGCTAAGCCCTGTTACCTGTCAGGGACCTAAGGTTCAGAGAGACCGTGATGTGCTAAGGTCACAGCTCAGAACATGAGCCCGGATGTTCCACCTCCATTCTCTTCATTCCAGAACACCCAAGCCAGGTCCTGGCTCATGAAGCTGAAATTCTGCTTCACCTTTCCCTTAAGTTTCTCTTAAACCTGTAAACCTGACTAAAAGATGCCAGCACTAACCATATAATATCTTGAATGCCATATTGCTCTGAAACCTTCTCCACCAAACTAATTAATCCAATTCTTTCAAATTCAGTGTCACTCAGATTTCCAATGCACCCAGGTTCTTCACCAGAATGTAGCACGAGTGGCCTAAGTATCATCCTGGCTCTCCTGAGGCCCCGTGAGCAGTCTACATTTCCACTATAATCCCATCCTCTGAGCACTCATCACTATGGCTCGTAAGCTCTCCCAGATCCCAGAGCCTCTAGGGCACAGGTCTCCAAACACGTCAGCATTCCCCCAGCAATTCCGTTATGAAAGTGTAAGACCCATGTGGTCAAGCCCATCTGGTATCATCAATCCATAGCAACGGCTTGGCATCAGTGGAACAAAACAACCAACAGAATCAGCTTAAGGGAGGGTGGGTTTGCCTTGGTTCACGGCTTTGGGGGAATCTCGGTTTGGCCTGACAAGAAATGCATGGTGGCAGTTGTGGGTCCGGCCATGACTGGGAGCATTCAGAAGGTAGAGAGATCTGGTCAGAACCAGGGATGCATGCAACTTTCAGACCCCTATGACCCACTTCTGTCAGCCAGGTCTTACATCTAAAGATTTGCGGCCTTCAAAATAACACAGAAATGGGAGGCCACACATTCAAAGCGTTAGTCTGTGGGGCTGATTCAAACCATGATACCTCAGAAAGTTCAGGAACAGGGCCTTGGTTGGATCTATGGAGCCTTGCTCAGCCTCGCAAATAATGGCATGCTTCTGAATATTGCCTGGCTAGCAGGCTTACGTGGCCTCTTTTTCCCCAACCCAGCTTCCAAGCCCCCCCCCCCCATCAGCCCACTCCCATTGGAAAGATTGGCCAAGGTCCTCCCCACTGTGACTCCAGGTACCACTAGCCCCATGTCTCCCTTTGAACCAAAACACTGCCCTGCACTTTGTTCCCTGTCAGGGAAGGTTTCTGACTTGGGGCTCATCCCTAAAAGTCCCTCCATCCCCAGTTGAGCTCTTAAGTCCTGGTTCTCAAGTTCATATGACACCACTAGTCTCAGAAGAACTGATTCATGGCCCTTGTTGTACAGCAATCTGGAGGCATTCTCCCAAAACTGAACCATGGGTATTTACCGTTTGACTGGAGAAGGGTAAAGCAATGATTTGCTGACTTGGCACAGGTAGCACTCACACCTTCCCTCAGTATGTCCTAGTCTGGGTTTCTCTGTTCTAATCCTTAAAGCCACCAGTCACCTGGAAGGCGGGACATGTCGGAAGGATGAAACTGAACCCCTAGCCCTTGGGCTCCAGCTCTATCTACCTCCATGGGCCTTGTGCTCCACTATGAATGAGCCCCAAAAATCATCTGTAAAGTGGACCTGAGAGCTCTTTCGTTTAGCTTGCTCTGTACCCAACACAAGGGCTCCCTATGTCAGGAGCATCCTGGCAACAGGACCCAAGCCTGCCTTGACGGCCATCAGCCCTTCAGCTCAGCGCCACTGAGCCACAAGGGGAAACCTGGAAGGAAGGGCAGTGTATACTACCTCACAGGCTTTGCCACCTGAAAGGCTGTCATGTTCTCTGAAAAGGACAAGTTCTGCTGGTTATTAAGCGCACGTAGCCCAGCTGACTGTAGCCGAGAGATAAGGGAGCCTCCCGCGCCTGGGGATAGAGTTTTTATCCTGATGCTTTTTGTGGCTTTTTTTTCTTCCTTCCTTTCTTTTTTGGTCTTTTCCTTCTTGCCTCAACTTCAGTGTATTCAAGCTCAAAAGGGACGCTTATAATCAGATGAGAGAGCAGTGTGGCGGGAGGTGGAGCTGTGCACAGCAAATGGAAGTTAAAAAGAAACACACACACACACACACACGTATGGGAGGATGCCTTCTAGAGACATGGAAAGGCATAGCAGGATTGCATGGAGATGCAGGGGTCCCAGCCTTCACTAACCAGAATGGTCCTCTGTCCACTAGCAGAGGACAATGTCTAGCCTTTGCAGGCTCTTGGGGGAAGCAAGGTCCCAAAGGGACAACAGAGGCACAGCCACACTTGGAATTTTCCAGATCCCCCAATCCAGCTCTCAGAACCTGCTGCTGACTTCCCTTCGAGGCCCACACAAGTACACCCGTCGCCTCCCAAGGACTGATAGGCCCAGCTAGGGTGGAGAAGGACTCGCACATTCCCTTCTAGCCAAGTGTCTTGAGCCCTCCTTCCCACAGCTCCCCTGGGCTCCAGGAATGTTCGCCTGAGTCCTCATATCTCGTGTCACTGTTCATTTGACACCTCTAGTTCAGCAATACCATGGCTCTCAGAGATGTCAGCTCACATCCAGCCTCAACCTTCACATAGAGGTGAATCTGAAGGGCAAAGGCCCCACTGCAAAACACTGCCAGATGTGACCATGTCCTTGGATGGGGATAGCAATCTCTCTCTCTCTCTCTCTCTCTCTCTCTCTCTCTCTCTCTCTCTCTCTCTCTCTCTCTCTCTCTCTCTCTCTCTCTCCTGCCACCAGCCTCTAGCACCTGACTAGTCTCCTCTCTAAATCTTGCCTTCATGGTGTCCACTGCAGGGGTGAGAACCACAGCTGTACCTTTGACATACACTCTACAATGGACAGAGTCTGCTGACACCCAGGAACCAGACTGACTGTCGTTTTTTAAGCCACAGACTCTAGCTGGAGAGGCGATATGAGAGTCCAGAGCCTGGTGGCCTGGCAATGCCTATGCTCACTGTCTTCGAGGCCAGTGCCATGCAGAAGAGTCCACTGGCCCTCGATCCTTCTCATTTATACTGTGTCCCACCCAGGCAACAGCTCTAAAGGAACCCAGGGAGGGTGACCTTCAATGTGACAGAGACCTAAGTATATCGGCACATAGGGTGGCAGCAACCAGCCACCTGCCTGAACGTATCTTTGCTCAGAGTTCCTGATATCTGTGTGCTGTGGAGGACACTACTTTCAACTCCTGGGGATTTAATTTCTTGAAGGATTCTGGGAGACAGAGGGCAGCAAATATATTTTTTGAGTAACCCTCACCATCGCGTATCCTTCCACAGGAGGACAGCACTGAGGATATCCAATCTTCAGGAAGAAAGGGGGAGGAGGAAATCCTGGACAGAGCTCAGATTCTGAGACATTATTTCCAAGGATTTCTGCAAGATTCACTTTGCATGTGCTCACAGCCACAGGTGTCTCTCCACTGGTTCTGTCCTGTGGTCAGTGTGGAAGGAATCTCTCTCTCTCTCTCTCTTCCTCCCTCCCTCCCTCCCTCCCTCCCTCCCTCTCTCCCTCCCTTTTCTTGCTACTCAAGGATATCCTTCCATTCAGTTTCTTCTCTTCTATTGATGGTTGAGGAAATATCCTACAGAGTTACCTGATGAATACCGACACTTTGTTCTCAAAGATAATATCAACCATGCCAACATTAGTTGCTGACCACACTGCCAGGTAGCAGCTGCCTGGGGCCAGGGAGGTAACTGTGTCCTCATCTGGGGAGGTCACACAGGCAGACAACCCCTTGCAGGGCTGAAATGACAGCCTGAGACCTAGCTGGCACCTACTCAGATCTCACCAGGAGGCTGGCATGGACTGGTCTGCTCCAGAAGGTACCCCAGCAGGCTGCCTGCCAGTCTTTCGGTCATAGTCATCTGAGAAACCATCCCCTGAGAGAGCCCTGTGATTTAAGTGGATCAGGGATGAGGAAGCGGCCCTTGCCCGAGAGGAGGGGAGATGACAGACAGGGTAGAAGACACTGGCATTGTACCCAAGCAGACGTGATAGGTCCGTGGCCAGCCACCTTTGTTTTGTAGATGAGGAACTGAAGGTCAGGAGGGTAAGCAACATGCCCAGGATCACAGTGGTAGGTGGAAGCTAAGCCCAGGGCTTCTACCACGTTCATGTTGCGAGGAGTGTTCCAGGGGTGGCATAACTAGCAAGGTCACACCTGTGTATCCACTCACCCCGGCCCATCTATTCATCTGTCTGTCCTTCACCCATCTATCCTCCCACATGCCATCTGTCCTCCCACCGCTCCACTCATTCATCTTTGTGTTCCCATTTACACCCAACCACCCCTTCTTCCTCCCTGCCATCTACACATTCACCTGCTATATATCCATACGCTACCCGCCTCTCTGCCCGTCCATCCACATACCACATATCCAATCCATACACCATTTACCCATCCACACATCCACCAATACATCAGCCTGTCCACCAACCAAATGCTACCTACTCACCCACCCATCCATCAAATTGTCTACCCACTACCCATCCATATACTTGTCTATCTACCCATCCATCCACCTGTCTACCCGTCTCGCCACCATCCATCCCGCACTTCCATCCATCCATCTTCCCACCCCCACCCCTCAACCTGCTCATCCATCTGGCTCTACACACCACTGTGAGGGGAGAAGGCATCTTGTTCAATATTGGCATCATGATAATGGGGAATCAGCTTAGGAAGGAGGAGGAAGGGGAAGAGGGAGAAGAATCGTTCTTAAAGACACCTACGACAGACTCTACAGAGGTCACACATCTCACCCTTACCATTTCTTTATCAGGATATGGGTACCAATCCCTTGACTCTTCCTTCCTCTCCCTCTTCAAGCTTAAACAAAATCACCGTGGGCACTGCCCTAGCGCTGACATAACCCTGAGAAGCAGATGGGGGGGTGTGGCGGTTTGTGTGATAGATGTCCCCTCTAGTCTCTTGCTAGTCCCAGCTCAATCACTCTGCTTTGGGCTTTCATTTGAAGAAGTGATCTCTCTCTCAGCTTCCTTCCTGCTCTGGCCACCATGCCTACTGCTTGCGGCTATGCTTCTCTACCATGATAAACTCTTATCTCTTTGGAACCATAAGCACAAACAAACTCCTCCAATTAGCTACTTTTTGACATGGTGTTTAATTACAGCAACAGAAAAGTAACGGGGCCCTGTATCCCCAGCAGTCACATCATAACTTTCTCTAGACCTTAGTCCCTCCATCTGTGCCATAAAACAATGTGACCAGAGAGTCTCCAGGCCTCGGAACTCCCTGGTTCACAGACATAGCAACCTAGGGGAGGGGTGAGGCCTGGGTAGGTACAGTGAGCACATGGAGTGGTTAGTTGCCAGGCCTGCCTCCCACCCTCCTTCCCCGTGACTCACCTGTCAACAGTTGATGAGTCAGCGCTGTGAAGGGGGGCATGGCTCCAGCCACCCCCGTAACTACGGAGGACCGGTGCTCTGGAGGGAGCTACCCAGTGTGGGTGACAGTATCCAGGGGATTATCTATTTCAGTCACTAAAGTTATCAAGGCCCAGAAAGGTGACCCTCCCTTGTGCAAGCCACACAGGTGGGGGCAACAGCGTAAGCTCAGCAAATCTCTCCCAGGAAAGTGGGCTGACCTTTTGTTCAGCTTTTCCACCACTGGGCTCAGACTTCAGTAAGGCCCTGGAGTGGGCAGGAAAGCCTCCAAAATCAGCTTCCTGTATTCCCACCTTTTAGTCTTGCTCCCTTCATCCTCTTGGCTGCCTGAGAAAGGAGAGGCTAGCTGGGTTGTTCCATGGGGACCTCTGCATCCTCCAGGCTCGGGGCTAGCCTCACACTTTGAAAGAGTTTCTAGTCCTGGGTTGGAGAGAATAGGTTCTGTGGTTGTAGCCCTGTTCCAGCTCTTGGATTGGCAGGTAACCCAGAGATCCTGGAGTGGGGTCTGCCTGGTGCCCAGCCAGGGTATCTTCAACACTACAACAGGTAAAATTCAGCGGGAGGACTATGCAAGCCCTGGATCCAAGGGTCCTGGCATTCCCTATGGAGAGGATGGAGTTCTTAGTGATCGTCATTCGGCTTCAGGCATCCACTCATTTGCTCCCTCATTCATTCATGGCAGATGGGTCTGCTGAGCATGTACAAGGACTTAACACCTACCAGATCTTTCTTCCCTGGATTCCTAGATGAGGGCTGCAAGGCTATGCTGGATAAATTGATACAAGCTAGAATTATCTAAAAGGAGGAACCTCAATTGAGAAATGCCACCATAAGATCCAACTATAGGGCATTTTCTTAATTAATGATTGATAGGGAAGAGCCCGGCCCATTGTGGGTGGGGCCATCCCTGGGCTGATTGTTCTGGGTTCTATAAGAAAGCAGGCTGAGCAAGCTATGAAAACCAGGCCAGTACCCATCATGGTCTCTGGATCTGCTCCTGCCTCCAGGTACCTGCCCTGCCTGAGTTCCTGCCCTCAGTGCCTTTAATGGTGAACTGTTCTATGGAACTGTGGGTAAAATAAACCTTTTCCTCCCCAAGTTGCTCTTGGCCACGGTGTTTCATCACAGCAATAGTAACCCAAACTAAGCCACTTGGTTCCCCCACAAGGTACGACATGGCTTGGGCACTCGGTCTATTCAGGACTCACAGCCTCAGGCCCTTTGTTTCAGCAAGCAGAGTAGGGTATGCTATGAAAACCGTGCAGCAGTTTCCCCTGAGGTGTGCAAGGCCGCATCCCTATGCTCTGGGAGTGGATAGCGGTCACACCGAGTCTCCATGGATAGGTGAGTACAGACAGTCGGGGAGCAGGATCTAGTATCTGTCCTGGTCATAGATTCTGGAAACCCAGTAGGAGCCACAGTAGGACTCTGAAGTGGAGAGACTGACACTGACCAGACGTGGCAGAGGCCACAGAGGGAGGTCACTCCTAGTTCCTCCTCTAGACCAATGCCTTATTAATTTCAGATGTTTGGAAGATCGTAGTGTGGCCAGACCCAGGAGCTGCTCACAACTCCTTCCCTCCACATTGGGCTCTTTACTCAACTCTCTGCAGAATCCAGGATGTGGTGGGACTACCCTCCACCCACCTACAGGTGCCCCCCATGTCCATACCCACCCCTACATCCTCTGCCTGGTATAAGAGCAGGCCCATAGGCAAGGGCCACTCTGGATTAAGTGCTTAATGAGTGACAGGGAGGTGAAGAGTCCATCTGCCATGTCGCCAGCGCCCATCTGGAGTTGGCATGCAGACCTATGCTCTGAGCTGGGGGTTCTGAGCAATGGCTGTCAGGCCACTGTCCTATGGGAACTTGCGTGGAGGTGTCCTCAGCAGAGCCCCCACGGAGGAGAGGGTGCCCTGCTTCCTCCAGGACACTCACTATCCATCTCCTGCTGCCCTGCGGTCCATTCTTGCCTGCTTCCCTTAATAGTTTTTATTATCTGATTCACGGGATCACTATTTTAATACTTAAAGTGGATTTGAATTAGTATAACTGGCCCTAAGTGAAAATAAATTAATGTTAGCACATACGAAGTTTCTCCAGACAATTAGAAACCAAACCAGATAAAATTAATATGTCTCATCTTCCCCGCTCCCTCTCAGAGGCCTGGCATCCAGATGGCATCGGGTGGCAGGTGGAGATGGATCTTGACAGCCTAGACCTTCCTGCATCAGGGAGGGAAGTGCTCAGCATCACTTCTGCCCACAGCTTCATAGACAGGCTGCGCCAGGAGACAGAGGGGAAGCTAAGCAGCAGCCGGACAGCTTAGTGTGGGGGACAGCTGAGCAGGCAGAGGATGGCGTCAGGATGACTTCCTCTCCTCGACACAACCCTCGGCAGCAGAGGTGAATTTGCTCATAGCTACACTTGCACCCCAGTCAGAGGAATGGAGGCAGGGGATCCACCAGGGCCTATGAGGACCTCCAGAACCACCTACTTCTTCCATGGCTATGAGTCACCCATAATCACTATATCCCCATACCTGCTACTTGGGATGCCAGGGGGCTGGATGCTAGGCCTTCCAAAATACTTCTGATCTAACCTACCCTTCCCCAACCTCCACCAGCATCTTCACAGGAGGACATTTCTGCTCAGAGATGAACTGGCCTGCTCAAGGTCAAATAGAGCTGGCTCTCTGTGGTCCCCTTCCTACAGGCCCTCCAGCTCCTTGGGGCACCAGAGTGGCAGGTGTCTCATGGTGGAGAGGTGTATCTTTGTTCCAAGGACTGCCTGAGGCATTAGCCTGACTCCTTAAAATCCTCATTTCCCAGATAGAAAAGAGGTTTCCGAGGGGGGCCTCAATCAGTGTCACCCCAGGAGGACACAAGTCCCCTGCCCCGCAGGCAGCTGTTCCCAGGACTCCCCTGGAATGAATCAACTCTCCTGGCAACAGTGACGCACGCCACCCACCTGCGCCTGCCAGCCTCGCACCCTGTGCCCTTGCCGTCAGCAGTTCTCTGAAAGATATTCAGGTTTTTCCTTCTTCCTTTTTCTCTTTCTGTGGGCGTTGAAGAGAGAGACGACGTCGCCTGGGATGACTTCTACCAGAGATGGCATCATCGACAGGTCTACCCAGCAACTTCCTCAGGTGACCTGTCCTGGCTGTCCCTTGGATGCTGCTTCTGGCCCCTCTGTGGTTCCATGGCAACTAACAAGGTGGCCCTGACCCTCTCCCTGTGACATGACAACTGTGAGCATTTCAGTCTCTTGCCACAGGCTGGGCAGCCAGCTGTTTGCAGAGCACCCTCCACTGCCCACAAGCCACCAGCATTTACTGGAGACTGGTGCCTCTCACCCATCTGCACTGCCCTGAAACCCAGAGGGCTCAGCCAAACCTGTTCCCCATTCCCCACTTCTTACCTTTACCCTAATTTTAGCAGGTGGATTCAAGCCAGCTTCTCAGAAAGCCCGTGCCCCATCCCAGGTACCGAAAACCAAACCACATCCACAATTTGCGTGTGTCCAGGCTGTGCAACAGGGAAGCCACGCTACCCCTCACACCTGGGGACAGAGCCAGTCACTTCTCTGTTGGAGGGGGCCTGGGATTCACCTTAATGTGGGTGAGTACCTGGAGCTCAAAGAGCCCAAGAGCTTTCCTCACAGAAAGAGTCCAGCCCTGTAGGTGCTGCAGCCCTGAGAGTCCCATTGTGGATGGAGCTGCGCATGCCCTGTTGTTCAACTCTTGTTCCTCAGAACTCATTCTGCAGCTTGACCCTGGAGATGAGGGAGTGCTCAGTGAAAGGCCAGTGGGAGGAGTCCAGGTCCACGTGAGAAACACAGCACAGGGGACCAGGTAAGCAGAGCCACCACACAGCCATGTTGAGAACCACATAGGAGTATGGGGAGGAGTCAACTTGAAACCTGGCATAGGTCTGCAGGACAAGGACAAGGCTTTGAGGAGTTCAGCAAACCTGATGGCAGTAACAATAAGGAGAAAGCATGTACGGAGGCACAAAGATGCACACCAGAGCACCAGCTACTGGGACACACTGTGAGCTCACCACAGGGGTGGGTGGATGGATACATCGTCTTCAAGAGCAGCCTTAAGAACCTAAATGTGGGGCTGGAGAAATGGTTGAGTCAGTAAAGTGCTAGCTTGAGGACCCGACTCTGGGTCCCCATCTTCCATGTAAAGAGGTGAATGCCACAGCATGTGTCTATAATTCCAGGACCCGACAGCCAAAACGGGCAGCTTTCTCTGGAACTTAGTGGCCAGCCAAGCTAACTGAAACAATGAGCTCAACCTTCAAAAGTAAAGGGGAGAGCAATATAAGGTGGTTGACCGGGCTCAGACTCTGTTCTCTACATGGACAAACACTTGCATATACACAGAAACACACATACACACACACACACCAAGATAGAAGAAAACCAAAAGCTAACAGTGCTGAGGCATTTTGACTAAACTCATCCCTAGGGATGACCTCTCCTCAACCCTGGTCAGTCCTGCAGGTGAGCCAGTGCTGCAAACCCCAGTTTCAGAAGACAGACTTGAGGGCAGGGCAAGAGGTATGAAGGAAGGTCATCGCTCGGCAGAATGGTGGTGTTAACTTAGTTGCAAGAGACAGAGAGCCTGGCCCTCAGAGGCCTGAGTGCTGTGCATGTGGGCGTGTGACTCAGGCACTGAGCAGTTTCCAAGGAAGATTCTGCAAGGATTCTTTCCTCTGCAGAAAGGGAATAAAGGACCAACTCTCTCCAGCCCAGGCCATACCGAGAAATCCAGGACCCCAGCCTGCAGATTTGCAAACAGGTCAAGCTCAAGATCCCAAAGGGCTCTCGAAGCAGTCTGAGTAAGGAGAGATGGGTGAGGCCTGGAGGTGCTTGTTCCTTTACCCTCAGGAATGGGGTGTCTTTGTCAAAAGGACCTAAGGTGCCAGGGGGAACAGCTGAACTTAGGGGGAGCATAAGATGCTCCTTCTTGTTTCAAATTGCCAGAGCCAGAAGGTTAAGGGGGCTTTGGGATGTCTTCCTGATAGTCTCTTCTCATAGAATGCTTAACTAGCCTGTGAGGCTCCTGAACAGCCCTGCGTACATGTCTCTCATAATGTGGTTCACAGCAAGATTTCTGTCCAGAAAGTGACTTGTTCTGCCTATTTAGAGAAACCATAGATCTGTATATAGAGGGAATTAATTGAAATAAGAGGACAAAAAAAAAAGACTAGAGATGGCAGGGACCACAAGCACTGGCATAGTGTCCTGGGAGAATAGCAGGGAGGAGTCCAGGAACCTGCTGACACTGTCCAAATGTATTGTCTCTGTCTTGTGCACCCAGGAGTACTTGTACGCCAAGCACAGGGGTGGGGTGGGCAGTCCCTATGAGACCATGTTGCCCACAGGGGAAGTGGCTGGGAGACATCATTATAGTGTGGCTCAGCCTTGCAGCAGGAGAAAGCTGAGCTCCTGGCCAAGGGCCCAGGGTATGGCCTCTTCGTTGTAGTCTAAGGAGGTGGAACACTGTCGTATGGCCAGTAACACAGCAAGATGGGCCAGGATGTGCATCTAGCCAATGCCAAAGTGGTAGAGCCCAAACAACCCCATGCCAGTCTCAATAACCTGCCTGTCAGCGAGAGTAAGGGGAGGGGCCCATCCCACTCCATTCACCTGAGCCTCCAAGACCTTGTGCTTGCTAAACATCGAAGCCACTCCCCTCACGCAGCTATGAATTCAGCTATTTGTTCTTCCTGCCATCAACCCCAAAGCATGCGCACCAGGGGAAGCTTTGTCTCTCTGTTGATGCGTGGCTCACACCTGCTTGAATCGTTTTCTAATTCTTGGCCACTTATGATTTTTGAGGTGGGGAGGGACGAAATTTCATGGATCCCAAGCTGGCCTAGAACTTGCTGCGTAGCTGAGGATGTCCTTCAACCTCTGATCCTCTGCCTCTCCCTCCCAAGTGCTGGGATGAGGGGTGTGCACCACTGCACCTGGCTTCTGGGGTGCTGGGGTTGGAAGCCAGGCCCAGATACATGCCAGGCACGCACTCTGCCGATGAACTACTACAATCCCAGTCTTTGTTTCCTACTCCTTTTCTGTGGTTTTGTTCATCTCGTCTCAGAGTTGACCACACCAGTGGTGTTTGATTGCATTATTGCCCACAGAGTTCTCTCTTCAGGGTGAAGCGAACATCTCCCTGTTGCGTTCTCAGCTTATGTTTGCGCTCAGGTACAAATTCCACATCAAAACCACCTCTTTCCAGTGAATCAAAGAGGGAGCACAGGGGCCTGAAAGCCTGTGTGTCCCCTGTGCTCCCCAAGATGGGGACTCAAGCAGAGAAGCCAGCCAAGGACCCTGGCATCTCTGACAATGCCCAGTCTGACTGTCCCAAGTGTGAGGACTTTGCTCTGGCTCCAGTCAGGTCCCTGCCAGAGTCGGGCTGTCCTGCCGAAGGTAACAGGATTCCAGAAGAGGTCAGTAGCAAAAACAAACAAACAAAAACCACGGATTCATGTATACACGGTGGTGACACTACAGGCTGGGAAGGGTCTCTTGTGGCCTGTTCCTAACACCGTGCGCTCACACAGGTGAAGAGGGCAGCTCTATGCAGCAAGTGGCTTTCACATGGGGCCTTCCTGGGACAACCCTCTGGACTGAGACCCAACGCCATGACTGAGTGCCCAGCTCTCTCTTGTATATCCACCCAGGTATCTAAACACCCTACAGCCAGCTGCTCAAAACTGGAGGCCACCATCTTCACACCCCCCGGTGCTGGCAGTAGCTTCCTATGGCTACAGACAGAATTACCCAGTACTGGATGCCATGGTCACCAGTTTATAGCCTCAGCCCTTCCCATAGGCAATGCCCATGGAGGGTGAGAGGCTGCGAGAGGCCATGACACAGAGCTATGCAAGCAAAGTCTGATTACAGTGGAGACCCCAAGATGTTGGAGCTGCCAGAGCTGTGGGACATCTGCCAAGGGGAGCTGCATAATACAAGAGGGGGAGCCAGCCCAAGGGAGAGGTGTATATTGCAGGCAGCAAACCTGGGAGGGCGGAGCTAAGCCATCTGGACATCAGACATGGAGCTACAGGATTTGGTGTTTGCTCAGCTAGGTTCTGCTCTTGTTTTGGTCCACTATCTCCTTGCTACGCCCCATTCCCCCCCCTTTAGAAAGATAATATATTGTCTGTGTCTTTAAGTGTTGGAAGTATGTACTTCAATTTTTTTTTATTTTACAGAAGGTTGCAGTTAAGAAGTTGCCTTAAATCTCAAAGGGAACCTTGGAACTTATGAACAGTATTGGTTGTGTTGAAAATGTGGTGGACCACAGGGACTTTTTAAAGTTGAACTAAGTGCATTTTGCATTATGATACGGCCACGGGAGACTGTGGAGGCTGTAGAGTGGAATGTGATGGTCTGAATGGAAACAGCCTAGGCTCGGGTATTTGAACACTTGGTTCCTGGTTGATACTGCAATCTAAGGAGGTTTAGATGGTGCAGCCTTGTTGGAGAAGTGGGTCACTGGGGGGCCTTTGAGATTGTGTAGCTTCCCGTACTCTCAGTTCGCTCTCTCTGCTCCCTGCTTACACTGAACGATGTGGGCTCTCGGCTTCCTCCTCCTGCCACCACGCCTGCCTGTCACTTGTTGCTCTGCCTCCCTGCCGTGATGGACTCTTACCCCTCGGGAACTAAAGCCAAAATAAACTCTTTATAAGTTGACTTGACTGTGGCGTTTTATCGCAGCAAGAGAAAAGCAATCAACACGATGGCTCACAGATACTGTTTACTTGATGCTTCCATAGAATAATTCTCAGCCTTTTAGCACTTTTCCTCCACCCAGGCCTGAGGAGCAGGACCTTGATCTCTCGGCCATGCTAGCCTCACCCTTTATCACCAAGGCATCCCTTGGACCCAGGACACTAGAAGAGCCACTCAGCTTCTGCTAGCCTGATGGGGCTGTCCTGTGGAAGCAGGTGCCCTTTATCTTGTACAGTCAGATGACAGTGTCCTGTGAAGGCCATGAAGGCAGAACCCTGACTAGAAGGATCCCTGAGTGACCAGTTGTCAAGGACAGGAAGGGGACAAGGCACCTCACTTACTCATAGCCAACCAGTGAGCAGTGTAGCTGGAGGGGAAATAATTCCCTCCCTACAGTAGAAATGTTGCTGCAAAAACAACAGAGGGCCCTGTGGTGCCTGCGGAGTGGCTAGTAACCTGCAGGAAATGACTTACTAGACTAACTAGAAGAAACACAAATGGACCTTGGCCATACTTTGCTACAAGAGTCACAAGGGCCAGACCATGGAGACCATGGCCTACAAGACCCTGATGCCAGTCTAGAGAGTCAGCTCTGGGTTCAGTGTGCACAAGAGAGACACTGAAGGTTTGAGAAGAGCATCAAAAAAATCCCAGGGAGGAGTCAAGAGCAGACAGGGAGGGTGTGTTAGAGCTTAGAAGGTGTGAGTTAGGCCTATACTGTTGGGTTGATGTAGTGTGTTATATGGTGGGAAGGGGAGGCTGAGGGCTTCCCTCCATCCCTCAGCTCCTCACCCATACACTGACTCCAATAGGAACTCTGTACACATGGAGGCAGATATCATAGAGGCCAAGGGAACACAAGTCCATGCTGGCAGTCACCAGACCATCTTTGGACCACCAGCTGTCAACTGCTCAACCTGTTTTTCCTGTGACTTCCCCAAAGTCCCAACAGCATAGACACCAGCATCAGCACCCAAACAGGGCAGTCTTGAACACCTTCTGGGAAGGAAAGGCTCCCATAGTACATGACACTCAGCATCCCACCTACTAAAGTTCCACCCACAAAGCCATCCCAGAATGTAAAATGGCACAGTCATTCCAGCTGTAGTTGGCAGGGTTGGTCAATGCTTGGTTTTTCCACCTCAGCCTCTAGCCAGGTAGCCATCCACCACTTGGCCAGGTGCTGTCAGGATGGGACTGCCATGATGATATCTGATGGCTTCCTCTTTGAAGACAAATGGCATAGAAGAGATGGCTGGGATCACAGAGATCAAAGATGAACAGGATCAGAGCATTGCCCAGCCATGAGCTGCTCATCTCTTGGTGGGTGCTTCCAAGCCAAGTACCCAGGGTGGTACCCACACTGCACAGACACATCTACACACAGTCATGACAATGCCAGTCACTTCTCCCAAAGGTACACCTCAGCTTTGGGGCCCTTGCCCATCTAGTTTTTGACAACTGACATAAGCTAGAGTCATTTTGGAAGAGGAAACCTTAGTTAAGAAAATGCTCACACCAGATTGGCCTGTGGCCAGTCCTGTGGTTACATTTTCTTGATTGGCGATTGCTGTGGGACAATGGTCTTGTACCCTGTAAAGATTTGTCACTTGTACTGGTTTAATAAAATGCTAGTTGCCAGTAGCCAGGCAGGAAGTATAGGTGGGGCAACCAGAACAGGAGAATTCTGGGTAGAGGAAAGGCTCAGTCTGCAGTTGTCACCCAGACACAGAGGAAGCAAGATGAGAATGCCTCACTGATAAAAGGTACCAAGCCATGTGACTAACACAATCAAGAATTATGGGCTAAGTTAAGATGTAAAAGTTAATGAGAAGCCTGAGATAATAGGCCAACAAGTTTATAATTAATGTAGACCTCTGTGTGTTTCTTTGGGACTGAACAGCTGTGGGACAGGGTGGGACAGAAACCTCTGCCAAGGGTGATTGATGTGGGAGGACCCAGCTTCCTATGGGTAGTGCCACCCCTGTGCAGATAGTCCTGAGTGCCATAAGAAAGCAGACTGAGCAAGTCATAGAGAGTAAGGCAGTAAGCAGCATTCCTCTATGACCTGTGCAGCAGCCCCTGCCTCCAGATTCAATTCCTGATGTCCCTCAGTGAGAGATTGTGATGTAGAACAATAAGCTGAAATAAACCCTTTCCTAAGTTGCTTTCAGCCATAGTGTTTGTCACTGTGAAAAAAGCCAGGCCCGAGCACCTGCCTGAAGGCTCCAAGAACAAGAGTGTTCATGTGCATGTTGAAGACTGACAGCCCCCCCCCTTAGGATGGGGAGGTGATACCTGCCTGTCACCCAGGGTTCCTGGTGGGCTAGATAAAACATAATTGTCTCCAACTGACCAGAGGACACTCATGATCAGTGGTCATTACAGTTGTCACTAACCTCCCAGATCTCACAAAGGGCCCAGCAGCAGGTACCCTGAAATGCAGGAAAGTTAAGAACTCAATATGAACCCTGGCACCCCTGGCCCTTTGAACACAGAACATGGAGACCAGCCCTAGAGTCTCTGGAGGTTCTGGGGTGCTGGTGGTAAAGTGCCTGCAAATTCTCAATGTTTTCCCCTAAAAGTCAGCCTTGAGACTCAACCCACAGCCCCGGATTGAGAGTGGTGTCCCCAAGCCTTCGCTATGAGGTGCTTTAGTGAAACAGGAGGATGGGTACCAGGCCCACAGGCATCTCCGGAGATGCAGAGCAGCATCTAGACAGCCAACAGCATGCAGTAGGTCCTCAAGCTCACCACACATCCAGGACGCTCTGCCTGAGGGCTGATCCTAAGTCTGGAGCCTTGGTCTGTTGGGGTTACTGTCATGGAGAAGCAGCCAGGGGTGACAAGCGGCAGAAATGTAGTGCTCACAGATCTGGAGGCTGGGAGTCCAGGTCCAGATTGACTCTCTGTCTGCTAGGGGGAACCTTTGGGCTCATAGCCAGCTCCCTGGCCATGTTCTCTGGCAATGAGAGGGTGAGGGCAAGGACCAACTCCCTTAGAGGGGTCTCATCTTGACTCCACCCTCACCTGCCCAAATCCTTCCTCTTCACATTATCATATAAAGGTTGAAATTTCAGCATATGGGGCGGGTCGCACATTCAGGTAGCACCCCACCACCACCACCTCAACCAGCAGAGGATCCAGCCTCCTTTCTAGCTCATCTTTCCCATTATGGGTTAGATGTGAACTCTCCAAGGGCTCATGTGTATTAATACTTAGTCACCAATAGGCGGCGCTGTTTAAGGAGGTTGTGAACTCCTTAGAAAATGGAGCCTAGCTGTTGGACTGTGGAACCATGGAAACTGACCTCAAGGGTCATAAATTGGGCCCACTTTAGACCCAGATTCTCTGCTCTCTAGTCCACCAAGAATGTGAGCATGCAGCCACATGACCCTGGTACCATGGCTGTGAATGTCTCTCACTACCACGTCTTCTCTACCATGGTGGACTGTGTTCTCTCAAACTGTAAGCCTAAATCAATCTTGCCTCTCTTAAGTTGTCTCTCTCCAGGTATTCTGCTACTGCAAAAGGTCTCTAAGATATTCCCTCGAAATCTGAGAACTTGCCAAGGTTTCCAGAGGACCTCAGAGCCCCTTGCGCATGGAGCAGGGGCTACCAGTGGGAGGAGGAAGAAGAGGAAGGGCCTCAGAGAAGGAAAGGAGGGTGACTTCTCAGTTGGATGACACAGGCCTTCTTCACCCACCACATTCAGCATCAGAGAAACAGACCATAAATCACAGGAGGCTTGTGAGACAGTCACAGCTATTTTCCCAGCATTCCTTTTAGACAGAAAGCCTCAGTGGGGGTTGCAGACAGAGTCATGAGGAGGAGGTGCCTGACCAGCCTGGGAAATAGCTCCTGAGAGCCTTGTTTTGAAGGAGAATATATGAAGAGCCATGTCAATTTCCACTTAAATCCCAAGCCTGGGACGCCTTCGCCTAGAATTCTATTTTAAAACGTTGAAAGCACTATTTCAGAGCAGAAATCAATAAAATACACCAAAAAAGAAAAGAGAAAAGGGGGGTCCTAGGCAAAGCATCTCCAGGCTCCTACTAAATGCTATTTTTTGAAAACATCAATAGTTGCAGCTTTTAACTTAATTCTTGAGTATGCTGTTGGTTCACTTAGAGGTTTTTATGGTGAGGTAGCCCCACTCTCTGCCTCAGCTCAGGTGGGCAAAGGAAAGCCAACCAGGATCACACAGCTGCCTCCTGCCCCTTCAAGGTGGGCACCTTGGCCACCTGAAGACCACCATTCACAGACCCTGGCCCCTCTCAAATGGGTGCACATGGCTTAAACCCCCTCAGTTTGATAGGCATAGCTTAAAGAAATGAGCATCCAAGCCCCTGTCTGTAAGCTGGGCCTTTCTGTGGCCACATGGGGACAGAAGCAGACATGGTAGGATGGAGGACAGAGCAGAGCCAAGAGACACAGCCTGGGCCCCACCTGCTGACCCCTAGCCTACTGGAATACAGGAGGACAAAGCACACACCCCTCCAAACACATTCCTTGAGCGAGTGGTTCCCACAGTCTATGGAATTTTTCCTTTGTCTTTCCCAAGAATTGGCAGCTTGACAATTGTCCCTGCACCCCAGTGTTGGGTGGCAGCTATGTGGAGAAGACCCACTGGCATAGACATGATCTTGTGACAGTCTTGGCAAGAGGCTATAGCTTTGCCAGGTAGATGCACAGGTAACTTGGTAAGAAATGGGGTGGGGTGAAGGTGAAGTACTGGTTCATGGTTCATGTCAGTCCCATCTCTGTCTGGCTAGCAGACAAAGCACTCCCCCCACCACCACTTTGAGTCCCAATCTTACTGGGCCAAGTGTCTGCTTGGCAGAAATTAATTTGGACCAGATGATCTCCCAGGTTCCTCTTCAATTCTGGGATTCAGTTAGGTGCTGGGAGGCTGGTGATCTGTGCCGGGGATGCGCCAGCATCCAACGGAGGCCTCACCTCTCTGCACCTCAGCTTCCTCAGAGCTGCATAGCCTGGACGGGAAGGAGGGAAGAATCAGGGTCAAACCCAGAATCTTTCCTACCTGAGAGTCACCTGCCACCCTCAACAAGAGAAAGAGGCCCAAGGCCAAGTTCTTGAGGGGAGTGTGATCAGGCTCTCTCAGAGACAAGCATCCACTGAGGCCAGCTCTGCCACCCTTCTTGCCATGATGCCACCAATCTCCCAGCGGGAAGTCAGTGAAGACTAAAATTACAAAACATCGTGGAAACCAACATGTGCACCTTTGCCAAACCCCCATGGCCTTGCAGTGAAGGCATGGCAGATGAGTGGTAGCCACCAGGGATTGGGGGAAGGACCACAGGAGCTGATCCTGGGCATCCTAGCCATGCTCACCTGATGCCAGAATAAGAGGATCAAGGTAATGCAGAAAGGTAAGGCCTTAAAGCCGATCTGTAACCTTAGATATCTACCTTGAAGTAGCTACATTGGAGCACTATTACAGTTTCCATGACAAAAGGACAAGGAGACAGTGTCTCCCAAGGCTTGCAGAGTATCTCTGGTCTTGGGATCAGCTCTAGTCACTGCAATGAAGCCAGATGGGCAGACACTTCCCAGGTAAGCTTCCAACTCAGCAGCTGCAAAGTAAGGGACAGAACGGGGGCGGGACAGGCTGTCCCATCATCTACCCAGCCCAAGCAGGCCTGACACACCTCCTTACTCATTTCCAGACACTCCTCATCCAAGTTAACACCTACCTCAAAGATCCCAGAACCCGTAGGCCTTCTCTGACCCCCAAATCCACCTTAACACAGAACCCCTAAATGTGCCTTAATACTGCCTGGCCACACAACCCTGGTTTTCCACCTGTCTGCTTGATGAGCATGTTATCTGCACAAGTCCCTTTGACACCTAATCTCCCACTGTACTAAGGTAAGATGACCTGGCACAAGGGGACCTAGATCTGTAGCACCTGCTGCCTGGGGCTTGGTTGAAGCATCCAGGATTCCAGGGCATAGATGCTGACCTCCAGGGCAGGTTCACTGGCTTTCTGGAGCCTGAGTCCTGACTGCTCTGAGTTCCTTCTCTATTCTTTGGGCCCTCCAGAGCCAGAGGCTCTGCCCATAGCATCCTCATCCTCCATTGAGGCTTTCTCATGGCCAGACCCCTTCCTCCTCATTGTCTGCACACTGCAATGCCAGCATACCCTGTCACCAGAGCATCCTGACAATCACAAGCAGCCATCAAGGCCCAACATCCTACTTTCTTGCTTCCTGAGATGGGCCAGGCAAAGTTCAGGAGACTCTTCTTTCTCCTCACAGCTTCCCAAGGGTCCCCCCCCACATAGACCCACTCAGTCCTCTACAGACAGCAGTCTGCAGACCCTCCCCACCCAAGGGACAATATGCAGGGAGGGCAGCAAGGTCATAGCCTCTCTGTCTTCTTCAGTGGATCAGAGCCGGAATGGGACTTTCTGTAGAGCCCCACAGGAGCTGTGTCATTGGTGGTGGTCACAGCTTTCACTCTTAGTGCCTGGCCACTCACCTTCAGCCTCCTGGAACAAGAGAGGAACAAGTAATGGAAACAGAATATAGTGAACAGGATACGGCCAGCCATGGTAGACCTCACTGCCCCCTATCGCTCTTCTATGAGACATTGCTGTGCAGTGTAGTTACTCAAAAACCCGATCACTCTATTCTTCCTTTACCTAGCCACTCTTCCCACTGTCCTTGGGCCATTTCTTCACCAGCTGCTGCCCAGCCCAGGGTCTCCACACAGCCTCAGAACACAGACCACCCACAAAGCTTCCTCAGTACTCACTACTGTAGGAAGAAATGAGGGTGTGACCAGAGCTGCCTCCCTTTGGCCTGAGAGCTGGACAGCACCGTTGATAGGTTTTGGCACAATCTGATTTCCTGGACCTGCAGGAAGCCTAATTAAAGATGCTGTTAACTGGAGGCCATGCTGGGTTACCTGAGGGAGCACTTCCAATGACAGCTGTCCCAATCCATAGGGAAGAAACCGAAGGAGACTTGAGAGAAAGGAGAGGCCACATGAGGACAGAGACAGAGATTAGAGGGACAGAACCACAATCACAGAACGCCTGGAGCCTCCAGAGGTGGGAAGAGACAGTCTGCTCCACTTCTAAAGAAAGCTCCTCGGGACACGGTGGCCTGTGGCTTCAGATAAAACCTGAGGAGTTCATTTCTGCTCACTAACTGTGGCCATGTGCAGCAACCAACACCCCTCCCTTCCAGGAAGGGAGCTCTCAGTCATGAGGAAATGACATCCGAGGCCTGTCAATCACCCTGTTCGCTGAACTGGGCCTGCCAGCCCAGGCCAGTGCACAGCGGACCATTCTCTAGACACCCAACACCCCCTGGCCCAGTCACCCAGGCAGGCAGTCGTGAAGAGTCTGGAGTTAGCCAGCAGTTTTGGTTCAGCTTCTGATTCCCAGGAATCCTCAGTTCCTTTTTTGGCCAATATACACTGCCCAGCAGTGACCCCGCTCCTTGGTGTGTGTACTACAGGCTGAGGCAGGGCCCTTTCACTTGGCATTCTTGCTCATGGGCACAGGTTCCTCAGGCTGCCCCCTCATCCCTCATCTCACACCATCCAGCACCCTGTGTGGCTGCCCCTGCTCTGGACCCCCTCTGAGGTCCCATGAATCATCTCAAGCTCCTTTCACTTCAAACCAAACCCACCACAGGCACCGGGATGCTCCGGAGGCACCCACAGGAAGAAGAAGCGCTTTCTGCAGACATTCACCGTACACCCCTCATGCGGAGCAGCCGCCATTGAACGCTTCTGCCCAGACTCTGAGAATCAGACCACACTCAGTTTCCCGTGGGCAAACATCCAGAAAAAGCCCTCAGTGGGCATCTGTGCCAGTGGGGAGAATGGAATGATTGACAGGGAGAGGAGAGAAGGCAAGAAGAACCAAGACAGACCCCGGGGAAGCCAGGAGGTAGGGGTAACCTCTGCACTGTATGTTCTGAGAGAACAGGAACTCTACAGCCACAGCCACTCGCTCCAAGATCCAGAGGACTGTGTGCAGCTTGTCCTCACCCTGGGAGAGGAAGTGACAGGGGTACACAGGCCAAGGCTTGGGCTCCAAGCTGTGCAGGTGGGAACTGAAGGGATCCTCTCAGATAAGTGGATGGGGGGCGTGTCCCAGGGTGAGGGACAGCCCATAGCGAGGATTTAACGTGTTTCTGATTAGGTGCAGGATGGGAGGGAGCACCTACTTGGAGTCTTTCCAGCAAGTCACTCGGCTCCTCAGGAAAAGACCTTGCGGACCAAGGAGGCATATCCGTTACCTTCTACTGCACACAAGTAATTTAAGGGAAGACTTATTTTGGTACATAGTCATGGGGACAGTACCGTCCCTCATGGCGGAGAAGGATGACATCAGAATTGCGAGGCAGCTGATCATGTTGGGTTCAGGCAGGGAGCAGAGAGACATGCACGCTGGCATTCCTGGATCGCTGGCCATGGCATAGTGCCATCCACAATGAACATTTGTTCCTCCTAACGTCTTTCCCTCAGGTATTTTGTTACAGCAAACAGATGTTGCCTGACACGAAAGTGAAACTCTTTGGGTCTGACATGTTCCCAGAGGTCATGTGTGGAGAGCTGGGTCCCCGTCTTGGCACTGTCGTGGATAGACCTTTTGAGAGATGGGACTGGTGGAAGATTTCAGGAGGAAGACCCACTGGGGCTGTGCTGGCTAAGGGGACTGTCGACAGCTTGACCCTCCTTCTCTTTCATTTCTTAGCAAACCACGAGGCGAGTGGTTTGACTCCGCCATGATGCGTGGGCTCATCGTGAATGTAGGCGCATGAGTCCACCTGATTCTGGTGAAACTGAGTCAAAATAACCTGCTATCTTTATACACTGACTGTCTCAGGTGTTTTGCTACAGTCCCAGAGAGCTGACTAACGCACCTGTGTCTCATCGTGGTAAACTAATTATAAACATCCTGGGCCAGGCAAACTCTCACAACTTAAAGACCCACATGGCCTCATCCCTCCACCAATGGGAAAATGGGTGATTGGGCTGTTGATCAGTTTCCCAAAGAGGAGGTTGGAAAGGGGAGGAAAGTGTCCAGCACAGGTACTAGTTAGAAAACAACCATGTTGTATCTGCTGAAACTTTAACTGTCTCAGTGTCTGCCATCTTTACTCTGGTGAAGAAAACACCCGAAATTCAGAGCTGTATGCCCAAGGGCATACACCTCCCAAGGAGAGAACCAAAGTTAAAATCCATTGTTGGAGTTAGAAGTCAAAGGTCTCGGTATCACAGGACCATGCTGAAGGCTCCAGGGTAGGCTCCTTCCTTCCTCCCTCAGTTCCCAGTACCTCAAGGGCTGGCACCATCACCTCAACCTCAGCTCTGTCCACACAGACACTCGCTGTGTGTGTCTGTGCCTCTCTCTCAGAAGGCCATCAGCTGTTGGATTTGGTGCCACCATAACCCAGGGCTATCCCGTCTCAGGACCCCACTGTAATTGCACCTGCGTGCACCTATACTCTAGATAAAGCTCACGCTGTGAAATCCAAGTGTACATGTTTTGTGGGTTCGGGGGAGGCACCCCAAAAAACCAGGACAGAAGTGTCAGGGGCTCTCTCTTGCCTTGAGCTCTTGGCCAAGAATGGCAGGAGGATCCCCCAGCAGAAGTCAGTAAGGGGGTCCTGCAAGTCCAAAGCCTCACTCTTGCCCTTACTACTCAGACACTTCCCAGATAAATCTGTGGTCCTTCTGGGTACCCTGACAAGCATGCTGGGCTCCCTACACGGGGGATGTCAAATCTGGAGAACTTCCAGGAAGCTTGTGTGAATGACAAGGAGCAGTCCCTCCTAAACATGCCAGCCTATCTCTTTTAGACTGTTTAACACTGGGACCTGTTCATGACATAGAGTCCTCCACATGCACACCTGCCTGGCATTCTGAGCCCATATCTGGATGCAGACTGTGCTCTGGGGAAGTGATGTATGGAACGTAACTGCCTCCTCCCGTCTCCCTGGGTTTGCCTCACTTTACCCCCCTCCCCCCAACACACACATCCATCCTTCCCATCTAAAAGAGATGCCAAGAACCCACCAGTGCATTCTGGGATCCAGCTAGAGAAGACCAACAACAGGCAAATGAAGCAAGCAATGCAGAAGGTTCTTTAGTGACTAAGGGGTGCTCTTATGACCAAGGCATTCAAAGCCCAAAGGCAGTGAACAAGCTGCTCAGAGACACACTGCCCTGGGTCATAAAGGCAGGCTTGATCACTCCTGTCACGTGTATCTGAGACCACCATCCAGCATGCACACGCAGCGAAGCAAACCGCTCATCCACCACCCTCCCCTCCTGCTCACTTCTGCCTTCCCAAGCTCCTTTCTCCAGGGGAGCCAGGCCTTTTCACATCACAGTTCCGTGGCAGTGACTCTCCCATTGCAAATGCTCAGAACAAAAGCGTGCCCTCCCAGCCAGGTAGGTGTCTCTCTTATACTGGCATCTGTTTATTTGATATTAATGTTCAATCCAGTGCCGAACCCCTCCGCGGGCTCCACCGTGTTCAGAGGGAATTGCCAGCTGGCTCCGAACAAGATAAGATATGTTAGGCCTAACTTGCTGTGACCTTTCCTTTCTCTCTGAAAAACCACTTGCTTAAGGAAAATCCCAACCATCATAAATCACTATCACTCAGAAGCATGTGGGCCAGAGCCGAGAGCATGGGGGGCATTCATCACAGTTTGGGGACTTTGACAGCCAGTTGCTATGGAGTTTACAAACTGTAACCCTTCCCCTCGGCCACTACCCTTCCTGTAGTGTAGAAATCTCCACCAGTCCCTCCACTCTTCTCCAGACCTTGTCCACATTTCAAGGCTCTGCAGACACACCTCCTCCAGGAAGCCCGACCTGCTGCTAAGTTTGCACTTGAAAAGAAACTAGCTCTTGCTTGGCAAGGTGACCTGGTGGGCAGGAGACTCTCATCTCTACAGAGCACTAGAGAGGAGTTTCCCATGAGGAGCAGCAGTCTGCAACCTGTATAAGTTGAGCCTGGCCCACAGCTTGTTTTATAAATAAAGTTTTATTGAAGCAGTCACTCTGTTCGTCTGTGCAATGGGAGCTGTTGTCAACTGACGGACCTTGAGCATAGTATAAGGGCAGAGCTGAGGGGTGACCATGAGGATCTCACTACCACAAAGCTCCGTGCCAACTATCCTGCCTGTGTCCTGGACTCCAGCCTCTGGTGGATGTCATTTCTACTGGTGGAAGCAGAGAACTAGATGAAACAGCCTGCCATCCAATGAGCACAGAGCCTGCAAAGGGAGGAACCAGGCCACAGAAAGAGCAGGGGTGCAAGACAACATGCTTCAAGAGTCCTAGGACCAAGAAGAAAAAAAGTTCATCTTCCCCAAGGTCGAAGCCTCTCGGGGGCCTGGAGTTGGAGACTCGGGTATTTCAGAGGGTATGGTCAGTTTAACAATATGAAATGTGAGAGCTATCTGGAGGTACTAAGGCAAAATGGCAGAGGCAGTACAGGTGGTTAGCTCCCAGGGTCCAGGCTTAACTGGCACCTTGATAGGGGGGAGGCCAATCCAGTGGGCAGTTTTTCCAGGCATGTAAGGCCCATCTTCCCTCTCACAGGGACCCAGAAGAGGCTTGACCAAACAGGGGGGCTCTACACACCTTGATCTGGTACCCAGGAGCCCCCTTCTTCCTAGCACACTTGCTACCCCTTGGAAACATAGCTGTCTATTCCAGACAAAGGCCCAAGACTACTGACTTAACCTTCTGATTCTCCAAGGGGACACAGGTGGGAAACCGCAGAGGACACAGCTTGCAGGACAGTGCTTGGCAGAGCCACCTCAGGTCCAGGACAATCATGGGCACAAAGCCCAGATCTGTCTGTCGGAATTTTCTTAAATGCCTGGAGCTACAGTCTTGTGAAATCTGCATACATATTCATGCAAATCATATGCAAATAACACCTCCCCCAGATCAGCTGCAGGAAGGCAAGGCGGCTGCTTGTCCTTCCTCTCCAGGGTCAGCTCCACCCACACAGCCATGAAGACACTGGGCCAGCCAGAGATCCCGTGTCAATGTCACCTACCCTTGGACAATGGACAAGTGAAGAAACTGAGACGGGAGGCGAGAATGACCGAATGGACTTGCCCGTGTCCAGAGCTGGGCAGGAAAGTCTATGGCCAAGACACTTCCAACCCAGCAGCCGCCTCTTTACAGAGGGAAAAAGGCTGCGTCCTGGCAGAGAGCCAGGCACACAGGCCCAGAACTCTCTCTGGACAGAATGAGCATCTGCGCAGGGCCACCCCATGCCTTCTCAAGAAACAGTGACATTTACTCTTAAATCCTCTCTCAGGAGACCCCGCGAGCAATCCCTCCCCAATCAAAGGCAGCTCCAAAAATAAAGCCTCTGCCAGCCCTGCATGGATTAAATGTCACCAGAGAGTAGAGGAATGATGAATCTAGATTATTGGAGCCAGGGGAGAGAGCTGCTGCCCCTGAGGGGGTACTCACACACTCAGACAACCATGGGAGCCCCACTGTCCTTGCAGCTCTGAGCACCTGGCCCCTGTGCTCAAGTGAAGAAACTGAGGCAAGAGGTTAAGGCTTGAGGATGAGTCTGAGCAAAGACTGTGATTAGAACCACCTCTTGCGTCTCCTGGTCTCTAGAGAACTGTGCAGAAGCCCCGATCCACCTCTTGAGGGACTGGCCCCTCTACTCAGCAGCCTGAGACCCTATGAACCACACACGCCCAGGCCACTGGAGACACCCCAAGTTCTCACGGGATCCCCTCTTGCACCTCATTCTTATTTCTGCCTAAATTTCCCATTGGACCCTTCCTGTACTTGGTACCTGACCCCCAGTCCTGTATCCCCAACATTCTCATCCACTTTCTGTCTCTCCCACGTCTAGCTTCCTTTAGATCTCTAGATGGCCCTGGTTAAGAGATCTTTTGGACACGGTCATACATCGTGGGAAGTTTGAAGAAGATGTCCTCCACAGTCTTGAGCGTTTCAACACTTGGTCCTCAGTCGGTGGTGCTGTTTGGGGATGCTTAGGATGCGTGGCCTTATTGGGGGTTGTATGTCACTGGGGGCAGGCTTTGAGAGTTCAAGGCCTACTCCCAGCTCATTCTGTTTTCATGCTTGTGGCTCTAGATGTGAGATCTCAGCTTGCTGCTCCATGTCTTCCCACCTATCTGCTTCTTCTGGTTTGTACCTAAAGTCTCTAACGTCCTGTCCTGTAGTAGACAGGTTCCACATCTGCTGCTGGCAGTACCCTGTGATTGGAGCCCTTAATTTTGCAGTGGCCCATTGGTCACAGCACCCTCTCTCACTATACTGAAGTCCCCCAGATTCCTGCCAGATGCGTGGGAGAGGACAGTGCTATCCTAGCATGCAGCCCTTCTCACCAGGACCTCAGCACTTAACATCTGTCTAGGATTCAGTTGGGCCACCTGCTAACTGTAGGCTCCTTAAGGTCCAAGCTGGACAAATAAGGATCCTGGGTCAATGCCTGCAAGCAATAGCACCCTGTCTATCCCCATGACAACAGGAACAAGCTATAAATGCTATGCCCCACATCTACCCACAGGGGGCGCTGTCCTTTAAGTATGGCCATTATCAGGCTGGCCCATCCCCAGAGAAAAAGCAAAGGCACCTTCTGGGTTGCGGAATTAACTTCGCAGCTATTGCACAGGACTCCTAAGGTGCTATCCGTGGTCAGGGGTAAGGGCGCCAGTGGAATAGTGAGGAGAGCAGGATTTATGGGCCCGCAGAAGACACTGGCGCAGGAGCTCTCTAGGCATGAGTCCCAGAGATTCGGCTGACTCCCACTATAAAAGCCACTCAGCTCAGGTGGACAGCACCAGAGAGCCTCAGGACAAGGGAGGCCGAGGTGCCTGTGCATATGCCACACTTCATCTCCAAACACGGAGACTCCAAACAAGGATTAGACCAATGGGGATTCTGAGAGGCGCATGATGAAGACAGATTTGGCTTGCCCAGGCTCTGGGTCAGCAGAGCCCTGTTGCCAAGTTGGGGCTTGTCTACTGCTTCAGAGGTGTAGCCCATTATTATGACAGGGAGCATTGCCGCACACAGGTAACAAGGTGCTGGACAAATAGCTGAGAATTCTACATCCAGATCCACAGGCGACAGGAAGAGAGAAAAACTGGGGCTGGCTTGGACTTTTGAAACTCCAAAGCCCACCCCCACTGACACACTTCTTCCAATAAGGCCACACCTCCTAATCCCTCTCAAGTTGTGATCATGTATTCAAGTATATAAACCTGTGGGGGCGGTTCTTACTCAAACCACCATGGAGCTGAAGGTCAGCAGAGTGTCTGCAGCCCCCATTGCGCATCTGTGACCCACAGTCCCACACTTCACCCCACAGTATGGTTAGCAAGCTTCTGAGGTCCTACCCTGCAGATTTACTGAGACCGGAAAGAGAGTAATAAGAGTGCACCATACAGTAAGGTGGGCACTGTCATGGCAAGGAGGGTGCCAGGAATACCAAGGCAAATAGCAGCATCTCCAAGGGTGGGGCACCCTGGCTGAGGAACCCTTGCCCTGAAGGACAAGGACTGATTTCTGACTCTTCCACAAGAAGCACCTCACTATCCGGTGGTGGTAGCACATGCCTTTAATCGCAACACTTGGGAGGCAGAGGCAAGCAGATCTCTGTGAGTTTGAGGCCAGCTGGGTCTATTGATCTATTGAGTGAGTTCCAGGACAACCAGGGCTACACGGAAAAACCTGTCTTTAAAATAAAAGCCTCTTGCCGTGTGTAGTAGGAACACAGAGTAAGCCTACCTACAGGCACGTGGACACCTGAAAGCCCCACTGCCAAGTGGACATGGGCCAGGAGACCACTTAGAAACTGACCCTTGCAAGACCTATTCTACAGGTAGCCAGGATGGGGCTTGAGACCCCCACATGTATCAATACATGGAATATTTATGGGCTCCCAGTTAAATAATTCCTGTCCCCTGGAGAAAGGGTAGGGCCTTGAGTCAGGCCCTAGGGACCCTACCAAATCTCACCTAGATGGGCTCTTGTTCCAAGAACTTGCTGGGGCCTGGCCACAGGCAGCTGCCACCAGCATTCAGCTGGTCAGGTTCCATTAGGTAATATAGATCAGTAAATATCTAGCTGGCTGCCCAGCTATCCTGCCCTGGGGATGAGGTGTTCTGTGTGTGGCCACCACCCTCCCTGGTCATCAGTAGCAAGAATCCCCACCTTACTCCTACAGAGAGGAGCCATCCCAGCCCCTATATCCTGGCACACATGACCCCCCTCACTCCCTGTGATTCAGCTCTGTGGTGGCACCTATTGCCACCTTTCCCTGTGCCAAAGGACCACCATGCTCCTCTACACCACATGGCTCCTCTGGGTAGTCCTTGACCTCTAATGAGTAGCTGGAAGGTGTCAGGTCCTAAGCAATGGCACCTTCATGGCCAGCTCGGGTCCTCAGCCTCTTTATTCCATCCTTTGCCGTTACAGCAGCTCCCTCACATTTGAATCAGAAGCTTCCAAAGTCCACGACCCAGGATCCGTGAGCTTCATCTGCCAGTTCCTGAGTAAAGATCTTTCCAGAACCAGGAGACAGCACCTCCAGGTGGACAATGCCTCATTATCCCACGCTGGGATTCCTGCCATCAGGCTGTGCACGGTGGGCCTTCCACCCACAGGTGTTAATCAGTGTAGCTGCCAGGCAGGTTACCACTTTCTCGTCCTCAGCAGAAGGCGGAGCTGAGGCCCACTGTTTTGAGCTCTGCCTCTGCCCTGGGTCTATCGAGCATCTGGAAGCCGCCTTGGCTGGTGGCAGAGTCCCAGGGCAGGAAATCCAGTTTAGGACTCTTGATATCTCCAGTAACAGGGCCCGCTCCTTCCCGACGGACCCCACCTGTGATGTAGGCAGACTGCTCCCCGAGAATCTGCCTGGTGGCAACCCCAGTTCTAGTTCAACACTGCTCATCTGCAGATAATAAGTTTCTTTCCCAGAGCCTCAAGGGGCCCAGTCCCTGGAGATGTGCTTGAAATGATGACTCATGGGTCTGAGCCTGTCATTTTCTCTCTCTTTGTATCAATGGCTCTTAGCAACAGCCACCTGATTACCATGCTCCAGGCTATGAAACCTCCCAGACTCTTCAAAGCAAAGCCTTGCATCCACTCCAGTGTCTCCTACCGGCAATCACAGCTTCCTATCTCACCTAGTCCCCAGATTACCCACCTGCTTCCCTCTCTCTGCCACGCCCCCCCCACCAGCCACTCATCTGCTTCCCTCCCTCACACTCTCAACTCCACCACCCCATTCTTCCCTGACAGTAGCGCTGCTACATGAGCACCCCCAGCTGACCCAAGGAGAGGCCCAGGAAGGCAACAGAGCCACCACTCTCCAGGCTGCTTTCCGTTGGCCCAATTGCTGGGGCCATTTGTAGTATCTGATGTCTTAAGTCCATTCCCTAAAGATGACAATTTCTATCCAGGGATGGGGATGGCCTGGGGAGAAGGCATGAGGACAAAGGATGGAGCAGGACAAAGAGCTGTAACCCCATAGTTATTTGGCCGAAGGGAGCCAGTATCGGGCCAATATGGGTCTCAGAGGTCCACTGAGTTTGGCAGTCACATTCACAAGTGAGTTAGAGAATGTCCTCCTAGGGAGTGGGCCGTGAGGCTGGGGCAGATCTCCAGTAGAGGGAGAGAAGGCAGCCAGGGTCACTTGTGCATGCACTGTGAGAAAATGGGGCTGGGTGGGGCTGCCACTGAGGGACAACATGTCACTGTAGCTCCAGGATCTGGCTCAGAACCCCTTCGAGAACTCCAGCCAGTGCCTTCCTGGGCACTGTTCTCTGTACCCAGAGAGATTGTCAGGAGACAGCATGGCAAGGCTGAGGTGGGGACAATATCTGCAGTGGGAGCCTGTGACCCCGGAGAAAAGTCTTGGGGTTCTATCAAAACCAGCTCATGATAACTGTCTCCAGAGACTCGGCCTGTCTCTCCTCCCTCTGCACCACCAGGCCCGAGCACCTGCCCTCCTAAAGGTCTAATGGCTTTCCTGGGGCAGAAGCCCGCAGGGTTCCCAACAAAAGGAAGGGAAAGTATGGAAAGGGGAGGGGACAGTACCCCCAGGTCTGCCTTCTGCCAGAACCTTCAGTGCAGGGCTGGCTAGCCCTCAAGGACTGCCCCAACCCCTTCCTTTACTTCTCCTGCCTCAGCTCCCCAACAATTCTCCCAAGAACTTGAGAACCATCATCAACTCATGGAGAATAATAGCGGGATAGATAGACTGCCAGGATCATAGAATAAAATAGCGGGATTGCAGAGTGTGTCTCAGTCAAACTCACCCAAGCCACCCAGAACATCTCTGTGGCGCTGAAGTAGAACCACAGAGGTGAGTCACAAGCTAACATGTAACAGGCACAGGAGGCTGAGGGATGGAGGAAGGAAATCCAGGAACCCACAGGCCAGCCTCCATCCATGAGTCTGGGTTTAAAACAAAATAGAAAATAAAAGCAGAGTCCCAATCTCACAGTGCAGAGGGTTCTAGGACCACCCCAGGTATGGATGCAGCCTGCTGGGGCTGTGCTCGGTACAGCCCAACAAACAAGGTCTGGGCAGCCTGTAGGGGTAGGAGGGGCAGCCTGCACAGGGATGAGGGGCAGCCCGAGGACACAGGCCTACAAGTAGGGTAGTGAACAAGGCTGGAGTTTGCCCTCAGGAGAGGTACATCATGGAGCCTCAAACAGGAATAAGAGTTTGCTGAGTGAATAATCAAGCCACCAGAAAAACAAAAACCAAAAAAACTGAGAACGAAAAACACATTCACATCTTCTGTATTTACATTCATGTCTGGTGAAAATTACTTTTGGGGGGGGTAGGGGGTTGAGACTAGGTTTCTCTATGTAACAACTCTAGCTGTCCTGGAACTTGCTTTTAAAGACCAGACTAGCTTTGAACTCCCAGAGATCCGCCTGCCTCTGCCTTCTGAATTGCTGGGCTTAAAGGCATACGCCACCACTGCCATGCACGTTTTTTGTTTGTTTGCTTGTTTGCTTTGTTTTTTAATGAGGCAAAAATCTGGGCATGGTCTGTAACCTCAGCAGTAGAGGGGGAAGGCAGGTGGATCTGAAGAGTTCTCGGGCGGCCAGCCTAGCCTGAACTGAAAGTTTCTCCTTCAGTGAAAGATTCTGGTAACAAAGGTGGGAACCAGCAAAGGAAGATGCTCTACTCCATGCTCTGACCTCTGCATGTGTGCATGCACCAGCATGCAGCCCAGCAAACTCACGCGCCTCTGCACGTGTGTGTGTGTGTGTGCCAACATGCAGCCAAACAAACTCGTGCCTCTGCACGTGTGTGTGCACCAACATGCAGACCTGCAAATTCACACGCTTCTGCATGTGTGTGTGCACCAACATGCAGCCCCGCAAACTCATGCACCTCTGCAGTGTGTGCACCAACATGCCACCCCACAAACTCATCTGCCTCTGCATGTGTGTGTGCACCAACATGCAGCCCCACAAACTCACACACCTCTGCACATGTGTGTGCACCAACATGCAGCCCCACAAACTCATGCACCTCTGCAGTGTGTGCACCAACATGCAGACCCGCAAACTCACACGCCTCTACACGTGTGTGTGCACCAACATGTAGACCCTCAAACTCATGCATTCATGCACCACACCACATCCCATAAGATGATTTTTGCCAGCTGAACACAAATCTAGACATTCCTGGGGAAAGGGAATCTTACTTGAGAAAACACCTCTGTAAGAGTGGCCCGTAGGCAAGACTTTAGGGCACATTTTTGATCAACAGTTGAGATGGGAGGCCTCAGCATGGACATGCCCCTCGGAGAAGGTTGGCCCATAGGGTCTTCCCCCACTGACATCATCTGAGACTCAGGTTCACTGCACCCACACTCACACACCCACCCCCAACTAAGACTAAGCTATGTGTTCTTGCTGACCCCCAAGGAAGGCCTCAGCACTGAGATGCCATCACAGATTATCCTGGATACATGGTCCTCACTGACTTCCTTGTTGACTGAGTTTCTGATCCTGCCTGGTTCCCACAGTCGTTAAGTCCCAAAGAAATCACACAGAGGTCTACATTAGTTATAAACTGATTGGCCTAGTATCTCAGGCTTTTTATTAACTCTTACAACTTATATTAACCCATTATTCTTATCTATGTTAGCCACATGGCTCAGTACCTTTTTTAGCAAGGCAGTCACATCTTCCTTCTTCTGTGTCTGGGCAGAACTGCAGAGGAATGGGCTTCCTCCTTCCCAGACTTCCTACTTCATCCTTGAGTGCTTAACCTTGGGTTAAGAAATTGTCTGGAATGCAGCTTCGCATCTGTGAGCTCTTTGGGGTACTGAGGTGATAGAAAAGATCAAGACTCAGCCTGTGACCAGTGTCAGAGTTCAATCAATAGCCAGGATCAGGGTTCAGTTTATGACCAAGATCAAGACTCCATATGTGATCAGGATCAGGGCTCAGCATGTGATTAAGAGCAACCATTGTTCAGCAATAATGTCATGCCTCAGCTAGAATCAAGACTCAGCATATGACCAGCGTAGGTGCTCAGTGTATGAGGAGATCAGCTCAGTCTATGACTGAGTTTAGCCAGTGACCAGGACCAGGCTCACGGGGTGATGACTATCAGAATTTGGTGCCCACACCTCCTCCTAGATTGTCTGCAAAGCTGGAGGAATCAACAGACCTCGCAGCACCCTCGTGGGCTGCATCTCTGAGAGGCCAGACTTCACCTCCTCCCCATCAGGGCCTCATGTGTTTCCTCCATGCTTGGCCTGCAGTGGATCTGTGGAAAGCCCCGGGAAGGAGGAGATGCTGTGAGTGTGGCTCATCCCACACTCATGGCCACACTTTGTGCCACATCCCACCCTGCATGCTCTAACCCATGTCCTTCCTTCCTGTAAAGTTCAAATAACTGTGATTCTCCAGCCACTCATCATGGTAGTCACAACCCCTAGACAGTGCATGCTGCTGTCTCAAGGGAAGAGGGTCGCCATGCTGAGCCTGGCCTGAAGACATCTCAGAAGGTGCTCACACCTTGCTCTCTGGTCCTTGTCCTTGGGACAGGATTGAGTTCTGCAGATTACCCAGGGGCAGGGGCATGTGGTTCCCAGAGATGTATACTCCCCTTCCTCCTGCCCTTGACATTTGGGAGTTGATCTGATGGCTTTGCCTTGGGATTCTCAACTTCAGCCCAGGCCTTTCTGCCAGGGTCCAGACATTGAACCCCACTTCCCTAACTCAGCTCACTCACTGCCAGCCTCAGGCACCACAAAATGAAGTGAGGAGAGGCTTGGAACCAGGGCAGATACCTGGGTTCAAAACCTGGGTATTTTTTTCTACTTTCTCACAGTGCTACCTTAGAGAGCCTCATAGACTTCCTGAGCTTACTCCCTTAGAGATAGGTGAGGGCCATGAAAACTGCTTTGTAGGGCAACGGAGGCCCCTAAGAAGTGGCCAGAGAAACACTGGGTACACAGTGGGTTCTTAAAAACTGTGGCTCCATTGCCCAGTGGTCATGCTGGATCACCGTACTGGGTCATGCAGCCTACTCAAGGGTATCTTCGACCCTGGAATTTCAAGAGGGTCAGTCTCCGATCCCGTGGCCTCGGTGACAGTATGGTTCCACAGGACAGGTCCCAGTGGAAGAAGGCTTTCCAGGAAAGATATTAGAAGAAAAGGATACCAATCATGCCTTAGAAGCATCCCTCAGGATCTTGGAGGAGGTGACTGCGGCCCAGGTGAGCAGGGAACCAGGACAGGAAGAGATGGAATTTCCACAGAGGCGCAGGAAGGTGGGGAGGTCAGAACAGTCAGACGTGGTGGACCCAAAGGTCAGGGTGGTGAGATATTTGGAGGTTCTGAAGATGAGCAGTATATGCCCACCAAGAATCCAGGTAATGTTGCCATGGGTTATTGGAATTTAGGGTCCCCTTAGGCCCTTCCCTTATTGGACAGGTCACTGGTCCTCTACATCCCCTCCTTTTCCATTACCCCTCTGCTGCAGCTAACTTTATACTTCCTCTTTGTAGTGAGAAGCGGGCAGGCCCACTCAGCTCCCACATGGCTAGCTTTACACCTGAAATAACAACACACAAACTGTATTCATTTAAACACTGCCTGGCCCATTAGTTTCAGTCTCTTATTAGCTAATTCTCACATCTTGCTTTAACCCATATTTAGTAATGTGTGTAGCACCACAAGGTGGTGGCTTACCAGGAAAGATTCAGCATGTATGACCTGGCGGCTGGCTCCATGGCGTCTGACCCAGAGAGGAGAGGCATGGCGATTGCCTCACTTCCCTCTTCCTCCCAGCATTCTGTTCTGTCTACTCCACCCACCTACGGGCTGGCCTATCAAATGGCCAAGGCGGTTTCTTTATTAACCCATGAAAACAACACAAAACAGAAGACCCTCCCACATCACCTCTTCAGTGTGGTCTCAGTTCAGAGGCTACCTCCTCCAAGATGGCCACCCTGGTACCCACAAGCCAACGTGTACCAGGTCAGCTGCAACCAGTCACAGGGCTCCACCCATTCAGTGTTCATTGTTTCAGGGGCCAAAGCCTTGTCTTCCCAGCCTCCCACACCTAGGATGGAGAGCAAGGTGATGGAGCCAAACCACTATTCTGCAAAAAAAACTATCCTGCAGGCCCCTGGGTGAGTCATGTGTCCTCCCGTGCCCAGCTTAAGCCTCTACAAATCAGTGCCCTTCTACCCTTCCAGGTAAGGGGTCACCAGCATGATCATGTTTGCAGAGTGTCTCCTTCAGGAGGACACCTGGGCTGGACCTGAAGTGTGAACCACACTTATCTTGGATGTGGTGGCAGTTATAGATTTCTGGCTCCAGAAAATGCTAAATCCAGGCCCACCACTGCCTCTGTCTCACTAAGTTCTCAAGAATAACTCCTGAATGAACAGACAAGCCCTGGCTCTCAGAATCCTGGAGTAGCAAACCATCATCACACTAGACTGAGCCTGCCAGACAGCTGCTGTGGGCAAGGAACACTGCCTGCCTGGGTCTCTCACAGAAGATAGAATGTGGACAGTAAGCTGCAAGCCCCTCGTCAAGGTATCCAGAAACTTGAGGACCCAGGCCGGCAGTCTGGACCTTGCAGCCCTCTCCAGAACCTTCTGCAGATGAAGCGAGCTGGCTACCCTCCCTTTTGCACATGCAGCCTGGCGTGCTTAACTAACGGGCCTCAAGCTGTTTCGGATGACGTCTGCTAAAAAGCAATCGCGCCCTAATTTATTCAGCTTGTCAGCTTCCATCTGCCACCCACAACTCCGGGCAAGTGTGTCAGGTTTGGAAGCCAGCACGAGCCAGTCTCCTCTCACGGGGCTGCCTCCTGGAGGGAGCCCAGCACCACTGTTTCCTCCAAGGGGAGCCAGTCTCCTGCAGGCACTCAGGGTCATCACTGGTGACAGCAGAGATGAAGCCCAAGAGGCACCGCTGCCCGTGGCTGGAAAAACAGACTGATGTTGCATGACATAAACCACCCAGTACACATAGGCTGGTCACTCTTTTAAAATACGGAAACTGAGGCCAGGGTCTGAGATACTCTGGACCCCATTCAAGAGCCTACAGTACCCCACGATGGGGATTTTAGCACTTTTCCCAAGACAATGTGGCATCTACTGCCAGTGACACAGGTTCAAGTCCTCATGACACTGTTCAGCCAAGCCAGCATCTCGAGTCCTATGATCATGCTGAACCACTTTTTTATGACCGTGAGGTCCACAAGGACATCCTCCAAAAGCAAGATAGCTGGGCTAAACTGTTTACCCTGGCCTAGGGTACCAGCGTCCTGAACACACAGAGCCCCACTGACATCACCTGTTATACCATCAGATACACACTGTGTAGCCAGATGGGGGGTGTCTCCTGTGTCCCTGTGAGGCAGGTGCCTCCCACAATCAGACCCAGGACTGAACCCATGAGCTGAGCTGAGGTCTTAGAAGGAAACTTTCAGGTCTAGGAGACAAGGACAGACCCAAGAGGCCTCCAGTACTACTGTACCACTGTCGCCTTCTGCCTAGATACAAAGGCAAGGGCTTGACGCCACCACGATGTCACCTGGGGAAGAAAGAGGCTGGTGGAGCTGGGAAGGCCATGCTCACACAGCAGCAGTGCCCACATCCCTAGTTCCTACACTTCCAGGCCACTTGCTGCCCTCCAGTGGATGACACCTCCTTCTTCTGGGCTCAGCATGGCCTCTGGGCTAGTTCAACCTGTAGCACTGGTTGGTGTCTCACTGCTGTTGTGTGTTATGACCTACATAATCTTCTGTTTACAACAAACTTCTCAATACCCCCCACTGAAAGGTCATCCCCCCACATAGCCTGCCTTCTGGGCTCCTATGAACCCATGGATTTGCCCCATTCCAGGGCATCGCCCTCTGTGCTGAGACTGCCTCCCCTCTCTATGCAGAGTAGGGCATGCCCTCTACTTACTGCCCCCTGTGGGTCCCTGCATACAGAAATAGATGCCGTGTGTAGAGATGAAAGGGTGGGGCCTGTGATATTTCATCTCCTTGAGCCTGGCCAGCACCGATGTGTAGAACCTGCTGCTCCGGCCTTCCGGGGGCTGCAAGGGACATGAATTTCTCACCACAGAACTGTCCAGCTCTCTGGTCAGGGCTGAGCTCTGACCCTGGCAGTCGTGTTTGCTGTAGGGGAGCCCTGGTCCATGGAGGAGCAAGGTCACTGCAAACAGCTAGGGCAGGGGACTGGGGGGTTAATAACTAAGGAGGGAGAAGAGCCAGGGGTTTCTCTCAGAGAGGACAGCACAATGACCACCTACTATGTGTCCTACTGAGAAACATCTGTTGCTTACAAGTACTCGGCTGTTGTCACTATGTGGGTTTGTGAGTCCTCAGTTTCCCCATCTGCAAATGAGAGAAGACATGGCCCCACTAAGGCTGAGGTGAGTCACTGGTGGAGGCACAACATATTCAGCATGCCCTGTGGTCTTCCCCTCCCATGCTGCTGGCTTTGGTCATCACATCTGGTAGGGCCTCTCTGGGTCCCCCAAGGAACCCAAAATCTCTCTTTGTTCAGGTTCCTGTGGGTCAGTGGGAGCTCAGAATAAGCTACTCATTCAGCTTTAGGCCAGAGCTCAGCCCACTTCTGCCAGCACACCCTGACCCAGGATGATCCTGAGGGGCGCTGACCAGCCTCAAACCAGGCATAGCACAGGAGATTGTTAATTGACCCCTGTTCCTATGCTCATTCTGTCCTGGGCTATTAAACGGTTAGTAAAACTTAATACTAAATAGACATGTTCTCAGTTGATTAAGATTTGCGAGCAGCGCAGGTTCCGTAGGCACAGGGCTTCTGGGCCCCCCCATCCCCATTCCCACCTCCTGCCCCCTCCACCAGATGCCAAAGAATCTCTGGAAATCTCCAGAAACCAAGTTCAGAAGTGGACACAGATCTAAATCACTGCCCCACAAGAGACCCTAGGTGTCCCCACTGACCACTCCCTAGGGATCTGAAGAGGAAGTCTGGAGCCTGTGACGGAAGGCCAGGCTCTCCGAGCAGAGAGGTCCTGAGTAACCCTTCTCTCTGACAATGAAGCCACTCCCTTTTTGGAGAGGGGCCTGGGCTCTCGGCCATGCACTAACTGAACCAGGCCTGAGGTAGGCACTAGTGGATGAGTAGACAGACCTGTACAGCCCACAGTAGGTCTTCAACCAGACACTCTTATCCCTTCTCCCACATCTCCCATGAAGCTGTGCACCTGCCCTTTGTAGAGCAGCCATCAGCACTCGTGAGAATGGTATTTATAATTAGGCTTGTGCTATGAGGTCTAATTTAGTGTATTGAGCAAGCTTCTACCCTAATCCCAGCTCTCCAACTCCTATGGGGCCTGGGATACAGCATAATTTTTCTTCTGGACTTCTACACTGTTAATACTTATCCTGAACCCTGTGGGTGGGTTCAGAGCTACTCAGAAGGTTCTGGGGTCCTAGGTGGACTCTAGATTCCCCAGCCACCCCATGATACCTCTCAATCCACAAACCTGCAGATTTTCTAAGGTGCATGGTTTTGTCGGTCAGTAAGTCCAAACATACTTTCTACAGATATAAAGGGGCATGATTGACTAAGGATCACTACTGGGCCATGACCTGGGTGCCTTAGCAGTAGCCTGGCCTGGTGCCAACTTCCTCACCAACATTCAGCCCTTCGCTCCTCCCCGCTTCTCTGAGCAAGAAAGCCTCAAGGTCACCATCTCTCCACCCCACCCTACCCTGCCCCCGACTCCAAACACTCTCAGAAATGGACTAAGCAAGAAAAGTCAGCCTGGACTGGGAAAGAATTGCAGGCAGGTGGGAAACCTAGCCAGTGGAGATGAAAGTCAGGTGCCTCCACTCAATTGCATCTTTTCTGGAAGCTGAGCTCAGCGTAGCATCCCACCCAGCAGGACCAGGGCCCTGCTGCTGCCTTCAGAGACAAGAACCTAAGAGTAGCCAGACTGTCTGCCTCTCTACTCCCTGCAAAGTGGATTGAGGCCGCCATGGGCTGGCTGCTAGTGGAGTCTGGGCAGACCACTTCCTCCTGGGAGTCCTGACTCAGCAATCCCACACAGGCCAGGATCACTTCTACCAGGCAAGCAGAATTCAGGGTGTCCTACTTGAGGCCCCTTTTTGTCCCCTCAAGGGACTCAGGCCTTGGAGCCCTCTACCTCCCTGCTTTGCTGTGGCTGTGCCTGGGTATTTCAGTGGTTTGCACTGGGTTCAAGGCCTTGGGCACACCTGTGCTAGCTCTTCCTGAGGCCCTTCTGGATCCACAAAGACCATTACACAAGACAGAGGATGTGAGCCTTGGAGAAGCCAGATGATACGTCTCACTGCAACCTTCCTGGGGTGGCAGCCCTCAACTCTAGCTTCTTAGAAAGTGGAATTCTCCCTAGATGTTGCTGAGATAAGACTAGATCATAAAGATTGCGGAAATGGCCTTGGCTGCAGCTCCTCTCGGGACAAACATACTACATTCTCATGTCAAAGTCACTTACTAAAAGCTGCTGCTCCACCACAGCTGATCCACGATCCCCACACTGCAAGTGATACCTGCTCCGGGACTCCCAGAATTCCTTCCAGGAAGATGCCAGGTGACAATGGAAAGGTCTCTATGCCAGCTCAAGGCAGAGAGTGGCTCAGAGTGGGCCACAGCTGCATTTACATCTGGGACTCCCAGAATGCTGGGCCTCCTCTTCTGGGATCCAGCTAGCTAAGAAGAGTTGCCATCTTTTCTCGAGGTTTGCCCCCTACCTGGTCACTATAGGCAGGCTGCTTGAACTTTAGGGCCTCCTATAGCCCCTCCCCCCACATCAACACCCATGCCCCTCAGCCAGACTCCAGCTGGCCCTGTCACCCTCGAGGTCACTGACCACCATCATTCTGTAGGGATCACCACCACTGTGCCCATGGGCTTCCAAGAAGGAACACAGAAAAGTCATTCCTTCAGAGGTGACTCAGAGGGCATGCTGGTCCCCGGGTTCTGCAGGGAATCGGGAAGAGAATTACAACCTCTGCTTTATTAGTGGGTATAAATGTCCTGTGTGTTTGATGCCCCCAGCTCCCGCCACACGGCCGTTAGGAAGACGGATCATATTTCTCTGTCTTCCCACGGGTCTCATTCTTGCCAAACCTGCCAAGTCATCCAGCGACCTGCCTTCCAAGATATCTCCTCTGTACAGGCCTGCAGGAGCCATGCTGTCTACACAGCCAACCTCCGGAATGGAGCAAGTACAGGATCACAGTTGGATGCCAGGAGAAGGGAAAAAAGGCAAAGTCCCTATGTCCCTCCTCTGCCAATTCCAACCACTGATAGCTACTCTCAAAGCTTGCATAAGCAGTCCATTTCAGGGTGTTTTTGTGGTGATGCAAACAGCATTTAGAGGGATGTGTCTACGCTGATGAAGAGAAAGCCATGGTTCAGGGTGTACCTGGCCAAACCACCCAGCAGAGGGCAGCAGGAGGGCCAAGTTATGCTGGTGATGTTGGGGAGACCAGGCTGGATACACAGCACACATTTCGTTGGCCTCATGCTCAGCCTTCTCCGTATCGAGTCTGCTTTTCACTCTTGCTGAACTTGCTTGGTCTACAGCAGAGTTCAGGGCTTCCAGACTGCAGACGCAGACCTGGGACTCAGAGAGGTGAAGGGTGACCAAGACCTCCAGCAGGGCTACCTAGACCATGAGTCTGGCTGGAGGAGAGAATTGAACATGTTCGGGTGAGGTGCCCTGGGACACAGAGCCTGAGGTCTTTCTTTTCAGGCTTCAACTAGACCTCCCCCCATCATGTGTGCCTCCATAGAAATGGAGGGAGGTCTCGAACCTAGGGGTGACTCCATTTATGCCTCTACTCCTAGGCATTCTGTATTGGTCTTCCATCCCATCCTCAAATCTGGACAGAGACAGTAAATGAGTGAAGGTCAGACCCGTGTGTTGGTCAAAGAGTTGGATGGCAAGGTCAAGGGATGTTTTTGAGAAACTTCAGTGTGCTCTGTCTCTCTCGGTCCTCCCTGTGGCATCTTTTGGCTACCCCTGCCTTTCATCTTTGCATCCTGTCGTCTAATTCTGCAGGAAGTATGGCTTGGGACAGAGACTCAACTCATGGGGGGAGGGTGCTGTCCGTGGTGCTGAACGGGGGCACGCTCTCAAACCGAGCAGCTATCCTGGAAAGAAGCCTGCCCCATTCCACAGGCCTCCTGGAGCTCAAGGTTTGATCCAGCTGTTCTCATGATCGCTGGACCTCTCACCAGACTCTGGTCCCTTCATGGGGATGAAAGTGACAAGCTGGAACACAACACTGATGACCGGGCCTGCTTTCATCCCCCAGGGGTGTGGGTTGAGGAGACCCTCCCTGCACCTGTCTGCATCTCTGAAATCAATATCCTTTTGAGATGGTGTCAGAGCTCCACTGTTTGATCTTTAAAAGCCTTGTTCTTCTGCAGAGAGACAGGCAGGTCGCATTTACTCTCAGATCCCCAAAGGAGAGTCCAGGACCCCAGCTTTTAGGAGAAGAACAAGGAAGACCCCAGGCCTGGCCTCAGTGCTCAGCCACAGCAGGCTCAGAAACAGGGTGCCAGGTCCTCACTGGCTCAGTCAGGAAAATGGCAGAGTTTAGCAGTTATAATATGTTTAACATACATGAGTGAACCTCTAATGTCCATCAGACACAGAGATACCCGGTGCATAGAGAGGGAAGAGGAGGCTCAGGAGGTTAAGAAACTGAGGTCATACAACCATGAGAGTAGAAGCCAGCACTTTAACTCAGCCCCCAAGCTTTAAGGCCAATGTTCTTGTTATATGATGAGAATGAATACCAGTAATAAATCCAAACTCTGCAACAGCCCCCAGCATGCCAGTGACACAGCCAGAGCCAAAGACGCTTGTGCTCCCACAAGGATAGTATCCAGGACAAGTGTCAGGAGTGTGCAATGGTCTTCCTCAAGCCAAGAGACATCTCACTATCCTTCCGGGTCCAGAAGTACCCTATAACTGAGGACATGAAGGTCCCAAGATACCGATGGTGCCATAAGAAATTTTGGTTCAGAAATTGATTTTACTTCGGACAAAAGGGAGCACTAACCTGAAGGTTGCGGGAACCAGGCATGGCTTCCTGGGCTCAGAGAACACATTTACACATCACATCTCAGAGAGAGAAGACGGTTCTTTTCTCCTCCCCATAGATCTGCCAACTCAGATCTAAATCCAGCCATTATGATTCTGAAATGTCTCCCTCAGGCTCGTGTGTGCAATTGGTCCCCAGCTAGTGGTGCTATTTTGGAAGGTTCTGGAAATTTTGGAAGGTGGGGCCTATCTGGGAGAAGTAGGTCACTACTTATGAGTATTTGGGAGTTCTATCCAGTCCCAGGATTTCCCTGCTGATTTCTGATCTTCATGACACAACCTCTATCATATACTTTCGTCTTTACGATAGCTCTGAGATCCTGAGCCAAATAAATCTTTTCTTCTTTGAATTGCTTCAGTCGGGCATTCTGTCACCACAATGCTGTAGCTAAAATGTTGCACTTCCTCTCCCTGAGGATAAGCACAAGATAACATCCAGTCTCTGGTAGCCTTGACCTCCTGCTCATGCTGGCTCCTCAGTCAGCCTTCCTGTAGTTTCTGCTCCAGCTCCCCAAAAACTGTCTCCTGCACCCCATCACTACTCCAGCAGAGTTGGGCTTCAAGGATTTATACTTAGCCCAGTTGGCCCATGAGGATGCGAAGGGCATATTCCAAATCTGGTATTCAAAAAAAAGTCCAGAAACTACAGCAGGCTACATGTTTTGGGCTCAGTGATTAGGAGAGCTTGGTCCATTGTCTGTCTCCAGAAGAGCTCTGAGTATATCTTTTGTTGTGAATATCCCCCTGCAACCTCATTTCCTTAACTAGGTTCTTGGCTGGGGTGAGACAGACCCTCCAATCAAACTGAAATATTTTTAAATGTAAAAGATAAATTTAGATGTTACATGTGTGTCTCATGCTAACGTAGCGTGCTCTCACAATATGCCCAGCACCATTTTAAATGCTTGACTTGAGTTAACTCTTCCAATGCCCCCACTACAATCCTGAGAGAGAAGGTATCATAACTAGCCCTGTCTTATAAATGAGAAAGCCAAGTTACAGAGAGAGTGGTGGCTTGTTCAAGTGGTCATTGGATCCCTCCCTCTCTCCAGGCAATAGTCATCTCTCTGACCTAGTCCCCTCTCCTTCAGCCCTCCCACATGCCTCATCTGGCTGCAGCACAGAGCCAGGGAAGGGGACGAAGCATGGTTTACCTGTTTCCATAGACTTCAGGGTAGGGCCATGGGAACTGTTCGTTCCTGACCTCAGAGTTATCACAAAGGGATAATGTGAATACTTATTGACAGGATGAGAGCTTGGTGACTGGGTAAATTGGTTAGGGGATTAGGGGAGGGACAGACTGAGGGGTGAATGGATAGATGGGTGAAGTAGGTAAATTGGTGGGTATATATGGGGGAAATCGGTGAATAGACAGATGTTTAGGTGGATAAGTGGAAGAATTGATGAATAGACAGTTATGGATGGATGGGTAGATAATAGACGGATGGACAGACGGATGGATGGATGGTGGTTCTATGGGTGGATTATGAGTGGATGGGTAAGTGAATAGGCAAAAATAAATTTATATATGCATCACTTGGAGATAGGTAGAGAGAGAGAGAGAGAGAGAGAGAGAGAGGGAGGGAGAGGGAGAGGGAGGGAGGGAGAGAGAGAGTTGTAGGATAGATGGGTGGGTGATAGGTGGATGTGTGGGTAGGTGGAAGGGTAGATGGATAGATGAATGATGAATGGATGAAAGATGATGAATGGAAGGGTGGATGAATCAATGGCTAAGCAGATGAGTAGGTAATGGAAGGATTGATTGAATGGATAGGTGGATAATGAGTGGAAGATGGGTGGATGGATGATGAATGGATGGATGGATGATGGATGGATGGATGGATGGATGGATGGATGGATGGATGGATGGATGGATAGATGGAAGGATGGATGGATGCTTAGAATAAAGAATCTGATTGGACTGAGGTAGAGCGACAGGTAGGTAGAGTTGGTATCTGCCACACCATATTATCTGCTATGTATGTGTGTATCTGCTCATACCGTGGAGTAATGCAGGAATTAGTCATAGTTTAGGACACCCGTGAATCATCTGCAAATTAATTTGCTCCTGTGTTTTCCATACATGGCCATCATTTTCGTACTTAACAGCAGCATCAACAGCAATGACAGACATGTCTCCCAGTAGGCAGCAGCCAGATCTCCTATTAGGCCTCATTAAAGTCCTGGTGTTAAGGTACATCCTGGATCCCCTCACAGAAATAAGGTCACTAAGGGCAGAGAGGGACATTGCCATAGCTTCTGGGCAAGAAACATTTGCGACTGAGTCACTCTGCCTGTATGTACACATGTGTCAGAACACACAGGCAAGCAGCTTTCTATGTGTGCAGTCTGTGAAGTTGTTGGGCAAAATTCTTGGGGCAAGTGCTTGGTTTAATGTCCTCTTGAAATTGACCATTTTTTTTCTGTGGACTCCCAAATTCCACAGCTGGTCCTGGCCATGAAGACTGCATTCAGGGGACTCAGACAGAGCCCACCTGCCCTACATTATGACCTCATGAGGCATAAGCATCTCCTTCCTTCACAGGAGAAATATGCACCGCACTCTGTGGAGGGTTAGCCACAGACCCTTGGCATTCATGCCAGGCCTGGCATGACACAGGCTCTGGACAGGCACCAATGCTGCTTGCTACCCTCTCCTCAAACCAGGCCCCTGCGTGTCAGGAAAGACTGCCCGGGGATAACAGATAGTGCCATTAGGAAGTGGAGCAGCCCGTTCTTCCAGGGGAGAGAAATGAGGCTGTCAGTTGGTGGGGGCCCCGGGCCTCCAGGCATGATTAACGGGATCAGGCGAACCACACGCTGCAGCAGAAGGTGCCAGGAGATGATTGCTTACAAAATGTACCAATTACCTTCGCGCCTTCCCGCCCACCATGCCGCCAGGCAAATAAACACATCAGCTGCCAGCCTGCACTTGCCTGGGCTTGGAGAGGGCCCAGTGTCCAGATCCATAGGAACGGTACCCAGGCAGAGACAGGAGGACCACCCCAGCCCCACAAGTCCTCCACAGCTAATGAAACAGACAACTGGGACAGGAGGTGGTGCCTTGAACGGGAAGCCTAGCCAATCACTTTGTTTTGTAAGGCGTGTCCCCCTTCGGCTAAAGGCGTGTCCCCCTTAGGCTAATATTGACTTATAAAATCTTGCGGGCCTGTTTCCCGCCTGCTCTTTGTTTTCCTGCGCTCCTCGCTGGAACCTTGGATTTGTAAGTTCCCTTTCCTTTCCTTTATTAAAACTGAATTATATATATTAAAGCTAGTCTGGTGAATCATTACTGCCGATCAACCACACACCTTCAGTGCCTTTGCCATGTGAGATACTTAATGTTAAGCAAGTGAGAAAACACCAAAGGTGTCCTCATAAAAACCTTGTTGTGAGGGCCTCCCTGCCCTGCTGGGAGGTAGAGCACTGACTGCTCATAAGCTATCAGTAACCCCTGGCCATTCCAGACCCATCAGCCATGGTCCACACAGAGAGATGTGTGTGCATGTGTGCACGAGAGTTTTGGTGTTGTATATGTATGCACCTGTGCATAAGCCTATATCCATGTATGTGATCTTATCTGTGTGCTATGTGTTCATATGTGATGCATGCAAGTGCTTCCATGCAGATATGCACATATGTGTGTCATGTTTATGTACCTGCATCCATAGTATCGGAGTCCATATGTGTGCATGTATACCTACATTTGGGTGTGTCTACTCTGTGTGTTACATATGCATGCATCTATGCATGTGTGTGGTGTGTGCACCTATGTTCATGGTGTCCTGGGGTCTATGTGTATGGTTAGTGTGCTGTGTGGACTCATACTTGCATCCATGAGGGTATGCTGCATATGTATGCATTCATGCAGAGGTTTAATGTTCACATCTGCACCCACACATCCAGACCTGCCTAAGTGGGCAGAGGGAGGTGCTGGGGATGATGGGAACTTCCTGAAGGACATCCTGTAGCTGAGTCAATCATGCCTTGGATGGAGGTAACCAGAAACTGGCTTCCCCATGAGGAGGGAGGGCACAGGGCAGCTAGTTAGCCCTCAAGGGGCTGATGCTGTGGGGCTGATGCATGGCTCAGTCCAAGAAGAGGCTCTCTCACATTCTCCTATGCAGAGGAGTTAGTGGGGGCATCTGTGAGATCCTAAGCATCCTGGCTCAGGAAGAGTGTAAGCAAGCAATCTCTCCCTCCTTGAAGTCTGCCTTCCAGGTCACGAAGTAATTCGTCCCTGATTGGGGATGGGCCAGAGTAACAGAGGAAGCTGAAGGAGGGAGAAATCAAGAAAGTAGGGAGCAGAGTTATACATACATGCACACATGTACCTGTACATGATCAAGCATGAGCATAAAATGTCCCATCCTCCCAGCCCCAGAACCAACTCAACATTATTTCTTCACAATTAGATATGGGTACAACTTGAGCCACCCTGCATACCACAAGGTCAGGGACCTCACTCCCCTTGATAGGAATGGAGCAATGAAGAATCTTTTTGAGGCCTTTCCAATTCTGGACCCACCACCTATGACGTGGCTGTGACCACAGGCTAGTCACTCACCTCTCTGAACTCAATTTTCTCACTTGGAAATGAGCTGCAGAGTAAGTGATCCTCGCTGGAAAGGCAATGCATGCATTTCTACTGGGCTCTGGTTAGAGCTGGGTGTTGGCACAGACTTTTAGAACATAACTGCCGACATCATGGGCCACTCACAAGGGACCTCCTTCTGATGTTCCTCCCTCTCTCCACCTCCATCCATGCTCCCTCTAAGGTAGGAACATGCCAGTCTGACCAACCAGACCTGGAAGAGAATGATGCCCAGAGCGTGGATCTGATAGAGGCTATGACAACAAAAGCCTTCTGTGTCCACCCCAGAAAGCCTGTGCTGTCTCCAGATTCTCAGTTGGAAGACCCTTCCCTCCTTCCTACAGACCAGAACCTCCTACCAAGCCCTCTGCTGGCATTTCCAAACAGGGCACAATGAAAAACCTGTAAGGACAAGACTGCAGTGGCCCATCGCTGCTGAGGGATAATGCTCTTGTACCCTGTATAGATTTGTCACTTGTATTGGTTTAATAAAACTCTGATTGGCTAGAATCCAGGCAGGAAGTAAACGAGGGCCGACCAACTAGAACAATTCTGGGAAGAAGAAAGGCTCAGTCTGCAGTTACTACCCAGATACAGAGGAAACAATGCAGCACTGGGAAAAGGTACCAAGTCATGTGGCTAATCATAGATAAGACAAGGGTTTATTTAAGTTGTAAGAGCTTGTTAATAATAAACCTTTGCTAATAGACCAAACAGTTTATAAATAATATAAGCCTCTGTGTTTTTCTTCGGAATGAATGGCTGTGGGACCAGGGGGGACAGAAACTTCCATCTACACATTGTCAAATAGTCTGGTCTTTGCAGCTTGTTCACACAGTGGCCAGCATAGCTATAGGAGGACGATAGGACTGTTGGGGTTTGGTGTGGAGCACTTATGATCCCCATGTGTTGAAGGCTTGGTCCCCAACTGGTGGGACTACAGGAGGTGATGGAAACATCCAAAAGAGGGGCCTGATGGGAAGAAGTGTTTGCTGGGGGCATGCATTTAAAGGGGATACTGGGACCTTAGCCCTCTCTCTGTCTCTCTGTTTCTCTGTCTGTCTCTCTCTGTGAGTCTCTGTCTGTCTGTCTCTCTCTCTCTCTCTCTCTCTCTCTCTCTCTCTCTCTCTCTCTCTCTCTCTCTCTCTCTCTCTCTCTCTCTCTCTCTGTCTGGCTGCCAGGAGGTAACAGCTCCTCCCCACCTTCCCTCACCCTAGTGCTCTGCCTCACCACAGGCCCAAAGCAACAGAGCCAAGTGCACATGCACCAAACCTTTACAGAGAGCCCTTCTGAGCCCAACCCAACTTCCTCCTTTAAATTGTTTATCTCAGTGACAGAAAGTGACTAACAGGAGCCCAGTGGGAGTTGAGCTGATCTGGCATTTCCAGTAGAGCTGGCCTCCCACAGGCAGGCGAGGAAAACCAGCTCCATCGACAACAGCCCCGGGTTACTGAGCCTGTAGGCTTAGGTCCTGGGAGCTCCTGCTTCTAGGAGCCCCAGGCCTCCAAGTGTCCACCGGATTCATCATCTGAACCGGGGATTCCTCTGCACAAAAAAAAAAAAAAAAAAAAATGGAGAATTGCAAGAGGATCTGATGGCTGGGGGCGTGGCTGAGGGTGTCTGTGAGGTGTGGCTGTGGGCATGTGGGTGTCTCCTCAGGTCTTCTCTGCTCAAGAGGGTCCTCTTGCCATCTCTCAGCCCAGTCAGCCCCTGACCTTCCTGAAACTCAGCTCGGATGCAGCCATTTCCAGGAAGCCCTCCCTGACAGCCCTCCTGGGTCATCATACAGATGCTGCAGCCAGAGCAAAAGCCGGTGCCTTTGTCCCATCCGTGTCCATCCCTCTGTCTGTCTAGTTGCCCTCTATCCCTCTGCTCCTGCCGTCCTTCACTCTGTCTGTCCACCAGACCTGCATCCCCTCTGTGTGCCCACCTGCCATCCAGCCCTGCGTGTATCCCTCTATCCGTCTGTCTCGTGTGTCTCCATCCATTTGTCTTCTATATCTTTATCCATCTATCATCATCTCCCAAAGTATACAACAAACATCAATCTTTCCATCCATCCGTCACCTTCCTCCCTGTAATCCTTACCTGTCTATTTGTCTATCCATCACCTCCCGTTTCTACCCATCCATCTATCTGTCATCTATCTCTCTGTCTACCTTTACATCCTTTTGCCTGTCCATCTCATTGGTCTCCGGAGAGACCATGAACAATTCACAACCCACTGGCAAGCAGAGGCTCCAAGATCAACAGCGACCATTGAAAAGCAGTTCTAACAGGGACGCGGAGAGCGTATTGAGCCACTAAACCGTGTACTCATGGCATGAGCTATCTCCAGTCTGAGGCTGATGGTATCATCGGCCTAGGATGTCACGGCCATGTGTGGCAGAGCCAGGCAGGACACCATGAGCATACAGTGCCAAATCCCAGCCCCCTAGGGTCTTACTCATTGGCAAGGCACAGTCACATCTGGTTTCGGGGTTTTATCTGCCTCCTGCAGCTTATGGCACAAGTCCCTGTGTGGGCTGAATTCCACCCCACCCCACTTCTACACTGAGACACATTACAGGCACCTAGATGCTGGCTGGGGGTTTGGACTGATGTTGCAGCAAAGAGAAGCTAGCAGCCTGTGGGTCGTTCATGGGGATGGGGCATTTATCTTGTTTGACTGTTCTTGGAATACCAACAATAAACGCCAAGATGAACAATGCATAGAAAATATTCCCCAAAACAGCAAGAGAGCTGATCTCCCGAGGTGGACCCATGGAGGGTGTTGGAGGAGCAGGGACTGGGTAGGGCAGTTCTCAGCCAGGATCTCCCTTACCTCCACCTTGGTGGGATGACAGGATCCCCAGGATACAGCAAGGAGTGCTTCATAGACAAAAAGGGGCCTGGGAAGCCTCCCAGTGACCCCCACTACCTGCCTGACACCACTTCCATCCACCTACAGGAGAAAGTGCCAGCAATGGCTGCCTCCAGCAGCACAGTGGTCAGTAGGCACTGTTCTTGCTTGTGGGTGGCTGTGCTGGCCCCAGAGAACCAGGAATACTGGAGACAAGCTTCTCGGCATGTCATCTGGTAACTTGCCCTTTGTGGGTACTCAGTGCCAGGCTGAAAAATGTCCCCCAAAAGAATGTTGGTCAGAGCTTATGAATGTGACCGGACTTTAGACATAGAGCCTCTGGATGTTACCAAGGTCATGAGCTCTGACCAGATCTCATGCTGGACAAAGGTGGACAACGTGGTGAGTGTCCTCAAAGGAAAAGAAATTTGGACACAAGCACAAAAGGGAAGAGGGCCACGTGAGAAGAGCTCAAAGTGGCGGGAAACTTCACACACCAGGGGCTAGGGACTTGCAGGGCTAGAGAAGGCAAAAAGGACTAGTAACACTTGACCCTAAAGGACTCCAGAGGCAGGAGGATAGGTCGCTATTGTTTTGGGGATGGCTTAAGACACAACCCACTCACCTGCTCTCTCCAACCTGGCTGTGGATCCCACAGGGCTTCACAGCCCACTGGCCTTGGCCATGTGCTTCTTCAAGGCCCTTCTGTGTTCATGGCTCCAGGTTATGTGTACTAATACACACACACACACACACACACACACACATTGTTTACTGTTTAGAGGTATTGGGCTGAATACATGCACCCTAGGAGCTCAGGCCAATACTGGAACCTCAATTCCTCTGTATGCAGTATCAGGGGGAAGGCCTGGAGAGAGACTTGGCTCTGGGGATATAGCCTCACCAGTAAGAGTGGAGGTAGGCCATTATTCTCCCCCAGCCCCACACCCCTTCTGCTACCTGTCCTGAACGGCAGGTGCGCTAGACTCCTACGTCCCCTCCTCGCACCACCATGATGCAGCAGCCTTTGACCTTCCCAGCTCCTTGAATGAACTTCCTCCCTTCTCGGTTACCCAGGCTCAGGTATTTTGTCTCAGCAGTAGAAAATGAGCCAGGACAGGGTGAGGAGGTCACAGGACTACAGCCTCGTCAGCGTCATTACCGCTGGGAACAGTCAATTGTCTTTCTCTATTTCTTTATTATTTTTTTTCTTTTTTAATTTCTAACAAGGATGCTAAGAGACTAGGCCCATGAACCCATGTCAGGCCAGGCCAGAATGAACAAGTTCAAGCACAGGAAGCTGAAGCCACTGAAAGAACAAGGTGCCTCCGAGGAGGGGGAGGAGGAGTGTTTACCAAATGGCTGGACGGACTAAGTCCCCACAGGAGCTGCCACTCCACCCACTGCACAAACCTCCAACTCCCAAGGACCTTCTGAGGGCTCCCTCCCTGTGGGTAGTTCCAGGGCATTGTGATCTGAAGCTGTGTCCCCTCTGTCCCCACAGAACTGCCACGGGAGCAGTGGTCAAGGAAAGGAAAGCTGTAGGCTCGGGCTACGCAGACGGGAGGAGGACGTGGAGTGGAAGGCTGCCTTGTTAGCCGTGCTCTTTGCCTCCCGCCGTCCATTTGTTCTGAGTAATTGTGTGCAAGGTTGGCCTGGAGCAAAGCAAACACATGAAGCAATTCTGTGTCCTGATCAAAATGAGATGAGGTTAAGTAGGAGACCAAGTCCATGGGAAATTCAACTCGGCAACCCACTTAGTCCACTTTGGCATTGAGAAGGAATGGGTATGGAAACAGAGATAAGAGTCCAGCTCGGGTGGGCAGAAGAGGACTGCAATTCCAGGGGAGCAGGAGGCTGCAGTGGGGAGAGACTGTGTTAATGCAGAAAGGGGTGCAGGATGGATGCTCTTCAGTATCCCCATGGACTGGATGTGCCTAGCACACAGAGAGGATGTAGATGCCATATATGTTTGTACTTCACACTGACTGCATGTGGACTTGCTCAGACCCTGGCAGAGACTAACGGTCCCCAGAGTTCCCAACATCAGCTGTGCAATGTCCCAGTTCAGAGTGCTGGCCCTCACCCTTGCTCTCCCTTGCTCACCAGTGGAGACATTCCTGGTCAGGTACATCCTGCACCAGGCCATGCACCCCATTTGCCTCCCACTGATCCACCTGGCTCATCCTGCTGATCACGGTGTTCACCCACAGAATGTAGCGCTAAGCCATACAGATTTTGTTATAAGACAGCTGACTTCCATAGAGAGCCAGGAAGGATGGGATGCCCATAGGATACCCAGCTTCATGACCCTACTCAATGCCTGAACAAAGAGCAGAGACGCCATAGAGCATACACACACACACACACACACACACACACACACACACACACTGCATAACAGAAGTCTGTGGGTACCACAAACTAGGTCTTGCCTATCCAGATGAGCCAATGTGAGAAGGCATAATGAAGCGACCACAGGCTGTCTTGACCTCTAGACCCACAGAAAAAGGTAACTTCTTCATGGTATCCCTGGTTCTATGACCTGTGTTTTATGGCTAGGGCTGCAAGAACCAGCAGAGACCAGCAGTCAAACAAGGAGGCTTCCCAGAGAATCATACCTTAGCCCAACCTCAGAAAGGTGTGTAGGACATGTAGCATACAGAGGGAAGGTGGGATCTGTCCCCGGCTTGCCTGAACTCAGCCTAGGAAGAAATGGAGCATGGATGGTTCTGCCTCAATCTCAGCAGCATCGACCAGGAGGAAAGAGGCCAGGGGAAAGAGTGAGACCTGGCCCCTTCCTCGGCCTATTACTCTGAGGATGGCCTGCAGGGTTCTTCCTAAGGCCCAGGAAGATCTAAATTTTTCCACACTGACCCTTGCTTCCCACCATATTCAGTTCCAATAGAAAGGAACCCCAAGGTTAAGGATGCACCACACCACATGGCCATACGTAGGCCTCTGCCCTTGCTTGGTGTGATGGTTAATTTGGGTCTTGACTGAACTGAGAGGAGTCAGGAGGTTAGGAAGTTCGCCTCTGAGGTATCCATGAGTACTTAAGAAGGCTCCGGTTTAATCTGTTGATGACTGCAAGTATGAATGAACCATTTAGGGTGGTGACAGAACTGTAAATGGCGGACCCTGACTGGAGGATGAGTCACCGGGGCACATCTTTGAAGGGTATTACTTGACCCTGGACCCTTCCTGTTTCTTCTCTTCTCTCTGCCTGCTGCAAACTGGCAGCCTTTACCACTGCCATATTCTCCTTATTGTGGTCCAGAAGTGACAGAGCCAAAGAGTCACGAACTGAAACCATTAGCCACATTAACTGAACCCTTCCTCCCTTAATCTGTCGTGGTCCCTACAGAGCTGCAGAAGTGCCGGAAAAAGGAAAGTGTGGACTTTTCCCCGCTCTGTTCCTTTGGAGACTCAGTGTGGACCACTCCTGCAGACTCCAAAGGGACAGCCTGGATGTAGAGCAGGATACACGGTCCTGCTGATCATCACGTGGAAGAATCCATTGGAGTGTCACATTGGACTGGGGGACACTGCCAGGGTAAGGAGTTAGAGGTATCGACCCTGAACCAGAATCTGTAGATTTTGCTTCAGGGCACTATGAGGGAGAGAGGGCCAGATTCCCCACACTCCCTCCCCCCTCCCCATACTCTCTACCTCATCCCTCATCCCCCTGCATCCCCAGTGGGGCCTCTGCTTAGGAAGAGAGGACAGAGCCTTATCATTGTTAACTCAGCAGCTGTATTTAGCTCTGAAATCCTGCCTGCACATCCCATGCCAACTGAGCCAGGTGGCATGTAGCTGCAAATGCAACTACTGCCCCTGGGAACACTCAGTGTGACACTCAGATGCTAAGTGAGCTCCTGGCTGCCTCCTTCAAATGTCACTTACTGAAGAGGATGGTAGCTCTGCTCTGGAGCCCCGACCCATCTCCATTCTCACCATTCCCTAACCTGGGGCACAGGAGGCAGCAGAACTTGCTCCAGTTCTCCCAGAACATTGTGAGGCCACTGAGATCCCAAAGGGCAGATGGCTGAATCTGCCAACCCCTCTTCATTTTCTGAGGCTCAGCAGTATCCCAGAATTGGGATCCCTATTGTTCATTGTTCCCAAGTCAAGTGACTCTGCAAAGCAGAGCTCCTGCCTCTCCGCGTCCCCACCTGTAGCATCCGGCATGAGCAAGAAGCAAACGCTGACTGCCCACACTGGTATGAGGACCGGCAACACAGCATTGCGTAACTCTCTGCCAACGATTGGTTGAAGCTGGGTCAGAACAGGCTCTGAAGCCCCAGATGATCCACAGGGTCCCACAAGAAAGAGTCCGACTATAAGGGCCATTTCTTGGTTCTTTCCTGCTCACCTATCCTCAGCAGCATATGGTTCCATGGTGGGCTGCTGACACCACACAACACAAGATGGAGCAGAAGGCCTGTCCCAAAGCTGTAAACCCCTAGAAGGCATTTTTGGCACCTAAAATCCCATATCTTGGATGAAGACACTTCATACCCTTTCACAGGTCATGGTACCATCCAAGGACCAGAAAGCAGCCATCAACAGAGCTTGCTTAAACTTCTAGACTTCAATACAGGGGAACAAATGATTGTTATTGTTTTTAGAGTTCTCAGTCTGTAGCATTGTCAAAAAATGCCAAATGGACCATGATACCAACTTGTAACACACTTTTCTTGAGATTTGTGACATGATGTCCCTAGGGTTGGGCGTGTTTGTTCCTGCAGCCTGACCTCATCATGCTGACAGATACACCTGTAACTCAGGCTGGGTATAGAGCAGCAGCCAAAAACAACCCAGCTAGGAGTCTAGGGGAGAGACAGGTCCACTTGGGACTTCTACTGGGGTTTCACTTTTCCCATTTTTTAGAGGAGCCTCACCCATGGCACAGAGCCACATTTGAAGGACCAGACACTGCAGCCCAACTTCATCCATGTCCCAAAGCCACTCAGTCCATAAGGATTCCACAGCCCTTTCACCTCCACACAATGGAAAAGGCTTTCCTGGGCTCAGAGACAGGCATCTAGCCCATTAGTCACTGTCAAACAAATGTTGGCTGGTCCAGGCCCTGTCCCAGATAATTACATGGGCCTCCAAAGACTTTCTCAACAAAACTTGTCCAAAGACTTGTCTCAACAAAAACCATGGTGAGTCCTAGCCTGAAAACTCCACCCATCCACAGATGTCATAAACCCAGGGTTTTACATTTTGTACCTGTTACATAGATGGTTGAGGTTGAAAGGAGGGAGCCCTATCTCCATTAAACCACCTCATGGCTTTCTAGATTTGAGTTACAGGTCAAAGTAGTAGTCTTCCTAAGGGAGACACAGAGGAGGGCACAGCTGGGGCCAGAGGAAGGACACAGAACACTTTGGAAGGTCAGGCAATCCCCTCACCTCCCTCTGCCTAAGGCAACTATCTCAATACAAGTCCAGCCCCACTGACATCCGTCTGCTTAGTCTGTAGTGAAGATACTGTCTATGAACAAAACCTTTTCATTGCCCACACACAAAAAGCAGCCAGGGAAGGGGATGAGAAGGCGGTAGGGCTCTGGAGTCTGTGTTAGATGTCTGTCCTGTGTAACAAACACATAAACACAGACCCCAGGCCTTCAAACATCTACACGTAGGCTAGGCTTGAGTGTTCCCTGTAATGGTAGCAGCTAGGAGGTAAAGGTATAAGGGCTTCGAACTCAAGACCAGTCTGGACTACATAGTAAGATCCTGTCTAGATGGATGGATGGATGGATGGATGGACGGACGGACGGACGGACGGACGGACAGACAGACAGATATCTGTGAATCTCAGGTTCCTTCAAAGGCCAATATAGCCTGGCTGACACTTGACTCGGTCATACATGCCAAAGCTTGGTTGTTGTCTGTCAGCTTCCAACACCCCTTAGGCTGTGGAAAGAATATGGGACTGAGGCTGCAGGACCTCAGTTTGCTGTTGTGTGACCCAGGGTTCTTGTCAGCCCTGTAGAATTATGGGCAGTTTTAGTATTATGAGGACCTTGCTCTGGGCTCCCCTCAACTCCCCAGTCCTTGTGATCTCCATCATGAGACACACTGAGTGTGGTAAGGAAGACAGACAGACTTTATTCCAAGGTAAAGTGGAACGTTCTCAAGGGTGAGAGTGAGTGAGCGGCGGCCAAAGGGACTGCTCAGAGAGAAACCCCTCTCACAGACGGAGTGGGCAGTCCCGGAAGGACCACTGGGCCAGTTTATGTGTTTTCAAAGGGTTTATACTATTTTCTTCAAGTCTCTAGACATTGAGGCAGCTGCCGGAGAGACATTTTCCCACCCATGTGATTGACAGGCCCATTTGGATTAACTCTGAAGGGAGGGGGCAATGGTCTTTATCAGAAAGCCTCTGCTGGATGGTAATCTTAGCATCTTTAGGACAGTTTAAAATATCCTGTCTCTGCACAAGGCCAGAGATTCAACCCAGATCCTAGTAATCAACGTTCTGCAGCTCCAGGTTTTAGATGCTGCAGATTATGAGAGAGGGGTTTGTCCTCAATGACCTTCAGGCCTGCTGATATCCACAAAACCCCGACTCTGACTGCCCCACGGGTTAAGCTCAGCCACCAATCCAATAAAGTCAATGAAAGAAATGTGGGATGTTAAAAAGTCAAGGAGGTGATTTAGTCAAATGCTGGGGAGCGGAATGAAGGAGTCCAGGGAACACAAGCCTATCTTCAAGGTGCTGACATGAGGTTTAGGTTTAAAGAAAGGAAGGATTGGGGAGGTGGGTGAGACAAGAGGTCTGAGAAATTAAGCAGTCTGGGCCAAAGTATGGTCCTTGATCGCTGGGTTCTGATTCTACAAGATGAATGGAAGGTTCTTGATGCTTGAGGGACCAGTTGGTTCCTACTAGATGATGTGCCCAAAGAAGAACCTCTCCACCATCAATAAATGGCCCCATCCTACAACTCTGATGTTCTGAAATCCAGAACATAGAAGGTCACCCAATACAAGTACATCACCCCAACCATCAGCCTACCTGGTCCACAGGGGAGAGAAAACTTTAGGAACACATGGCTCACAAGGCACAAGAAAACTTGCATGGGAAGGTTCCCAGTATACAGAAACCCCTGGCCATCAGGATCCCCCAGAGTCCCAAGAGTTAGGATTCAGAGCTTGGGTCTCTGGTCTCCCCCAGGCTCCCACAGCACAGTGAGCTGTGTGGAAAGGCAGCTTCAGAGGACTGTGGCCATGGGCTTGGGTTCCTAGTTTGCTTGCTGTTTCTGTGATAAACACCATGACCAAAAGCAACCTAATGAGAAAAGGCTTTATTTAGGTTTTTCATTATTTATTTCATCTTACATGTTACAGTCCATCTTGGAGGGAAGTCATGGCAGGAGCTCATCAAGTCAGAAAGAAATCTGGAGACAGGAACTGGAGCAGAGACCTCACAAGTACTGGCTTGCTCCCATGGCTTGCCCAGCTTCCTCTCTTATACGATCCAGGCCCACCTGTCCAGGAATGGTATTGCCCACAGAGCGGGGTTGGTCGGTCCTATCACATCAATCAGCAATCAAGAAAATGCCCCACGGACGTGCCCACAAGCTAATCTGAGGAAGGAGTTACTCAATGGAGATTCCCTCTTCTCAGGTGTATCTAGATTTGTGTCAAGATGAGGAGAATTAACTGTGATGGGTTGATTCTGTGTAACATAGCATTGACCCTTTCCCTCCTGTCTCTCAGACAGAATTCTGCCACAGGCTTCCAGGGATAGGTGAGGTTGGGTGTGGCATGAGTAGGGCTGGGTGCTAATCAGAGCATCGCCTTCTGTTCAGGGCTGGACCAAAGGGCACAGCTAGCGTGCAGTCATCCTGTAAACACAAGTGCCACAGCGACGCTGCCACCTAGAAAGAAAAGACCTGGGGAGGAAGGAAGCCCATGCCCAATGCCTTCCACCCATAGCAGTCAGCCTTCCAACTCCCAACTCCTGTGGCTTTGAAAAGGAAAGACGGAACACAGCCCAAGGCTTTGAGGGATGTCCACACAGTGTGCTGTGTGGGCTAAGAGGCTTGGGTTTCCACAGACCCTGGGGCAGAGGGAACAAGGGATGTGGTTGCCCCTGAGCAGGTCGGCTTGGTTGCACTCCTCAGACCCAGTCATCCAACACTGACACTGGGTGCCAAGGACGGCACCCTTGGCTGGGCAGAAAGGCTCCCACACAGGCTGGGGCCAGGAGACAAGCACTTCCTGCCCGATCCTCATTTCTCTCCCTTTCATGGCAGATTTCCGCCTCAATTGCAGTAATTACTCTCTACTCAGCCTCATTCTTCCCTTCATTCAAGAAGGGGAAAAGCACACCAGAGTCTCTTCGGAGGAGGGAACTCTTTGAGACAGTGCATCTGTTCCCTTCACGGGGGCGGCAGGGTGGGAGTAGCGCCTCGGAGTTCCACTCTTCTGTCCTTGTTTCCCTCTCCGTGTGGCTTCTAGTCTACCATCCAGGCATCCTTACAACCCCCCTCCCAGGGATATGAAATCCAAAGGTGGCATGGTGTGGCAATTGCAGGCTGGCAGGTGAGACAGGGGCATCTCTTCAGGCAGAAGACAAGAGATTAGGATCAGCACACAAGGCAACCAGCACCCTCACCCAGCACTGAGGCACCAGAGCTGACCACAGGTGCTGGGAACTAAAGCCCGAGAGCTGCGTTCATCATTCAGCCAACCTGGGGTGTTCCTGCACTTATCACACAGCAAGGCAGATCAGATTACACGTTCACAAGTTTGGCCAACATTTACCAGGCTGCATGGAGAGGGAGCAAACTGGGGACACTGTGTCCCCACGGCTCCCAAGGAATGTACAGTCCAGCGGGGGAAGAAAACAGAAATCACAGCCACACCCCCAGGAAGAGGTGGCATCACCGAGCAGGGTGTTACAGGACCCAGGCACAAAGCTAGTGGAAGATCTTCAGGGTAGATGGCATTTAAACAGGCCGGGAACCCCTCGGCACAGACCAACCAAGGCAGCCCCTGAAGGCATCGCACGCCTCGCCTCCCACAGAGACCCAGACCTCTGAACGCACTGCTAAATGCCAGAGCGCTTAGTATGATTTATTAATCTGCCAGGAGACTTCTGGGATCTTAGTGTGGTGTTTGGAATCTAACTGGGCAACAAAAACCCCCAGCACCAGGCAAAAGGAGATCACGAGCACTGGGCTTTTAGGCCCTGGCTGCCACTCCCACTCTGTACGCTCCATGGCCTTCATTTGGAGCAAGTGTCCACTGCATCAAAGAAGGCACCACTGTGGGCTGGGGGTGGCATAAGGGACCCCTGTACATATGTGATTAGAATGCAAGAGAAATGGTCAAGGTAATAAATTGTTTTTAACTTAGAAAAAAATTAGTTTCCCATCAGCTCCCACACGCCTGCGTGAATCCTATCTGCTTATGTAAATAATGCTAACAATAATAACATTAATTAGCAGAATAAGACTCGTGCTCACCCGGCTGCAGATAGCAGGTAGTTGGGGAGAGGATTAATTTCTGTTTTAATTAGAAATGTATGTTTTCGGCAGCTTGGCCTCCAGCACCAAACAGTGTCTCATGTCCTGGGACAAACTCTGCTTCCTTCCAAATGTGGTGACTTCCTAAAGGACACCGGGGGACATTTGCTTCCAAATAGCATCCCTTTGCCAGCATAGAGCTGGCTAATGACAAAGGAAAGGACGGGATAAAGACAGTCTAGTCTAAGGGGCCACAGGGCCTGCGCAGGGCCAGCTCCTCGACTGGCCCACACACTCTGTTTCATCTGCAGCAATTGTCCAGGTTGTTCAGAGGGCTGAGGTGCAGCAAGCCCTATGATGCCATGATGGCGGAGCTGTAAGGATGTGGAAGGGTACCAACCGTGGGAGGGGCATTTGCTTCTGATGCACCCAAGGCAGGAAGGAGCCATGACGTCAAGACTGGATATAATAGATCAGATGCCTGCAGAGAACCCCTGCCCAAAAGGGTAGAGGGCCACCCCTGCTCCACTGTGCTCCTTATGCTGTGCTCACAGAAAGAAGGGACCAAGACTCCTACGCACTGTGTGTCTGCAGCACTGCGCTGGCATAAATGCTGGACTGTGGCTTTGTATTGGCATGCAGGAATGGAGGCAGGCCTGGAGTATGTGGGTGTCTGGGAGGGGTGGAGTTTGTTTCTGTTTGATACTGCATACAGAAGGCTAAAGGGCACTACCCAATGGACAGTGATGGTCAGGCAGAGAATGGCTCTCCCCTGCCCACCTCCTAAGGGAAGGTGGAGCAAGCACGTGCCCATACTTAGAGAGGGGAACTACAAATAAACTGTGTATCTCGGATTCCCACACTGAACCCCAAACAGCTGTCCCCCTACCCCCCGGGCTGAAACTGGACTTTGAAACTAACTTTTAAGGTGGTGGCAGAGACAGCATGAGGCTATTGGACTCCCATCTGTGACATTTGCCACACAGCCTGGCAAACCATACCGGGATGGGAATCTTCCATTCACAGACCAAAGCAAACTAAGGTGCCATGTGACAGGAAGTGGATCCCACCGTGGGCTTGCCACACCACCTGCAGAACAGAGGCAGGCTGGCCGGCAGGATGGAGGCCGACCTTGGAGAGGGACTTGTTGCCAAGATCTAGGTGTCCACGGGGACACTCCTGCTCAGTCGGCCCTGGAGTTTGCTACTGTCCCCCTGAAGCAATGTGTCTCCACCTGTGCTGGGGACCATGGAGCCAATGAGAAGCACTTCAGTGAGTTCCTGGGCCTAGTCAGACCCTTTGTTCGTTGTCCCCCACAAGGTAGGCAGCCAGGGACAAGACATCCTGGGTCTATTGATTGAAACACTTAGACTCTAATGTATTCACATAGGCGTGTGCACTCATGTTTGTGTGGTATGTGTACACGTGTCTGAGTGTGAGAGCTGAGTGTGTGTGTATGTGTTGGTGTGTGTTCATTTTATGCATGTGTCACTGTGGGAGGTGGGGGTGAGCATCTGTCCCACGTGGTAGGTGTAAACTTGGGGTCCAGACTGCCTAAGGGCACACCTCTCTCTCTCCACTCCACCTAGAATTAGATGACTTTGGTCAGGTCTCACAGTCCTTGACCCTCTCCTTCCTGTACAGAGCATGAGTCAGGGTACCTAAGACTGTGTGACTGATCAAGACGACTCTTGTCTGTGCCTGCCTGGCTGCTGAGAGACCAACCCATTGGAGATCCACAGCCTCCTTGCCCAAGGCTCTCTCTCACACACTTCCCTTAGACAAAGGGATAGCCTTGACCACTTCTGCTGGGCATCATCCCAGACTAGCCACCTCGGCAAGCTGCCGTCTTCTAGCTCTCCCTGATAACCCCTCTCAACTCTTGCAAACTTCACGTGAACCTCAACATCTAACTGGGACCAGAACACAGCCAGTATTCCCAGAGGGCTACATCCCACCCTGATCTAACACCTTCCATAGTGACTCAGCACCCCAGATGTTTGAAAGAGCTTCCTTCAGAGAGGATGCCTGGCGTTGGGTAGGGAGTAACTGGCCCCCCACATCTGTCCATGAGAGGCAGTGCTGTGCTTGATTAGCAGCGTATGCCATAAGAAACCCCTTACAAACCAGTCCGACAAAACCTCAAATTATCAGCTGCCAACTGAGGCCCTCATGCATCTCCATGGGCAACCACTCACTCGGTGGCCATCCATGGACCACCCTACCCTGCACCAGGTGCCAGGATGTGAGGCAAGCAAGAAGCCTTTCCTAAGAATCTGGCATGGGGCAGGGAATGGCATGGACTCGGGGACTGGGTTATGATGGAGTCATAAGCCATGGGCAAAGAAGCTTAGGCCTGGCCAAGGAACTGAGACCTGTGCAGCCTCTCCCTGAGGTTCCTGGGCACACCCCACCCAGAGAAACCCAGTGACTGGGCTATAACCTAGATACACTGCCTTGCCGCTCCTGGCCTCAGTTTCCCCATTTGAGAAATGCACCTTGGCGCCTCTGTGTTGCCGATATCCTACTGCAGTGTTGTGGAATGAGCTGGACTCCTCTAGGCCCATGACTGCTCTGAGTAGGGAGGTCAGGCCCCTCACTTACACTACCTCCAATGACTCCTAAACCCCCAAAGTTTCCCATATCCAACCTGCTGCTCTCAAGTGATCTCCAGAGCCCGAGAAAGCCCTCAGGAGCTGTCTAAGAGGGAGTCACCCAAGTTTCTGAGGCCGGCATAGACCTAGGACTACGGACAAGCACCACGGCTGAGGACAAGGAACTCTCAGAAACCTGGGGTGTCTGGATGCCACCAATTTCCTCTCACAGGGCTGTAACAAGACACCAAGGAAGGGAATGATGTCCTCTGTCCCCACCTCACTCTAGAGGAGGAATATAGCATTCAGGGGCCTGCTTGTTGGGGTTTCTGTCCTGCCCAGTTCCCCACAGCCGGCAAGCCCCAAAGAAAATCACACACAGGTCTACATAGATTATAAACTGATTGGCCCATTAGCTCAGGCTACTTATTGGCTCTTGTAGCTTATATTAACCCATAATTCTTATCTATGTTAGCCACATGGCTCAGTACCGTTTCCAGCGGGGCAGGTCACATCCTGCTTCTTAGGTGTCTGGACAGGAGTGGCAGAGGGAGCTTCCTGCTTCCCAGAATACTCCTGTTCTCATGGCCCCACCTCTACTTCCTGTCTGGTTGACCCGCCCATACTTCCTGCCTGGCCAATCAGCGTTTTATTAAAATCCTGATTGACAGAATACAGATAATTCTCCCGCACCAGAGGAAGCCAAGCTTGATGAGGAAAGCCTTGCTCCCAGCAGCACTGCTTGCTATTTCTCCCCAGCTCAAGGCTGCTCCTAGCAGCAGGCAAGAACACTGGCCCTACAAATGAGTGACTAGTGGAAGCCCCGCCTACAGCCCTCTCAACCAATCAGGTTCTAGAAGGTGGCTGATAGATACCACAGCATAGAATTCAGGACAAATGAGAAAAAGGACTTCCCAGTCCCTAGAAGGGACTCTAGAAGTGGGAAGGGGTGACTGATTAGAGCCTAAAGTGGCCCCCAAACTCTGCTCAGGTCACACACAGACATTGATCATCCCAGCCCTGAACCCCTAGGCCAGCCAAGAGGCTGACCTCACACCATTAGGCCTGCCGGTCAAAAGATGACGATTCCCCGCTGGCTCTCTGAGTCCAGCCTACACAGTATCCAGGAGCATCTGACCACAATAAAAAGCCCATCCCTGGGAACTAGCATGTGCCAGGCCCTTCTGTGCCCAGAGCTTCAGTCCCCATGGCCTTCTCTCATATAACCCTGTGTTGATGCGGGGGCCTATTAGCCTCTCACTTTACAGATGAGGAAACTGAGTTGCTGAGAGACTGGTCTGTTGGAAGGAGTGAAGAAGCTGTCTGAGTTTCCTGGCTCCATGTCTGGCCATCTGTGCTAGGAGTGGACAGGGATAGAGGGGAGCAAAGAAGGGGGAGGGAGAAGTCTCACTGGTCTCTGTCCCAAGCAGCCCCAGATGGGACAGATATCCAGACTAAGGAGTTGGGCAGCCACATGTGTAAGCCAGCTAAGCTAAAAAGGGCCTTTGGGGGAGTCCCGCTGACTGCAGTCCTTCTATTTCACCCATGAGTCAATTGAGTCCCTAAGATGAACTCGGCATAGCCCTCAGGACTTAATGAGCCAAACCAAGTACAGGTGAGAATCAGCCTCAGCGAGGGAACCAATGAACAAACGAATGTCTGCTCCCCACCCTACCAAGGACGGTGCGCCCAACCCCCACCTTGACTTCAGGCAGCCCAGTCCTGGTCTGTCTCACCTTATGTGGGACCTGGTGAAGTCTTGATCTCACTCCTCAGATTTCCTTACCTAAAGAAGGGAGCACACACCTGCCAGGTAAGTCCTTTTTGATGCCCTAGGGACAGAGGTGCAGCAGCTGGCACGGGTTAGGGCCTCCCAGACTCAGGCCCTGTCCTTCTCCCCACCTTCTGAGTCAGTGACAGCAGTAACCAGGCCCATAGCCCTCAGTCTGGCAGCGAGAGAGCTCCAGCGCACAGCCCAGCCCCTCCTGCTGCTGGCTGCCTGCCGCCCCCTTGAGGCAGCATCTGTTCCCGGCAGGGGTGAAGCTAGCACCCAGCTGCTATTTTTGTGCATGTTGGGAGTCTGAGAGCTTTGTCTAGACAGCTTCGGGCACACAGGGAGAACCCTGCCCTGCCCTGCCCTGCTGTATCCCTTCCTATCAGGAAAGAAAGGAGCCCTCAAAGTCAGATTCAGCTCTAGAGCCATTCTGAATCCTCTCCCCACCCCCCCAAGCCCCCACCCCCCCCAAGCCCCCACCCCCCCAAACCCCCACCCCTCCACTCCCCCACCACCACCACCACCACCCCACAGTAAGAAGGAAACAAGGTTACAAGCTTGCCCTCTGTGGGTCACAGGAAGAGCTGGGACAAGAACCCAGAAAGCACCAGGTTCTCCCATGCTACCCCCAGCTACAACCTTCCTACCCAGCCAGCCAGTCCTCCCTCCACCATCATGCAGTGGTGAGAAAGCAGGCCACATGATAATGGCCAGGCTGCCAGTCCCAGACGGGTGACACTCAACATGTTGCTCTGTAGAGGCCTGAGCTGCAAGAAAGGGGATCACTCACTTCATGGCCCTGGAGGAATCAGGCCTTCCAGAGCCTTGGATTCCCCTGCAACACAGAGGGAGACCTCTTTCTTGGGGTCCTCAGGAAAACTGTCGCTCCCAGTAGGCATTGGTATACACCCAGCACTCTGCATACACCTAGGCCCAGAGGAAACTTTCTAGCAGTATGGCAATCGAGCGCCAGCACCACAGGCAGGGTTGCTGTGGGCGTGGTGTCTCTTGAACACAGTATTACCCGGCTCCAGCCCATCACTTTGGGTCCATCATTCTCACGGCAGTGAGAAAGCCGTAGAAGAGGCCGTGTATAAAACGTTCCCCAGCCCTATCAGGAAAAGACCACCACTCCTTGTGCTTGTCACTCAAACGAGGATACAAGAGTTCACTGAGGACTTCTGCCCTCATGGGGTGCAGCAGAGTGCCCTTGTGCTTCAGGAAGCTGGGGACAGGGCTGGAATGTGTCTACCTACTTGGTTTGAGAAATAGGGGAGAGCCCTGGGCCATGGAATGGCTAGGACCTGCCTTGAGATAGAAAACTGCCCCCACAGATCTAAGCTCAAGGTCAAGATTTTGTAAAATAGATTTTTTTTCCCATGCATCTTCAAAAGCGGCCGTAAGTGAAATGGACTGCTTTTGGTTTGTTGGATGTTTGCAAGACTGTGTGGCTGAGGGTATGCTGCCTGCCTGAGGCACCACCCCAGGCCGCCACTTTGATCTCTCTCCTGCCTCCAGAACTTCACCTGCCCTTGCTCCTTCTCAGGCCAGGGGGCAGGCGGCACCCAGCGTGGACACAGAGGAGGGCAGGTGCAGAGGAGCCCGGGGCATGTGCACAGAACCTGCCAAGATAATGGGGATGGCGCTCAGACTGTGCTGTGGGTGCTTACGCCAGAGAGAAACGACCTCACAAGGGCCCTGGAAGGCACAGTGTGAGTGTCACATGCCAGAGCTAACCAGACCTTGGGGCGGGGAGACTTTGGCGGTGCTGTTCCCATAGACACTACGTGGGAAGGGCAGCTGTTCCCAGGGTTTAAAGATAGAATGATGCGGTACCGTGTCTGATCTGGGACCCGAAAGCCACTAGGAACCTTCAGGTGAAGACAGGAGAGGGTATTCCTGGCAGAGGGATCAGTAAAATGAAACACTCAAAATAGTAAAGGGTGAGATGTACTGAGATCTCCCCAACTCTCCATGGTAAAGTAGGAGGGTTGTGGAAGATGAGGTGAGCCCTCTCCAACCATGTGATTGCATGACCCCCAGGTTCTTCAGGAATCTTCAGGCTGACGGAATCTAACATCAGTATACTAGAAGACTGGCTGAGGAAACCGCCATTTGCCCGTGACCTCATCCAACAAATACCAAACACTCCCTCAGAAGAAGACCCCGGAGGGAAGGAGACCCGTGGACATTGAGGAAGACCTCCGGAGAAAGAACTTGGAAACCCAGACAATGGCAGTGCTAGCTTCCTCCTCTGAACCTTGGGAGCCTCTGAAGGTTCATGGGTAAAGAAGAACCATAGATAGCAACTTCGCCATGCAGCAGCATCTTTGGGCTGTGAAGTCAGAAGGCTTGCTGACACGCCAACACCACAGGGGACACGGTCTGCCGTGGCCCGCTGGCTCTGTTGCCTTAGGGGAACAAGCTCAGGGAAACCCTTGGGATTCAGCTGAGTCCCTGCTCAGAAAGGTGTCATTTTTTTTTTTTTGAAAAATGTGAAAAGGGAGACTTATTAAAGAGTCAATTGCACCAATTAAAGCGGCTTTTCTTTGGGCAAAAACTCATAAATACGACACTAAAATATGCAATTTGCATAATGTTTTCATTAATTCGATATTTTCATTATTGCCACAAAATAAAAATGACAGATACCAACAGTGGAGACCTTCTGCCAGCACCCAGCTGGGTAGAGTCCCTGCAGTGACCATCTACCAGCACCCACCAGGCACAGACCCTGCAACCATCACCTGCAAGCACCAGGCCAGACAAGATCCCTGCAGTAACGCCATCCTCCAGGTGACCGGGTGACAGATATTTCCATGCTTCTCCCTGGCAGGTAATCCACTAGGTAAGGCAGCAACCCATTGGGCTACCAATCACTGCTGCCTGTTAGACCAACAAGAGCTGATTGGTCCAGGCTGTGAGTACACCACCCAGTGGGACCAGTCAGGGACCTTCCCTGGAAGCCTTTTAAGCTGGGCCTCAGAAGCCTTCAGTTTTTCTCAAAGGGCTGCTGTGGGTAGCTTTTTTCCCTTCCCTGCCAGAACACAACAGAGAGCTGAAAGCTTTCCCAAAGCAGGGATTGGGCTCAGCGTAGGGCTCCAACCCTCCACAGACCCCCTTCACAGTGCTTACCCAACACTTGTACACCCTCCAGGGGTTCACTGAGCACCTGAATACCCATCCTGCTGTCCATCTTGGGAGTCTGGAATAAGACAGCCTACTGGTCCCAGCAGTCATCCTAAACAAGATACTCTGTCTCCCAGAGCCAGTATGTTATGATCTGTAAAGAGAACAGAATCTACCTGCAGAAGCTTGGGGAGGTTGAAGCAGGCTGTGCAGACCTCTAATTCTGGCTGTTTAGGAGGCTGGGACAGGAGGATCACATGTTCAAGGCCAGCCTGCGCATTTCGTGAGAGCCTGTTTTAAAAGGCAAAAGAGAGGATGGGGCTATAACTAAGAAGGGTGGGCACCCAGGACTCCTGGAAGAACTGGATGTCAATGGTAACTCCCTCTCCTTCCCAGCATTCCCATGACACCTCCAGGGCATTGAAGGGACCTGCACTGAATAAAAGGTGAGAGACTGTGAGTTGAGAGGAGGGGGCATCAATACATAAATACTTAAAGGACACCCACTGGGGATGCCAGCCCACCCCAGTCACCTTCCCTAAGGCCCACATTATCATTCCAGAGCCTGCAGGTCTTCCCTGAATGCCACACGTGCCGTGTTTACCTGTACGAGAGGCCTTGGCACATATCTGACCAGACCAAAGTTCTGCTCCACTGAGGTCAGAGTTCAGACCATGACCAGCAACTGGACTATAACTGTAACCAAGACTGAGGTTCAGACGGTGCCCAAGATCAGCTCTCAACCTATGGCTGACATCATGGCTCAGCCTAAGGCCAGGGTCAGTGCTCAACAGGTTACTGGCATCAAGCCTCAAGCCTGTAAGCATGGATGAGGGCTCAGGGCAAGGTCAAGATCAGGTTTAACATGCATCCAAGATGAGGGCTCAGCCAGTAGTAACAAGAGGAAGCCACCTCACCACAACCCCAGCGCTCAGCTCCAGGGTCTGTGTTGGGGTCCATCTGAGGAAACCCAAAAGAACAGACTATCACGTCTAATGACCAAGCACACTGCTGTCTGGTTCTCTCTCTCCCTTCCCACTCCCAGCCCAGCCAGGCAGCAGGAGAAGGTGTAATTAAAAATCAGGTTGGTTAACACGAGCACAACGTACATAATATTTAAAACATCCGAGCGCCTTTAACTCGCTACCAACGTGCGTTCGCTCATTAAGCAGGCATCTTTTTTTTTTTTAAACGGCAGCAACACTGCAAATAGCTCTTTATTAAAATGCTCAAAACACCATCTGGTCCTTCACTGAGACTCCAAAGCTGGTGGAGGTAGACCAGCGTGCTTGGAGACATGGAGATTCCTGACTTTATCTGCCCCTGACCCCAACCCGTGTTCTGGGTTCTCATCTGCCACATCGACACCCTCCCACCCACCTCATCCTCACAGCATCCTGCTTTACAGTGTGACGCAAGGCTAGGCAGGGAGATGTTTGTCCCCGTCAATAGCGGGAAGAGGATGTGCAGATCTGAGCCTGGGTCCTTCTGACTTTCGTCCGGGCTCTCTCCAGGAGTATATGAGGTAGCAAAGAGGAAGCAAAGAATTGGGAGCCCCATCAGTCTACGCAGCCAGAAGGGAAGATGGCACTGTTTGCTCAGAATGTCCACCACCATCACTGCGGCTTGGAGATGTGGGTGAGGAGCCCACAGTTCAGTCAGAAGGCCAAGCAGGCACATGCGGAAGTACTTTTGCAAGCTGCACAATGAACCCAGGCATTCCAGATAAGGTCAAAGGGGCTCTGGAGGTGTCCCTGGAAATGAAGCCATAACCTGCTGGGATGTCGGAAGGTCTTGGGTCTGGCCACAGCTGCTGACCTTCCGGTGCTAGACCTCAGCAGTGGGGGGAGAGGGTATGGTGACTCTGGAGAGGGATTGATGAGGAGGACAAAGACCTGACAGGACCCAAGGGCTCATAAGGCTGGGGTGAGCCTCAAAGCGATGTGTCCCACCTGTCGGATGTTCAGCAGCCTGCCAGCTCTGTGCCTCTGTGTGAGATGCTGGTCAAGACTAAAATCCAAGGATCCCAGGCCACATCCTTCTGGGTCGGTTCTTTATATGGAGACCTGTCCAACCCTCTACCCTCTGCCTCAGTCTCTCCTCAACACGAAATTCACAGGGCTACAGTGACAGAGTGTGAGACTGCATGGGGAATCCAGAGCCACAAAAGCCTTCCTGTTGCTCACATGGAAAATAGGAGCCCAGAGACACAAGCTCACATGCATGTATCACACTGACTTCTGTGCACTCCTGTGTACACAAGCAAGAACATGTGTTTACGCACAGGTAAACACATGCACACATGCAGGTTAATGATATGGCACAGTATATGCACATCAGCGAAGATCCTTGCATACATACAAGCACACATGTGTCCACACACATGGCATAAGCAAACACAGACACATGGAACAGCATTATACATACACATGGGTGCAGAGTGCTTGGGTTCCAGGTCTGTGTTATACTTATATCCTGTGTTCCCCACGTATATGGCTTCATTCAGCAGTGAATTACATCAGGCATGACACTCTGTTAAAAAAAAAAAAAACAACAGCCAAAATTTCAGTTTTAAAAAATGATTTAAGACATGTTCCAAAGAAACAAAAGTATAGAGAGGTTTTAAAAAGGACAATGTGCAGAACCCCCCCCCATATCTATTTTCTGGGTCCTTTGAGGGGAACTGGTCTCAAATCCCACAGGATAGTAACACATGTAAAGCCAGTCCTCTGCCCCTGTGCAGCACTCCACTGCCCCTACCGACCACTTAGAAAGCCTGGGCCCTGGCCACCAGCTCTAGAAGCCCAAAGACAGAGTAGAACTTGGCTAGAGGAGGGGATCTGAGACCACGGGCTGGCAAGCGCAGGCCCCCTTTCCCCGCACCAGTCCCCAGCAATAAGTGGAAAGTGTCAACTTATTCCCAGCTGTTGTTGCCAAAAAAAGAAAAGAAAAAAAAAAAGCCCTCGGGGTTTCAAGGAAACTCACAACAACTTTAGAAAATGTGAGAACAAGATGGATGTTCTGTTTCTCTGCGCATTCAGCCAAAGCCAGGAGCCTGCGTTTGTCACATGCGTTTTTTAGAAACCCCTGGAAGTGGACTGGGTCAGGGGACCTCCCTCAGGCCTGCCATTGTTTCTCCTCAGGCCAAGTTACCTCCCTGAAAGGAGATGTCTTTCATTTCTCTTTATTCCCAGGAATAATGGTTCTTGACAAGAACGACTCCCACTAGCAATTAGCAATGATTAATGGAGAAGTCCACTACAGCCCGGAGGAAGCTCAACAGGAGGGGTGGGCAGTGCTGGCATATTCATGGCCTTGGCACAGGTGCTGAGCCCCAGCAGGGGCAGTGTGGAGACTCCCAGACTCTTGCCAGTGCTCTGGGATTGGGACTGGGCAAAGGGCAATGGTAGAGTGGCAGGCTGGGATCAGAGGCCGCCATGGCTCCTACACACACACACACACACACACACACACTGAACATGCAGATGCACAGACAGATCCAAGCTCTGAATGTCTGGGAAGTCTTTCAGTCCTTGAGATTTCACTTCCCAGGGAGAACAGGATTGAGACCCATTTGCCCAGGGACTTGGGACCCTAGAGTTGGTTCCAGACACTCTTCTTGTCCTTGTTGTGTGTCTCTGTTTCCACAACTGGGACAATGGGAGCCACCATGAGGCCTAGGGCTGGGGAGTTATTTGGCATCGAATCTCCACTGTTACTCTGAATCAATACCTTCATCCCTGTCTCCTGGGGCCCACAACAGCACACACCTAAACCCCAAATGCCTGGTAGCCTCCACACACCCCCTCTCCTAGCAGCTGTGAGACACCTCATCTGCCCCACCCTCCTGAGGTTCTTGCTCCTCTACCCAAAGCTCAGAGAGAAGGGACCCAGGGTTGTCAGCTCCTTCTCTTAATTGAATTTTAGGGCTCATTAGTGCTCAGTAATTAGGGGGCCAGGGAGCACTCACCACCCCAGTGACAGCCCAACTATTTGGGCTGGAATTTAGTCTCAACAGACTGCCAGGAACAGCCCTGAGGAGAAGACCTGCATAGAGACTAGTGTTTGCCAGTCCACTTCCCTGATGAGAAGCTCAGGGCCTGCCTGCTGGGAGGAGGATTTGAGGACAGTTATCCTGGGGCCTCTCAGTAATCAGCCACCTGTGCAGCCCTCCCTCGTGGGGCTCAACTCCTCAGCATATCCTAGAAGGCCTCTAAAGCTAAGCCTCAGCTGCTTCTCCAGCCTTTGCCTCCCCACCCCCATCCCGAGTGTGGTAATGACCTCCACAGGTCATGTGGGCATCAGGACACCACCCCTGAGCCAAGCATCCTTGCCTTCAGGTAGCCACTGCTGCCTCCAGATCCCTCCTCCACCTGGTGTGACAATCAGACCAGGCCCTGCCCTGCCAGCTCACTAGCACTGCCCACAGATACCCTCCAATCTCCCACCTATCCCCCAAATCTGGTCTCGGAGGAACATCCTGGGATCCTGTTCGAAGCGGTTACATACTGCCTGCTCACACTCCCATGCCCAGATTTACAGGTGAGGAAACTGAGGCACAGAGAAAGGAAGTTATGAAAAAAAAAAAAAAACCACTTCCCAAATAAGCCTAGGTATGTGGTGGGGGCAAAATCTGCTGCTTGTAGGAGCTGGGTTGTCACACAGAGTCACAGCCCAGAAGGACCCAAGCCGTTTTTATAAGTCCTATAGCGAGTGCCCTCGCTCTATGCTACAAGGACACAACCTCATATCTCAGAGGTTTAGTTCCTATCCTCGTTACAGGACCCTGACCCCAGTTATCCCCAGGACTTGAACTATGGGAAACCTAGGCATAGTTACCATCAAACACCAAGACAGACAAGAAAGGGGTTTCCGTGTACTCACTCTGAACATGACACTTGGGCCCACGAGTGGCAAGGGCATGGTGCCTACATTTCAGTGGCTATCAGGGGTCGCTTACTGACCCCACCTGCTCATAACCCAGGGGAAACAACTACACCCAGAAATGCCAGCAGACTTAAATAGGCCACTCAGCAGCCCACCTGCCCGTTCACACTAGATCCACCCACCATCAGTCTCAACCTTGGCCTTGAGGTCTTTCTCCAGGCATCAGTGTCTGCCCCTGCCCCGCTCTCCTTGCCCTCCTGCCTCCCCTGCCTTGGCTGAACACAGGCTTTATCTACAGGGGAGGGACGTAAACTAGATCCTCACAGCGACTCAATTACGCCTCCATCGGAAAGTCTAACACAATCAATTCAGGGAGCCGGCCGACATCATAACACAGTAATTAGGAACAACTTCCAACCCAGGGCTTCCTTTGAAGATTGTAATTGCAATTAATTAAACATCCTCACGGCTCCTCAGAATCTGCTCCTGAGGAAACCTGGGGAGGTGGGTCCCACTTCTATTCCTAGCAGCCTTGGAAGCAAAGCATGGACCAGTCTCCTTTTAATATAGCAAGGCATGGAGTCACCTAGAGCCGCTGTTAGGTGGGCAGAACCAGGCCTCTTGATTCTGCTTGTGTACCCTGGACTCCTCCCTCCTTCCCTTCTCTGCCATTCCCAGAATGAGAGGGGCCCCAGGCTGCCCTGCCTTGGCTCTGAAAGGTGATTATCCCAGATCATAAGCTGCTCAGGGCACCTGCTGTGTGCAGTTCTGCCATGTACGCACAGCACCAGGCCAGAGATCCTACCACTGCGGGGTGAGTGCTTCACCCAGGAGTCGGATCCCCATTAGGTGGATACGTCCTGAGGCTGAGACAGACAAAGTGTAGGCAACTCAGGCTCCCACAAGGGTGAGGGGCCCTGGGAAACACTGCTACACTTGGAGCAGAGGACTGACTAGCTCTTAAGAAAGGGGAACATACAAGGAACAGCTGAGAAATGCTAGTGTGGGTGTTCCCTCAGCACCCTAGCTCCTTGTAAGGCAGAGGTGAAGTGCCACCATTCAAGGCCAAGCTCTATGACCCTAGAATAGACACTTCCCCAACTTCTGAAGATAATTTGAAGGCTTGTTTGGTTTTTGCAGTGTTTGCTTGCTTGCTTGCTTGCTTGCTTGCTTGCTTGCTTGCTTGCTTGCTTGCTTGCTTGCTTGCTTGCTTGTTTAAGACAGGGTATCACTATGTAGCCCTGGCTGGCCTGGCGCTCACTATGTAAACCAAGCTAACCTTGTACTCACAGAATTCTGCCACCTCTGTCTTTCACCTTGTTTGAAGCCTTATAATGGTTAGCTTTGCCAACTTGATATAGCCTAGAATCACCTGGGATAAAAGAGAGTCTCAGTAACAGATTGCCTACATTGGATTGGCCTGTGGCTTGTCTGGTATGTGGGAGGGTTGCCTGAATTTAATTCACTGATGTGGGAAGATCCAGCCTGCTGTAGGCAGCTCGATTCCCTAGGCAGGGGACCTGACTCTGACTATATAAGAGCGGAGGACTGAGCTGAACACAAGCAAGCAGTCTTTCTGCTCTTGACTGTGGCTATGATGTGACTAGTTATTTCAAGTTCCCACCTTGACTCCCCACAATGATGGACTGCAACCCAGAACAGTTCGTTGAATAAATCCTTTCTCCCCTAAGTTGCTTTTTGTCAGAATGTCACCACCGCGGCAGAAATGAAACTAGGCCATGCCTCATATATTTCTGATGCAGACGTCAGGAGACTTGGAAGGCAGACAGCTGGAGGCAGCATCGGTGCTAGAGAGGAGGGGCCAGGAGTCCCAGAAGATGAAGCCCAAGGAAAGTCATGCCAGTGGCCATAGCAAAAACAGCATTGTGAGTGCTCCCCCTGTGTAATGAGGACCACAGGGGAAGCGCAGGCCAGGAAGGACTGCACAGCAGTTCCCACCTCCGTCTGAGAGCTCCTCAAGGCTGAAGCTACCTTCACAGCCTCAACACCACCTAGCACACATAGGTGTGTGGCCAGGCTTTCCACAAACTGCACAGACCCCAGTCCGCAGCTCTTTAAGACAGAATGTTCCCTGGGGGTACAGTGGAACGTGGGAGATTTAGCAGGAGCTGGCCACGGAGTCACATCCTTGACCTTCTTGCTTGTGGTTCAGCTCTCATCACCCTTTCCAGTCTTTCCCACTGTGGACGCCTCAGGGATTAAGCGCTTGACTTCCTGTCCCAGGGAGCATAGCTCTGTGGCATACCCAATATTCCCCTGTCTTCCTGACTCAGGTAGCAGAGACTAGTGTCAACGGATGTGTGGCACTTCCTGGGACATGGGAACACATTCAACACGGGCCACATTTGAGCCCCTGGGTCTTCTACACGTCTATTCTTTCTGAAACAGCTCGTGGAAGCCTGTGGCCCATGGCCACAGGTGAAGGTGGATGGTGTGTCAGTTGAGCTAGCCCAGAGAGGAAGCAATCTGAGGGCACAACCAGCAAGCTGGAAGACAGGGCTTCTATGACAACCCTGAGTCAGGGGAGCAAACCTTTCCTGAAGCCGATGTTTCTGGCCATTTCAGTTACCTGATCACCCTAATCCCTCCTGTGGCTGAAGCCCACATGAGATCAGTCTCTAGCCTGACAGAACTCCTAGGGGAGGGGCTTTGATCCTTGCTGCCACTCCCTGGGACTGCCCAGCCTTTGCAGACACTGTCCCCTCTTCTTCAGCACCCTTCCCTACCCACAGGGCAGCTTCCTCCTCACCCTGTCATTCTTAGCTAAAGCGCCACCCCCTCCCAGAGGCTTTCACATCCTGCTGGGAATAGTTTGTACCATTATTGCTCACGTCACTCCTGCATCTCTTTGTGATGTTTAATTTCCTGTTTGATAACTCACTGGTGGGGGGGTCTTGGTGCCCTATATTCTCGGATTGGCTCAAGGCTCTGTCTCTGAGCTCTTAACCACGTGACTTTGAAAACTATTTTGAAAATCAATTTCCAGAAAAGTGAGGTTAAAAACATAAAAAGCCCAACCCCCACATTTTCGTTATTATAGCATAGTCATAAAATGACTTCACGGATGCTATGAGAGAGGAGGTGTGTGCTCCATTCCCCCACAGGGCAAGCTGACCTGCAGGACTTACTGGCCTAGAGGACTCCTCACTAGGACAGAAAGGCAGTGATTAAGTGCTTGACTTCCTGTCCCTGGGAGCATGGCTCTGCGTGGGAGCCAGAGGGCACTGGCCTACAGTTGCCCACAGTATGAACTGCTTTATATCTGTCCCCCCTTCCCTACCCAGTTGGCTTCCTGGATGCCCTGTCTGTGTTCAGAGGGTGACCTCCAAATCTAGATGCTGTTTATAAAGAGCCTAAACAGCTAATATACCATATGGACAGACAGACACTAGCGTAGAGTCCAGATGGGTGTGGCCTGATTAGGAATCTAATGCCGGAGAGTGTTACAATGATGCCATCAGACGTCTCTATAGCGTTGAAGAGATGCCCAAGTGGAGAAGGAGCCTAGAGCAGAGACTGCAGTTGAGGCCAGTGCAGTGGAGGGGAGGAAGGAAAAGACCGCCTCCTCCATAGCCCTAAGCTGACTCTGGTACTGTGCCTCCTCCTCCCCCTTCTCCTCCTGCTGCCCCTGTTTCTCCTCCTCATCCCCCAAAGTGAACATTCCGTCTAAGTTGTTCTGCCAGCACTTGGGAATTTTTTTTCTCCTCAGCGCTGAGAAATTATAAATAACTCCTGGATTAGAAGAAACAAACAAAAGCAGAACCAAAATCTGAGTCCAGATGCTCTTGCATGGGAACGGGCCTGCAGCCCACCAGCCCCCTTGTATACCAGGAACCCAAAGTCTCTCAGGCAGGGGAGAGACTGGTCATTTCACTAAAGGCCACTCGTCCTTGCTGCTTGATGTCCCACGATTTAGAGAAGCCTCCAGGGCTAGGCAATCCTTCCCTGCAGCCCACTAACTATTGACACAGACTCCTCTCTGGAATTTGCAACCTAGAAAGGGACAAGTTGGAAGCCCTGGTCATATGTGCTACATTCCAGGAAAGCCTCTCAGATTTTCAAGAAAGCCATTGACAGCACGCTCTGGGAGGGGACCGAGAGGAAGACAGACTGGAGACTGTCAGAACTCCTTCCTGACACTGCCTCTCACATGCTCTCCACGCATACAGTCTATCCCTGTGCATCTCTAGCGGCTGTCATGGAAACCAGCAACGCTATGGCACTTGGAGTGAGGTAAAGGGCAGTCAACATCCAGCTACTCCTTGGAGGCCAGGCTGTCCTCGCCTTCCTTTCTGCCAGGTGAGATCATAACTTCCCATCCTGGTGCTGCGTGAGAGAGCCAACACTGGGGTGGAGGGCCTGACTTCCCACATTCCCCGACCCTTCTCCTTCTTGCAGCCTGCCTGGGTCTCCTTTTCCATCTGACTCACAGACTCGCTAGGTGATGGAGTTCGTGCAGGCATTGTGTCCCGCGCCCCTTCCCGGGCTTCCCTGGCACACGGTGCAGGGCGATGAGGGACTAGGTGACAGTAGAGGCAAAGGCTTTATTCGCTGTCGCGACCCAGGGCGCGCCAAGCAGGACGACCTGCTTCGGGCGGGAAGGCAGCGGTCGCAGGTGCCAGCAGCACCAAGCCATGAGGCCGACCCGCACCCGCATAGCTCAGCGCCAGGCGCTCCAGGCGTCGCTTGCGCTCGGCCGCCTGCGCCGTGGCGTGCAGGGGTTGCAGCAGCGCGGGAGGTGGCGCGCCGGGGCCGCGCAGCAGGAAATCGAAGCCCGCGCGGTCCCGCGGATCGTAGAAGAGCGGCCCGGTGGCCGGGTCCGGCCCCGGTGGCCAGGAGAACGGAAAGGGCAGCGTGAAGTCCTCTGTGAGCACGCGGATGGCGAAGTCGTCCTCCTTGCCCAGCGCGCGGTAGGCGCGCCCGATGCCGCGGAAATGCGCCTCCCAGAGCTGCGCGTCGCCGCCGTAGATGTCGGGGAAGCGCGGGGCCGGGGTCGCAGCGGGACCTGCGACAGGCGCAACAGTCAGCGGGGGGCCCCACGCTCGTCTCTGCGCGGGGAGGCTAGGGGCGCAAAGGGCCGGGAAACGGAAGGAAAGGCCACCCGGACAGAAGAATGAGGTGAGGGCCACTCGGGAGTGAGAGCTGGGGCCCCCCTCAACACCGAGGACCACGCCTGCGAGGCTGAGAGGCTCTCAACCCTAGATGGGACCAAGGTGGCCTGCCTCTATCTCTGACCCTTTTCCTGCCTCCTTGGTCACCTCTCCCTCCAAAAGGGACAACTTGTCCACTTTGCTGAAGGACTGCATCAACAGATTGTGGAGGCCAGCAAGGTCCCGAGAGTATGAAAAAAGTCAGGCTCCTGGGCAGGAAGCTCAAGATGGGGAGGGGGTAATTTGTCCAGAAAGCTCAAGATGGTAGGATTCACCCAGCAGGTGGTGAGCAGGCAGCAGTTGGGGCAGAAAGTGACTGAGTAACTCAGTAGAAACCACCCTGGCTGCTCTGGATACAGCAGACTATAGACCTGGCCTGGGGTCTTCAACTTGGTTCCCATGAGGAAGAAATACATATAAGGATAGTGGAGCACTCAGCCGGAGAGATGGGGTGCAGGAGCCTGGCATGGCAGCAGATGCTGGGACCCCAGGATGGGGACCAGTCCTAGGAGTTGGAGAATTCCGGCTTGCAGGTATGTGGGTTCCCACAACGCAATAGGGGTCAACATTGCATCTTGGCTATAGGCGAAGGTCTAAGAACAGGAAAGTCATGCAGGAGGGCTGTGGTAAACCTCCTAGTGCCACACCCATGCCCTGGAACCTCTTGGTTATAATTCTTACACAGTGTACTTACTGAGCGCCTGCTGTATACAGTCAGGTTCTGTACTAGACACTCTGCAGCCATGAGCCAGACCTGTTCTTCCACCTTCAGATAAGCAAATGCCTTCTTGAGTATGAACCCTGGGCAACACTAGTAGTATTGTGCCCGGGGCGGGGGGGGTAGGGGGTGAAACAGGTGTGACCTGCCTAGTCCAGTGGGCTAGGCCAGGCCTGCAGATGGCTGTACCCTCGGTGTATAGCTCAGAGGGCCAATGAGATCCCGTCTCCCTGGCTGTCTTCTGAGGTCCCTGTCTTACTGCTCAGTGCCAGGGTGTGGGGGGCAGCGACAGAAGGGGCTGTAGGAATTCCTCTGAGGTGCTGGTGCAGAAAAGAGGGACTGCAGGTGGGAGCAGAGACCCCATCACAGCCCTGGGCATGGATGGGGTGGTTTTATCAGACTGGCCTTGTTCCAGGTAAGTCTAGCTTACAGAGGTGGGGGTAGGAGCAGCCTCTGGTCCAGGTGAAGGCATCTGGAGCCAGGGCAGCAGTGAGGAGAGCCCTACTTCTGAAGATGTCTTGAAGGTAGTTGGAGTGGAACTGTGGAACGGGAGCATTGTGGGCGAGGGAAACTCCAAGGCCAGCAAAAGAGAAGCTGCTGGGGCCAGGGAATAGAGAGCTTGATTTGGGGCAGGTTGAAGGTTTCAGGTGGACCAGTAGGGAGCACTGTCTCTGACTGGAGATAGACTCAGGGATGTAGTATTTAGAGCCGAAAGAGTAGATGAAATCGCCAAGGAAGGAAGGAGGGATGGAGGAAGAGAGGGAAGAAGAAAAGAGGAGAAGGGAGAATAAATGGGAAGTGAGAAGAAGAGGAGGGGAGAGAAGAGAGGAGAGGAGAAGAGATCCAGAACCAAGCCTGAGGCTGGCCATCTGTCCTTGACAGGTCAGGGAGAGGAGAAGCTAGGGAGGGGACCAAGGAGGAACAGAGAGGGGCTGATCCAGTGCTTCCAGTGGGTCACAATCAAATGAGGCCTGAGACTGGCCTCAGATTTAGCATCGTGGAGGTCATCAGTGACCTTGACCTGAGTTGCTTCAGGGAAGCACAGAAACTAAGCCTGATTAGAGTGGGTTCAAGAGCAAATGGGAGAGAGAGATTTGGAGGCAGCGCGGATGCGTGACCTTCTGGCAGAGTTTTGCTATAAATGAAGAACAGAGAAGTGGGGCAGGGACTACCAGGGACGTGAGCTTGAGAGCGGAAACACAGAGCCACCCACCTCTGCGGTAAAGGCTGAGAAAAACCTGAGGTGGGAGGGAGGCTTGGCCACCCACCTCTGAGGAAAGCCTCAGGGGGAGGGAGCGCAGCTTGGGGTGTGACTGGGTAAGAGAGAAGGGCGGGCAGCTGGCCTTGGCTGGGAGTGGTGAAGGTGACTGGAATCAGTACCAACAGTACGGGAGTCCTCCTGTGATGGCTGCAAATTCACCAAGAAAGAGATTCACAGCCAGAAGCTGAGGAGGGGCACAGAGAATAGGCCCCTGGCTGCTGCTTAGGACAGAAGTCAGGCAACCAAGGAAGTAGCCACCTGGCCTGCTGGAGCACCCTGCAGGCAGCTATTAAGAGGGTGAAGATCTGGTTCTGTTTGCCAGCTTAGTGGACACAGGCAAGGGTGAGATAGCATTGGGGAGGGGGGGTTGCCAAGTAAGGACAGGAAAAAGAGAAGACTGGGGTGGGGTGAGTGAGACAAAGCTGGGAGGGCGGGGAGATGGTTTAAAAACAGAGAGTGGTTCCACCAAGTAGGACGGGAGCTTCCTCAAGAGAGCAGAACCGAGAAGAATCCTGAGGTAGATATAGAGGAGCCATGGTCTACCTGCTGCTGATCAGGTCTTCACCATGCTGGGGAAACAGGCTCCTAGGAGCAGAGGAATCCAGAGGCATGAGCCACTCAGTGGGATGACAGAAAAACTGTGATCAGAGAGGGTGGTGTCCCCATAGGGGTGGAGGGCTGAGGTCCTGGGGTCCTAGAGGTATGGCCAGAACAAAGGAGGCTGTGTGTCTGTTCTCCCCTGAGGGCCAGGGAGAGAGGAAGCAGGAAGGAGCTCAGCTCAGAGGAAGAGCCCTCAGCTGACTGGGCCCCGCCCCCACTTTCTGGACCACTGCTCCCAGTTCTCACACACCTTCCCCCACTTCCTCACTCATCCTCTCAGTGTCTCACCTGGAGTGGCCACAGGGGGCGGGGGCAGACCAGTGGGGCTAAGATGCCCAGAGCAAGGGGAAGCCATGTCAGAAGCTAGGATCTCACTTTTGTTTACCTGGCTGCCCAGGAGACTGGGAGGGGCCTTTTGGAAGATAGAACCTTGCATTTAAAGGGGCCTCATCTGTGGGGGGGGGGCAAGGGTGGGATTCATAGGAGTCAGAAGGTGACTGTGTGTCCTGTCTTGTCTCAGCTCCATCTGGTAACCACATCCCAGCCTGTGCCCACAGGGCTGCTGAGAAATGGATCTCCCTCAGATTGCCCTGCTATGGGCACCCCAGGATTGTCCCCAGAACCCAGAAGCCCAGCCATCAGCTCTCAACTCTAGATTTAGAACAGACTAGGTCTCCTATCTCAGGAAGCCTCTATAGGTTTGTGTCCATCCTCTGTGGTCTCCCTCCCCCACCCTAATGGATATAGCACCAGTAGAAGGATCAGGGATGTGGGGCTGCAAAGGTAAGAAATTCTAGCAGGAACTACTGTGGGCAGCAGGGCTTCCTGCCGTCAGGAACACTGAGCACTGTGGTATAGCCTGTCTGTGGTGCCACCCGAAATATTCATAGTTCAGCAAAGCCATAATCCCTGAAGGAGGCTGGGCTGTGTCGCTCCCCTCCAACCATGCCTGCAGGCTGTAAGAAGGCCCAGAAGTCAAGGTAACTTCAGAAGAAGTGAATGTCCATACCTGTAACTGGGCCCGGGGCCTGGGGAAGAGAAAACCCAAACTCCAGCCATCATGTGAGCAAGCTCACTGCAAGGGGCTGTTTGTTACACGGCCCTCACTGACTGATACAACAGCACCACAGTAGAAGAAGTCCACCATCATGGAAGACTTACCTATCCATCATTACACACACACACACACACACACACACACACACACACACACACCTCCTGTAGGGCTTTGCCATCCTACACAAGGCAAGCATACTCTTGTTCTTCAGTACCACTCCCTGTCCCTTTCCAAAAGCCCTCCTGGTCAGCGCTGCACCTCCAAGTCCACGGAGCCTTCATGGACTGAACTGGTCCCTCCTTGACTTGTGTGGCTTCCAGTGTCATAAGAAGTATGTCTTGCTCTAGACAGCCCATACCAAGACCATTCCCTTTTCTCTGCTCAGTCACCGTGTGAGTGCTGAAGTTCAGGTTCCCAAACAGCCACAGCCCTCCTTCCCCCATCTTCACCCAGATTTGGCACAAAAGCGCCCCACAGAGAATGGGCTCAGAGTGAGACTCACACTCACGTGGTCTAGGTCATCATGTCTCTTCCAGAGCCTCTGTTTTCCTGTCCGTAAAATGTGCCTAGAAACAGTCTACCTATGGCTAACCACGAAGACAGGCAGGCTTTTGAGAAAGGGTGGAATGCACCTTGCTCCCATGACTACCTGGCTCCCCATGTCACTCCACCTCAGCAGAGCTTTGGGTCTGTGTCCCGTGATCCCCACGTATAAGCTTACACCCTCAGTATGTCAGCATGCCCTCGTTCATCTTCCAGAGCCATGGGCCAGCAGCCCCCATCCTTCCCCAGCCCTAGTATCCGCATCCCACTCCCCACTGCTGGGAGTCTACCGGCTTCATATGTTGTAGCCACGTTGTCTGGGAGTCTACCGGCTTCATATGTTGTAGCCACGTTGTCTGGGAGTCTACCGGCTTCATGTGTTGTAGCCACGTTGTCTGGGAGTCTACCGGCTTCATGTGTTGTAGCCACGTTGTCTGGGAGTCTACCGGCTTCATGTGTTGTAGCCACGTTGTCTGGGAGTCTACCGGCTTCATGTGTTGTAGCCACGTTGTCTGGGAGTCTACCGGCTTCATGTGTTGTAGCCACGTTGTCTGGGAGTCTACCGGCTTCATGTGTTGTAGCCACGTTGTCTGGGAGTCTACCGGCTTCATGTGTTGTAGCCACGTTGTCTGCTGCAGCAGCTCTTTTCACTTAGTGCAGGGTCTTGGGGAGCAGCCCCATACCTGAGGCGTCAGCTTTCCTCCTCATTAAAAGCGAGGTGGTATTCCCCTGTGTGCCTCGTCACGCACCCCTATCCACCCAGCCATAGAGGGACGCAAGTCACTCCCGCACCCTGTCCTAGTGGCTGCCTCGGCAAACAAGGAGTGACACCTCCTGAGATCCTAATCTTGATGCTTTTGGATGTGTGCCCGGAAGGGCGATTACTAAATCATATGGCAGTGCTATTTTTAATTTTCTGAGGAACCTCCATACTGTTTTCTTGACTGGCTGCACCATGTGACACTTCACCCACAGGGCAGGAGCATTCCCCTCCTCCACACCCTCAGTCTTGCTTTCTGACAGTCCGTCCGGACAGGTGGCTCTGATGGCCCTGCCTGGGTTTCCGGTGATGGGGGCACCTGTTTGTGTACCTGCTAGCCAGGTGTCTGTCCACTCTGGATGCTGCCAGCCTGTCCTGCCCTGCCCTTTTGTTAGGGGTTTGTCTGTCTGTTGATGGGTTGAGTGCTTTCTTTCGCTGTTTGGCTGTAACCCCTTACCAGAGAGACAGCCGCCAGTGCCTTCCCCTGGCTGTGGGGAGCTGCCTTTGCATTTTGCCGTTTCCTGCGCTTTGCTAGGTTTTTTGCTCGGATACTGTCTCTCCCGCATCCATCTCCACCCTTTTAACTGTGCTTTTGGTTTCCCATCAGGGAGACCAATGTCCACCAGCTCCCCCCCCCACCGAGTTTTCTTCTAAGGGTCGTCCGAGCCTGAAGCTGATGTCTTCAGAGAGTGTGGGTTGGTCAAAGGGCTGCACTGTATTGCTGAAAAGAGGGGTGCAGGTGCGTACCTGGCCCCTCCATCAACATCAACAACACAGCTCCCCCAGCCCTCTCCCACTATGCCCAACAGTCTTCAGGGATCTGCAGCCCTAAAACTCAGACAAACCAGGACTGGCTTCCCAGAGACCAGGACTGGGGCATCCAGGAAGAGATAGGAAGGTGTACCGTGTTTCCTTAGGAAGAGGGCAAATTCCAGCGACCCCATGTTGCAGGGGGAGAAAAGAAACAAAAACAAAAACAAAAACCAGTATCACTGGAACACTGAGGGCTGGGGAAAGGTAAAGGAGAGGCCTGGAAGCAACCAGGTGCTGCCCTATGTGGGTCAGGTCTCTCTGCTAGGGGAGCCAGTATGCGTCCAAGACAAAACCACCGCAAGTCCCCCCTAAGGCGGTAAGATGCTGACCTCCCAGCCCGTAAGTCCCCCACTGCTGGTTTTCCGTTGGAGGAGGGTGATATAGGGGAGCAGCTCACTACAGGAGCTCCAAGGCTCCAGGCCGACTCCATGGAGTCCCAGCCTTCGCATCCCCTCCTCAAACTTCCCCCACCGCAGCCCTCTGACCACAGTCCTGTCTGTGACCACAGCACCACCTACTGGCCATATGAGGGAGCTGGGAGGCCCAGCAAGTGAGCCACTGAGACAGGATGAGGAAGCTAAGACCCAGGAAAATGGGTTCCAGATGGCCATGGGGCCTCATCCACACACTGGACTTGTTTAGTGTCCTGAGTTTGTGTCCTGCTTCTGCTACTGACAGCTGTGCGGCCTTAACCAATTTATGGCCGTCTCCGAATTTCATCCCAGATCAGGACAGTGGGAACGTCTGACCTTTGGGTAACAAGAGGAAGCAATGGCCCCTACTAGACAGGGAGCCTACATCTGGCAGAAGTCGGTGGTGCTCACAGGCAGACCAACACAAGCATGGCACAGCCAGGAGTTTGGCTGAATTCAGGTTCTCATGAACACCGTGGATGCTTGTGGCTCCCACAAAGTCACTCACTGGAACGTAGTTTGACAGCCACACAGGTGTAGTGTACAGTAATGATCTTAGCAGCACAGAGGACAGCGACACAGCCACAAAACCAGCAAGGAAGAGTTCGGGGAATCAAGATAATGCTTAAGCTTTCTGTGGCTTTATTTAGCAACCAACACCCAAAATTCATGAAAATTCAGGAATCCCCCATGAAGCCTGCTTGGCTGGCTCCTGCACACCTTTGGTCAAGGGTCCCAGACAGAAATCTTTATGGGCCCCTTGGAGCCACCACACACTTGTAGAAGCCACAGAACCAGCTGTGCTGTGACCTCCCTCGTGGGTGGGTAGGTGTGAGCCTGCTTATGATGGGAGGGGGCTTCAGGACCCCCAAAAAACCTGGGTCCCAACTCTGCTGCTGACATAGAACACATGGCCTGGGGGCTCATGAGCATCAGGAAGTCTGGACCAAGCTCTGCCCCCATTGAGGACTGGTTTCCTGCTTTGTATCCTGCACTCTGGGAGTGAGGGTGAATCTCAGCAGCCCCCAACGCTGAGCACTGTGACACTTAGCACCATCAGCCGGGACTGGCATTGCTGCCATCTCTGGCAGACTATTGTTGGACTGGGGCTACTCTTTAGCCCCAGAACCAAGATGCCACTAGCCTGCCCAGGCTCTGTATTGAGGTACTCTACCTTCAATAAGCCTCAAAGCATCTCAGGAGTTGGGTAGACGTGCTCCCATTTCACAGGTGGGGAGACTGAGGCAGGGGAGAGGCTGAATAGCTGACACTGGGCCTCGGAGTCACTGGGCCTCCAGGTCAGTAAATGGTAGACTGGGCAGTTAGTCTGTGGAGCAATTTGCCCTGCCCTCTACTTGGAACCTCAGGCTGGCCTCACTCCAGCTGTGTCTGTGAGGGACAGCGAGGGGGGATGTTTATGCAATAGCACCCAGATGGGAGAGTATGGCACCTCGTGTGCTCAGCTAGAGCCCTCGAGAGCAGTGCCAGGCCCAGCCTAGGCCCTGCTATTACCACAGGGTCCTGGACTCATATAACAGATGGTCCACTCATCCACAAGTCACAGAGAATGTCTGAAGTCTGAGGACCAAGAGATGGACACGGGGCCTCACTGGGGACACACATCCTCAATGCCTATGTAGACCCAAGCACACACATTCCCCAACCTGCCATCCCCAGATGTTGTTGGCTCCACACCACTGTCCCTGGAAGGGTGCTGTGGACACTAAAGCCATTGTGACCTCAGGGTGAGGTCAGGGCCAGTCAGGGCACCAGGAGAAAGGACAATGCCCAGGACAGAGCTAGCCTGTTGGTGAGGATAGGGCTGTCAATTGGGACCTGTGGGTCTCCTGCTCTGAGCCTCAGCATGGATGGGCAGCAGCCTGACAGGTCACACAGCCGCAACTCAACTGATGGGACCTCCTCAGCCATGTCCTACAACCCCAGGTCAGTTCAGCCCCAGAGGACATGGGAGAGCCAGGGGCCACCCCTCCTACAGGCACCTGGCCTTTTCACCTTCCAGAGCAGCAACACTCCGCCCCAGAGGGTGCATCCTGGGCAGGCTGCGCCAGCACAGTGTCTAGGGGGTCTCACCTCCAAGAGCAGCCCTGAGGGACTTTGGGTGAGTCCTGTGATGATGCTGCCCTCAGTGTGATGGGGTGGACCACAAGCTCTACCCTTACCATGGAGGAGAGGGCAGCAACTGCTTTTAAGGACCAGAGATGAAGATGGACAAGGGTCGCAGCACAGCGTGAGCTAGGGAATGGACAGCTGGACAGACAGGGACAGGCTGCTGCCTACTTCTGTGTCAGCTTCTTCAGGGTGGAGTGGGAGAAACACACTTGTGTTCTTACAGATTTGACTATGAGGAGAGAAAAGAGCTACTACTGTTCATTCATTACATGTACATGTACAAACTCCTATATACACACATACACACACTCATACACATGTACAAACATATATGCAGACTCCTGTATGTATGTATGTATGTATGTATGTATGTGTGTGTATGTATGTATGTATAGATATACACCTGCATATATATACATACATGCATATATACACAGGTATACGTATACACATGTGTATACACACATATGCACACAGGTATACAGAAGTACACATAGGTATACACACATACATATGTGCATGCACACATGTATATACACACAGGTACATATGCACACAGATAAGGCACCCACAGGGTCGCTTTCCCCACAGGCCACAGCCTTGGCCTAGCCTTCCAGGCCTGCTATTTGATTTGACTTCTTCCTTTACCTCATGGTCCCCTGTATCTTGGCCCAGCCAACACTGTCCTTAGTTCCCTTGTCCAATCACTTGCTGCTGTATTCCACCCCATTGCAATGTCAACCTCATGAAGGAGGGGACGTTGAGAGCCGTAGCTGCTGACAAACTTTGCTCCCAGATGTCAACTCTGCCTCAGCCCCATGAGTCGCAGTGAGGAATCGGGCCACTCTGTGCAGTGACAGGGCACCCAGGATTGGACATCTTCCGCCAGACTTGTCTCCCGCTGTTTCAGAGCAGAAGTTCACAATGGGATGGCTTCTGATGAGTGCCAGTTCCTAGCTCACTGACGGCTACCCTCCAGCTGCGTGCCCACACTGGGGAAAGAGACAGCCTCCTATGGAGACACTAACCCTGTGCCTGGGCCCCATCCTCAGCATTCAGTTTGACCCCAATCCTTCATATGGTCCAACCTCCAAGGATACAGTGAGGCTTCCACCCTGGAGCAGGGACAGAAGTCAGTCCATAGCAGGGCTATAGCCCGCTCCATAGCCGGGCATCACTGCTGACCAGTCACCTGCTCCCTTCTCTGCCCAACCTTGTGATAGTTCCTCCCCAGCTTGATCTCAGGATCAGGGAGGGAGTCTCTCCCAAGAACATCCTGCCAGGTCCAGAGGAGAAAATGGAAGGCATAGAAGTCCAGGTGTCCCCAGGAGTGCCCTTGGGCAGCGTACTACCTGAGCAAAAAGATTCTGAAGACTATTACAGGGCTCTCTATGCAAAGATCCAGAGAGGCTGAGCTGCCTTGCAGTTGAGAATTGGTAAGGTCCTGACAGTTATGGCTCCTGACAGTTATGGCACCTGACAAACTAAAAAGGGGGTGAGGGTCAGGCTGAGGTTTCCAACAAGTTTACCAAGATGCCAACTAAGCGAGACTTGAAAGAAGTGAGCAGCTGGGAGCTGGAGAGATGGCTCAGCAGTTAAAGAGTGTGTGCCACTCTGCGAAGGACCTGCGTCTGGTTCCCAAGCATCCACATCAAGGAACTCACATCCTGTATCTCCAGATCCAGGCCCTCTGACACCCTCTTCTGGCTTCTGCAGACACATGTACACAAAATATATATTAAGTAATTAAATTTTTAAAAAAGTGGTGGACCAGGAGAGAAGTGGGAGAGTGTGATGGGGCGGCGGGGGTGGGGGGTGTAGTGATCTCCAGATCAAAGGGAGCAGCCAGTGCAAATGTCCTCGGGTTGCAGCTTACCTGGTAGTTTAGAGCCAGCCTGAGCTCGCTGGACTGGGGTGGAGTGAGCAGGAGGCAGGAGGAAATGAAACCTGTTAGGATGGGCTCCTTTCTACTCTCTTGTGTGTTCATTTTTTTTCCTTTTCCTGCACATTCTTACTTACACATGAGAGAATTCGCTGGTTTGAGTGTGTGCTGGACCACAGGTTAGACAAGAAACAGCTGTCTCCGAACACATCCCCACACCGCCTAGCAGTGAGTGAGTCCAGCTATGCTCGTCCCCGACCATTGTAACCTTTTCCATTACGTCTGTAAAATAGCACGAAGTGTAGCCTTGGGTCTGTTTTCTTTCACGTGTCATTCTTTGTTTCTGATGTCCAGTGTGTCGTTGATCTGTTTCCCCTGGATCCTGGAATGTGCTATGGTTTGTTTAGAAAGCACATCTGTATGCTTTGCATTTTCAGCTGTTGTAAGTCAGAGCACTACTAAACATCTGTTCAGGGACTTGTATGTGACTGTAACTCACTTGAGTGAATGCGCAGGACTGGGCTGAGTCGCATGCCCACTGTGTGTTCAACTTCACCCAACTCTTAAGTGCAGCGGCTGTGGGGGAGGGTGACAGCTCCACCCCGGCTCTGCAAGGACTTCCTACTTCCACACTCCCACGGCTTTTGATGTATTCAGTTTTCCTGATTTTATTATTTTAGGCCTGAACAATGCATCCTGCTGTGGCCTTGGTTTTTTCTGTCCTTCAAGGAGGACAGTATGGCCCCCGTTCATCTGCTGCTTGGCCATCTGTTTCTCTCTACAGGTGGCTGTCCCATCAACTTTTGCCTGCGTTTTGTTCAGTTGTCTGTGTTTGAGTTGGGCTCAGTGTTCTTAGTTTATTTGGGATTCGTTCCTCTATTTCCTGTGTGATCTGCAAGGATTGCTTCCAGGTCTGCCACTCACCTTTCTGTCTGGATACCCTTCCTAAGTTCTGTTTCTATTAAATTAAATGATACACACACACACACACACACACACACACACACACACACACACAAACACACACACACGTGGGTATTGCTTTTGTTGGCACATCTAAGAAGACTGTTATTCAAGGTCATGATTTTTCTTCTCCTGTTTTCATCTAGAACTTTCAAGAGTTCAGTGGCCTTCCTTTTAACCCCATGATGTTTTGAGTTATTTTTTACATGTTTGAAATATAAACAGGAATTGTGAGCCTGTGACAAAACATTTCAATATGATATGCTGACGAATCCAACCTGCCTTTCCTATTGGAATTGCTTTTGTGTATCTGTCAAAAATCGGGAGCCCTTACTAGATGGTGGTGGTGCATTCCTTTAATCCCAGCACTCAGGAGGAAGAGACAGGTGGATCTCTGTAGCCAGCCTGATCTACATAGTGAGTTCCAGGACAGCCAGGGCTACCAAAACAAAAACTTTTTTTGCTCTGATCTGGGGGATGTTGCTCAATGGTTGGAGCACTTGTCTAGCAAGCATAAGGACTAGAATTTGGATCCCTAGAAACCCAAAGATATACTGGGTGGTTGTGTCCAGCCTCAGAAGGCAGACAGGGAATCACCTGAGCAATCTGAATAGCAAAACTAACCACATCAGTGAGCTCTGGGTTTGATTGAGAGAGCCTGCCTCCATGAATAAGGTGGAAGAGTGAGCAAGGATGATTCCCTACATCAGCCTCAGGCCTCCGCATGCATGCGCACACAGGTGCATATGCATCCACACTCATGGGAGCAGCCACACACGAGCAAAAAAAAATGCATACACGCTTACATGCACACCACACATGTACACATACATGTGTGCAGAAATTCCCATGAATGTCGCATTGGGTTCCATTTATTTATATTTCTTGGTTATATTGGCGATTTTCTCATTGCTAAGACCAGGACCATGCAAGAAGCAACTTAGGGACGTTAGAATTTGTTTTAGCTCCTGGTTGGAGAGGATACAAGTTCCCTCGTGGTGGGGAGGGCATGGCGGCAAAAGCTCCCTCGGCTGTGGTAACAGAAACAGGAGGCTGCTCACATCTGAGCAGATCAGAATGCACAGGGCAGACAGGAAACAGGCCAGGCTTTGAAGCTGAATAGTCTGGTTCCCAGTGGTCCATCTTCTCCAGCTCCAGCAACTTCTGGCCTCCTAAAGGTTCCAAACCTCCCAAAGCAGCACTACCAGCTAGGAACCAAGGTTCCAAACTCATGAGCCTGTGGGGAGCATTTTACCTTCAAACCACGCCATATGCTTTTGCTAATTCCACACCCATCTTGATTGGTGTAGCTTTATATGGATTGAAGCAAACAGTGATTTGAAAGCCGGTGCCCCAATTTTACCTTCTCCAAAACTGACCACCCGTATAACTGTTAGAAACAGTTTTGTGTTAGTTAGCTTGACATAAACTATAATCACTTAGGAAGAGAGTTTCAATAGAGGAATTATAGATCAGGTTGGCCTGTGACCGTGTCTTTGTTGAGAAATTATCTTGATTGTTAATCGACCCTGCCCACTGTGGGCAGCATCCTTCCCTGAAATCCCTGAAGGGGATCCTGGATTGTGGAAGATTCAAGGTGACTGGCTGAAGCAAGCAGGCAGCATGGATGCGCTCGTTTCTCTCAGATTTTGGCTGTGCCTCCGTGATGGACTGCAACCTGGAAGTATAAGCTAATTAACCTTTTCTTCTCTAAGTTGATGCCACTCAGGGCTTTTGTCATAGCAACAGAATTAAAACTGGGACAAACTTGTTTATTATTGGTAAAAACAATCTTCTGGTATTTTAATTGTAATTAGACTAAATATTTGCATACAGTTAGAGAAATTGGTATTTACTGTCAAGTCTTCTAATCCATGAGCATGGTATTTCTCTTACTAACATCTTGATTTCCTGGAGCTGTGTCTGTAGTGTATGAGTCTTGGGGTTGTGTGCTACGTTTGTGCTTCAGTGCCTCGTGACAGTTAGCACCTCTGTGCCTGGCTTCTTTTCCGTTTCAGTTCCCTATTATCCATCACCAGTACATAGAAATGTGACTGGCTTTTATACGCTGATGAAATGTGCAGATGTTCTGAATCCGTTTCTTAGTTCTACCTTCTCTGTAAATTCTCTGGCACTTTCTCACATAGCCAGGCCTCTGCAGACAGGGCTGGTCTCTTCCTTTCCTCTCTGTAGATTTCATTTCTTTCTCCTGGTTGTTTACATCACCCAAGCCCATGGTGCAGTGTTAAATGGAGTGACAAGAGCAGATACCCTTGCGTCAGTCTTAACTGGGAGGGAACAGCCTGTCTTTCATAGAATGTGTGTAACAGGGGGCATGGTATAGGTCTCTATGTCAAGTCGAGGGGCTCCTCTGATTTCCGTTTCTAGTGTGATTAGTTGTCACGTGTTCCAACACGTTCTCAGCGTCTGTTGATTGTGATTTTTCTTCTTTAGTCTGTTGTTGGAAAGTTACACTGATTTCCTTGCGTCCTCAAGAGAAGTCCCACTTGGTGAGTTCTCTGTATTTTTAAGAAAGCTCATGTCTGTAGATGAAGTATATGCACCTGTACTTACCTTTTTAGCAAGTTCATTGATGGCCAGGTGTGATGGCACACACCCTTAATCCCAGCACTCAAAGAACAGCAGCAGGTGGATCTTGTGAGTTACAGGCCCCTGGCCAGCCAGGGCTACACAGTGAGACCCTGTCAGGAGGAGGAGAGGAAGAGAGAAGGAAAAGGATGAAGAAGCAGAAGAGGTGGAAGAGGCTTGGGTATCTCACAGAATGAATCAGACTGTTATTTCCTCTTCTGTTTTCTAGATAAGTGTAATTATTGTTTCTCCACAAAAGAAAAAAAAAGCTCTGTAAAAAGTTAGGAGCTGGCAGGTCAGAAGTGTCCATCGTAGGAAGTTTATCCTATGTGACCTTTCCTTGTTATCTGCCTCTTAAACGAGTGTTAGCCTTTCGTGGACTTACGGGACGTGCTCAGTCTCTTGTCACTCTAGCTTGAGTAAAGTCATGCACGGTGTTCCCTTAGCACCCTACAGACACCCATAGGCTCTGTAGTTGTGCGCCGCTCTGTTTAAATTAATGATTTGTGTCGTCTCCTCTTTCCTTCTTCACTCTGATAATCCCACAAGGAGTTTGTCAATGAACTTGGCTCTTCAAAGAACCAGTATCAGGATTCTTTGGTTTTCTCTATTTTGGGGAGGAAGGGGAAGGAGAGGTTCACATTTTATTTTGAATATTTTATCCAGCATATTTTGATCATATTCTTTCCCCTCCCTTAACTCCTCCCAGTCCTCCCTACCTTGGTTTGCTGCTACTGCTTTACTTTCCGTTGATCCAATCTCTTCTTCCATCATGTGGGCCTCGGGGATCGATCTCAGGGCTGACGGACAATGTCCTCACTGCTCGGCCATCTCAACATCGGTCTAGCTCTCCATTTTCTTTCCTTGGTTTTGATATGTTCTGTTTTGGTTTCACAGGTAGATACTAGTCACTGGAGATTTGTCTGTTATGTGTACGGGTGTTCTGTCTGTGCGCTGAAGCATGCCTGGTGCCCACAGAGTTCAGAGGAGGGGGTCAGACATCCCTGACACTGGAGTTACCGGCAGTAGCCAGCCGCGGTGTCAATGCTGGGAATCGAACCCGGCTCTTCTGCAAGAACGACAAGTGCTCTCAGCTGTCTTCCCAGCACCTGTTTCGTTTATATTTAGTCAGGATCTCACTATGTAACCCAGGCTAAATGTGAGCTCATAATTCCTCTGCCTCTGCCTTGGGAGTACAGATTACATCTGAACATTGCCACTCACAGCATAAATAGAGTTCCTACAGGAAACATGCTTGAATCTCACTGCCTTCCTTCCCTTTGACAGTCTCTGCTGCCAGACTGCAGTGTTTGAATCATTTGCGTTGAATGTGACTGTTGGTATGACTTGGCCTTCCTCACCTACGTTCTTTATTGTCCTTTTGCAGCTTTGATTCTGTGTTGATGCTCTCCTTAGTCACTGCTTAGGTATTTAGAGTACACAGTACAGCCTGAGTGCCGCCTCCCTTCGAGCTGTATCACACCGCGCACGGTGCCAGAGCTGCCAACACATCAACTCTAACTTTCCCTGATCTTACCCTGTTATCTATTTTTTTAATTCTACATTTGTTATAGAGTCACAATGCATTATTTCACGTGAAATTTTAAAAGCGAGCAAAGGCCTTTCCTGCTTCGCTGCGTATTTAGCCCCGCCAGCGTTCTTTATTCGGCCAGATCACATGGTGATCTCAGTCTCCAGCCTCAGAGGACGCCTCTAATGCTATCTGCGGTCTGGGGCTTCTGGTGGTGAATTCATCGAGGGGGCGGAGTACAGGTGTGAAAAGCACCGAATCTCGTCTGAAGGTCTCGAAGAAATTTTCTTGGGTAGCACCTTCTAGATAGCTGGGATGTCCTCCCTCTTTCTGGTCATCTAGCTTGTGTTCTAACAATAACACTGATATTTTCGTCTCCTTTCATGGGTCTTTTTTTCTTCTTGCCTTTGGTTTTAGGTGGCATTTTCTTGACGTCACTTGGTGTGTTCTTTGTGTTTCTTTGCTTGAGGCTCATTGAGCATCCAGGATGTGTGGATCTGTAGTCTTCCTCAAACCTGAAAAAATGTTGAGCTATGATAAGTTGTCCCACCGCTTGAAGACTCTGTCCCGTCTTTTCCTCTCTGCGTCTGAGTTTCATTTTTCAGATATTTTCCGTTTGTCCGTTTCCCCTTCCAAGGTATCTAGTCTGCGGTTCAAGTCACCCACTGGAGTCTTAATCTGAAACGTAATTTCCATCTTTTTTTTTTTTTATTTCTTCCGTCTCTCTTCGGCATCCTTTTGTCTCACTCTTCCATGTTGGACATACTTCTAATATTTTAATGTCCTTATCTACTGATTCTGTGATCCCTGCATTAGTATGTTTGTGACAGGATTTCACACTGTAGCCTTGGCTAACCCAAAACTTACTGTGTAGACCAGGATAGCCCCAAACTTTCAGAGATTCCCCCACCTCAGCCTCCCTAATTCTGGATGTGCCTCACACTTGGTTCTCCATATGGATTCTGGTCTGTTAATTTTCTTCTCTTTATGGATTGTTTTCCTCCCGTGTTGCATTGCCTGGTAAGTTTTGAGTGACTGCCAGATACCATGAACTAGACCTTTCTGAGTATGGTGCTGTTCCTGCATACATAAATACTCTTCAGCTCTGTCTGGAATCTGAACCATTAAAACAGCCGGTCTCTGTGAGCCTTGCTTTTTAGAGCTTCAATAGGGAGAGCAAGAGCATCCTTGTTTGGGTAGAACTTTCCCTGTGGCTGATGTGACTTTTTAAAGACTTCATTGTGGAGGCGGGAGAAGTGTGCTTCCTAGTACCTCCTTAGCTCCAAAGTGTGTTTCTTCTGCTCCTACTTCGGCATGCACCAAGTGCCTATGTAGATGTCACTGGAGGTGTAGACCTTCAGAGTTCCCCCTAGGCCTCCTCCACTCAAACACTGGCCACTGTGGTCTCCCTACAATCTCACTACCATGTCAGCAGCTCACCAAGGTCACAGGATTTCGTGGTTCCCACCTGAAACTGGGTTGTGGCCCATCAACCAGCTTCCATAGTCAAAGGTTCACCCTGTAGGTTTTCCATTTTTTGGGGACCATTGTCCTGTACCAATGTTGTCCACTGTCTGATGACAATGATCTTGTTTGTATTGTGGCATAATTTGCATAATACAAGAAGGAAGCCTGGTCCTGGTTGCTCCATCATAGATACACAGATGGCAGGAATCAGACACGGCATGACAAGTGTCACATACGAGACAATGGATAAATAAACATTAGAGACTGCTACCTTCTAGGATAGCCATGGCAACTTTCAATACGTTCATGACGACTGCCTTCTAGTACACCTCAGGATGACTGCTTTATAATATGCCTCATGATCTTCTTGTTTAGTCTGCAGATGTGTTTATCCTCCTCATTTGTGGACCTAAGGAGCATCTAGAATAGACCTTCCCCCATGGACGTGTGCAGAACTAGAATTACACATTAACAAGCAGATGGGGTCTTCTTGAAGCAGGGAACAGAAGCCAAGATGGAGTCATGGGAGAACTAGATTTGAGCAGCATCCAAAACAAGAGTATCTTTCTTCCGGCCCTTTGTGGCAACTGCCAGTCTGGGGAAATACTTCCACACTTTTGCAAAACTGAAGGACTTCTGTGTTCCTACCCCTACTGCTCCTGCAGATCTGCCCACAGAGAGACCCCTCAGGGAACATCTGGTTAGTCAGGGTATTCCCTATGCCACTCTGAAAACCCTGGCTCTACAAGTCAATAGGATAGAGCTGGGGTCAGATTTTGAGCCCTTCTGGGTCCTTAGCTTGTCTGTCTACCACCCCTGCTGGGCCAGGCTGTCTTCTCCAGACCTTTAGTTTCTCCACTCAGGAGACTCTTTTGTGCAAGGCACTTTGATAAGACCCCAGGAATACAGATGTATACAATAGGGATACACGCCAAACATTCCCATGGGTGGGTACACACAACAGGCATACAGGTCAAACACTGGCTGATCATAAAACTGTGAAATAATTCATCTCAATTCAATTATCTGGTATTAGGATCTTACCACTTATCAAAGATGAAAGCAAATTAGTTACTAATTAGATGGATGGGCTTGTTTTCCACCACAATACAATTCAAAGTTGTGCTGATTTGATACCTAGGTGCTGAGTAAGACTGGCATGGGACTATCGGAAGCCTTTATTCTCTATGGCACTGTGTACAGTGCAGAGTATGTGGGTGGTGTGTTCTGGATGTAGGCTGCAGTGAAGTCACACGCCGCAGCACAGGCGAACAGTTTCAGAAAAACACCTCCAATGCATAGCGTGTTTGATTTTGAATTTGTTTTTGGTGTTGTATGTTCGGAAATCTTTCACGCTAACAAGGTTCTTGGAACTCCAACATGTAGTTTATGTGGCCCTATGGGGTCAGACCCAGTTTAAGAGCTTTGGCTTATTCAGCAGTGTCCTGGAGCCTCGAGGCACGTGCACTCTGGGCTTGCCAGCCCACTAAACAGAAGGACAGACGGCGTGGAAGGACACTGCAGAGCTTGGCCCAGAGCAAACTGTGCCGACGCTCCCTGCACTCGAACACACGTAAGCACACGCGATGTTTACACGTGGAACTTGCTCCATTTCAGAATCTTCTCCCACGTTTCTGTTTCTGCGAAGGAGTCACTGTGCACCAAGGAATCTCAAGATTATGCCTCCTGGGACAGACAGTCCCATCCTGCCACCATCGTGCTATGCAGATCCAAGAGCAGCCAGGCTTCCCTGGTGCCCAAGGAACACCAGATGTTTATGGAGGAGGCCTACAATTCAGGTGAGGATGCCCTGGAATAGGTCAGGCAGTAGGTCCATCAAATCCCTCCTCCAGAAGCCGTCTGAGGGTGCGGACCAGAAGGAGGCCCTCTCCAGGACTTTATGCATCACAGAAGTTGTGAGCAGCTGTCTGTGAGACCCCTACCTTGTTCTTGCCTCCTGGGGCACCAAAAAAAGAAGTCAAAAATTGTCCCCTCCTCCTCTTAACCACACTTCCTCCCAACCACACCATTTTACACCTCAGAGCTTCAGCTTAGACCTGCACCCCCTCTTTCTGGAATGCCTTCCTCTTCACCCCAATGCCAAGGGGTGACAGGTGACTGGATAGACAGTGGGGGAAAAAATCAAAGAATTGATGTATAGAATGATAAGGAATTGATATATGGAAAGATAAAGAGATGGTTTTTGAGTGAATTTATGACTATATGTGCAGATATATTGTTAAATTGATCAAAATGTATATGAATAGATAGTAGCTAGCTAGGTGGGTGAGAGGACTGGTCAGTGGATGAATTTATGAGCGCATGAGTTTATGGGTGGTTAAACAAATGTGAGAAGGACAGGCAGGTAAATGGAGAGCTGGATCACTGGCTATGCAGAAACAGGGATGAGTGGATGGGTGGGTGTGTCGATAGATGGGATATGAACACAGGGAACTATGAATGAGAGAATAAGGATATGCCAGTGAGCATACATTTCTGCTCTTCCCCCCAAAAAAACCCCATGAGGGACTAAGTAAAAAGTGAGACCATCGGACTCCTTGCCGATACGTCCAGCTCTCGCTTTCACTGCGCGCCCGCCCCTCTTTCCCCACCCAACCCTCTGACACAATATGACCTCTGCAAGGCCCACCCTCCTCAGACCTCTCTTGTCAACTTCAGCCATCTGCTTCAAGATGCTGCGGGACATAGGCACCTCAGACCCTCTGCAACTAAAGTACATCACCAAGAAGATGAAGAAGATGTCTCAGAGGTCCCCCAGCTTGGTGATGGAAAGCATCCATGACTACTTCAAAGACAACCCAGAGGTGCTATTTCTTGGGACCCTTGAGCAGGCGTGGGAACATAGTGGACGGTTGGATCCCAAGTGGGGCTCCAACCCTGAATCCTACATAGGACAGTTGTACCATTTGGGTAAAAAAATGGTGCAACTCAATCTCCTTGTGTGCCAATAGACTAAATAGGGAGGAAGGAAAGTGTACTCATGTGGCCTCAACATGCTCAGAGCACTCTTGTGAGGTAGAGGTTATGACTCTCGAAGATGAGAAACTATGGCTTAGGGAAGAGAGGACTCACCTAAGGGGACACAGAACCAGTAAATGGTAGAAACTGATGGATAAATACGTGGGGGGGAGCAGTGGACAAATGGGTGGGTGATGGATATAGTGATTGATAGGGAGATGAGCTGATAGAGGGAGGAGAGGAAGGAGGTGTTGGGTAATGAGTAAACACGGGGATGGATACATTCATTTATGAATGCTTGGATGCGTGGATGAGGAGAAACCAGCCTAAGTGTTGATAAAAAGATGGCCTCCCTTTGGAGGTGAAGTTTTTAAATCCCACAGCAGTAGTTTCCTGAGGACAGAAACAAGCTTTTCTTCCTCTCAGGTCTGTAGGCCAAGCTCAAGGGTAGCACAAGACAGGTGTCCCCTAAGAATTGCCAAATGATGTGTCCTCGTGTCTCCCTCCCTCCAACTTCTTGCGTACCCTCCCACCCGTGTTCTCCTTAGCATCCCCTGTACCATCAGACACCGCCGTCCCAACATAACCTCTGTTCTCCACAGATCTCCAACCGGCACAGGTTCCGACTCTTCCAGGCCCTGCAGGCCGTCATTGGAGCCCGTGATGTCTTGGAAGAGACATGGCAGAAGTACTTCATGCAGCTGGCCCTGGAGCACATGACCAAGTCCACGGTAGGCCTCCCTCCCCTAGCACACTGACTAGCCCAAGGACTGTGCGGTTGAGTCATTTGCCTGGAGGTTCAAATCATGCGGGTGCATAGGATTTCTGAACTCTCCCCAGCGTTTTCTGTATGTTCATGTCCTTGAAATGCCTCTCTGTGCAGGATCCTGCTAGATAGGGCCCTAGGGTTCATATGTAAAAACAATAATCTGGCTGTAGCTTCACTCTCTCTCTCAGAATGTCTCCTCTTCACCTTCCCTTTCCTGGTGCCCCACACACCAGCACCTGCCCTGATGCACACACACCAGCACCTGTCCTGATGCACACACACCAGCACCTGTCCTGATGCACACACACCAGCACCTGTCCTGATGCCCGCACACCAGCACCTGCCCTGATGCCCGCACACCAGCACCTGCCCTGATGCACACACACCAGCATCTGAAAGTCCTATTGCAAGTCTCAACTACTCTTCCGGCCCTAACCCAGCTTCAGCTCCTTCCTGCTTGATAGAGACATGCAAACATGGGACTCAGTTGCCCCAGACCACCAAACCAGTTTTGTGAGCCAGAGATCTCAGTGACCCTCCTCTATTAGCTAGCCATAATTGTCTCCGGGGGCCCAGGACAGGTTGTTTTCTCCAGATCCACTGGCTCTGGGAAGCCCCGTGTTGAACTTCTCTGCACAAATGGCATAAATGGTGTTCAGGGAACGGTGACTGTCACCAAGGTTTACCACAGTCCATGCTCTAGCCTTCTATATGTGAGAGCAGGCTTATTGCTCTGTCTGCATCACACTGAAGAGCTCAGAAGGCTAATGTCACATGGAGAATGTTTTTAATACCATACCCACTGCCACATTTAAACTACAGCCCAGCACCCAGCACAATGCCACTCAGGGCTGTGGAAACCATTCCCACACAAGGTCAGGAGACCAACAGAGGGAGGTTCTGACTGAAAGACTATGGGGATGGTGAGTAACTGGGTGGAGATGGACTCCAAGCCATTGATGAGACACAGGTTGGCTGGGGTCCATGGTAACAACGTTATAATCTAAGTGCAATATGATTCTCACAAACCCATCAGAATGTGAAGAACCTTGGTTCCTTGGGTCTTTCGTGCAGCCCTGTGCTCAGCCAGCTTACCAAGTGATTATTATTACAGAAATAGGTGCTTCTGCCCTCACCAAGAGGTTCTTATGCCCAAACTTTACAGAAAGAGGGATGGGGGAGCTCACAGAGTTGGGGGACTTGCTAGCAGACTTGAGCCTCCTGGTTCCCAGGGAAGTCTGAACAGCCTCGATATGCAGAGGGAAATGGGGAGCAGAGACTGTGTCTGCTTCATTCTCTTTTTTCAAGTGTTTCCTGTTATTTCATCATTGTGAAGTGTATTGGACACACCAAAGAACTGCACAGCAAAACCAAGACTGACAGCAAGTGCCTGTCATACCAGCCTATGAGAGGCTGAGGCAGGAGGATCACCATGAGTTTGAGGCCAACCTGGACCACACAGTGTGTTTCAGGCCAGCCTGAGCTATAGAATAAGGCCCTGTCTCAAGAATTTGAAAGAGAAACAGACAAGCAAACAAAAATAGCGTACACATGCAGGTACAGACCTGCTGCAGTAACGCTCTTTGGGCAGGGACAATGGCTAGAGGTCAGGGGTGTCGGTCAGCTTGGGGTGTGATCTGGCTTCTATCTCCCTGGAGTGGACAAGGTCCCTGAGGCTTTCTGACATAAGACTGGGGTTTGGCAAGCTAAGTGTGGGCATGGTGAGGGGGTCAGGGCCACTCTGCGTGTTCCGTCTCTGCATGCACCCAGATGTGCCTACACCTCTGCACCACCCAGTTGTTCCAGGACAGTCGCGGTTTTGGGATTTGGCATGGGCTCATACTATCCAAACAGGCATTCCAAAGACCAAGCTGGTGTCCTGAGGTTGCCCTGGCTCTCGAGGTTCCTATCCCTTCCTTACTGAAGCCTGCTCCCTACAGCCCAAACCACCGCCTTTTTTCTCTGTCTGCTCTTAAGTTGGACATAATTGGCAGCTTCCTCACAAAGAACATTTGGAAAGTACAATTTTGAGTTCTCTGTTTGTAGGAATCTCTTCATTCTCTCGTACCATGGACAGAGAATCACTGTCCCCTGATCTTTGTGCCCTCGGTGTGGTTGTTAAAATCCAGGGCCATCTAAACCCAGGTCCTTCATATATATGCCCTGCTCTTCCTCCAAAAGCCTAGCATGACTTTTTGCCTTGCATGCTCCAGACTTCCCCATAGTACACTGAGTCTAATCACCAAACTAGTCATGGCCACACCTACTCCAACAAGACCACACCTCCTAATAGTGCCACTCTCTAAGGGCCTATGGGGGCCATTTGCGTTCAAACCACCACACCGTGTGTCCTCAATCTGATACCAGCATCTTTTGATTCTGGAAAATTGCTCAGCATCTGTACTGATGACACTATCCCTCTGCCCTATGTCGGTGCCAAGACAGAACTCCCTCTCCATGCTTCTCGTCATCTCCTCTCCTCTCCCCTCCTCACCCCACCTCTTCTCTCCCCTCCTCTCCTCTCCTCTCCCCTCCTCTTCCCTCCTCGCTCCTCCTCTCTTCTCCCCTCCTCGCTCCTCCTCTCTTCTCCCCTCCTCCCTTCCTCTTCCCTCCTCTCCCCTCCTCTTCCCTCCTCTCCCCTCCTCACCACTCCTCTCCTCTTCTATTCCATCTTTCTGTACTTGGAGTTCACAACATTTCAGCCTTTTCACCAAGTACTGTGGCGTTGCATCTAGAACTTTCAGGAGAAAACAATTCTATATTTATTAGTGTATATTCACTGTACAAAGCAACAGGCTTTGCTATGACACATAGAAATGTATGCATCATGCATTTTGTTTTTATTCATCCTTGTTACTCTTTTCTGCCCAACTCCCACTAATGGTCTTTCTCTCCCCCAAGCAGTCTTCTGTCTATTTTCATGTATTTTTGGTGTAGTTTTTTTCAGTCTCGATTCCACATATGAGACAGGCAATAGTCATTCTCCATCTGGCTTATTTTACTTGATCTCCTGTTCCATCCATTTTCCTGCAGAAATGAAAAATGGAAAATTTCACCCTTTGCATAGCTGAATAAAGCTCCATTGTGTGTTTGTGGCATGTCTTCTTTATCTATCCATCTTCTGATGGAGAACAAGGCTGAGCTGGCTGTTGCAAACATGGATGTGCACTTGTCTCTGTGGTATGTTGACGTAAGACCCAGGAATGGTAAAGAGGGGTCATGCAGTACACCTCACTTTGAGTTCTTGGAGGAATCATCACACTGATCCCCACAGGTGCTGCACATGCACAGGTTTGCACTCCCAACAACAGTGTGTAAGCCCCACCCCCAATGCCATCCACACAAGGGCTTGTTTCCTTGATGATACCTTGTACTGGTTAGGTTTTGTTGCCAACTTGACATAAGCTAGAATGGATTGGAAAAATGGCCTGAGAGCATGTTTGTGGGAGGTTGACTTGACTGTTAATTGATGTAGAAGGGCCCAGTCTACGGTGGGTGGTACCATCCCAAGGCAGAAAGCCAGTAGAGCAGAAAGCAGTGAGTGAAGCAGCAGGCAGGGTTCCTCTGGGGTATCTACTTCAGCTCCTGCCCTGACTTCCCTCCATAATGTATTGCGACCTAGAAGGAGAAGCCAAATAAACCCTACTCTACATTCATTTAGTCGCTGACTGGTTCACCAAAGCCACAAAAAAAGCAAACTAGAACACAGCCATTCTTCATGGGGTGATAGGGAATCTCAACATAATTCTGACTTGGATTTCCCAGACGGCTAAGGATGTTGAACTTTTTTTTCATACGCTAATCGACCATTTGTAGTACTGCTTTTGAAAACTGCCTGCTCAATTCATTACTGGATGATTTGTCTTTTGGTGTTTAATTTTCCTCGTTCCTTAGATGCTCTTGATATTAATCCCCTGTCAGATGAATAGCTACCAGTGATTTTCCCCCATCCTGTGGGCTGACTTTTCACCCTGGTAATTGTTTCTTTGGCTGTGCCAAAGCTTTTTAATTTCATGCAATCCCATTTGTCAGTTTTTGCAGTTGTTTCCTGAGCTATTAGAGTCCATTTCAGAAAGTCCTTGCGTCTGCTATGTGAACGCGGATTCCTGGAAGGAAGCTGTGTCTACAAAGGCTGATTAGCTGACTAGAACTTCAGCCACGTGGAGAAGATGGAATCTTAGGGACCCATAGCCTAATTACACTTTATCTTGGGCTATCTTTAGCCTATGGGATAGCGTGCCTTGCCCCCTCTGTGTCAGAACAAATGCCCCATCACTAACAGATAAAGACAGACCGAATATCCTAACAGACTTAAGAAAAACTTTAGGAATGTGTCAACTTACCAAAACCCTAGTTTTCCACCAATCAACGGGATGGGTGTTATCGGATAGCATCTAAGGCCTAAAGCAGAGCTCCATTTTGCTTTAGTTCACCTACAGGCTGTCCCCACCAACCTATTTGGGTTTTCCTTTGTTCTGTCGCTATAAAAAGTTCATGAAAATGCTACCTCATCAGGACATGGGATTTTGAATAACCTAAATGTATGTTCCAGAGCCGTGGTCAATCATACTTTGCTCTAGAATAAACTATCTCTTATCCCCTTTGAGATAAGGTCTCTGTTTTTTTGTGTCAATACCCACATCTTGAATGTTTCCTCGATTTTTTTTCTTCTAGCAATTTCAGATTTTCAGGTCTTCCATGAAGGTCTTTGATCCAGCGTGAATTGATTTTTATACACAGTGAGAGACAGTGATCTAGTTTAAGATTCCCATGTGTGGACGACTTGTTTTTCCCAACACCACTGTAGAAAGCCATCATTTCTTTAACATATGTTCTTGGCATATTTGTTGTAGATCAAAAGGCTATAGACGGCTGTGTGGGTTTATTTCTGGAGCCTCTCTTCTATTCCGCTGGTTTGTTTGTCTGGTTTTGTATCGGTACCACACTAGCGTTGTTACTGAGGCCCTGTAGTAGAATTTGGGATTAGGTATGATAAGTCCAGCATTGCTGACACTGCTTAGGCTTGCTTTGGTATTCAGCATCTTTTGTGGATTCCATATGAATCTAAGGATTTCTCTTTCTGTAAAGAGCATCTATAGAATTTTGATAGGGGCTGTATTGAATCTGTAATCTGCTTTTGGTGATATAACCTTTTTTATAATATTAGTCCCACCAATCCATTAACAGTGAAATGTTGGGGACTGTGGACCGCCAGACCCTGAATTCCTTGTAAACAACTTGTTTTCGTCTGCTCTGAGCAGTCTGCAGCTGCTCTGAGCTCGAGACCCTGATGGCAGGCAGGCTGGTGGGGCTGCATCTGAAAGATCCCAAGAGCTGGGGCGTGGCCAGAGCCCTATATAAGCTGTCCTGAGCACAATAAAGTGGGCATGCTTGGCATTCCTGTCTCAAGGATGTCCCCATGGCCCCGTCTGTCTGTCTGTCTGTCTCTGTCTGTGTGTGTATGTTTTAAAATTTTCAGCCTAGTTCCCATAGCAAGTAGTTTTACAGTGCCTTCTAGTGCCTTCTTTAAACTCTTTATTATGCAGTGTTTCGGTTTCCACGGTCTAAGTCTCTCATGTCCCTTGTTGGGTTTATCCTCAGTTTTGTTAGCTGTTTTTGAGGCTATTATAGTGAATGAGATTTGTTTCCTTGCTTTCTTTCTTTGCGTGTGCATTATCACTAGAAGGGCATTACTGACAGAAAGAGACTGGGTTTTATATGTTGATTTCTGTATCCTGCTATTTTGTCAAGTGTTTGTCAGACCTTGGAGTTTTCTAGTGGAGTCTTTAGGGTCTGTAGTGTAGAGAATCGTGTCGTCTGCAAACAGAATGGAGATAATTTTGAGCTCTTCATTTCCTCCTTTTTTGTCACTTCTGTTTCTTTATCTTGTCTTTGTACACTAACAAGTAATTCGAGCTCTATACTGGATACAAGTGTAAAGAACAGACCTGTTTATCTTGCTCCTGATTTTAGTGGAAATGTTCTCGGTCGTCTTCGTTATTGAATGTTAGCTGTAGGCTTTGCCTGAATGGTCTGTATCACGTTGAGTGATGTTCCTTCTAGTCCTCCCTTCTTCAGAGCTTTCATTATGGAGGGATGTGAATGTATTCAATTGCCTTTCTGCATCTATTCTTGTGATTTCCGTTCCTGATTCTATTTATATCCTATAGACACTTAATTGATTTCAATATATTAAATGATCCTTCCATCCCTGAAATGAAAGCAACTCGATTATGGTATGTGATTGTCTTAGTTACTGCTCTATTGGTGTTGTTGATAGCAACACACTTCTCTCTCTTGGCCTGGTTCCAAGCCCAGCCTGCGGCTCTCCCTGGCAGGTGCACCACAGCTCTGGTGTCCCCAACGCCTTGAGGTCTCCAGTGCAAGCCAGAGGTCACCTTCATAGCTTCAAACAATAGCCTCTCCGGGTGTCCGGGTGTCCGGGTGTCCGTGCAGGGCCTTCCCTGACCCGTGCCTGGGTTCAGAGGCAAATTCCACACCCATTTCCTGTATTCTTTACTCTAAGGCCAGAACCACGAGGCCCAAGTTGTCAAGTTCTTCCCATGGCTGGGGCTGGAACCTGAACCCCTCCTTGAATTACATTTACATCAGCTTTGCTTTGTTGATGGGTTTCCATTGCTAAGCTTTCCTCTAATTCCCTCTCCCAGACTGGGAGCTTACCCAGGGGGCGATATTGCCCCGAGAGCACCACACTTTTTATTCCATTTAACATCGAGCTTTTCTTTAAACATGGTGCTCCCTGGAGCACGGGACTCCACTCCAACATTACCTTTCCTTGTGATCCTTTTCTCCTCAAACTGTGCATTTTTTGTTTCTTTTTGCCCTGTTTGCCCCTTTTCACTGCAGATCTGCCTGGGTAATCACTAGTAACCATGTGACACAACCTGTCCTTATGTCTTGATATCTCCTCGCCAATGATAGTAACCCAAAACTCTTCAATTTAGCCTCCGGCAGATTTTTAGGACAAAAGCAAAAAAGCAGCCACGTTCGTTGCCAACATATCACAAGAATGGTCTGTAATGTTATTCTCTGAAACCTCCTGAGCTGGGCCCCAATACTTCATATCACCCTCAGCCCTTCTGTCTTCCATGTTAATACTAGAATGGCCCAGTAAGTGCCACTTAACACTGTAGGGTAAAAGGGGGCAGCCAAAGAAACCCACTCTGGCTCTGAACCCAGAGCCAGTGACAGAAACACAGGCAGGATCTGAAGTCAGAGCCATCTCTTTCCCTGACCAACTGACCAATCCCTGAGTAGAGAAAACTAACCAATCCCTGAGCAGAAAAATTTCTCCCTGGGAAAACTCCGCCCCTAAGAAGTCCTATATAAGCCCCACTGCCTATTCAGTTCCTGGGTGTCCTTCACCAGCCTGGTAGAGGCAGCTATGCCCTGGACTACTCTTTCCCAAGACTCTCAAAAGATCTTATTTAGCCAGTGCAGATAGAAGAACTTGGCTGGGATGTGCCTTAGGGGACTGAGCCGAAAATCCTTGCTGAGATGCTCCCTTAGGGGGGTGGGCTGAGTAAGGCTGAACAGAAGAACCTTGCTGGGACCTTCTCTTGGGAGGACTGAGCAAAACTAAGCAGAAAAGTAACAACTTTTCGCCAAATAACAATATGATCAGGCCCATCACAGCAATGTACCACTCTCTGGGACCAGCTTCTGTCTAGCTCACTGTCTATGGCTTTGAAGAAACACCATGACCAAGGTAACGCTTAAGAAAGAAAGAATTTAATTAGAGACTTGCTTACAGTTTCAGATTAGCCCATTTTCGTCATGGGGTGGGGGAATTGTGGCAGGAAGGCAAGCATGGAGAAGTAGCTGAGAGTTCTATATCCCAACCAACAGGTACCAGGCAGAGAGAAAAAGAGATACTGGGTCTGGTGTGGGCTTTGGGGAGATCAAAGTCCATCCGCAAAGGCACACATCCAGAAAGCCCACTCCTACTCCCACAAGGCCACACCTCCTGTTCCTTCCCAAGAGTCCACCATCCAGAAGCCAAGCATTCAGATATATAAACTTGTGGGGGCCAATTTCATTCAAGCAACACAATAATCTTAATGTCTTCTTGAATTTGATCTGGTAGTGTTTTATTGAGAGTATTTCTATATTCACTTGGGAAATTGGTCTGTATCTCTCTCTCTTTGTGTTTGTGTGTGTGTGTGTGTGCACCTTTATCTGATTTAAGCATTGTTATGTTTGAGTGTGAAATGTTCCTCATGGTTCATGCATTGAACACTTAGTCCCTAGATGGTGCTTCTGTTTTAGGAGGCTATGGGGCTTTTATGAGATAGGACCTTGTTATAGGAAAAGGGGCCATTGGAGAGCAGGCTTTGGAGGTGATAGAATTGTCCTACACAAGCTCAAGTTCTCTCCGTTTCTAATACACCCAGGATGTGAGGAATCCCACCCACATGTTCTGCCATGCTTCCCCCACCACAAGAGACTATACCCTCTCAACCTGAGCCAAAGTCAACCCATCGCCCCTTGAGCTGGTTACTTTTGCCAAAAATTGTGTCACGTTGGCTGGAGAGATGGCTCAGAGGTTAAGAGCATTGCCTGCTCTTCCAAAGGTCCTGAGTTCAAATCCCAGCAACCACATGGTGGCTCACAACCATCTGTAATGGGGTCTGGTGCCCTCTTCTGGCCTGCAGGTATACACACAGACAGAATATTGTATACATAAGTAAATAAATAAATATTTTTTTAAAAATTGTGTCACGGCACCAGGATAACAATGGTTTGTAGAATGAGGTTGGGGTATTCTCTCCCTTTCTTTGGAATGGCATAACTTGAGGAGCCCTGGTGTTAATTCTTTAAAGGTTCATCCAGTTCTGATATTCCTTTGTTGGGAGAGTCCTCACTGCAGTCTCACCCTCACTGCTCCTTATACATCTGCTTAGGTTGTTTCTGGACACTTGGCTTATTTTGTCAGCTCATATGTTTCTAGAAATGTCTCCATTTCTTCTGAAGTATTCCCTAATGATCCTCTGGATTGCGTTGGTATCTGTTATATTGTCTTTCCATCCCACCCCCCACCCCCCACTCTTCATCTCTAATTTTGAATTGTCTGTTTTCTTCTTTTGGTTAGTTTTGCTGAGTCACAGGGGTCTCCGCGACCTTCATAGCGGTAGAGCATGGTAGAGCTTGGGAGGCAAGAAGGCCGTTCCTGTCAAAGCGACTCGGTGTCCAGGCTGGTTTAAACCTCAGGAATCTGAAGCCCAAGTGGTTTGTCTTAGGCTTATATCAGCACAGCACAATCTGGTGTAAACTATTCTTGTAATGATTAACTGAATCCCAAGTGAACAGCAAGGCATACCCAAATCTCTTAGAGGAAGAAAGTAAGAGAAATACAGATCATCTGTGACTACATGGAAATTTAATCTGTGACTACATTGTAAAGTGCATGTGACATCTCCCATGAAGATGAGTTCTAGCGATTGAGAAAAACAAGTCTATGAGAAGGGTCTGGACGAGGGTCTGGGGCCAAGACAGTCTCTTGCCACACAGATTGCACAAAGGTCACCAGGCTAGAAAGCACATCTGCCCCAGATTTCTGGGCAGAAACACATTTTTCATTCTTTCCCTCGAAGGAAACGTACCGTGTGGTTAACATTCCGGGTTTTCCCCTAGTGCATGTCTGCGAGCACAGAGACCTCTGTGTCTCTTACAGAGAGTTTGTAATACTGCATATCTTTACAAAGAACCAACTCATCACTGCGCTAATTATTTTGTTGTTTTTATTCACCCATCACATTTATTTCTTCCCCAGTCTTTACCCCATCTCTTCACTGTGTGGCTAGCTTGTCCTTGTTCTCTAAGAGCTTGAGGTCCATCCTTGAATTTTTTTATTTGAACTATTTCTCTTCTGTTTGTTGCTGTTGTTTTAATGTAAGCAGACACAAACTTCCCTTTTAGAATCACCTTTGCTGTGTTCTGGGAAGCCACGTTTTATTTTCATTTGAGTTTTAGGAATTTTTTTTTTAATTTCCTTCACAATTTCTTCAGCAACTCCTTCAAGAGTGTGCCATTTTAACCACTGTATGTTTGCTTATTTTCTATAGCTTTTCTTCATATCTATTTCTAGTTTTTGTTCTGTTATGGTCTGATAAGGTGCAATACATTTATTTTGTGTTTTTCTGCATGTCCTGACTTGCTTTATGAACTAAAAATGGGATCTGTTTTGGGGAAAGCTCCATGGTGGTTGAGTAGCTTCTCTTGCTTGCTTTGGGTTTCTGCTGCTTGGTGTATTAACCTCCTCCCTTTCACTTTTCGTCTGTGTACATCTTGGCCAGTGAGCATGTTTCTTTTTCCTTTTTTCCAACAGGACTACTCTCCTTATTAGATTGCTTACGTAGGCTTTAAATATCTCAGACTTACATTTTAAATTTAACTTCTGAAAGCATCATTTAATTTGTCTGGAATGATTCAATCATAAACGTTGCCATTGTTTATAGAATTGCTTAATGTGCCCATATTTTGCATACACATATCTACTAGAGAAAACATACCAGCTCTAGTGTAAGTCAGCCAACACCGTGGGGCTGTATTATATACTTGCCTTCTCTTTTTCCTCACTGATTAGAACTTTAAGTATTTTGAACTTTTCAGTGGTGAATTGCTTTAAAACTGAATAGGACCAGGCAGTGATGGTGCACACCTTTAATCCCAGCACTTGGGAGGTAGGATCCCTGAGAGCAAGTTCCAGGACAGGCAGCGTTACACAGATAAATCCTGTCTCAAAAAAAAAAAAAAAAAAAAAAAAAAAAAAAAAAAAAAAAAAAAAGAACTGTTCTTATTGGGGCCATGTTGAATAATCTTTTTTCCTGATTTTTTTTTACTAAAAAAATGGAGGAGTTTAATATTTCCTAAAGTAGTATTATTCACATATACATAAAAATAATTGTCAGCAAAAAGAAGTCAGCAATTCTGGCTTTTACAGGTTCTCCTGCCAGGATTGATTTACCCATAATGTAAAGACTGAACATTTATCAGTGTTCTCAACTGGCTGCATTGTCTTTAGGAAGAGTGTGTATCTTATTGGCAACAAATCAGTCTTGCTTGTAAATCCAGTCAGCAAGTCTATGCCTTTTAATTGGAGAAATGGGACCATTTATATTTAGTTTATTGTTGAAATGTATTTGCTGATTCTTACAGTTTGGTTTTTGTCATCATATTCCGTTTAGGCAGTGTTCTTTTCTTCCTTATTCATCACAGAAATTTGCTTGTTTATTGAGCTGGGCTTGTTTGGTCATTTCCTACTTCTCATTTATTTGTCTCTGATTAAACTCACTCTTTTCTGAGCTTCTGGATCTGTGATTATCTCATCTTCTGCAGCACTGCCTAGTAGTCATTAAATTCCTTTGGTTTGTGTTTATGATGGAAAGTCTTTATTCCTCCCCTGATTTTTAAAGGTAAAATTGGTGGATATGGCAAGCTTGGTTGGCAGTTTTTACTCTCAGATCTTAAAAGAGGGTGTGAAGCTTCTGCCGGAGGAGTCTGGTGTCAGTCTGATCAACTGGTCTTTGAGATGGCATTTTTCTCTTGAGTATCCAGCTTGTATCTTTGCTCCATAATCCTGGCTTTTTAACTAGTCAGTCTATTTGGAGTTCTAAGTTACTCTTGTTTGTGGATGCCCCCTCTTTCCCTGGATTTAGAAGTTTTCTGCTATATTTCTCACTGAATAGGTTTTCTGTGCCATCTGTTTGTATTCTGGCCCTGTTCACACCCATCAGTTCTCATGTTTGGTTTTGTGATTGTGCATCAGAGTTCCCACAAGTTGTGACTATGCTTATTGGTTTCTTTTATTAGTCGCTGAATATAATATCTCCTCAACCTCGTGTTACATTCCTAATAGTTTTTCTACTACTTGCCCTAATCTATTGCTGATTCTTCCTTTCCAATGTGATCTATTTGAAATACTGTGTTTTCATTTCCAGCATTTCTGTTCAACTGTTGTTTTGTTTGCCCCAGCTTTCTATATATAGATAGAGTGAAAGTAAAATGATTGTGGTAAACAAGAAAGTATGTGTATGATAACAATAAAGAATGAAATAAAGGAAGGGGACAGGAAAGGAAGAAAGAAAGCTTAAATAAAAGAAAATAAGAAAAAAGCAAAGAAAGTAAGGAAGAAAGAGGGAGCAAGAGATGGAATCTGAACAAGAAAGAACAATTTTTAAACAACATTAGTTAAAGATAAACGTAAAATAAAATAAACAATCCAGGACTGGTTGAGTTGGCTCAATGTAAACCTTGAGATCTAAGCTTTATTCCTGGAACCTCCATGGCAGTGGAATAGAAAGCCAGCTCCACAAAACTGTCCTCTGACCTCTACATGCATGTCTTAGTACATGTGCCCACACACACACTAATGATTTTTAAAGACTTATTATTTTTTAATGATATGTATATGTGTATACGTGTATGTGAGTGCAGGTGCCCAAAGAGGCCAGAAGAGGGCGCTGGATCACTGACGCTAGAGTTACTGGTGGCTGTGAGCTGCCCAACATGACTGCTGAGACCTGAAGGTGGGTCCTCTGCAAGAGCAGTGTGTGATTTTAACTGCAGAGCCATCTCTCCAGCCTCCAACCCCCCTGACCTTTTTTCAAATTTTGTAACAAATACACACGAGGTTTTGCAGTGCCCCCTGGGAGAGGAGGGCCAGGGTGGAGCTAAGGCTCTTTCCTGTTTCTCTGCCCAGCTTCTTTCTCTCCTGCCTCTCTCAGGAACCCTGCTGCTCCTCTCACTTGCTCTTTGAAATAAAATCCACCTTCTGGTACCGCGACACCTCTCATTCACAGTTACACACAGGCAGCTTCTAACATGTCACCTTACTCAGAAGTCTCATTTTCAAGAGATCTTGATTTTTTTTTCACAAAATTTTTCCCTGGGTGTTGGGGAAAGCCGACATCTTGTCTGCACTTTCCCACTTCAGGAGCCTGTGACCTTGGAGAGGCGTGGGTGGCTCCCACATCAAGCAGTTCTGTAGCTATAGCCAGCAGCGGGGCATCCCCCAAAACAAGGAGGTTCCGACACTCTGTACCAGGAGGTAGCCTCCGTTCCCTGTGCTGGGGCTCAGTCCCCAGGATGCCCGCCCCCTTTAGATACTGTCACAACCCCAGCTGTCATTCCCATTCCCCTGGCCAATAGTCACTGATGGGGACTCCCACATCCACCTCCTCATCTTCATCTCCTCAAGCAGCTAAGGGAACTCGGGGGAGATGCTCTCAAACATATTTGTTTGTTACAAAAGATATTGCAAAGCATACAGAGGAGCATGCATAGAGAGAGGTGTGGGGAAGAAAATAAGAATCCCTGCCCTTTCCAGGTACTCCCAATCTCCAGAAACTTCTCTGTGTTGAGCTATTAAGGAAGCTCTGTGAACTCTGACCTTTCTGGTTCCTTTGCATAATCTATTTCTGTGCAATGATCTGGCAGGGGGAGCAATCAAGGGCCGTGTACTCAGGTGCTTCCTGTCGCATGTGTGCGTGCATGTGTGCGTGCGTGTGTGCAACATTACTCCTTCCGGAGTCAACCTGGCGGGCGGTGGTGGACACTTTTAATCCCAGCACTCAGGGGCAGAGGCTGGCGGATCTCTGTGTGTTCGAGGCCAGCCTGGTCTACAAGAGCTAGTTCCAGGACAGGCTCCAAAGCTACAGAGAAACCCTGTCTTGAAAAACCAAAATAATTAATAATAATAATAATAATAATAATGAGGAGGAGGAGGAGGAGGAGGAGGAGGAAGAGGAGGAGAAGAGTCATTCAACCCAGACAAAAAAAAAGCAAGGAAAAATGAGGATTTCTGCAGCCTGCACTTTGGGAATGTGATGGTTCATCCTTGCTTGTTAACTTGATACAGTTGGGAACAGGGACCCTCTGCTGTGTGCATGTTTGATTTTCTTGATTGCCAGTTGATGTGGGAGGGCCTAGCCCACTGTGGGCAGCACTATACCTAGGCAGGTGGGACTGGGCTATGTAAGTAGGTAGCTGACTGTGAACCTAGAAGAGGGCCAACAAGCAGTATTTTTCCACGTTTTCTGCTTCAAGCTCCTGCCTTGAGTTCCTGCACTGGCTTCCCTCACAGGGCAGACTGTAACCGACAAGGTGAACCCTTTCCTCCCCAAGTGCTGCGGTCGTGGTGTTTGTCACAGCAACAGAAAGCTAACCAGGACATGGAAGATAATTCTAGATTTTGTGCCGTACCTTGAGGAAGGACCTGTGAGCGAGGAACTAGGGATAGAAGCAAAAGGTGTATGTTGTCACCACATACTGCGTGTCACATTCAGGGATGCCACGTCCTCTCCAGGTTCTGACTTCATGTCTTCTATTTTTGCTTTCCGTGCGTACATATTCACGTGTTTGCAGGTGCCCGTGTGTGCACATGTGCACCCATGCACATGAGAGGCCATGGGTCAACCTCAGGTGACATTCTTCACTACGCCCTGCTTTTTCTATGGTTACTAGGACTTGAACTCAGACCCTTGCACTTTCCACAGCTGAGCTGGCTCCCTGGCCCTCAGAGTTCACCTGATGTTTTCATCTGTGTCCAGCCTCTAGCTTCTCCACAGGTGTTTCTCAGGTGAACTAGGTGGCAGGTTGCGTGGTTTCATCCCTGTCACATCCAGAGCTCTGCCCAGTGTGACTTGTCTCCCAGACTCTTCACTACTCCCCCAGTTCCAAATGTTAGGGAGCCAGGATCATCCTTCCATCCAAATGGAAGGGATGGGGCTGAGCGAGAGGAGCCGGACCTGTGTGCTCCCTGCTGCCGGCAAAGCTCTCTGTTTTCGTCTCCCTTGTCCTTCCGCTCCTGGCTTTCAGAACATGATTGCTGTTGCTCCCTCTTTTTAATCTCCTAAATATAGTTTTAGATGAGGGACTTCTTTTTTTTTTTTTTTTTTTTGAAATTGCAAAATCAGTTTCAATCCAGTGTGTTAACAAGAGGCTCTCGCAGCCGTGCCTATAATAAGCTGTAAGTGGTATATTGATTTCATAGGACAATTTCCTGCATCACAGGAAGAGTGGGAGGGGGCTCAGAAATCTATCCCTACAGATGCTGCCCAGCCATCAAATGCATGCAGCCAGCTGTGCCCTGCTACACTGGCCTCTCTCTAGTCCCACCCAACAGCACCGAGTGGGTGGGAGCAGGTTCGGTAAACCACAGCACACGTGCTGAGGAGAGAGTTGTGTAGCACCCAGCCAGGCTGCAGACACTGGCTCCTGGCTATCTGGGAGTGACCCTCATGCCGCAGACGGGGAGCTGGTTGGCTAGACTCTGCTGTGGAGCCTTGCACACACTGGCTGTCCAGGCCGAGGTCTTCAGGTGGAAACGTGGCCTCTGGTCAAAGCTCATGGTGACAGAGGATTAGAGGGGGTGACGTACTAACCTGCCCAGGTTCCATGGGAAAGGTGACTTTAGCCTGAGGCCCTGTGAATGATGTCGTGAGAACAGGCCTGGGAGTGGGCTTTAAAAATGAACTAAGATTTGGATTGGGACTGGAGCTCCGGGCAGGGACAAAGTAGTAGCAAAAGCTGGGAAGAAAAAAAAAAGGAAAAATAAAACAACAGTGCTTGTGTTCTGAGATTCTAGCCCAGCATCAGAAGTGGGCCCATCTCATCTCAGGCTCCGTTAGCCTGTGTTCTATCCAAGAGATGGCTTAGTAAAGACAATACATGAGCCCAGTGTGGTTGGTCCACACCACTCTCACGCTGTTCGTCTGTCCCCACTCCCCCTGACCACCCTTGCCCGGCCCAGGAACTGGATGATATATACCAGGATGCAGCCAGCAATGTGTTACTGGCCCTCTGTCGGCATTCGTGGCCAGCAGTGGCCAAGCACTTGGAGACGGAGCTCCTGACGGGTGTCTTCCCACACCGCAGCCTGCTGTATGTGATGGGCATCCTGTCCTCCCAAGGTATGTGCTGCCATAGGATGGACCGTGGACCAGGCAATGGAAGGAGACTGAGAAGAGCCTCTGGGACCACCCCTCCATGGCCGTGGCTACACCTGGGCCATGCAGGCTGCAGCTCTAAGCCCCTGCAGTCCAACCGGCCCTCTCAGCAGCTCTGAGCTCCATGTCCCATGAGCCTTCAGCAGCCTTGGCCATGCTAGGAACCTTCCCACAGAGGCACAAAGGGCCTCTGCACCACTGTCTGATAGATTCACATGGTTGTTGGTCCAGGAGTTGGCCCAGACCCTGTGAAGTTGCCATTCTGCCTTGACTGTTCCCTATAGTGGCTGATTAATTGGTCCCCTCCCTTGGCCACACAAGGAAGATGAGAGCTCAGAGAAATAGTGATGATGGCCAGGGTCACCCAGGCTGCCTCACCTCGAACCCTCAGCTTCTGCCTCCTCTCATTCATTCACTCCTTACCCAAGCATGTGTTATCCTTATAAATGCCCACTTGGGAAGGTGCTGGCCCGCGATAGGGAACCAGCTGCCCAGAAGGTCACTGTAGGGGCTACGCAGAGGGCTTCCTGTAAGCAGCAGCCAATATGAACCCTATCTAAGTCAGACCTTGGGAGCCACAGGTCAGCAGCCAACAAGTTCAGGCAGAGAGGAGACGTGGGGGATCCAAAGAGTTCTAGAGAGTTTGTGCTCAAGCCTGGACCCAAGCAGGATCTTCTTTATCTCACCCTGCCCTTCTTCAAATTGGTAGGCTGGACGGAGGGACCCCCAAAGTAAGCCCTCCCTACATGGTAGAATTTCCAGATTTCTCAAAAAGCCTTCCAGTCCCACAAAGCATCCCCTCCCAGCCTTATATTCCCACACTTGAAGGGACCACAGCATGTCCCAAAGAGCCGTACTTCAAAAAGGTCCCTTCACTCACCTACCAGTGGAAAACAAGGTTCAGAGAAGGCAGACAGCCTGCCTGGGCACAGCATGCAGGGAGTGCCAAGATTCCAGGCCAGCTCTCTGGACCCTGATCCCCATCCCAGCTCACGTTCTTCCTACTGGAGAGTCTCCTACCCTACCCACTTCCCTGTGGATCCTACCAGGCAGGAGCAGGCTGGTGTAGGAGGGAATGTGTGAGACCTGGCCTGTAGCCCACCCCCTTCTCTCACAGAGGAGCTTCTCAAGAAAGAAGACAGAGGGAGCTGGAAAGATCTGCTGGCCCAGGTACGGAGGGAGCCTGTCACCCTAGACCTTCTGAGGGACATCAGCGAGGGAGAGACAGTGAGCTCATGTGGAAACCCCTACTGGGGCCTTGGAGGAAGAGGAAAAAGGGAGAGGTGGGGAGGATGAAGGAGTGGGAAGGAGGAAGGGGGGATGGGGGTGGCAGGGGCATAGACAGAGAAATTCTCTTACACAGCATAGAGGCAGGAGGTGGCTTGACCAAGGTCACTGGGGGAGCCAGGATTTAAATCGTGGTCACAAGACACTCAGCACAGAGCAGATGCTCAACACAGACAAACTCTTGCCACTCACACTTGGGGGACCGGAAAGGACACAGGGGCCAGAGTTGAGACCTAGGAAGGATGGAGGAAGGCTGGGGTCGACTGTGTGACAAGGCCAGAAGTAGAGTCAGGGCAAGCCTATCTCTGACCCTCTCCCAAGTGAGGGGCTTGTACTGGGTTCGAGTCCAAGGTCAGCTGCTCGCAACGAAGGCCTGGACTGACTTCCTTTGCCTCTCTGCGGCTTAGTTTGCTCGTCTGTGAAATGGGGTTAGAGGTGGTTGTGAAGGGCTCATCCCTCGATACTGGTTGTCAGCACCGTGGCAGGCAGCAGGCAGAGTAGCTGGAGTGGGTTGGGGAGATGAAACAGAACAGCAAGGACTAGGAGACCAGAGACGACATTAGGCACGTTTGTCTGACGCGTGTTCCTTACTAGTATGAATAGGACTTGCCTCTCTTCCCCACACGCTGGCTACGTACCAACGCCCAATAAATTTAAAGGGACCAAAACCAAACAAGACTTTCTATGACCAAAACATGAACTAAAGGTCGGTGTTAAAATACATCTGAAAACATTCCAAATGCTTGAAGGGTAAACAACTCACTTCTCAGTAAAATGTAGGGGAAAAACATCGGAAGGAAAATTAGAAACTATTTTTGAATATTAATGAAAACACATTTGAACATCCTGAGGTACAAAAAGCTTTTTATATTAGAAAGGGTATAAAACTTCATGGTTGGAAGCTACCAAGGGATAGCAAACTAAACCCAAAATAAACGGAAGGAAGAAAATATGCACTCAGAATGCAGAGGCAGGAGGAATGCCCTAAAGCCTGAGGCCAGCCTGGTCTGTGTAGCAAGTACAAAGGAAGGAAAGCAAGATCATCAGAAAGATCGCTACTGAATAATTGGGGGGAAATGTCACTTTCAGCAAAGAATAATTAATAATAGTACAAACACATTACATATTAAAGGATTCCCTGCCCAAAAAAAACCCAGATTATCAGAACTGAAAGCTAAAACAAGAAGAAACAAAAGGTCTCAGTAGTCCTGTGTCTATTGAAGAACTGAGAATAGCTATGTGGAATCCTCTTGTTCCAAGCCAATCCTGCTTTGCCAGCCACTGACGACATGCTTTCAGAAGAATAAAGGATTTATTAATTGGCTGCCTAGCAAATGGACACAGGAAAGCAGATCTGAACTCCACCAACTGGGCCCGGGGAGAGGTGACTGGGTCATGCTTTATCCCAAGGCATGTTAGGTACCACCATAGACAGCTGAGAGTAACTAAGCAGGTGAAGGGGGAGGTCTATTCAGAACCGCGGGTGGCTTGTTCAGGTTTTCCCCTGAGTTTTGCTTCCAGTAAAGAAAACTCCCAGTTCTGCCTGGAGGACTTCTGTGCAGTTCTGCAGACCCTGCACAAGCCTACAGAAGAGCACAGCAGCCATCTTGATCTAGCCTCAAACTGGAGACACCTGGGGCTGGCAGAGTGATGTCTTCCAGCTGGAGATCTGAACCCGTGACTCAGTGTTCTTAGGAAACCAGACAAGGAGAACCCTCCTGAACCCAACCCAAACCAACCAAATTCTACATTCAAAAATAAAAAAAGAATGAAGTTCTGATGCAGGCAGCAGCATGGATGGATCTCAGAAATACTCACACTTAGTGAAAGAACATCAGATACACAGAAACATGCAGTGAAGGACAACAGATACATACGGTTCCAGAAATTCCACTTCCTTATGATGAAATAAATCAGAAAGGGCTGTGCCGGAGTGAGTCTCGGGAGCTCTGCGCAGATCCAGTAGCTGGAAAGCACATGAATCTCACAGTTCTAAGGTGTGTTCACATCTCCTGCCCTCTGCACTGTGAATTTCACTGTAACTGAATTACGTCTGAGTGTTTTAAATGAAGAGAATGCCCTGTAAGTAATAGGGTGTGCACCAAACCCAGTGACCTGAGTGCCGTCTCCAGGACTCACATGAAGGATAACTGACTGCCTTAAGGTTTCATCTGACCACACACATGCCATAGCACATGTATACGTGCACACGCACACCATCATCATCATCACCATCACCATCATCATTATAAATTAAATGTACGTGTTAATTTATTTTTATTTTCTGTGTATGAGTGTTCTGCCTTCATGTATGTTTATATATCATGTGTGTGGTATCTGCAGAGGCCAGAAAAGGGCAATGGATCTTCTGGAACTGGAGTGACAGATGGTTGTGAGCCACCATTTGGGTGCTGGGAACTGAACCCAGTTCTTCTGGAAGAGCAGCCAGTGCTCTTAACCACTAAGCAACCTCTCTCTCTCTCTCTCTCTCTCTCTCTCTCTCTGTCTCTCTCTCTGACACACACACACAAACATACATGTGTGTATGTATGTAATATATGTGACATAATATGTAATATACAATATGTGACATATAATATAGTATTAACAAAATGTATTGTATATCATATAATATACATTGCATATATGTGTATAATATATTGTACATATATGATATGTTTAATAACACATATAATATGTTACATATATACTAACATTATATTATATAGTATAATACATGTTATAATAACATATTATTCATATTGTAATGCATAATATATTATGCTATAGATTATATATCCTGTTATATTATAATATGCTATCTATATTATAATATGTTATATGTTATATATTATGTTATATATGATATTTTGTTATATGTTATATAAATTATATTATGTATGATATGATATAGTATACATAATACAGTTCGTATATATTAATTGAGGCTAGACTTCAACATTTCAAATATTTAGGTTTTTCTAAGTGCCTGCCCTGTGTACCCCCTGACTGCTCTGAACAGAGTGTGTATAGTACACTCACAGGCAGAAACACTAACCACCTCTGCTGCAGAGACAGTCAGGTATACACAAATCCCATAATCTATGCCACATCAGCTTGGGTCAGGCTGGGCCACACTGAGGAGACTGTAGAGCTATAGGGAGGAAAATGCTTAGTTTTCTGAGTTCTGAAATTTGCATTGCAGACAAGAGGCTCTGGTACTAGCATAGTGAGCAGACAGAAGGGAGTGGGAGAGAAGACAAGAGCCCCCCCACACACACCTGCTTTTGGGTAACCTGGAGGCTTCCCAGCACCCACAGTGCTCTGGGATTAAGCTGGCATCTGTTCTATATCCTAGAATGCAGGGAGAGAACCAAGAACAGGGCCCAGGCAGGACAAGCACACTCTAATCAGGTTGTGCCATCTGTGGAGAGCAATTGCCATCTCAGGGATGAGAGAACCAAGACAGTGGACAGCACAAACATTCCTACCTACAGGGGGCGCTCTAAGTTAGTCATCTGTCCTGCAAGACAGTCCCCTTGGGATCACAGTGTCTCTAATTTAGGACTTCTTTAGGATAGATTCCTAAAAGTTTAGCTGCTTAGACAAATGTATTTTAGGTTTTAATTGATGTCAATATTGTTTTTTAATTGCTATTACCAAAACCTTCACACACACACACACACACACACACACAAGCTGTCAACTCTATCACCCTGCCACCAAACAACTCTTCCTTTCACTTACAAATCTGTTAAGCATTTTCAGTGCTGCTGCGCACACAGGGCCTTGATGAAAGCGAGAGACAATCCTCACAAGCTGTATGGGGCTGCTGCCTGCCGACACTGTTGTACAATGACTTCTCTTATAGAGCAGGAAGTATGCTCAAATAATGATCAAAGGAGTGGCTGCATAAGCCGGCAACAGAGTCGTTTATCATGATCAAGGACTACACACCTCACAATAATTGTGTGTGTCAGGCTTGACAGGTCTGGTGGCTCATAAGCCTGTTCCCGCCAGCATCACCACATTATCACAAAACACACACACACCATATGAGCAAAGACACTATGACAGCTGTAATAGAAATCTCCCAGATCATTTTAACTTTATGGGAACATATTGTCTATGGTCCCCAGTTGAAGGAAATGACCGTGTGCGTCCAGCCTTTATGCAGTCTTGTCCCCAAGTTATGTAATTACTTTCATTTCCATTTTTTTCTAATTATTTTGGGGAGATGCGTGGAGCATTACATGAATGTGTCCACGGGCACACCCATCTGGACATCAGGTGTCTTTCTCTACTGCTCTCTGCCTCGGTGCCTTGAGGGTCTCTAACTGAACCTGACACTCACCATTTTGGCAAGGCTGGCTAACTAGCAAGCTTCCAGAATCCACCTGGTTTCACTTCCACCCCTTCCCCCCATAGCTATCATGGTGGAGCACATAGCAGCAGGCAGGCATGGCACTGGAGCAGTAACTGAAAGACTATGTCTGGTCTACAAAGAAGAGAGAGAGCAAATTGGAAATGGTGTGGGCTGTTGAAACGCAGAGAGACACACCTCCTCCAACAAGGCCATACCTTCTAATCCTTCCTAAATAGTTCCACCAACGGGAGACCAAGCATTCCAATATATGAGCCTACGGGGACTATTATCATTCAAACCACCACATTCTACTCCCTGGTCCCCATGGGCTTGTAGGTATATCATACTGAATGTAATCCAACTCCAAAAAAACTCCATAGCTTTTCACTGTCTCAACACTATTGAAAAGTCTGAAGTCTCCTCTGAGACTCAAGGCCATCTCTTAATTGTAGCCCCTGTAAAGTCAAAAAGCAAATTACATGCTTCCAACATACAATGGCACAGAATCTACATTACTATTCCAAAGGAGAGGAAAGGGACACCTTATTCTCAACTGTATCTTTCAACTTAATTTATGTTTTTCTAAACAAATGTCTCTAAACATTTATCAATATTTTCTAAGATTTGGGGATTTAGAGGATGCCCCTAACACCAGAAGAATGCTGAGGACAAAACCTCAGACTTGTTGACTTGTAGAATCTGAGAACACTGGAAACGAAGATCTCATAGCCATCGCAACAGCCGTCCTATTGAGTGAAGCTGTGCACTTCCAGAATCCTGTGTCTAGAAAGACCATTGCATTCATTCACTTGATTGCTCATTTCCCTAGGAAATAGTGGAGTGTGCAGGCTGCCACCCTGCCAGGCCCTGGGAGCACACTTCAGAGGAAACAGAGTCCTGCCTATGGTCCCCACCCTGTCTCGGGGCCACTTTCACTGACATACCTGGTCTGAGCCCTCAGCTCATGTTGGGAATGCAGCTTCCCAGACTTGTGGATATCCTAAACACATCTAGGGGTACCTTGAGGAACCCCAACAAGCAAGAGAGCTGAATTCTGGAAACCCAGGGAGATAAGGGGGTAGAGGATGATGGAGTCGGGGCTCTCAGGCTAGGGGGAAATGCCTCCAGCCCTGCCCACCCCACCTGCTCACAGATAGCCAGAAAGTCGGTGCCATTCCTGAACACAGATGTGTGGTCCAAGGAATTGCTGTGGACCCTTACCAAGTCTGACCGGACGCAGCAAGCACACACCCCAGAGAAGGTAAGCCCACTGCCCCCAGGGACCCCAGCTGTTCACCACACAGGCCCATGGGCTCTGTCATAGGACACATAGGGCCCTTGAAAGAAACTGGAGGGGCTAAAGAGAACAGGATCCAGGCCTGGGCAGCGGGACTAGAAGTGTCTCCCTCCCTCACCACAGGTGGGGGATTTTAGGCTACCCTGGGGCAAGATAGGAAGGGTAGCCATAGGGTCATGGAACCCAGGGAGGTTGGTCATAGGAACTCAGGCCAGGCAGGTCCCACTCAGGACAGGATGTTGAACCCCACCAGGACTTCCTGTTCAACTACTATGGGCTAATCCTTCAAGCTGAGGAGAACACCACCACCGTCAGAACACACCTCAAAACCCTCTTGGAAACGTCTCACCAGTGGCCCAAGCAGAGGGAGGTGAGGGCCCAAGGAGGGGGAGGTGAGGGCCCAAGGAGGGAGAGGTGAGGGCCCAAGGAGAGGGAGGTGAGGGCCCAAGGAGGGGGAGGTGAGGGCCCAGTCTCCTTTGATCCTCTAACTGCCTGACCCAAACCACAGATTTGGCCATGGTCACCACTGAACCCTGTTCCTGGCCATAAAGTGACTTGTTCTGGTCACTTACCAATGCCTAATTTCCATCATACACTGAGCCCCGATCGTGATCACACACTGACCTTGATCCTGTCACACACTGAGCCCTGACCCTGGTCATACTCAGCCTTGTCCCTAGTCACAAAATGAACCCTCTGCTTGGTTTGACACTGAACCCTGATTATCATAACCCTGATCATTAGTCCTGCCCACACACTGAGCTCCCATCCTCAGAACACACTGAACCTCGGTCCTCTCATAGACAGAGCCCTGATCCTCATCACACACCGGACCTTTAAGTCCTGACCCTGGTCATACATTGAGATCTCATGAGTCTGGTCACACACTGACTCCCTTCCTGGTCACACACTGAGTCCCCATCCTAGTGGCTTCTCATTCCAGTCATATTCTGAGCCCTGATGCTAGTCACAACCTAAGCCTTCATCCTGGCTACATGCTGAGCCCTGATCCTATTCATGGGCTTCAGTCTTAATCCTACTGTCCCAGCCCTGATCCTGGTCACACACTGAGCCCCAGTGCCACTTACAATCTGAGACCCGTCTATGAACACACACTGAGGCCTTATCCTTGTCTTATACTATGAGTTGATCATGGTCATGGACTCTAATCCTGGCTACATTCTGAGCTTTCTTCTTGGTCACATCCTGATCTCTGGCCCTTGTCATACATCTAGGCCCTGATCCTGCTCCCACCCCAAGTCCTGAGCCGAGGCCTGCGTCCTGGTCACAGCATGAACTCTGACTCAGTCACAAGCTAAACAATTACCTCATCCCTTTCTTCTCATACATATGTTCCTCCCTATTCCTGAGCATGTCTGCTCAGAGCCGGCATGAGGGACAACCAACCAAAGGCTTCCTCTCTACCTCTTTCCTCCATAACTCCACCCACCAGACTCCACAAGAGGCACCTCATGGGTGTCTCAGCTCTGAGCTGCGGGGTCCTAAAGCGTGTGTGAGTCCCTGCACCCTGCTGGTGGGCTGGGGAGGCACTGAGTCCAGGTCGCAGACTCAGGGGACTCTGCCCACAGGGCATTGCTGTCACGGTGGGGCTGGCTGCAGTACGCCACTTGGACGATGCCTGGGCCATCCTAGAACAGTTTGGACGGAGCACGTCCGTCAAGTGGAGCTTACAGAACTTCTCCCTGAAGGTATCAGCTCAGGGCTCCTGGGGTTGCAGGACAAGGGGCGGGAGGCACATCAAACCCCACACTGCCTGAAGGAAGGTAGAACAACTACTGTGGGATTATGGCTGTCATCGAGGCGAGGATTTATTTGGAAAGTGAGACACTTGGCCTGAGAACTGCTTGCCAACACTGGAGGGGGCTCCATGCTTGTGCTACCTTACTGCCCCCTACATAATTCCCCCTGGAAGACATAGTGCCTGGGGACCCCTCCCCTGGGGGGGGGGGAACCTCTTGTTGCTTTTGCAGTGCTGCTCATGGTTAACCCTGCAACCTGAAGGCCAGGAGCCTCTGATGGGTCTTCGTACCTGACAAGTGGCTGAACTGGGGTACATGCCTCAGACTCTCAGAGGGCACCTGGCACTGAAAAATAATATCACCATGCTAGTACTCTGGTAGCATCTGAGAGAAGAGGTGATACTGGGCCACACCCAAGCAGGAAATTCCACTTGGCCCATTACTGTCTGTCTGGATAGGAGCATGATCTTTCTAGGCTCCCATAAGCCCACTAGGGTACAGTGCACCAGACTCTGTCTCATACAGTAAGAAAAGGGGTGCTGGGCTATGGGGAAAAGGCTATCACAGGAGACACCCCAACTCTTCCAGTTCCAACAGAACCAAGTGCCCTACACATAGCCCTGGGTGTCCCAGTACAAATCAGTCCAACCCCCTAAAATGCCAGTTCTACTTCTGCTGTTCCCATTTGGTGAATAAGGACCCTCTAGACGACCCTTCTCCCACCTTGCTGGGTTCAGGGTGCACCCCCACACACCAATTCCCCAAGTAGACTGTGGCAAAGTCTGACACCGAATCCACCCCTATCCGGCCCCACGGCCAGAGCCTCGAGGACCTTCGGTGGAAATGGGCTGGCAGCACCATCCTCCTCTCCTACGGCCAGATGGCAGCCAAGGCCAAGAGCTACATCCTGCCGTGGGTGGACAATATCTTGTCCAGGATGATCTTCTACTTCCGCTTCAGCAACTGGGTACAGGTCGCCTTGTTCATCCTCACCCCCGTCCTGCACCTCCTCCCCCCACAGCAGAGCCGGGATTCCAGCTTTGCCCTGACCCAATTGAGGAGTCAGAGAGGCCCAGGGCCACCTTTGACCTATGCCCACCTCCACACTGCCCCTAATACCTAGAATCAAAAAGGGGGTCTCTTACAAAACAAATGCTGGATTTTCACTGGGGGGGGGGCATGGATACTGAGAGGCCAGGGTGATGCCCGCCTCTAAGGAGCACCATAGCTCAGGTTATTGCAAGAGCCAGCCTTACCCATCAAAGCTGTAGCCACCCCAGCCCAGAAACCCTCACAGGTGCCCCTTCCTAGAGAAAACCCCACCCACAAGTTCCCAGCCCAGCCATCTCTGCTACATCCCTCTCACCCTGACCCAGCTGCTCCTGGAGATGGTGTCCTTGGCCTCCCCTCTTGATCTCTCCCGTAAGCTCCTGGGCTCTCAGCCTGATCTGTGCCCTGGGTCCTGACCTACACAGGATGAAACCCTGAAACAAAGCTTCCTTACGGCCATCACGATGCTTGTGGGAGCCATCAGCCGGAGCGAGGGTGCCCACAGCTACGAGTTCTCCCAGACTAGCGAGCTCCTGGAATGTCTGATGGTGTGTACCAGGCCCTGGGCACGGGCAGAGCCTCCTCCCTCAGAACAGGAAGTCCCCTCCCCTAGCCCATCTGAAATACTCCATGTCCTCCAAGTTACCTGGGTCTTGCTGGGACCCTGTATGCCCACATTACACCCAGTGCCACTGAGACACAGAAAGGCCAGCACACTCTATTCTACATGCTTTCTTGACTCAGGTCCCAAGTCAATCACTTAGGATTCTGGCTCCCTAGACAGATCTGCTGGGACAATGGGAAATGCACGAGAGACTGGGCAGTAGTGTCAGAAGCAAAGGGCGTTGATAAGACAGGGTGGCTCCTGTCCCCTGCCTGGGACCCAACAGCAAAGTGGAATAATTTCTAAGGAAATAAGAGTCAGCGCAAGCTGGAGCTAGTCCGGGGAGGGGCAGGCAGTTCGAACTCAGTATCCAGTACTCAGACCTGGCCTGTCTAATTCCAGAGGCCACGCTGGCAACCAGGTCTCACTACCAGGTGGATAAAGACAGACAACATCATTGCCTGAGTTGCATAGCATGCTGAAATTCTGAGGTAGGGCTAATATTTGGTGTCAGGGGCAGAGTCAGCTAGGCCTGAGCCTCTGCACCTTCTCCCGTGGCTTTACAGATACTGATGGAGAAAGAGCCACAAGACACGCTGTTCACCAGCATCCGCCAACAGGCCATCCGTATTGTCGCCAGCCTCTGGTAGGTACAGCCTATGGGGGCTGCCTTGGCCCAAAAAGGCAGCTCCCTGGCCAGGATGCTAGCTGGACAAGGTGGAGGGAAGTCAGACATCAAGGCCCTGCTGGGGAGAGCTTAGAGCTGAGCCACTGCAGGTCACGGGGCGGGGAGGGGCAGGAAAGGGGCTGGAACATTTATCCTGAGTACAGCCACTCCACACAGTGAGCTGACTCCCCATTCCTAGTACTCAAGTAGGGAAGAATCTAGAAGGAGGCCAAAGGAAAGCTGCATCTAGCCCCCAGTCAAGCCCCAGGGCATGGGTCTAGAGATCTTGGGGAGCCCCAGACCCTGGGGATACAGGTCCCTTATCTCTCCACCCACAGATCAGGGAGGAGGTAAGACCGGGGAGATCAGAGTTGCCTGCTCTCAGACCATAGCAGGCAATTCACATGGTGCTTGGCAGGGTGGCAAATGGAACTGGGCGGGCATCCACGCAGACTGCATTCCCAGGTGCTTGGCCTCTACTGACCCACACTTCGTATTCAGCCAATGCACAGTCACTATTGCTCTCTGGATGCTTGGGGACTGTCTAGTCTCTTAGGACCCAGCCAAAAACCAACAGCAAACACCCCTGTTCTCCAAAGACGCCCCTGGAAATGGGATGCATACCACACATAGGGCTGGGAAAGGTGCCCAAAGAGACCGAAGCAGGAAGTCAGATAGGGAGGAACGTAACATCCTCACCAGGCAAAGAAGGGTAGGAGCGCCAGCACTGCATCAAAGAGGCTGATTGACAGCTGGTAGAGCATCGATTCATAGACTGGTTCTATAAGCCTCGTGCTCTGCCAGAGTCCAGGACAAGACCTAAGGCTGGCTTACGTTGGCTGAAACGGGACTGTTAAGCAAAGTCCTGCATGGATGAGTCAGTGAGCCCTGCAGATACTTAGCTGCAGGAGCGGCACCTTCAAAGGCCCTCACAGGGCATGGCACGTGCTTGGGTTGACCACTAGGAGACTGGGGAGGTGGATGTGTGCACGCACGAATCCCTGTTGTGAGAAGCAAAGGCTGTGGGTTCGGTGAGGTCTGTGCCCTGACCACTGCCCTCCCGGTCCCAGGCCCTCAGGATTCTTCACCTTCCCAACAGCGCACTGAGACCACCCATGGATGTGGACAGGAAATCCCGGCTCCTCTCCATCTGTTTCCGCAGCGTCTTTGCCCTGCCACTGCTGGATGCCCTGGAGAAGCACACCTGCCTCTTCCTGGAACCACCCAACATCCAGGTACAGCCTGCACTTAAGCCCGGGGGGACTCTCAGGTAGGACATCAGGCTCAGTCTTCTGTGTGTGGCAGGGTGAGGAACATGGCCTGGCCACTCGACAGGCAGGGTGAAGGTCCTGCATAGTTGCCTAAATGGTCCCCATTTGCCCTCCTGGAACATGGCCCGCTATCATTTTTGGGTAGGTGGCTTACCTGGTGTGTGCCTGTTCAGGAGCTCTGTACATAATGATATGCATGGTCTCCTTGCTGACCTAAAATCCATGCAGAATAGGCAGAGTCACCACTGTGTTTCCCTCCCTCCAAGTCCCAGGGCCACCCAAGGAATTCACAGGAGAGGAGATGGCTCTTTCAAAGGGATGAGTTCCCTGATATTACAGGGATTGGTCCTGTCGCACTAGGATGGTTTACGGAGTCACCGTCCTTGTGGTCTGGGTTGCATTAACCATGCCTGCCTCCCTGGGTCACTCACTAGATCAGGTTTCTCCTGTTTAATACCAAGCAGGCCCTGCCGGAAAGATGCTTGTCATGTCTCATGGCTACCACAAGAGGGCGCATGAGCTTGTCAGGCATAGTCCCAGCCCCACGTGACTGGTAAAAGGCAAGACAGCTTTGTAAAGTGAGCTACACAGGCACAGGGTCATCTGTGGACCCTCCCCACCTTCCCACAGTGACTGGGGGATGGAGTGGGGGAAGGAATACACATCTCAGAAGAATTAAGTCAGCAGTAGGAAGGCCAATATCTGAACCCTATTCCAGGGTCTCTACTTGTATTACACATCTGTGAAATTGGGCCCAGGTTGCGTGAGGACAGACAAGCACTGTGGGACAGGTGGTGAAGGGAGGAGGGGTATCTGCCTCAACATCTTTCAAAGCATCTGGTGACCAGAAGACTCCTTGACCCTGCAGGAAAAGCCGCCAAGGACTGAGTGTCAGTCCTGGGAGCCAGTAGCATTGATCCAGGCTCCATCTCTCTCCTGCCCTGTCACATGGGACTGATTGCCTGTCACCCCTGTAGAGGAACACTGACCTAAGAAATGAAGTCATCCAGTTCACCAAATAGCAAATGGCCAGAGCTCCTAATGACCTCATGAGAGTCTGTCAGGGCATTTCTATGACACACACACACACACACACATATCCCTGAACATGCCAGCAACCTTGTTGAGGGCCCTTACATGAGCCTCAGAAATCCCATCATCTTTATAGCCAAAAAAAAAAAAAAAACCTTTTGAAAAGGCTGGAAAGACAGGCAGATCTCAGTGAGTTCAAAGCCAGCCTGGTCTTCCAGGACAGCCAGGACTGTTACACAGTGGGGGAGGGGAACTTTTAAGAGGACCAATGAGACCTTAGTGTGCAAAAGCTCTTGCCACTCAAGTCCAATGACCTGGGTTGGATCCTAGAATCCATAGTAAACAGAGGACACGTGACTGAAAGTTTTCCTCTGCTCTCCACACACATGCTACAGTATGCATGCATGCACACACACGAAATAAATAGTGAAATTAAAACTTACTAAGATTTTCAGGAAGAAAAATGCAGTGTGTTACTTCCAGTAATCGTTTCCCTTTTCCCCTGGGGTCCTGGGACAAGGCAGGCCTGGTCACGTGTCTGCACGTCTGTGGAGACAACCCTGCTGGAACTGAGCTTTCCCTCGGGTAAATTCACTTGGGTGGGTTCCCAAGGCCTTCCTGGTCTGTCTCCATGCCTGTGTGGCAAGTCCCCTTGCAGATACGGTAATGAGCTCTGTCAGTTGCGGGAATCCGGCCTCTGGACATACAGAAAGTGGGTGCCGCTGGATACTGCAGTGGCCTTGGCCCTCATCCCTACGGGACCTGGCTGACCTCCTCCCTTCCGCAGGGACTGTACAACCAGACCATGGAGGGGATGGACCACATGCTACAGTGTTTCATGATGCAGAACCCCACAACCAATGAGCTGTACTTCCTGTTGTCGGTGAGGACAGCTGACTGCGGGGGAGGGGGGTAAAGCAAGGGTGGGGGGCGGCAGGGATGCTCAGCTCTGGCCTCAGAGTCCCAGAGAGGGCCCGTCACAGGACGTAAGACCTGGCCAGTAGGCTTCCTATGCTTAGAGGTTTGGAGCATCTGGAGGGAACAAGGAAGCATCAGTCAGCCTAGCCAGAAAAGGATCTGTTGAAGTGGTTTCCCCTACCACCTGTGCCCATACCACAGTGTCCCCCAATGGCATGGATCCCACAAACTCCCTCATCTGCCCCCCAGGTGTCCATGGAAGGAAGACCACTCAGCAGATAGTGAAGGCCTAGTAGCAGGGCCTAGATCCAGTGGAGAGGCCAGGTCCATCAGGCCAAAGGTCAGGGCCAATGGGAGTTCCTCAGGAGCCCTGAATAAAAACTTTAACCGTCCCTGAGAGGAGAAGGACCCACAAGAGGAGCCTGGAGCCAAGGAGAGGCAGGAGCCAGCTCAATAGGTCAGAGTAGAGGTAACTCTGCCCACTAGAGCCTGGAGAGTGAGGGGTTATGGTGAGGCTCAGCCACGCAGGAAGCTGAGAGCAGAAGCAGGATCACCAAGCCCCGAGGTGCACAGGCGGAAGTCAGGAGGGAGAACACAGACGAAGGGACTTCCAAGAGAGCACGACAGTCTAGGAGTGTGCCCAAGCGGCAATGGCTTCTACCCGTGGAAGCCACGATGGTTTCCTCACCCATTCCTGGATCGCTCTGTCTCCAAACATCCTGCATCTAGATCAGCTGACCACAAAACCCCTCAGCCATGCAGGGGTCCGAAATCAGTACCCACCCTCTGCCAGAGGCAACTGCATCCCTGCTTGTGCGCAAGCAGAAGGTTCTAGAAAGGGACATCCGTAACCACAGCAGGCTGAGACCTTACAGGGGAGGGAATGTTCCTGCTGCCTAGGAAGTGACCAGTCGTGAAGGGCAGCTCTAGAGACAGGGACTGACAAGGGACCGAGAAAAGCTGGACCTGGAAGTGGTGAAAACCAAGGAGCCTTGCTGAAGGGTGGGCATGGAGGGCCATCTCTGGGCGTCTGGCACAATGCTTGACTACACCCACCCTGCAGCACCTGTATGTCTGGCTGGCATCAGAGAAGGCTCACGAGCGACAACGGGCTGTGCACAGATGCACAATCCTCTTCAAATTCCTGAACTATAAACGATGCCTAGACGTAAGCTCCATCTCCCCAGCTCCTCACCTCCCCAGTTCCTCTCCCCCAGTTCCTTGCCTCCCCAACTCCTCGCCTTCCCCACTCCCTAATCATACACCTTCAAGGGTGGGGTCTCCTGTTCAGAAGAACACCTTTGCCCCTGCCACCAGGCCAGGGTGGCCCCCGAACATCCTGCTATCTGACTGAGCTCCATGACAAGGGAGTCTAAAAGATATCCCTTTTTGTTGTGGTTCTTTTATTTTTAGTGTAGTAAATAACTTTTTTAAAAAATTAATTTTGGGGGATTGAGCAAAAAAAAAAAACAGTCCATAATGAAGATAAATCACATTTTAATGTGGTCATGTACTACTGTGGGGGTCTGGGGAAAGGGCTCAGCAGTCAAAAACACAGGCTGCTCTCACAGAGTTCCCAGCATCCACCTGGTGACTTACAGTCCTCCATAACTCCAGTTCTATGGGGTCAGGCACCCTCTTCGGGCCTCTGCCAGCATCACACACAGCACACAAATATACATGCAGGCAAAACACTCGTGCACATAAAAGATGAAAAGAAGATAAATCTTCTTTTAAAATGTAACTATGGTCCACAGGGTGGCTACGTATCTTGTAAATAGCTTTATTGACTCCAGAATTAAGATCAGGATAAGAAAAGCCAGAGAGCCGGGCTGTGGTAGCGCACACATTTAATCCCAGCACTCAGGAGGAAGAGGCAGGCAGATCTCTGTGAGTTCCAGGCCAGTCTGGTCTACAGAGTGAGTTCCAGGACAGCCAGGGCTTCACAAGAAACCCTGTCTGGATAAACAGAGAGAGAGCTGGTGGGAGGGGAGCCAGATAGTGTCCTACAAAGTCACAGCGGGATCCTGTCCTAAGACTTCAACACTCTGTTCCTCCAGGAGTTTTCTGCGGTTTTTGTTGTTGCTGCTGTTTCTTTGTTTTTGAGGGTCTGTTTTTGTTTTTCGTTGTTTTTTTTATTAGATAACCCCATTCTTTTTTTCTTGATTACCAAGTTTTGGAGTCAAGTCCTTATATTTTTTTCTAACCCCAGCCCTGCTACACAATTCAAGGGATCCTCTGGTGGAAGCCATTCTGGGTGCATGAGTAGCCATAGGATGCTGTAGGTAGGCACCATCAAACTGTGTTCCCTACGTAGATCAAGGAGCCCTTCAGAAGGATGGGGCAACTGGTGGCCATGCTGGGGATCCTGTGCCAGGACGCAGACAGAACCATCCAATGCTTCAGTTTAGAAGCCATGGGCCATCTCTATCAGCTTTTGATGTACCACAAAGGTGAGTGTTCTCAGCACCGCAGCCCACCTGAACTTTTCCTCCCTACCTCAGCCTGGGTGGACTTATTCCAGCACTCCTGAACACCACCTTTCCCCAAGTCCACCCTCAGCCCAACCTTGACTTCAACCTTGACTTCAGCCATAACCTTCTAGTAACAAACCCCCAAACACAAATACACACAGGCCTGCTGCCAGTCACTAATGCACCCAGCCTGACTCCTGCTCTGTCCCACATAAACCCCAGCCCACTCTGCCCTGCCCTCATCTCTGCCTGTCCTGACCAGCAGGAGAAGTTCCAGAGGTAGAGAGGGAGACCCTTGAGGAACTCCCTCCGCCTGATGCCATTGGAACTGCCCTCTGGAGCAGTGGAGACCAGAAGGACACTCTTCTGATCCCCCAGGATATGGCATCCAAAAATGACAGCATCTTCTTCATGGGCAGCAACCAAGTTATAAAGGTCAAAGCCTTTAGTCTTTCTGGATGGATGGATGGATGGATGGATGGATGGATGGATGGATGGATGGGTGAGTAGGTGAATGGGTGGGTGTGTGGGTGGGTGGGTGGCTGGCTGGATGGGTGGATGGGGTGGGTGGATGGATGGATGAGTGGGTGGATGGGTGGGTGGATGGATGGATGGATGGATGGATGGATGGATGGGTGGATGATGGATGGATGCATAACCAGAGCAGACTGCCACATCTGTGGGTTGTGATAAACACATTCTTTTCTAAGTTGTTGAAGGGGGACCAGGCAGAGTGGAGGGACACCGGGACACACTAAGCCATGTGTACCTTGGACAGGAGCATTTGTAGGTTTTCTCAAAATCCCTTTCTCAAGTTTTTCCAACCTTCTCTAGGTTGTTTTCCCATTTACTGTTCTCCCACCCCATCACACCAAGGTTTGAACTGTGTAACCCTCAGAAGCCACTACCTGAGGCTGTGAGCTAGGGACTTCCATTAGCTGGGTTGGGTGGCCCACACTAAAGTAGCATCCGAGCTGGGAGTTCAGGAAGTCTATAAGGTGTGAGTTCTTGCTTGCTCAGGTTGCGTTGAACTTTGGCTAAGAATGACCCCTGCGATTGGCATACTTGCCGGTCCTTGTGAGACCTAGCCTTCCACTTCTCAGCAGAGTCCATGTGGGGCCTGGTAGTTGAACTGGCCTTTAGTAAGCAGCCATGACATCCTACATAAACAGAAGACAGAAAAGTGGGGCGCATGGCTAGTAGGTGCCCCAGCAAGACTTTGGTCTGATCCCATGGACTCCAGAACACAGCAGCTACAGTGAGCTGTCTGAGTATTAGGCCCCTTAGAAATTTAATACAGACTCTCTCAGTCCTTGGTGCCAGCACCTCCATGGGCCTGCCTAAAATGAAGGCAATCTCAGTTAGCTGTAGTTTGCATCAGAGAACCTGGGCTGGGGGCAGAAGCAAGGCAAGGAGGGATGAGCTCCACTGGCCGCCAGCCCAGCAAGTTCCAGAAGAACGGGGAGCCACTGGGAAGCTTAGAGTCCAGGGCCTGGAGAGAGGCAACCTGCTCTCCATCCATGGAGGAGGCACAGATGGAAACACACGGAGGAGTAGGAATGGGAGGATCTGCTGACTTCGAGATGGAGACCTTGGAAAATTCCAAAGGAGAGCAGATATTCTGGGCCTCAATTCCATTCCCAAGTTCCCCTCCCAAGTCTGTACAGGACTCCTCATGTGGTCCTAGTGTGCACTACACATTTATCATCATCCTCTTCATCTTCACCACCGGGTATCACTATCACCATCATCACTAATACCCTCGTCACCATTGCTATGATCATCATGCCATCGTCCCCACCACGTCATCACTAATACCTCCAACCTCACCATCCCGACCAACATTCGCTATCACTTCTCCCGTTATCATCACTAATACCCCATCCTCACCATCATTCCCATCATCGTCACCACCGTCACCACCGTCACCACCGTCACCACCACCATCATCTCCACATCATCACCCCCTCCCACACCTGCCGTAATCACCATCACCCTTACCCTCACCCTTGCCATCACCACAGTCAACCCACCATCTCACGCTTACTCGTGGCCTTGATTAACACTCAGCTTCACAGGAGTATCTCTCCCCTGTAGTACTCTGGGCTCTGAGCATCTCACCACTATTCTAATTTGAACTTCCTGTGAGGTTGAGTGCAGCCTACATCTGTGCAGATCAAAGAAGCCGCTGGCCCCGTGTAGCTGCTGAGCTCCTGGCGTGATCCTAAGGCTGCCAAAGAACTGAAGTTTTAGTTTTACTAAATTAAATATTGATAGATTTGAGTATATCATGGATCTAAACTACTGAGTGGCAGGGATATTATACTGAACAGCCAGTCTTTCCAGAAGGTTCTGCCTGTGTGTGATCTAGCCCAGCTTTACCCTTCAGGGTATTAGGGAGGGGGAAAACTAAGAAACTTAGACATACCACCTGAATCCAAGAACAAGCCAATATTGGCTGGGGAAAAGAGTCCTATACCTGTCCAGTGCTAGACACCAAAACCCATCCTTCCTGTACCTAGGCATTGACTGGGGCAGAGAGATGTGGAAGATTGTGTACTGGGCCCACACAGAGAGCCTAGAGGAGTGTATGCCTAGAGATTTGGGGAGTCTGACAAAGGAGAAGGGTTAAAGATGATAGGCACAGGGGTTTGGCATGATAAGCTAACAAGCTCTCCACTCTCACAGGAGATCACGGGTCATCTTGAAATGGCAGAGCTGACTGACCTCATCTGGACAACCATCGATGGCTTGGGCTCTACCAGCTCTTCCTGGGTGCAGGCATCTTCCAATATGCTTTTCCTTGTCATCCAGGAGCATGGGGACAACCTGGCAACTGTGAGGGGTTGGGGCCTCATCCAGGGCCAGGGAGGAGAGGGGAAGAGTTGAGGACTAGGCCACAGGCAGCATCTAGGGACCTTCTCTAGAACAAAATGGAGAAGACTGGGGTCCCATGCAGGCAGCAAACAACCCAGTTAGTGGATAAATGGATGGATGGATAGGTGGGTGGGTGGGTGAATGGATGGATGGATGGATGGATGGCCAGGTGAATGGATGGATAGATGGGTGGGTGGGTGGATTGATGGATGGATGGATGGATGGATGGATGGATGGATGGATGGATGAATAAATAGATGGACAGGCAGACATAGGGGTGACTCAAGGGAGTCTTTGTGGTCCTGGTGACAATTGCAGGGTCATGGGGTAAATATACATTGATTAAGTGTAGCTACGAACCATAGAGGAATAAGGTGACGTGGGGGAAAACATACCAGAACTTGTAGAGCTTGTGGTCTGATAGGTGACAACATACAGATAGAGGTGGGCAGAATGGCCCAGTAGAGGCAGAGAGTGATGAACCCTACAGAGTGAGAACAGTGCCCCAGCAGGAGACAGCTGAGGCCAATGTTTCCAGACACCTCAGACAGCCCTACTGGAACCTCCCTTCAGGCCAGGTGTGCAGAGCAGGTGGCCTCTCCCCCATCAGACCCCTCCCACTACTCCCTAAACAGGTGGGTAAAATGGGCCAGGCCATCCACCACCACCTCTGTGCCATCCAACTGCCCCAAGCCAAGAACAATGCCCTGCGTGTTATCACCTTCCTGGCCCGGAACCACATCCCAGAGCTGGTGGCTGCCTTCCTGGACTTTTCCACTCCCCTGGACAGGTACCTAGCCCTACTCTCCTCATTGACCCCATTACCTACCCTTCATCCTTCCTCAAGCCAGGGTCACAGCTTCTGCCCTCCTGTCTGCCCATCACAGTCCACAGGAACCCAGAGTGCTTGGTGTAGGGAGGGGATCGGCACCCCTGTTCATTTAGGTTTGTCTCCCATAAGCGTTCCACAGATATGTCTGCCCCACCCTCCACTACCCATGCTAAGTGGTCCCTAACTCCCAAGTGCTCCTGGAGGGACCCCTGCCAACCACAAAGCTTCCCCATCCCTCAGTGCAGACCCCTCCGACTTGTCTTGCTCTTCATTCTCTTCTTCCTGCTGAGCCTCCTGCCCACTCAGGTGGACCTGCCTCTTCTCCCATACCCCTAGACCCCCAGGTCTGGGGATAGACCAGGATTCTTGGTACTTTTCATGTCCCTCATCCCCCAAAATCCCACCTCTGGATCCCATATCCTCAGTCTACAGCACCCACCATTCGTTCATGACCTGGCCTGAGTCACCCCGCACTTTTCAATACTATAGCATATGCTCAAAGATAGACTCTGCTTTCTCCCCTTTCCAAACTAGAAATACCCTCTGCCCCTCTTCTGCTTGAATTTCTTACTCCCTCCAAGATCCAGCAAACTTTTACCTGGTGGGGTCCTGCCTACCTTCTCCACCCCTGCCCCCACACATATCCTCCCCTCCCCCATCCTCACCCAGTTTCCAGGTCAGGTTCCACCAATCAGTCCCACCTGGCAAACCCAGCTCCTTGCCTTGGGTGCTGTCTTTGCCCCACCTGCTCTGGGAACTCTGGAAACCTGGGAGAGAGCTCTTCCAGAGCCTAGAGTCTTCTCAGTGGAGAATTCTCACCTCAACGGGGAGGTGTCCTGTTTGCATTAGCTATTCCTATTTCCCTTGTGTTCACATACAAATGCTGTTCTCTCAGCTCTGGACTTTCTGATTCCTTTAAGATAGTGTTTTGAGCCAGGAGGTGGCGCACGCCTTTCATCCCAGCACTCTGAGAGGCAGAGGCAGGCGGATCTCTGTGAGTTCGAGACCAGCCTGGTCTACAGAGCAAGCTCCAGGACAGGCTCCAAAGCCACAGAGAAACCCTGTCTTACAAAAGGTTACATTTTATTTTGTGAAAGTCAGAGGGAAACTTGTTGGAGTCAGGTTTTCTTCCTCCCAGAGCTGTACATTTGCAGATGACCAAGTGTTTAACTCCTTCCCTGTGTCCTCTGAGGTTGGGCAGTGAGAGCCAGTAATGAGGAGTAAGGACGAATAGAGTAAGACATGCAGACAGACACTCCTCAGCACTGCTGGTGAAGGGAGGTGCTCTGACCTCCCAGAGTGCTCTCTCCTCTGGTGTATTTTAAGACTTCAAGGGGATTAATCTTCCTGAAGGTGACTTTGGCCCAATCTGAGCTTTCATTTGCCCTGTGTCCTCTTCCCAAAGGTTTCTCTTATCTGCTTCTGTCTGGTGGAGCCTTGTGATGGAGGGGTGGAGCTTGCCCACCAGGGCTGGCGAGTTTTCTCTTTACTCCCAGTGAAGGGACCACGGTTGCACTGCTCCCTCCCGGCTCTGTGCTATCTCTCAAAAAACCTGGGAGAGTGCAGATCTCCACAAGCAGCACTTTTTTGCTGCCTAGAAGTTTATGGTTCCATCTCACTGCCAGAATTTATGCCTTCCTCGGTCCCAAGCACCGTCCCCATGATTGTATTTACAGAGCCTGAGTGTGCCGCACACCAATGGAGCCTCTCATGACTAGATTTCTCTAGATTGATATTGGCTTCTACCAGTCAGCTGGGCACCGTCATTTGTGATGGTTTTAAACATAAAAGTCCTGCTGGACAATTTGGGGGCTGCATTGGTGGGGAGAATTTAAATATCAAAATAGACTTATGGTTCAGGTTCCCAGGACAGCATCCGTCTCCTGCCCAGGGTACTGAAGTTTTTTTCCACAGGGCAGAGATCTGTTTGTGTACTGCTTCCTTTTTTCTAAACTATGCACATAACTCTATGGAGAGATTACCTATTAGGTGCCCCTCATGGACAACCTTCCTTTAAAAACAAAAACAAACAAACAAAAAAGCTGCATGTCCTAGCTAGATATGGTAGTGGATGCCTAGAATCCCAGCACTCAAAAGGCTGAGACAGGAGGATTACAACTCTAAGGAGAGTTTGTGTACAGACCCTGTCTCTGAAGGAAAAAAGAAATTACCACCTTGCCTCAGGAAAAGGAAAATAAAATGTCAGGAGTAGTAAGGCAGGCATTCCCTCTTCCTCCAAGTTCAAAGACAGCCAGGTCTACATAGCAAGTTTCAGACCAGCCAGGGAGACAAAAAAGACCCTGCTTCAAAAAACGTACCTATCCCAACAGTGCAATGTGTGCTGAAAGCCTAAATAGAACTGTGCAGTCTGGACTCTTCCAATGCCTTTCTTCTTGAATGGCTTTGTTTCCCTCCGGCTTCATGTTTAAATTTCATGGTGTCCCCTGCAGCTCCCTCCTTGCTGTTGCTCCGTGGCACTAACACTGTGAATGCCAAGGGTCCTCTTCACCATAGGAGACTCTTTCATTGTTCCCCACTAGAGACCATGACAAACACTGCATCCGTGAACTTGCTTGTGTGTGTCCTAACATACTCGAGGACTGGATTTTCCATGTTGTGGGGAGTGTGTGTGTGTGTGTGTGTGTGTGTGTGTGCATGTACACGTGTGTTGTCAGGGACAGTGCACCTAGAAGAGGAAGCTGTGTTGTGTCCCACCTCCATGGAGGGTGTGGGGCATTTCCCATTGTGCTCCTGCCGAGTCCCACCCCAGGGACAGACTGCTATTCTCTGAGTGTCCCTCTCGCTTCACAGCTTCGCTGATGCTCAGCACCTGCATTTTAGCCAATTTGGTGGGTGCTGATCACCTTATATTCATCATTACTTCCATGATTGAGCTTGACACTTTCCGGTTTCATTTTTCTTTTGTGTATGTGTGTAAAAACATGTGCATGCGTGTTTGCATGGGCAGATGTGTGTGAACGACTGTAAATGTGGAAGACCGAGGTTCGTGTCAAGAATCATCTTCAATCGCTCTTCTACCTTATCCATTGAACCGGCATCTCTCAGTCAAGCCGAGAGCTCACTGACATGGCTAATCTCATTAGAGCCAACTTACTCTGGGGACCCTCTGTCTCAGCCTTTGGGGGCTGAAATTACGGATGGATCACTACACCCACCTGGCATCTCTGTGGTTTCTGGAGATCAAAATTCTGGTCCTCACGTTTGCGTGGCAAACACTTAACCACTGAGCTGTTTCCCACCTTCCACTTCTTGCCATTTGGCAGTGAGACTATACAAAGCCTTGCCCGGTTTCCCACTGGCTGTCCCTCTTTTATAAAATACAATATGAGACTCCCGAAAGCTGGACACGGTCCCTTCTTGCCTGAAATGTTAGGAATATCTTCTCCCATGCAGCAGCTGCTTTCCCACCCCTGACACATCCTCTCGTGAGCAGGTACCAATTCACACATCCTCAAGCACTGTCATCTTTTCTGTTGCCATTTTTTTGTTTTTTCAAGACAGGGTTTCTCTAGGTAGCCCTGGCTGTCCTGGAACTCTCTCTGTAGACCAGGCTGTCCTCAAACTCAGAGATCCACCTGCCTCTGCCTCCCGAGTGCTGGGATTAAAGGCGTGCGCCACCACACCCCAGCTATGCACTGTCTTCTAAGGGTCTCTTATTGGCCTTCAAGTTGACCTCTCCAGCCCATCTGGAATGATTCATGTATGGTGCAGATATGGTCCCAGAATGCCGGCTCACCCCTCTCCCTGCTCAGCGTCCCTCACAAATCAAGCACTTCCTGTCCTCAAGAGGCTCTACTTCTCCACACACCCCCCCCGCCAGCAAACACTCATAGTTCTAATTGTGACAGCTTTGCAAAAATTGTCCTCTACAGAGCAGCCTCCCTTCTGACTTTCCAAGAATGTCTTCTCTACTCTTGGCCTTCTGCACGTCCACTGAACACTTAAGAGTCAAGTGCCCAAAAGGCCTTTCTTCTCTTCCGCCTCTGATGGCTGTTTTTACTTCAGTGTTCAGAAGCACTCAGCACTATGCGAGGGGCTGGAGAGATGTCTCGGTGCTTACAAGCATTTGCTGCTCTTTTGGAGGACCACAGTTTGGCTCCCAGCACCAGTGTTAGAGTGGTTCACAACCACTATAACTCCAGCTCCAGAAGACCTGACACCTTCTTCTGTCCCTCCTTGGGTACTCAATGGCATGTGCATAGACACAGATACGTACACTCACACACATGCACACTGGTACAGAATTTGAGTTCACACTGCCCAGACTTTTTTTTTTTTTTTTTTTGGTTTTTCAAGACAGAGTTTCTCTGTGGCTGTGGAGCCTGTCCTGGAACTAGCTCTTGTAGACCAGGCAGGCCCACACTGCCCAGTCTTTAGACTGCTCAAACCCTAGCCTAACCACATCAATTCCTTTAGTTGGTATTGCAACTTTGACTTCTGATATTTTCACATTTTAGTGTCAGACTTGTCTTTTTCTTTATTTTACTTTATTTTTCAACATGCATATGTGTGCGCATGTGTGTGTGTGTGTGTGTGTATGTGTTTATGCACATGCAGGTGCCTGTTGAGTTCAGAAGAGGGTATCTCATCACCTGACTCTGGAGTTATGAGTGGTTATGAGAGGCCCGGTGTGGGTGCGGGGAATGCAACTTAGGTCATCTGTAAGAGCAAGGACTCTTGACCATGGAGTCATCTCTCCAGCACCCAGACATGTCCATTGTAGACAGAATTTTATCAGGTTTGTCATAGCCAGTCTTTGTTGGAGTACATGTCCTATTTGTGTGTACTGTAACTGTCAGTTTGTTCAGGATTGACTTTTCTACCCTTACTCTTTCCATCAATGTATTCGGGATTGACTTTCTACCCTTACTCTTTCCATCAATGTGTTCGGGATTGACTTTGCTATCCTTACTCTTTCCAGACAAGCAAAGGAGCTTCAAAGTCCTCATGTGAACTGCTACAGCCCTGGATTAACGCCTAGACTCTCCCCTGGGTATTGCACATTTTTTCCTCTATGCTAAAACACGTGTGGTAACTTCATTCTTATGGCTGGGCAATGTTCCCCTGTGTGTACTCTATGATGGGTGCATGTACATCACTGTGTGTCCATCCACATTTGGCTCATCTGTTGATCTGTTGGTAGACACCTTGGAGGTCTACACCTTTTTTTTCTGCATGAGTAATTTGCTGTCAACACTGGCAAACAAGAATTCCCCACTCTGCATCCACAGCTCCCACATCCATGGAGTCAGAATATTTCTCCAGAAACACTACGCCTATGCTGACCCCGCACAGGCTCATCAGCACTCCCCAAGTGATGCAGCTTAATGACTGCTTGTATGGACTCTGCCTCCTATTGTGTCCATATAATAGCAGTGGAGGTTAAAGGCTACCTGGAAAGGGGTGCGTGTAGGGTATATGCAAAGAGCTCACCATGTTATACAAGCGACTCGTGCCGGGTTTATTTTGACTTGGATTGGATTTTTGAGACAAGGTCTCACTGTAGCCTAGACTGGTCTGGAACTCACTGTGTATCCCAGACTACACTCACACTCTTGCAATCCTCCTGTTGCAGCCTCCCAAATTCTGGAATGACAGGCCTAAGCCACCATGCCCTGCTAGAGCATCCCCAGATTTTGATACCCAAGGGAGGCCCTGAAACCAACACCCTGCTGCCACCATGGGACAACTGTGTACATTTGATCTGTTCTCTGATTTTGGGGGTGCACGCACTTAGTAAAAGCACAATGCTGCATGGCTGCATCGCATCTAAGCCCCGAGGAACTGCTCCAGATTTCCAGAGTGGTTCTGCCTCTTTACACTCCCCGCAGCAGCACAGGGAGTCCAGTTTCTCCACATCCTCGTCCAGGCTTGTGCTCTTCACTCCTTGGACCATGCTGTCGGCGTGGGGGCGAAGTAAAATGAACTGGTTCCCACTGGTGTCCGCATCTTCCATGTGCTTCTTCTTTGGCCATGCATCTCTCTCTCTCTCTCTTTTTTTTTTTTTTTTTTTTTTTTTTTTTGGTTTTTCGAGACAGGGTTTCTCTGTAGCTTTGGAGCCTGTCCTGGAACTAGCTCTTGTAGACCAGGCTGGCCTCGAACTCACAGAGATCCGCCTACCTCTGCCTCCCGAGTGCTGGGATTAAAGGCGTGCACCACCACCGCCCGGCTGCATCTCTCTTTTTTGAGAAGGTCTGTTGGTCTGTGAATTCTGGCTGTGTTTCCTTTCTCTCTTATTCCCTGCCCCCACTCCTCCCAAGCCTGCTTAGCTCTAGCACTCCCAGGGCAGCTGAGAGGAAGCTGCTCTTACCAACAGCTTCATGGGGCTGGGACCATCCCCACCTCGGTTAGTTGTCGGCCTTCAGGCTTTCATCCTGCACATGTGGGTACCATTGCTTCCTAAGTTGTCCTCCCTCCTTTTCCCATCCCACTTCCGTCTTGCCCTCAGCATCCTCCGCACTTAGCGTCTGACATATCCGCAGTCACCACTAGGCTGTCACCCCTAAGACGTCAAGGGTTTTTGTCAGTTCTGCAGGTCTTGCTCTCCTGAATGTTACTTCAAGGTGCTCAGCACAAAGGAGCAGCTGAGGAAGCAGCAGCCCCAGGGAGCAGATGGAAAGACTCACCCTCCAGACTCTCAGAGACTCGAGAGGACTCTCTCTCCCTCTAGCTCTTGATGCCGCCATCCTGTGGCCACTCTGGAGAACACTCCTAAGAGCTGCTGTTCCCACCAGCAGGGACTGGAGTGATTTCCTTAAAGGTGGCCCCCCTCGGGTCTGCCTTGCCACTTAGGAGGCCACTCAACTAAGTCCTTCTTGTCTTGTCCCCAAAGAGCCCTTTCCACCCAACACTAAGCCCTGAGGACACTAGGGCAAGACTCAGAAAACATCATTGTTTCCTCTCAGGACAGCTCTTTCTTGCGCTCCCTGCCCTTGGCCTCAGATGGCTGCAGGCCCAGTGCCCAGATACCAGACTGGGCCATGATATAAGTAAGCCTTTCTATGCAGGCCTCAGCATCCAACTCCCTGCAAAGTAAATACAAGGCCACCCTGCCCTTCACTAGGGCTCTAGACACAGGGCCTACTAGCCAAGACCAGCAGGCATGAGCCGCATGGCGCTCACAGCACCCCCTCTGCCCACAGCCATGTCTTTTGCCTGTGGAAGGCCCTGGGAGCTGAAGAGCCTGCAAGCCATTTGATTCTGACTGTGCTGATGGCCTGGCTGCGGAAGAGGCCTCTGCCCTCTGGTGCCAATGACAGCAGTTCCTGTCCCAAGGAGAAACCTTACTTGCGTTCACTGGCCGTGAGTCTCTCACCCCATCCCTGGCAGGCAGCTGTGTGAGCATGTGAGTCAGTATGCCAGGTTCCAGGGAGGAGGGCTGAGACACGGTCCACTCCCTATCTGGAGGAGAGGGTAAGGGGCAGCCCAGCCCACAGACAGACTCCACACTCTGTGGCCCTAGGCTCAGTTCCCAATGACCAGGCTCAGAACTCTGAGCCCTCAGCAAGTAAGGCAGCAGTGTCTGCCTGTAGGACTGCTAAAGAGACTTAGGGGGACAGCCTTGGAGAGGAAGGGCCTCTGGCAATGCACAAATGGAAGCCTAGCATTTGAGGCTCAAAGCCATGCCCCATATTGGGATTATAGACCCTGGCCAAGCCATAGAATTGGCAGCAACACTGTCCCTGTAGGATCCTCTCTCCAGTTTTCTCCATCAGCCTACACCATATTTGCAAACTCTGGGACAGGACACCTGCTTGCTAAGGTGGCCATGTCTACACCTGGCAAGGCAGCAGCGGTGCCAAACTCTATGTGACACTTTCTTAGACAGAGTCCTGACCCCCCAAGCCTCCCAAGTGATAGCCCAGATATCTTCTGGAAGATAGCTGCTTCCCCACACCCAAATCCTCCCTAGATAGATAACGACTTACAGACACAGTGCTGAGAATATAGGAGGTGCTCAGGTTGGGGTGCACTGGTTAGGAAGCATGGGTTGGGGAGCACAGGCTGGAAAGCACCAACTGCTGATACACCCGCTGATGGCTCTAGAACATCAGATAAAGAGCACAGGCTAGGGAACACCATTTGGGGAGCACAGGCTGGAACACGCCAACTGCTGGTGCACCCGCTGATGGCTCTAGAACATCAGACAAAGAGCACAGGCTAGGGAACACCATCTGGGGAGCATGGGCTGGAATGCTCCAAGTGCTGATGCACCTGCTGATGGCTCTAGAACATCAGATAAAGAGCACAGGCTAGGGCACACCATCTGGGGAGCACCAACGAGACTAGAGCAGCAGGTCCAGAGGCTCTAATGGAGTGTGCCCAGGTGACATAAGCCAGCACAGATCAAATGACATTGCCTGGACACATTTGGTCTTGAGCCATCAGAATAGGAGGGAGAGGTGTGTTTGAGTGTGGGTTTTGGCTAAACACCCCTGGCCGGGAATCCCAAAACTTCAGATCCAAATCCACTCCACTCCAACAGGCCATGTACACAATTCACGAGCTACAGTTCGCCAGAGAGTTCAAGAGAGCCGTGAGGGATGCCTTTCCCCAGCTGTTCCTGGCCCTTCTGGCGCAAATGCATTATATCCTGGAGCTGGACCAACCCACAGAGCCTGAGCAAGAGCAGAAAGCCCAAGAAGCAGCCATGCCAAGTCCTCAGAGGTAAGCCCAAGGCCTCATGGACAGCTAACTGCAGGCCTTACACACACCTATAGGAACCCCCAGGACAAAGTTAGCTTCCTGTCCAAGGAACAACACATATACACACACACACACACACACACACACACACACACACACACACACAGTATGGAGGTTGCTTAGATAGCAGGATCTGATCATTCAGTTCAGAGGTCAGATTCTTCGGTAGCTCAGAAGTCTAAATTCAGAGGGTCTACAGCCTTATCCTTGATTACTTCCCTAGCTTCGGCTGTTCCCAGGATATGTCTGTAACTTGAAGCTGTATGACCTTAATCTCTGTTTCCAACATCCCATAATACTGTCCTCTGCCTGTGTCTAAAGGCCCATTTCATATAAGGCCACCAACCACTGAGTCTGGGCCACCCTAATAAGTGCATCTCAACCTGATGGCATCCGCACAGTTGGTGGGAGGGTAGTGGGGAGTAGCTCCAACATATCTTTCTAAAAGGGACAATTATAATAGTCATGATCCCAAATGCCATTCAAGACCAGGATAGCAACCAGAACAAAGGATCCCCAAAACAGGTATGTGCCTGCTTTCTTTGTCCCACTAGGGTACCTCTCCACAAACACTTATCAAAATGGGATCCCTGAAAACAGCTACCCAGTTATGACACAGGGTACATTTTTTAAAGGGGGATTTTCAAGACAGGGTTTTTCTATGTAGTCCTGGCTGTCCTGGAACTCTCTCTGTAGACCAGGCTGGCCTCGAACTCAGAGATCCACCTCCATCTGCCTCCCGAGTGCTAGGATTAAAGGTGTGTGCCACCACTGCCCAGCAGGGGACCTCTTCTTGATCCATGCCCTCCTTGCAATGGGCCTAGGACATAATCATCCCCCCACATTGTACACACGGGACAGCAGTGGTTCATGGTGGCTCTGACATTTCTCTAGCCAAGAGGCACTGAGCTGGACCACAGATGACCATCCAGCCCTCTCTCATCATAGCCAATGCTGTGGCTACCAAAGTGGACCATGGCTTATGGGTAATGTCATGGATACTAATGCCCCACCCACCAACCCGCCTGGCCAGGATGTGAGGGACATCCCATCCTGCCGCAGGAGGGGCCAACTGCCTTGGGCTTCCCTTTGCACCTGGTCACATGTCCCCAAATCCAATAAGCGTGTCTTTAGAAGCCACCGGGGCTCACTCTTTTCATTTGTGTGTGTGATGGCGTGCTTCAGCCATTTGTCTGTCTTAACAGCTCTCCCCAAGGCACATCACAGGGAAAGAAATGTCACTTCTCAGATCGCTTCTGAATTCCAATATGCATGAAATCTCTTTTTTATTCACATCAACCATGCAAAATGCATGAATCTTCCCTAATAAGCTAATAAAACATTCTCCTCCCAGAGCTCAGCAAGGTAGGGAAGAATGCAAAGATGACTGCCTCCTCCCTTCTGCTTCTCCGCCCTCCCCACTCTTCCCCAGAGCCTGCTGCCCTCAGGGCTCTGCTCACCTGAGAGTCCCCGGTCAAGGCCTCCACGGCCATACCTTTAAACAGCAATCCCTCCCTCAGCCCCTACCGGACCCTGGGCCCTCAACATCTAACAACACCTTTCCTGGTTTGTGGCCTCTACCCCATGGGTGGAAGGTTCTAGAAGGTTTGGATGAGAATGGTCCCCGTAGCACTCAGACATTTGAAAGCTTGGTCCCCAGTTAGTAGAACTGTTTGGGAAGGATTAGGAAGTGCAACCCTGTTGGAAGAGGTGTGGCATAGGGGTTGGGCTATGAGGCTTCAAAATCCCAAGCCCTTCCCAGTTATCGTGCTCTGTCTCTCTCTCTCACTGCCTCTCTCTCTCTCCTCTCTTTACCTCCTGCTTGTGGATCAGATGTAAGTGTTCAGTTACTGCTCCAGCACCATGCCTGCCTGCCTGCCTGCTGCCATGCCCCCAGCCATGATAGCCATGGAATCTAACACTATAGAACCATGAGCCCCCTAATTAAATGTTTTTTGTTTTGTTTGGGGGGGGTTGTTTTGGTTCGGTTTGGGTTGGGTTTTTCGAGACAGGGTTTCTCTGTAGCTTTGGAGCCTGTCCTGGAACTAGCTCTTGTAGACCAGGCTGGCTTCGAACTCACAGAGATCTGCCTGCCTCTGCCTCCTGAGTGCTGGGATTAAAGGCGTACACCACCACCGCCAGGCTTAAGTTTTATAAGTTACCTTGGTCACAGTGTTTTGTCATGGCAATAGAAAAGTAACTAAGTAACTATGTAAAAAAGTAAGACACTCACACCAGCAGGACCTAGTGGTGGGTGTGCTTTGCTGTGTCCTTGTGCCCTGCACATTCCTCCTCACCCTGGCCCTTAGCAGGAGGCAGGCTCCAGAGCCGAGACAGCCTGGGACCCCATCCCAAGAACAGGAGAAGGCTCGGGTGGCATCTGCCACTCTGGATAGACCCTGCCTTTCTGCTTGGCTGCAGCACATCACTGGAGGCCCTGAAGAGTCTGCTGTCCACCACGGGACACTGGCATGACTTTGCTCACCTGGAACTGCAGAGTGCCTGGGAGCACTTCACATCCATCAACACCTACCCGCAGGCCGTGGGCCTCCTTGCCAGGTACTAATGGGACAAGGGAGGGGAGGCTGGGCCAATGAAACCACAGTGGGCAGGCCCTGACCACTGTGCCTCACTTGAAGCCACCCTGGGCAGCCTAAAGGCAGCACCTCTTGGGTCTACATATGCTTACGGTACCCTGGAGCACAAGAGGCATGGGCTACACTCCCAGGCACATGAACTCAGAGTGGGCAGGTGTAGAATCCTCCCCCAGTCCCACCCTGTCCTGGGACCTCAGGAACAAAGGCTATCTCAAAGGCTATTTGTTCCTCCTCTGCCTTCCCCGTGCATATAGCCCAGGCCTGGCACGTGGGAGAAGAACACACAGAGACACATGCCTGCTCCATCACACTGGGCTGTACCTAGCTGCCCAACCTGGCCAGCCTGGGAGGTGGTAGCAGGTACACTCAGGGGCAGTGACCACAAAACCAGGCCCCGCCCCCAGGGCCATGGTGCAGAATCACTGCAAACAGATCAAGGCCGTTCTCAGCTACTTATTGCCCGGCCTGCAGAGCCAGCAGGAGCGAGAAAGGAAGACCGCCATCCTGGTCCTCATTGAGGTAGGGTGGGGAAGGGGGGTGAAGGGAGCAGTGGGCCCCAGGTAGTCTGTGTCCCACCCTCCGGCCTCCTCAACCCAAGACAAGATGCCCACCTGACTCACCCCGTGGGGACAGCTGCCCAGACTGACCCCTTCCAGCTTTGCAGGGGCCTCCTCTCAGGCCTTGGGGACCTGTCTTTTCACCCTACCCTGCCCACGATGACCCAAGCAGAGTTGAGGATCCCTGGGTATGGACTCGGCAGATCATACTCAAACATGGCCTTGTTCTGCTCACATGTAACTCTGGGTCCCTACTCATTCCCACCCTAGAACCTTGAGGTACATACAGGGTAATGGTTCAACAAGGGCTGGGATGTGGCCACTTCACCACCGTGGGCTCTGGCACAAGCAGAGCTTCAGAGGAAGGGTCACTTCCATAACTGGCATCATCTACTAGGTCTCTAAGCCTAGAGGGGGCCTTACGTCTCCTCCCAATCCACTGGAAGTATTTGTGAGCTGCCCTTCCTGGGGTCTTGTTTCCCTATGTCCCATGCGCTTCTATGGGTACAAGTTGGCTCCAAGCTCACTAAATAACTTCCCTAGGCCTCAGCTTCATCAGCCATACGTAGAAAGGTTCGGCCACTGAAGTTTTAAATACTTGCTAACCCTGATACCCTGGGCATGCTCTCCTAAGTCAACCATCCTCCCCTAAGCCCACAACAAAGACACAGGTTGCCCAGGAGAGAGTGCCAAGCCTGAGCCACTTATTCCCTGGGGCCCCCAGTTCCTCTATAGCCCTGCCCTGTTGGAGGTGATTTCTAAGCAGACTGCACTGACGGTACTGGCCCAAAGCCTCCAGGACACCAGCCCCGAGATCCGTGTGGCCAGCCTGCAGGGCCTTGGAAACATACTCTTCCACGCGGAGAAGGTGAGGGCCAGGGTGTCATGTAGCCGCAAGCGTCGGTCCAGTGGGCTGGAACCCTGGCTCTGTCACCTGGGACATAATTTAGGAGAGGACACCCATGTTCCCCAGGAACATGTCTCCTCATCCTAAGAAGAGACAGACCCTCCTGCACAACCCAGAGGCCCACTGAGAAACCAGGCAGACAGGACACTTCACCTGGCACAGAGAAAACACCCCTTAAGAATCATGTGGCCCTTATCCCCCAATTTTCCATTTCCAACAAAGTCGCCTGTGTCACCTCTATCACAAGCCACATCCCACATGGACAGCCTGTGCTGAGAAGACTGCAGTGCTGCCTTTGGGGCCTAGCCTTCCCTCGTCTCCCCAACCCCAGTTCAGGCCCTAGGGTTCTGGGCATCCTTCTCACTGCAGGGACCATGTAATGAGCAATGGCTGAGGCCCTGACAAACCTCTTCCCAGACTCCAGTGAGAAAGTCCGTTCAGTCCTCAGCAGCCCACCTGCTACCAACCAAAAGACATGCTGGGCATGCCCGTTTTTCTCCCTTGGCTCCTCTATCAGAACCCCATCCTTCCAGGCTAGACCCCAGGGCCCGGCACACTGACTATACCCACAGGTGCCTGCGTCTGCACGGCCATTCCACAACTCTGTGAAGGTGAACTTAGTATTCCAAACCAAACAGAACTTAGGAGACAAGGTTTGTTTATAAGAGGAAAGCCACCTTGATAAAAAGGCCCAAAGGTGGGAATATCCTGTCACTTCTGACCACTCACTGAGAGTTCAGGACACACAGCTAACAAGTGGGACTGGCAGAATGGGCTGGAACAACAAACAGCCAAAGTGTAAAAATGGCCCACAGTGATCCCTTGCAACACCAAAGTTCTGGAGGCCCACCTCAGTAAATGCAACCTGACCAGCCTTTCGTAGTCCAGCTGACCCCATCTGACCTGAAGGTAGCCAGACACAGGAGTGAAGCCCCTATGGGGCTTAGAGGAAGGAAAAAGCAGCCCCAGGCCCAGGAGGGATAAGGACCTGGGACTCAAGGGCAAGGCAGCAACAGGGCTCAGGTCAGGTACCCCAAGTGAAGCCCGGTGAAGGGGGCACACCTGAGCCTGCCCCCCACTGTCCACTGCCTTCCCCATAGGGAACCCTGCTCAGAGGTCAACTGCCAGCTTTCCTCAATGGCTTCTTCCAGAACAACGAGGCGGTGGTAGTAGGCATTATGGGCGTGGTATCGGACGTACTGCACCGCCTGGGCACAGAGGGCGCGGGTGCCCAGAGTCTCTGCATCTCTATCAACACCCGCTACTTCTTTGATGACGTAAGCATAAAGACAGGCGCGGCTGGGCTCGCCCCCTGGGCCCTCCCAACAACTCCCTGTACTTCAGGACCCCTCCCGCCCTCCCACTGCACCTGACTCTGAACCCAGGGGAACCGAACCCGTGGGCCAAACTGCGAGGCCACAGTGCACCAGATCTGGCCAGGTGTCCACCAGGAAGTGCTCCCCCCAATTAGAAAATGGGAATAAGTCACCTAGCTGCCTTCATGGTCCTGGCTGTCGGGGTAACAGTAGGCACCAGAGGACGGCGATTCTATGGGAGGATGTCCTGAGACCTTCTCTGAGAGAAACTCTGACCCTCCTCTGAATCTAAGGGAGGAATACTGACCTTACCCTGGGTCCCTGAGCCTGACTGAGGAAGTCCAAGGAAGTAGGGGCTCCAAGCTGGGGAGCACTGGCACCTCGCTAAGTCCCTGCCTCGTAGGAGCGGGACAATGTCCGAGCAGCAGCTATGGCACTGTTTGGGAACCTGGTGGCAACGATAGCAGAGAAGGAGCTGAATGGCCTGCGGTCCCAGGTGTTCCTAAGTATGGTCCCTCTGCTTCTACACCTGAAGGACCAATGTCCAGCTGTTGTCACGGTCAGTGCCCACCTGCAAGCCTTTCATCTTGGTCAAAGGACAGGGCGGCCAGATCGGGTTACTTGAGGGTCAGGTAGAGGGCAGCGGCAGAAGGTCTGGCCATCTGCAGGGCTTTCCTGATCACTGTCCCCTCCCATGTGTTCCCACACTCACTCTGGCCAGCCAGACCTGTGGGTCTACTGGCTAAAGCAGAGCATGGTGGGACACAGGCACACAGTGCACCTGCTGACACACAGACAGAGCCCTCTTTAATGTGCCCTGCTCTCTGGACTCCCTATCATCTGAAGAGGAGACAATAGCAGCCAGCTCCCCAACAAGCTCAGACAGAGCTGAGTACCTACCTACCTTCCACAGGGCACCATGACCCTAGGGTAGGACATCAGCACAGCGGGCTGCTGAGGTCCCCGCCCATTGCAGCTGTGGTCTTGGGGAATGGGAAGCCCAGGCTCAGCCACACACAGGCAGTGGGTGACCCCTCCCATGGCTGTCTCCACAGCAGGCCAAGTTCGCTTTCTACCGCTGTGCCGTACTGCTCCGCTGGCAGCCACGGCACACCCTGTTCTGCACACTGGCCTGGGAGAATGGCCTCAGCGCCCGCCACTTCCTTTGGACCTGTCTGGTGAGGGGCGAGGGTGCAGGGTCAGTAGTGGGGACCTGAGGTAGCTGCACACCCACGGACTCTCCTTCCCAGGGAGGTGAGGCTGGCAGGGGTAGAGGTCAATAGTCCCTGAGGCGCTTGGCAGTGACAGGCGGGCTCTCCTCCGCCCAGATGACACACAGCCAGGAGGAGTTTAGCACCCACTTGTCGCAGGCCATCAACTATCTGCACAGCCATCACCGCCACATCAAGACCTGGGCAGCTCTGTTTATAGGTGGGCAGCATGGGCCAGGCTCACTCACCCTGCCCACCCATCACCACAGCAGAGGAAGGGGAGGGGTTAGGGAGTTGGGGGGCTTCTGGAAGCTCCTTGGGGCTGGGCCAGAACAGCCTGCATCCAGCAGCCGTGGCTCTCCGTCTTGCACAGGGTACACCACCTGCTACCAACCCGAGGCTGTGTCACAGATGGTAAACGACATGGACACCAGGCTGCTATTCTCCAGTGAGCAGCCCACACCCTGGGCCTGTCTCCACACCTCCCAGCTTTCTGCAGCATCCCTGTCTCAGATGGTGGCAAAAACAAGGACCCAGGCCTCCCACGCAGACCCCCACCCCACCAGGGCACTCCATGCTAGCCAAGGGACGGAAAGAATCCTCTTATCCTTCTACCCAGACGGAACTGGCCTTGTGGGGGTGGAAGGGATCCCAGGCCAGGATCCCTTTTGACTTGTCCTTTTTCTCTTGAAGCTTTTAAAGATCTCAAAAAAGACCCGGAACCTGGCATCCGGGAATTTGCCACCAGACAGCTTGAGTTCCTTCGGGAGGTATCAGCCGGATCCGAGAAGTGACTTTGAGCCATCCTCCCCCAGCATCTACCCTGGAACAGCCCTGCCCCAACCCTGTCCATAGATCTTGGTTGTGTAACATTTTTCCATTTGAAAGAAAAATCTAGATTCAACAAAAAAAAAAAAGCGTAGTAGCTGCCGGCTTCCTGCCTGCCACCCGAGGACCCTCTACAGTGGCCAAACCAAGTCCTTAGAAGATACTAGCAAGACTTGGAGGCACAGATAGGGACAGACAGGAGGGGTGGGACAGACCAACTTGAGGGTCTGTGATACTCTGCTTATGACCGCTCAAGGGTGGAATCAACTCCACGTTACCAGGGCCGAGGCCGTAGTGCCCACAGCTGAGTATGGTCATTCTCTGGGAGTGGGGCCTGAGAGGAAAGTCTCCAGTGTCCCCAGCTGAGAGCTACGCAAGGTATATGGAGCAGGTGGAAGGGAAGGGCACCCCAGCAGGCTTCCCTATCCCAAGGCAGCATCTTCCTCCAGCAGGGCCAGTCAGCCTCAGCTGTAGGCCCCCCAAATTTGCAACAATCTAAAAGAGGTTGCCTGACTTCCTGAGAGTACCCCTGAATCCCTTCTCAGGCAGAGCTTAGGAGACTCACCCTGGCCTGTCATTCTCAGGACCCATTAGATCAGCCAGCTAAAGCAAGGGACCCTCTAGCTAGCCCTCCAAGCTCGGGCTCTGTGCCCACCACCCAAAAGCCTCCACGCTCCACGCTACATCCCCCAGGTTTTATGGAACCTGTCAGGTAGACCCTGCACACACACCCTCACCTGAGGGGATCCCTATGGCCCATATCTCCCAGCTGCTGGACTATGTCCCTCCTGGGGCAGGGACATCGTGTGGAAAACTTGAATGGCAGACTGAAAAAGAAAACAGTGACTTTATGCAAACAGGCCACAGGTGTCATGAGTTTCCAGCACACACAAGGCCACCACTACTGAGTTTGGGAAAGGAACACCCCCAAATGGCTGCACCTCGCCACAAGGCCTGCCTGACTGGGACAGGCAGAAATAGTGATTTCTGGGGCTCTAAGCAGGCCCTCGAGGTTTCTGGGACCACTAGGTAGAGTGGGAGGCCACTGGGCAGGCATGAGGAGCCTGAAGAGGGAAGGGTTCAAGGCGGGTGACAAGTGCAGGTGAGGGGCCCTGAGTCTGTTATAGGCACAGAAAGGACAGGTTTGTAAAGGCCTGAGGACTGTATCCACAAGTGGTATCAATGCCAAAGGACAGACAGCACATCCAGTGATGTGTAGCCAGCCCTGTCCCCCATTGTCCCCTTTCCTCAGCTAAGGGAAGAGCCAGATCACTGCTCAGAACTTGAGAGCAGGAAGATCAGGCCCTCACAGGAACCCAGCCTTCCCACACTCTCAGATCTAACGTACTCCACACCGCTCTGATGCCCCGCCCTCCTCCTCCTCTGAACAGTGGAAATCATTTCCCAGGCTGGTGGCCACTGTGGTCAAATCTCACAGGTTGCATGGGGCAGGGGAGTGGAGGCTACTGAAAGTTCCAAGTGAACCCTACTCTGTCCTACAGAGATGATTCAGCCTCACCTTCTAATGTTCCAACCCCCAAACGGTCACCAATTCCGATGAAATGTCAAGAACTTGTCGAGACAAGGCAGGATGCGGAGCGCCGCATGGCCACCAGAGGGTGCTAGGGAGGCACACAGCAGCAACACCTCACAGGACCACAGAGGGGGCACATGGCCTCCCAAGATTCAGACCCCATTCCCCGGCTCTGCACCACTCCTCACGCACGTCCACAGCTCCTGATTTATTGCCTTGAGAGTCCAGAGCACCTGAAGGCCCAGGATCTGGTAACAAAAGGTGCTGAAAACAGGTTAGGGTGAGGGCAGCGCCGCTGAAGCCCTGGGCCCAGTGGTTAAAAACACCCACCTGTGGTCCACAGGCCAGGGAAAGGCCTGGGCAGGGGGTGGAGGGGCTGGACAGAACTGGCCGGAGGTCCAGGGACAGCCGTGGGCACAGACGGGGACAGAGCAGGAACACGCACGGCCACTGGGCTCCTTAGACACAGACACACTGAGGCACGGGAGTAACGGGTGGACAGGGCCAGGGCCTGAGCTACATGACACAGCATCTAGTCTTGTGCGTGTGTGGGTCTTTGAACCGCAGTCTCTGCTTAGGCCGGTACTTCTCCAAGTAGGTGAGCTGCTTGCTGTTGATGGCCCCACGGCGCTTCCTGCAGACAGGGACGGAGGGTCAGTAAGCCTGCCTTGGACACCTTGATTTCCCTCAGGAAACTTCAGACCCCGTGGGACTCTGGGGGAACTGAAGTGGATAGACCCACAGGAAGTAGGCTAAGCTGGGGCTCTGGGAGAGGCTGGGGTTGCTGGGCTTGGAAAGGCTGGGGGCACATCTCACCCTAGCTAGCCGGCTAGGCTAGCTAGCCACAGTGCTGTACCAAGGTACAGAGAGCTGTGTGCCTGTGTTAAGCATAGCTCTTTAGGTTGCATAGCCATCTGTATAGTCCAGGCTCCCCTAAGGATGCATGCAGGCTAGTAGGCCCATACTGCTACAGTCTTACAGGGCCTGCCCAGGGAGAAGAGATGGCTGTGCCTATTTCAGGCAGCACAAAGCCGTCCACATATCCACAGTGGTTATGGCACACACACACACACACACACACACCCGCACACGCACACCACAGGCTAGGGCTGCAGCATCAACTGTTCAGTCCTTGCCTGGAAGATCAAAAAGACAGGTCCTCCAGGAAGTCTACCATACCACAAGGAGGTACCAGCTTGGGAGCAGCCAGAAAGGGCAGAGAGGAGGGACCTAGCTACAGAAGAGATGAGGGGCAGGAGAGGCCAGCAGCCTAAGCCCCGCCCAGCTGCCGAGATCCATCATAGAGCCCTATGTGCCATCCCCACCCCCTGCTACTCACTGTCGGATGAACTGGATGGCATCCTCATACTTCATCCCGCTCTCAATAAGGGCAAGAGCCACGAGCACTGGAGCCCTGCGGGAACAAGCAGAGCTGAGGTTATCTGAGACCCCATACCCCATCTCGCCCCTGCCTCGGGCCACCTGACAAAGGTGGACATGTGAGAGCCTGATTACCCCCCAAGTCCCTCTGCTTGCCCATGGAGGATACAGACTCCAAACAGCTCAACTAGCTGCTCTAGTCTGGTTCCCCTTGTCCCTCCTGTACAACCTGGGGCGATGTAGACAACCTCTCTGGGCCTAAACTCCTAGAACAAGAGCTACGAGCATACTGGCTATTGAGCCTGCCCTCCAGTCCTCCTGCAATAGGAGCATCGGGGATGCTCCCTCGCCTGGGTCATTTCCAGCTAGTGTGGGCAGCTGTTTCTCCTCAAACAGGGGTCAGGCCTGGGTGACCAGTATGTCTCCGCAGCAGCTCTTTTGCTGCATGAGGCGCAGTGACTGGATCCTAGTGGATCCTGCCAGGCTGGGAAAGGACTTGCCTGGGAACCCGGGGACTTAAAAAGGTCAAGTGGATATGGCCCACATCCAAACTCACAAAACAATGAAGTCAGATCACAGAAGCACAAGTTGAGCTCCCAGCGGCAACGGGGTCGGGAGCACCACCCATCACTCACCTTCCCAGACCCGCCACACAGTGCACAGCCACGCAGCTGCCCGGGTCATTGTAGAACTTGGCCTTCAGCAGGCTCAGCCAGTCCTCCACCACCTTGCCAGGAGGGGGCGCCCCGTCATCAAAGGGCCAGTCCTATGGAGGAAGATGCTTAAGGACTTGCCCTATGGATGTTAGCTTTCCTTCCCCTGTCCCTCAGGGTTCTAGGAAGGAGGAGGAGGCGGGCCCACATGGAGAAAGCTCCAGCCCAGGGTATGCCAGGGCATAGTGTGGAGAAGATAGAGGTGAGACCCATCACCTATGGGTCCAGACTTGGACCCATTGGTTCCAGGGAGAACCAGCATGGGTCTGCAGGAGCTAGTTGATGGAGGGTAGCTCTTGGGGTCTCTCTACCTCTCGGCAGCTCCTGGAGGTCACCAGCTTATGTGGCTGTCCTAAGTCTAACCCAAGTCTCTCCTAAGAAAGGGAGATCAGCTGGGGAACCTCATACTGAGATGCTGACAGGCCTTTGTCTCACACTCCCCTAAACACCCACACTATGGGAGGCCCTTGAGGGTCAAAACAGCCTGTAGGATCTCACAGCAGGAAAGAGTCCACGGCAGGAATTCCTCCCAGGCCTGGGTGACCCCAACCTCCTCCCTCCTCTACAAACTGCCATGCAGTGGATATGAGACCCCGTCAACACACGGTCCTCACAGAGGAGTAGCCCAGGGTCACTCTGGTGTGGAGGGCAGGACACCAAGGCCTCAGCACAGTCAGTCTGGGTCTGTTGCACGAGGCCTGACTCATCCAGGCTCCACACCGGGAAGAGAGGCCTTATGCCCAGAAACTGGCTCTGCTCTGAGCCTCCAAACACCACAACCAGTTCTACAAGGCTACCCCTCCGCCACTCAGCCCCCAGGGTCAGGACGCCAAGGAAACAGCAGCTAGGATCCCTACCCATGGCCTCTGCACATGGTCTCCTGGGACTCACGGCTGCCAGGAGACAGGCTCCCACAAGGCAGGCGATGAGAGGCTGAACAGAGGGCCCCGGAAGCCGCAGGGAAGCCAGGCAAGCACCTGCTGAGCCCTACCTATCTGTACAAGAGGGTCTCCATCTTAACCAGCCAGAGCCAGCAAGGCCCAACCCCAATCCACAGTGCAGGTGGGGAGGCAGCACCATTAGGGAAAGACCTCTCCTCATGTGCGCCCTCCTACTTCTAGCTGTGGTCTCAGAGAATATCTGACTCCAAGCTCAATTGCTCTGAAAAGAAACCACACAGATGCTACAGGCTGCCAATGGACTCGGAGCACCTAAGAGGACCCACAGGCCCCAACACAGACAAGCCAGGTGTTTAGAAACTACAGCCAAGAGCACTGACCATGTGCAATCTGACCTCGGGGGATAGTCTGGGAAGGTAGGTGCCGTGGAGACGACTCTGTCAGTCATCTGCCCCGAACACCAGCCCAGGCAGAGAGCCCAGGATGCATCAGGCAGCAGCAGAGGACCCAGCCTCACAGTGAAGAGCCCCAAATCTACTGTCCAGACAGTCACAGTGCCCAGAGCTACATGTCCCTCACCACAACGGTGATGCCGTCCTTCTCCAGAGGGGTCTTATCGTAGGTCACTTCGCACACACGCACCACGGTGGTAGCCCCATACTTCTTCAGGTCCTGGGGTAGGAAGAGGGAAAACACCGGGTGGTTCAGATTTCAGCCTAGAGCTCTGCCCATGCTGAGTCCCCAAAGGTCTGCCTGCCCCTCTGGAGCCCCGAAGCCTCTGAGACAAGCAGACTTCATAAACCAGCAGGTAGGCCTGAAGGCTTAGTGACTGGCAGAGTAACCTCTGCTGGTGCTTCCGGGTCACCTGACCCTGTCCAACGTGGAGACGCTAAGGAGCCCACCTGTATTCACTAACATGTTCAACCACCATGATTTCAGCCCTGTCTTGTCCCTCACACCGCTGCAGCACCCAGGGCAAAAGGTCTCAGCAGCAAGGCCTCGCTCTCCAATTAAGTCACTCAGTCCTCAGAAGGGTGGCCCAGGCCTCAGGGAGCCCCCTTGCATCTGCACAGCCCGCCCTTCCTGGGCTGCATGAGTGTGTTCCACAAAGGCCCTTTGGAGTCTCCAGCAAGCAAACCTCAGGGGCTGGAGACTCAGAGTCAGCAGGGTGGCACCACACACCACTGGGGAAGCCCCATCCCTTCAGAGGAAAGTTCATGCAGCTCACAGCCAACATGGGGTATTTATACCCAGAGACACAAGCAGGGCCAGCCCCCACCTACCTGCTTCCAGTGGGTATTTTGGGAATGGTGAGGTATGACTGGGTCTTGCTGGCCATGAGATGGGAACACCAGACACAGCAAGGCCAGGACCCTACTATTCTGAGAGCGCAAGGAAAACGGGGGAGCATCGACTTCAGAGACTATGGGAGCCTCAGAGACCATGGGGACGTTGCAGAGTCCATGAAGGAGAAAGCTACCATCCAGCTCAGGACTCGGTCCCAACCCTACTCACACCTTGAACCCTCATCACGCTTACACTCTGACCCCTGACCTTAGCATATACTGAGCCTCGATTCTTCTCACTTGCTGGTCTCATCCTGATCACACGCTGAGCCCCTATCCTGGTTGCTCAGTACTTTTTTTCTAGTCTCTCCTTGGGTCCTGCTATTAACTCAGCTATCAACTCGACACCTCAGCTGCAAGAGGGGTAGGCTCTGAAAGTAGAACCTCATCCTGGTCACACGCTGAGTCCTCACCCTGCTTCCAGTCTGACCCCTGACCCTAGTCAGACACTGAGCCTTTATCCTGGTCAGGAAGCCCTCGTGCTGGTCACAAACTGAGCTCTCATCCTGGTCACACAACAAACCCTCCCTCATCCCAGGAACATGCTGAGCCCTGATCCTCCTCATACCCCTACCCTTTTCCTTCATTCTGGTCACTAAGCCTTCATCCTCATCACACACAGAACTTCATGCAGGTCACACACTGCGCCCTTGGTCCTGGTCACTCATGGTGCTTTCTCCCCCTCTGCTGTTATCTCAAGGTTCTCAACAGTAAGAGGGGCCATCTTCCCTGGCGTAGCACCCAGCTAGGTGTCCAGGGCCCAGGTTCCCTGACATAGGGTGTCCATTGCCTTCCTCTATTCATTCTTTCCTGTTTTGATGTCCACAAGCCCATGCCACAGAGGAGGACTAAGAACCTAAAATCACAAAAGTCCATTCCACAAACTACCCAGCACTCAGCGTCAGACTCTCTGAGAGCAATTCCAGGTCTGCAGCAGGAGCCTTGCATAGGGCCCCAGGGAGGCCATGCTGACAGTCTCCAGCTCTACTCCCCACACAGACTCTGAAAAAACGCTGGAGGTGGAGTGAGGGTGGCTACGACAGACACGGGTAGACTCCCCACATGTCACCGCTTAGCTGCAGAGGTCGTTTCCTTCCCCCAAGAATCCCTGGAGCCTGAGCCTGTGGGCTGGACTAGCCATGAGGTAGCCCTTCCAGCCCATCTTCCATCTGCCTGTCTCCAGGGCATTTCCCCATCAGCCCTCATCCCACCAACCTCTTTCTTGCTCAGTTTCCAAAGAGGCCCATGTCACCCAGGGTCTGGACGACCATAGCCTAGCCAATGCCCCGTGCCCACAAGCCTGAATGCAGCCAGACCTCCAGGAAACCCAGCTGATCACCAGCACCCTTGAGCCACCCAGGACACCCACCCATCCACGACAGCCCACTCACCTCGATGAAAGTGCTGAGGGTGGCATTGCTGGGGTTGTGCGTGATGAGGAAGCGCATGTTTCGGTAGCTCACCTCCACAGGCGCGGGCCGGTTCATGCGAGCCATGCCTCCTCCGGGAACCCAGAGAGGGCCAGCCAGCAAGGGCTGCACGGGGGGTCCCCCAACCCCCCACACCAAGTCCAGTGAGACCCCCGTGCTTGTCCAAAAATAAAGAAAAGACCTTCTTAAAACCTCGTCCCCACACCCCGCACAAATATTGTGCAAATATTTGGGAAGAGGAGAGGAAAGCTGCCTCGTGGTTGATAATTCCAAAACAAAACCCAATTCTAAAAAAGAAAAGGAAAAGAAAGAAAACCCCCTCTCCCAGTAAGATGGACAGCTCCAAAGTCCTGTCTCTCAGAGTGGAGTAGTTACAAAGAGGCAAAAATAAAAATAACAACAACCAAAAAAACTGAGCAAAGAGAACTTCAAGTTGGTGACTCTGGCCGCAGAACACTGTCCTCTATGGGGCCGTCGCTGGGGACACCCTCTCTGCATGGGTGGGTAGAGGAGAGTCCCCTTTGGTCTAGACCCAGCACTCAGGACCAAACAGAAAATCAACTTGAACTCAACCAACTCTGGCGGCCCTGGGCCGTGGTGGGCAGGCAGCCTGTGATCCGGGGCGTCTGTCACGTTACCCCATCAGGGAACGGCAAGTCCTGGAGAGGGGCAGCGGGCTCAGGCAGCAGTGCTGGCCTCTGGCCTGGTAGCAGAGGCCATTGGGAGGCAAGGGCAATGATGAGGGCCAGAGAGGCACGGGCCTCCTCAGCAGCAGCACCCACAATGTTGGGAACGGCAGTAGTTAGAGCTGCCTTCCTGGAGTTCCTCCATCAATCACACACTGGTCTTCAGAAGGCACAGTCTATGGGAGGGGAGAAAGAAATGGGAGGTTCCTGTTGGGCCTCAGAGTCTCCATATGAAAACACAGAACAGACAGCTCCTGCCAGGGCTGCCTAGGCCCCTGGGGTGATAGAATAACCACACACAGACATCGAGACAGGGTGAAGAGGGTATCAGGGCTCACCCCAGGAGCAATGAGAACCCCACAAGCGTACACCCACAGCAACAGAAACCAGGCCACCAAGCCTGGTCCCCCCCTCACAGTCCATAAGGACAGGGCCCTTCTCTTGGGACTGCTAGCCACAGCACAATGTACAAGTTCAGATCGTTCTGCAAGGGTAGGTCTCGGAGACAATGGGTACTGCCAGAGCAACAGGGGATGAGTGGCCTCAATTGTTGCCCCTCAGGCTTTCTGTAATCTCCACCCACAGCCACCCCTTTCTGGGACTTGCCAGGCGCTAGAGGTAAACAAGATATTCTGCCACGCAAGATACCACAGTCCAAAGGGCCAGCTGCCAGGCTCATGCCAAGGTAATGACAGAACAGGGGGTCACACTGTGGCAGGGACCGGGGGGGAAGGACACTACTGGAGGGCATCAGCCCTTCCACCCCATCCTTCCCCTCTCCAAATGTACTAGCTACAAGGGCCCAAAAGAGCAGCTAGCCCCCTGTCACTCTCTGGAGGGCCTGGGAGACCCTGGGCACATCACAGACCTCTCTGGACCTGGTTCCTACCTACACAGTGAGGGGTTGAACAAGATGGCACCACAATCCCTTGGGCTATGATCCAGTGTAGAGCCTGAACCTGAGCCCACACCCCACCCATCATTCTTCTGCCCAAATGAAGGCCCCTCCAGGCCCCCCACCTGGAAGAATTCTGCCCATACCTCTTCCCTCTGCCCCGGCACCCACTTCTCCAGCTGCCCACCAGGCAAAGCAGGCCCTAAGATGCTCAGTCTGGCTGCTGGAAGGGCCTAGCCTAGGACCCTAGACTCTTGCCTCAAGCAGTGAGCACAGGCCCCACCGTCCAAGGCTCGGCTGTGCCAGGCAGCACACAGGCTCCTCACTCACCACCTTCTATATCTGGTAACAGCTCAGTACTCCAGGCCAGGTCAGTGCCTCAGCTCGCAGCTCATCCTTGCCATAATTTTGGCAGCACACTTTGTGGGGGCCCCTTGTGGGGGGGGCACCTTTGTGGGATCTGCTTTGGCCAGCCCTACACACGCAGAGCCACGACTAGCCCGAGTATAAGCAAGGAGAGTTACATGCTATGACACAAACACCTGGGCCTCCTGGGAGGGGCATCCCATGTGTGCACACTGCAAAACCCTCATGTGTACAGAAGAAAAGACAAGGCCCCCAGGAAGCCAGAGAACACTGGCAGGCTCTTGTAGGGCTGACTGCACCTATCCGCGGCAGTAGAGCGGAGAGGCTGTGAAGCCCTAAGAGCCAACAGTCATGGTCTACTTCTGCTACCCATGGTTCCAGGCTGGTCTTCTGGGCCAAGGAAGCCTGAACCACCTACAATGCTCGCCCCAGGCCTGAGGGGATGGAGGTCAGGGATTCAGGCAGTGGTGTCTCCAGGCTGGACTGCATCTTACAATTCGCTGTACAGGCCACTGCAATCTGGGCCACACCCCCAAGGGAAGGCAAAGGAACATGCCCACAGCATGCTCAACCACATGGTGGCTGTCCCCCCCCAAAGGAGCCCTTCCCTTGACATATCACTTCATGGGACTGAGAGGTCCAGAGAACAAGGAGGAGGCTTCTCCACAACTCTAGCAGACCTGACCCAAGGCTCATGGGCCCCTCAGCCACCTACATCCCCCAGCCCAGCAGCTCCGGGTGAAAGCAGATGTCAGAGCTCACCTTGCCTCACCATCGTGGGTCCAGGCACTCAGTCAAGCCACCACATCCTCATGCTTATGGACCCGACTAAGGTCTGGACGTTTCTCTGACCGGCCCTTCTCTATCCCAGCCTCCTCTAGCAGTATCCTAAGCATTCTGCTGCTCCCAGACCTGGCCTGTTTTTCAAGACCCATTTTTGTCCCTGTTTGCCAGACGAGGACATGGGCCAGAAGGGCGTGGAAGGACTTCTCTGGACTCTGGCCAGCACCCACCCTCCAGCAACACAGGTTTTCTCAACTAATAATCAGGAACACTTGAACCCCAGGGGAAAAAAAGAAGGCACAGAGAGGTTCACAGAGGCTCCACCCTCGAGTGATGGAGGGGGAGTGCATCTGGCTTTAGAAGGGACCCAAATGGAACCCTGTGTGACACTAGGAGTCAGAGGTCGCAGTTCAGGGCTTTGCGCTGTCACAACAGGTAAGGATGCTCGTGGATGGCCTGGGGACCCCAAGAACCCGTGGTAGGGTGTGTTGAGGGCGCACAGCTCCCGGACCTCAGCGGGGCTTCCCACCCAGCCCGCCAGGGAGCCGCCATCCCATATAGGGCCCATCCCAGTAAGGGGTAGGGTCCGGGAGTGTCCTCGAGGCCGGATCCCCGCCGCCCGCAGCCCGGCTCACCCGCGCCCACAGGAGTGCGGCCGCCTCCATGCGCCGGCCGGCCGGGCCGGGACCCGCGCGCGCCCTCCGCAGCGGCGCCGGCTCCGGGCGGATGCTGGGCGCCCGCGGCCCAGCTATTTATAGCGCCCGGCGTCACGTGGGGGGCGGTGACCGGCGGGCGACCCGACTCGCAGCGGCTCCCGCACCTGCTGCCTAAAGATAGCGCGCCGGCCGGGCAAACAAAGGCGCGGCCAGCAGAGGAAGAGGAAGGAGGAAGGGTAGGACCACCGCGGATCCGCCTGCCTTCCCCTCTCTGCATCCTGCTAGGCAGATGCAGAAGGGCCACTGGCCTGGAGGACCCCTCCCTTCTCTCCAGCCTTGCATGTATTTACTGAGCAGCTACTGTGTGTCCGGCGTTAGTCCTCACTTCACCTTAGGAGCCACTCCCCCCGCCCCCAGCCTACAGCTGAGGAAACTGAGGCACTGAACCTAGGCACACTCCGGAGTCATACAGCAGACAGGAGCGGACTCTACACTGGTTTATCTCCAAGGCAACTGCAGCCTTCCAGGGCACTCCCCAGCAGGATCCTCTCCTAGGCTCCACTGCCTCCACCGAGAGGACAGAGTCCTGTTTTTCCTGGGGCATCCCAGGCAGGAACCCTGTACTCCCCAGCACATGAATGGAGACAGATGTTAGTCCACACCTGCCCCCAGCGGCTGCATCGCCCTGGAAGCCTTCTGGAGCAGAATTTGTTAAACTCCTGTTCTCAGAATCCCTAGAGGCCTTGCCTTGCTGGGAACCCAGCTCCAAGCCTGGCTCCCAGACAGAGGCCTGGCCCTTCAATCAGTAGTTGGTGCTAGGGAGAGGAATGGGCCCTGAAAGCCTGGACCTGGGCCAAGAGAGGCATGCCCCACCCCATACTACCAGAGAGCAGTCACATTAGCCAGCCTAGCCCAGCAGAATCTGCCATTCCCCCGCTCTTGACTGACCCAGGTAAATAGGGCTGATAGTGTCCAGGCTGAAAGGTCCCACTGGAGCCCTATCCAGCTAGACCCAGAAAGCAAGGCAGCCATGTGAGATCCCCAGGAAATACCATGCTAATAGACCCAGTACACGAACAATATCATAATCTCAGCTGTTCCACCAGCTCCCAGCCTCACCACAGATCCTGCACCCACCAAGGCACCAGCATCCAGCAGAGGAATTGAGTAAACCATCCAAGTCACCCAGCCAGGAAGCTGGACCACGCCTGGGGAATTGCCCCCCAGAGATCCTGCTGGTCCCCAGCCCGGGTGGCTGGGGGAGAGATGGCACAGATAAACCACCTCTGGTGGCCCATCTGTTTCCATGTGTGGAAAAGGGTTTGTCAGTGGCAGGCTCAACAATTTCTGAGATTCTGTACCAGCCAGGGCTGCAAACAGGGCCCCAAGCGCTCCCCCCACCCCTGCAGCTGGGGCCTCTAGCTAGGCCTGGGGGCACCTGCTACAGCTGGCAGGGCCCCAAGCTTTTCGGAGAAGTCTATATATACCACAGCCAGAGCCTTCTTGGAGTCCTCCCAGAGTGCCCATCTCAGGGGCGAAGAGGAGAGACCCTAGCAGGCTCCACCCACAGCAGTCCCTAGGAAGCCACCCAAAGCTCTTGCATCCCTGTGCCCCACAACTCTAAGGGTGTAACCCCTCAAAAAACATTCACCTAGCCCCATGCCATCCCCATCCCCCCTTGGTCATGTGCCCAGCCCCAGGGAAGGCATCTCTAATGGGAGGAGGGGCCTAGCACTCAACCCCACCCCCACCCCACCTCCCACCCAGCCCTGGCACCAAGAAGCTCCCATTTGTTTATGGAAGGAACAAATGACCCAGCGTTCTAGGCAGAGGTCCAGATGGGGGAACCGTCCAGAACCTATCACGAGACCTCAGCCCTCAAGGTCTGAGGGAACCTTAGAGGAGAGGATACCTATGCCACCTAACGGCAGCTGCATGCCTTCCCAGAGGAAACCACCTTGACCACCTGCCTTGGAGGTAGGGCTTCCCCAACTTAGTCCCTCAAGGGCTACTTGAAACCATGCACAGCATGGGGGGCATGGGAGAGCCTCAAGTGGCAGGTGCTCTGTAGGACAAGGTGGACAGGGAAGGGGCCACAGAGCAGCTGACCCAAGAGGGAGATGGACACACTCCTGGTGCTGTTGCTGATTATCTGCCCTGCGCCACCTGAGGCCAGTGCTAGCCCCTGCTGAGCCTAAGGCCAACTCTATAAATGGACGCACTGCCAGAGAGGGAAGCCACCTTCTAAGGTGGTGCCAGTACCCTGCATGTCATGGAGCCCTTGGGCTGTGACCTGGAAACAGCTGGGAGGAAACAGACCTGGGTTCCCAGTGGGCAGGCACCTGCTGGCCCCACCAAGGCTCAGACTGAGCAGTGCCCTGTGGGGCATGGTGGTGATCAGCTGACCCAGGCCCCCACTCTCCATGGGCACCCTCATATTGTCAGGCACTGGCCCTGCCTGCACCACTGCAGACCAGAGGCTGGAACTGTCACCCCTGAGGGCTGGCAGCACCCAATGGGACCAGGTAATCATTCATGACGGCCACCAGGCACCATAGGTCTCAAAACTTGGGACCTCTGACCCCCAACAATTAACCCTCAGCTCTATGCTCTCTGAGGACATCAGGTTCCACCCTCCCAGGAGGTGCCTCAGACAGTCATGGCTGACAGGGTACCCCTTTCCTTCCCTTATTCTGTCCTTCACCTCCCAAGAGCTCAGCCCATGAGAGCCACATGTCTTGTCTTTTACAGCCCATGGCCTCCCCTACACTAAAACAGACCTTGGGTCTCCTTCCCAGGAGCAATGGGAACTGGGAAGGCATTCATTCATTCATTCACTCACTCACTCACTCATTCACTCACTCAATCAGTGTAACAAGCATGCTGAGCACCCCCGGGTGCCAGTCACAGGGCTGAGCAGGATGGAGACAGAGAAGCCAGCTGAGTTGCCAGTGCCATGGGCAGGCATCATTACTGACTCAGGGTGCCTCAGTTTCCCAGGCTGCCACATACAGAGTTGGGTGGTGCTTTCCCAGTGCCGTCTCTCACTAGGACGCGTGCTCAGAGCTGAAGCACCCTGGGCCAGCTCACCCCACTATCCCCTCTGTAGTTCTACACCGATGCCCCCTGCCCTGGAGTCATGGCTCCTGGCTCTTCCTGCTCCTGCCAGCAGTTACTCTCCTACAGAGTAACCCCTAGCAGGAACTCTGTGACTCAGTTTCCTCACCTATAGAGCAGGATGAAGACAGCAACTTAACTCCCTTACCAAGTCATCAGAAATAAGAAAGCTCCAAGTTGTAGCCACACCCAGAGCACAGCACTGCCTCTGCTCCCACTTCTGTCTACTTCCGGTAAGTAGAGGACCACTTGGACCTGGACGTCCCCCAAGGCCACATGCCCTCAACATTGTCATCTGGTCCCTACCTCACAACATCCAAGCACCACCAGGAGGCTCAGGGCTCTGTCTAGAGACCCATCTACGTCAAAGGACAACAGTCACAGATTCTGCCCCTGCCAATCGAGGGGACTCGAGAGACCCAGGTGTCCACAGGCCTCCCGACTCCATCAAGGACTCCTTTGCAACATGGAAGGTGTTGGTAACAGACATGCACGTCCAATTGGAAGGGCAGCTTGGTGTTTCACGTAGAGCACGTATTAGCACCAGGGCTCAGAACCTGTTCATCTGCCAAGCAAGCCACCACAGCTGTCCTCAAAGTTTGACTTAAACTGTCCGATCAAATGTCCCACCTGCCACAGCTCACACGTCACCCACGACTCCCATAGCCTACAAAACTGACTGGCCTTCAGTGACAGGATAAGGACGGTATGGAATTCACACCTCCAGGTACCCTATTCTCTCCCTCTGAATGCCTCAGACACTCCCAGAGCTAGGGCCTCGTTCTTCAGGAAGCCACCAATCACTCTCAGTGTCCCAAGCTCCCAGTCACATGTGCACCTACAAAGCACTTCTGGTCTCCAGACCCCATGGTTGTACTGGGTTATGGGGAAGCAAATGCCATAATCGACTCCCAGAGATCACAGGGATGGAGTCTGCAGAAAGAAGCATAAGATACCAGGCAGGGAGTTACAGCACAGGCAAACATGGGCTGGACAGAATCACCATAAAAAGAAGAAATTGGGAAGGCAGCGTTCAGGCAAACTCGCTTCCCAGGGTAGGGATATGGGGACCACATCCTCCTACAGCAGCAGGTACCAGGTCTACCTGGCTGGCAGCTGGCAGCTCACAGTCTGCCCTTATCTTTCCCCCAATGCACACACAAGCCCCACCTGAGATCCAAGACTAAGGATTCCTATTTTACATGTGACCAGACAGACAGACAAAGAGGAATAGGACTGCCTGCATCCTGCTTGCCTTGTCCTAGCCCAGGCTTCCTTCCTATCTCCCATTGTGTCAATTCCACAGACTCAGAAGCTTCACATCCAGAAGGCCTACTGGGCAACCGACGGAAGTGGCAGGGGGCCCACTTCACCTAATCTGCCATGCACCTCCAGGCACCCCTCAGAGATTCTCCAGCCACCGCTTGGAGTCCAGAGACTGTCACTTTGTACACTGCTATGACCAGCATGAGAAGAAGTGACTTTTCAGAACCTCACAGGGCCTTCAGGCCCCAAATAATAACAGATGACAAACCAGGCTACCACGTGTTAGCAGTGGAAATTAAGAGTGACATCTGCCACTGAGAGGACCCACAGTCATATAATCAGACAGATCCTATGGCTGACTGGGGTGGAGGGGGGAGTCTCTGGACCTCACTGGCCCTTCTGTGCTGCAGGTTTAGAAGGGTGCCCATGGCTGCGCTTCACCAGGGCTACACCAGCACATGGCCACCTACCGTAGTCCTGACCCACTTTCTGATGGTGTGGCTGGCATGGAAGTAACAGGGGACACAGGGATGGGCCTACAACTGAGCTGTCGTACCACAGTGGGAAGGGCCCGGTACCTCACAGTAGACAGAACTTGAATCCTACAGGAAGATACCACACTGGCCATAAGGGTGACACCCTTCCCCACTCGCCCTATGTGCGATAACACCCTTCCCTCTGTAGTCTGCTCTTCTACCCCGCTGGCCTCCGCCAAGGACCCACCCACACAGAGCTAGTAACACTCACCACCCTGGTCCTCAGCTTAGCCTCCACTGGCATCTACTTTTATCTCATCACTGCCATACGTGTCAGGGGTGGAGGGAGGCAGGGGCCTGATATGGCAGCAGCTCAGGGACAGCTCAAACAGGGTAGGGACTTGGATCACAGTCGGGTGCAGTTCTCACTACTGAGCAGGGGTGGGGGGAGCAGGCAGTCCTCTGGGGGCCTGTGACAGCAGAGGCATTAGAAGGTAGATGGCAGGTCATAGACAGCCCAAACAGGGTAGGGACTTGGGTCACTGTCTGGTACAGTTCTCATTACTGAGCAGGGTTGAGGAAGCAGGCAGACCTCTGGGGGCCTGTGACAGCAGAGACATTGGAGAGTAGACGGCAGGTCATCATGGCCCAATGGGGTGGGCGGCCTGCCTGGTGCAGACAAGAAATAGAGTCTCCGTCCACTCTCCAAGTGAGCATCCCCATACCCAAACCACTGGCCAGATATCCCCAGCAAGCCATAGCCTGGGTTTGGCCTTGGGCCCTATGTCCCATCAGTTCCTCCTGGGGTCCACATTTCCTCTAGTAGGAAGTGGAAGGGGATAGTGGACCAGGCCTGCACACCCAACCTACCCAGGGCCACTCCAGGGGCTCATCCATGCTCCCTCCTGCGCAGCACTAACCCCCTCTCCTCATTCATTCCCCAGGAAATGGAAACTCCATAAACAAGGGAGGGGCTATTCCTGCCTCTCAAGGACAGTCACTTTCCCCTCCCCAACAGGACACTGTTCCAACCATGGCAATGTAAGGAAAACACTTAACACGTGTGGACACACACACACACAGACATGTTCCATGTGGGAATGTACTACACACCTGCACACACAGACACATGTACACAAAGGTGTATACACACATGCCTCCACACAGAGATGTGCACACTCAAAGACGCACACACAAGACATGCACAGTCATATTTCTGGGAAAAAAAGTGATAATCAACCAGATGTCTGTGCCAGGGAAGTAAACCCAGTATCCTGCAGTAGCGGGACCCACCAGAGTCTCCAGGGCTGTGCAGAACCTACCAAGTTTTCCTATCCTCAGCCAACAGCCCCTCTTCCACTCTGCCTGCCCCCACATGGCCATGAGCTTCACACCGAGACGTAATGTCACCCATACTGCAGTCCAGGTCCACTGGTAGAGCCCAGTGAAGGCCTGGACCCCTCCCTCCCTGGGGCAGCCTGGCTTTGTTCTTCAGGGAACACTGGACTCAGGTTTCCATTGTGCCATCTATATACACAGCCTCCCAGTCCACGCACACATGAGGATTACCTGCATTCGCACTTGTGACAGGCAAGTGGGAACCCAACCCAGTTCTGAAGCCCTGTAACCCCAACACTGCCCTATGTGGAAAGCCTGGGGCTCCTTCAATGGGACACTGGCTGCCATAGCCGATGATTCTGGGATACCAGATGCTGAGACAGGAATTCTGTAGGTCCAGGATCCCAGTGGGAGAGGACAGGTTTGAAAGCCCACCACAGCCTCATAAGACTTATTTCTTCACAGTCTTGGCATTTCCCTCCTCGGAATCATCCAGGCTGGTGCCAGCTACTGGCATAGTGCCACCCAAGCTACAAGGCCTCCAAAGTCTAGTACCGATGAGTGGACACAGCATCGCAAAGGGCACAGACTTTCTTGGACTAACTTGGTGCTAACAGCCCCTGAGGGAGGGACCCCACTCTCACAAAAAAATCCCCCACCAGAAAGACAAGGAACCATTCAGTGGATTTCTTTTGTTTTAATTTTTTCAATGTTTATTTTTATTTTATGTGCATTGGTGTTTTGCCTACACACATGTCTGTGTGAGGGCATCAGATCTGGATTCACGAGCAAGTGTGAGCTGCCATGTGGGTGCTGGGAATTGAACCCAGGTCCTCTGGAAGAGCAACCAGTGCTCTTAATTGCTGAGCCATCTCTCCAGCCCAAGTGCAGTGGATTTCAATAGGCACAACCCCTAGGAGGGAACAAGAGCTGAGTGGGTCCCTGGCCCAAGGATACCCTTTTTTAGTCTTACTGGCTACCAGGTAAGTCCCACCTATTGATTCAGAGGTGCCAAGCAGTCACAGAGACCCTCACTAAGTGTCCAACATAGCCCCCGCCTGAGGCCCACCAGACACTGAGACTACCTGCACAGCCAGGATGCCTGTGGAATCGGGCCACCTCCAACCTGTACTTTGGAGAGCTGTCACAGTGACAAAAGGCACATGAGACAAGAACGTGTGAGGGGCAAAGTTACCTGCCTGCAAGGTGCCAAGCCACAAGGAACAAGCTACAACTCTTCTTCGGACCCTCCTCCAGGGGTCAAAATTCCAGGACCATCAGCAGACAGCTGGCCATGTGGCCCTTCCCTCATGGCCAACCCCAACCCTGAAAACAGCTTCGAACCTGTTCAGCATGCCCACAGACAGATGGAGAATTTTGTTCTTAGGTGGGGATCCAATCTCCACCCCCACCTCCACCAATCACCTGGGAAGTAGGAACCTAAGCTAGCCTGGCCTTCTACAGCAGGACCAATCAGGAGGCTACCCAAGAAGCTGTGGTCCTCCAGGATGTCAGGATAAAGTTCACATGCAGGAAGCTTATCAGAAGTCTCTGGCAGGCAACAAATACGTATACCCAGGCCACAGAGGAAGAGACTGCGGCCCAATGGGAACTCAAGTATCTGAGGTATCTGAGTGGTTCATAGTTCAGAGGATTAACCAACCAGTGTCTGGCTCAGAAGCCATATCCACCCCCTGCTGGCTCCTCTCTGGGCCCACTATCCAAACCCATGAGTTGAAAGAACCACAAAGCCTCTCTGTGTGGTAGTCATATACACCACACCAAATCTCAGAAGAGGTCCGGAAGGCGTTCATCACCACATTTTCTGAATGAGAAAACTGAGATACACACAGAGCCATCCCAGTATATCACTTCCTATGTGTTTTCTCCTTACAGTGGCCAAATCCACTAACGCATGGCAGGCTCAGACAGTCCATCCCTCACCCACGGTCTGCTACATGCGATTCCTCCTCAGTCCCACCCAGAGCTCAGGGCTTGGGGTCAGACGGGCACGGAGGGGGGAGGGGGTTGAAGATCACGTTGGGAGTCAGGGCTACATGCCAAGGCCCTGGGATGCACGTCAGAGGGGCCCAAGGAGCCGCGGGAAAGAGCTCTGACCTGGCCTCAAGAGGCCATGTCCAAAATAGCTGGCCTTCACGGTGAGCCGACTTGGCCTGGCGCACGTAGGCCTCTGGGCTCCAGCATTGCCAGGCTGGCCACAGAGGGCACAGCTATTTCTGGGCTAGCCTGGTAGTAAGACACGGTTCTGACACCACCAAAGGGTTAGTGTGTGAGGGACAGCAGAGGCCCAGCTAAACGAGAGCCCCAGGACACAGGTGGAAGACCTGGTCACCACAGATCCTTGACGTGCAAAGCAAGTGTTAGGGGCCTTACTCCCTCAGCCACCCTGTACACAACTCCTTGGAACATCAGTTTATTGGTCTCCCGTCCACCCACTGGCTTCACAGGCCACCAGAGAAGTCAAGCCTATGCCAGGCACATGGGCGTCAAAGCAGCAGGCCTCCTCCCTGAGACAATGAAGTGACCACATCAATGGGCTGCTGCTGGCTGTCTCCAGCTGCTGTGAATCTGAGCTCACAGCAGGAGATTGGTGCCACTAGGCACATGTATTACCCAACACAAGCACACAGCAGCCCCACTTCTGGAGGCCACACTGGCAGAGCCAATTGGCTGGCCCAAGTGTACATCCTCTTCTGAGCTCTACCTGTCCCCAAATCATTTCCCTCTCTTTAGCCTGGCTAGCCCCTGTGACATCATATGACACTTGGAGAAACTGAGGCACTTGGCTTATCCTTTAGCCCCATCTTAAAGTTCCCTGGGGTTGCAGACAGGGGACTTACTCTGCCAGCTGCCACGCAGCCTTGCCTAGCCTCTGACGTCTGGCTGCAGAACCTAGTCCTCACAGAGAATCACCAGCTTGGACCTCCAGTTGGCTTCCTGCTGCCTACCCAAGTATGAGCTGTGTGACATCGAGTGGCACCCTCTACCTTTCTGTGTTCTGTCTGCTCATCTGTGAGATGGGTGCTCTAGAAGCCTGGTTCTGATGGAGATGCCTTCAGTGTCCAGGATCTAACAGACCCCCTCCCCACTCTCCCTGAGCCCTGAGAGTGGAATCCCTGGAGCTCTGACTCTAGGGCAGGTCCCCACTAGGGCTGAGGACCCACACTCAGGTTGGTATGCCTCCTGGGTTCTTCAGGAAACAGTCTAAGTAACTTTTTTTTTCCTGCAGGACTTCTCAGAAACCTCATTCTGGACATGGAGACCTCAGGGGAGAGACAGCCAACAGGCTTTCCAGCATGCGTCTGACACCAATTTAAGTATGGTGAAATGATCTAGAGGCACAATGCAGCAACATCAGACTAGGTCACTCTAGACCCCGCTCTTGATACCCAGCAAGAAGGCACTAGCCATGGCTCACTGCTGCCCATGCCACTGCCTGGTCACCTTGCCCAAGCCAATAGGACCAACTTTCCACATGCATAGAAGGAGTAGGTCATTCAGCAAGCTCTGGGAGGTGGGCATGAACACTGAACATACCAGACCCAGACCGCCTATATGCCCTACATAAATACCTTCCCAGCTCCCAGGATTGAAGGGAAATTCCACTCGGCATCTGGGGACCAAGTGCAGGCTGGGCTTGCTGGGATGGACCTGCGGACTCTTGGTGAAACACTCACATCCTGGGCTGCCCTCCTTCCTATGGGTCCCAGCAGGAGTGGGTCAGAGGCACCAACAACAAGTTTGAGGCAGATAGGGAGTTAATGCACTGTGGGGGCTCCCAGCCCCAGGGTCATAGAGCAGGACCTGATGCCCTAATAATGACTCTCAGCATAAGCTGGGACTTTTGCTCCGGACCCAGGATCATAGAACAGGAAGAGCCTGGTGCCCCAGTAATGGCTCTCAGGGTAAACTGGGACTTTTGTTCTATTTGGCATCACTGTGGCTGAGCCACTCACACATCAGCCAGACTCTGCGGAGGCTCCCAGAGATCCATGGCAAAGCCAGGCAAAGACTTGTAGAAGCAACATTGTTGACATCTTGGGGACCAGGAGCTAGGGACACAAGCCCTAGCTGCTCTTGTCATGGCTAGACTCTGGGGACCCACAGGGTAGACATACAGAAGCAAGTACCTGCACTGATCACAATGACAAAGAACAGGTCCCCCTCATGGTTCCAGACTCCCCACTGTGTTCATTCCAAGGTCCTCAGGCAGAAGGACGGCAGCACCCCAGTTCCTAGCACCAAACCTTAGTTAACTGAGTCCTATCACAACCACTAGGCAAAGCCAAAGGCACCTCAGTCCCTTCCCAAACCCCTGAACACGAGCCCCTAGGCAAGGCTGTTTTCAGTGCCTCCTTTCCCATAAAATCCAATAACATGGGATTCACCACTGTATTTTACTATTTTTGTTTGTCTGTTTGAGGCAAGTCTTGCTAGCACAGGCTGTCCTGCAGCTCCCAAGTGCTAGGATTCCAGGCATGCGCCACCACAACTGACACATGCTGACCATGTAGATAGCCTCCCTCTGGGTACGGTATGCCAGGCACGGTGATGCTCATCTCTAACCTCAGCAGTTGGGAAGCCAAGGCAAGAGGATTCTCATGAGTATGAGGCAAATCTGGGCTACATAGTAAGTTTCAAATCAATCCAATCCAAGATGCTGTCCAAGACAGCAAGATGCTATTGATGATGATGATGATGACGATGGTGGTGGTGGTGGTGGTGGTGGTGGTGGTGGTGGTGGTGGTGGCCTGGAAGATGGTTCGATCAAGAATGTGCTTGCCACACAAGCATGAAGATCTGAGTTTCAACCTCCAGTATCCAGTGAGAAGTGGGGCAGCATGTGTTTGTTTTCCTAGCATGTGGAAGACAGGGATAGGCAGATCCTGGGCTCTCTGGTCAACCAGCCTAGCCTAATTGATGAGCTCCGGGCCAGGGAGAGACCCTGCCTCAGAAAACAAGGTGGATGACTCCTGAAAGACTCATTATACTCAAGGCTGATCACTCTGGCCTACACACACACACACACACACACACACACACACACACACACACACACACACAGCGCGCATACCTACACACATACGATACAAAAGTGTTCAATGCCATGGTTGTTAGTTCACAGTGTTAGGCCGTCATCGCCATTTCCCCAATTCAAGAACACCTGCATCACGACAGAAACTCTGCAACCAAGTATGGTGGACACACCTGTAATGACAACACTCAGGGGGCCAGCGAGGTGGCTCAGCAGACAAAGACGCTTGCTGCAAAACCTGGTGACCTGAGTTCAATCCCTAGGATCCATAGTAGAAAGAGGAAAACAACTCCTGCAAGTTTTAATCAATAAATTGATCAATTAGTCAATCAATGATTGAGTAAATAAATTAACTAAAAATTGAAGGGGAATTTTGCTTTTAATCCTAGCACTCAGGCAGGTGAGGCTAGAGAACTGTTGCCAGTCTAAGGTCAGTCTCCGGTACACAGCAAGACTTTAAAAACTTAGGAGGGTTGGGGCTCAAAGGCAAAGTACTGGTAGACAATGTGTGAGGTTCTGGGTACCACCGCGCAGCACAGAGAGCAGCCACAAGCACTCATTCACCTCTTCCCCAGGCCTTCATCTGTGGTTCCCTGTCCTGGGCTTCTCAGTAGAAAAGGATCTGACATGAAACCACTGTGCTATCTTTTCTTCCGAGATCTCTCGTCTACCATGCCAAATCTTTACTCCTTCCATTAGCTGAGTAATAGTCCACTGGAGGAACACACCATGTTTTATCTAGTCCTCAGATGAAGAACACTTCCATTATTTTGAGCTCAAGACCGGGACAGTGCTGAACAGTGCAAAGGTAGGGGAGGTGGAACATGCCTCCATTTGTTCTGTGAGATGCTGGGGTCCAGGAGCCCTGGGACAGACACACTAGGAGGGACCATGAAGCCTGGAAATAAGTCTGAGCAGGGAAGTGGGTCATGGTAACAGGGGCAAGATAACAGAGACCAGTCCATACCTAGGGGGCACCTGGTCAGCCCCTTTCCTACGTCTGGTGAAATTGTGGCAGCATGCAAGGGAAGGTGCAGACCGCTGCCACTAAAGAGACACAAGGCAAACTAAGGGGAGGGGAGGTAGGAGCTCTGGTTTGCCACGGGGACCTCAGGAGAGTCCAGCTATCTCCCCTGAGGACAGGAAATGTTTGTCTACGCATGGAAAAGCTGCAACACACTTGGACAAGTCAAGCAAACCTCAGGGCTGGTTAATGAGCTCATTTGGACAGAACCAGTAGCAGACAGTGCTGGTTCCTGGTGGAGTTTGGCAGCTGACTGTCTCCGGCTGAAGGATCCTGAACATTGGGTTACGAGGAAACAGAGGAGACTTGGCCAGTCAGCACCACACGTGCCGGTCACTGTCTGCTCACATAGGCCTTCATGGAGTCTACCCAACTGTGTAGTGGGGTAGACATCCCCAGGATCAGCTCACTGTGGGACTATTAAATGCACTCCAACAAGACAATCCACACTTTTGTTAACGGAAGAGCGAAAGGGTGGGTGTCCATGGGGGGATGCAGAAGGAGCAAAGGCAGCAATGAGGGTCCACTGTGAGATATGAGAGTCAGCTTGGGCCAGCACTCGGCTCTCAGAGTCACCATGGACACCAACAGTCCTCTGGTCTTCATCCAGGACGGTCCCAGAGTCCAGCACAAGATGATGCCACAGCTCCAGACAGAGGCCAGCTGGGAAGGGGAACAGGTGAGATGCGAAGTCAACCGCCTGAGGGCCAGGCCTCTGGAGGCAGGACAAACTGAAGTCTGGCAGCTCCCTCTGGGTCTCCTAGGTCTTCTGTCTTCTCTGGTACACTGTAGTCAGAACCTGACCTCCTCTGCTTAGTCCTCCAGCTGCCCTTACAACCTGGAAGGAAGGCCCCAGAACCTGCAACTATCCTCTGGCCTTGGCCTCCCTCCCATCACGCAGCTCACCTCCTTTGCACCTGCCTCCCCAGCTGGGTCTGCAAACTTCCAAGCACGGTGCTGCCTCTGGGCCTTTGCCCTGACCTCGCTGGTCAGTGGCCCTCTCTGCTTCTCCACGTCTCCTCCTCAGCACTGAACCTCAGGTCTGGGGACTCTTGGGCTAACACCCATCCATCACCATTGGCTGACCTGTGATCACTGCTCTTGCCTGTCACTCGGTCTCCCCACTGAGCGAGAGCCCCACTGAGGTTCTGTGCTTGTCTACCTGATTCTGAGCATCACACTCAGTAGGTGTTCACTAGATATACAAGTGCAGGAAGTGCCCAGTGAGAACTAGGAAGGACAGGGATTACTACCCGGTACACCAGGCCTGGCCAGGACCTTGTGGCCAGTGAAGTAGAAAAGGGATGCTGGCAGGCTTGTCCCTTTCCAACAAACCTCCCAACCCCAGAGCCCAAAACAAAGATAGGGACAACCTAAAGTCACCACTCAGGACCCCTAGAGAGGGAAGGCTCCAACCCCAGCCCTCACCAAGACTGCCTATTGTCCCCCTAGAAGACAGCGCATGTCAATAAAAAAACAGAATCACCCATGTACAGAACACAAAGCAAGGAAGCTGAGTATACAGGACCAAGCAAACCAAGGTAAGAATGCAGCTGGCAGAACCAGGGTGCCAACACAAGACTGCAACATCAGACTTGGGCAGCGATGGGTACCATACAGGTTCCCAGGCACTCCCCGTTCCCTAATTGCTGGGAGCCTATTCCTCCTTACACGGGCTGTGAGCAACAGCTTGTGCTAGCCCCTAAAGCTTAGACAAGGAGGTCCCTGGCATTTTCTGTGACTGCCTGGTGACTCTTCAGCAGTCTCTAGTTAGTGCTCCGTGGGGTCTGGCATTGGTGGGGAGCAAGCATTAACAAGTACTTCTAAACGCGGTGTTTCCTACATGACAAAGGGCCGGTGAAGGGCATGGGGCAAGCAGACTTCTTTTGCATCTCCATCCTGGCTGCCTCCTTCTGGAGGCCCACCAGGGTCCCTAAGGATGCAGCCTCACCCTGGCAAAGATTTCCTGAGCGATGTCTCTGGACCCTTTAGGAAGCACACTGGTCACGGACCTGCTGAGATGCTGCGAAGGGTGAGGAAGCACACACCCTCTGCAGACCTCCCTGGGCTGTACTCCACTGCTGTCCACTGAACCTTTGAGGACCAGGACCCATCCGTCTACTGCCATGCTCCTAAGGATTGCATGGTATATCCTGCGGATTTTCTGAGTGTTGCCTTCTAGCCTTGCACACATGCCTAGGACCCCACACCGGCCTCACTGTCCACCCAAATACCCGCTTCTTGGCAATCCAATGGAGAAGTGGAGGGAAGATCCCCTAAACTGTGGTATCAGTGGGGTATACCAGGAAAGCATCATAGTTAGCGTGACTCCGTCCCAGTCAGGCTGGCACTAGGTGGGGTTAGCCTTACCCAGGGCTCCAGACTCCCTAGCCCAGAGGCTAACACCTTATCCACTGAGCTCGATGCCCATGCTTCTTGGCCACGCTTGGGGCTGGCTGTGGTTTAAACACTCCCGCCCATTCCGCTGGGACTTCCAGTTCGTCTCAGATTCACTGAGTATCTCGTGGGAAGGCAAGATTAATGAGCTGAGCCAGCGTTGACCCCACTCTGTCCCTCTGGCCTCGCGGAGACAGACGATCCTTTTCCAGTCTTGCCACAGTCTCTGAGGTGGGGTACTCTCAGCCCAGCCAGGGTTGTGTGAGGCTGGATCACAGGATGGGGTGTCCCCAGTGTACACAGCAGATGCTTTGAACCTGCCAGTGGCCCTCCTGGGACAGTCAATGGCCACTACTGTGCCCAGGGACAGCTTCTGTTCCCACCCAGACTGGCCCAGTCTCCCTCCAAGTTCTCATGTTCACTTCCTTCAGCACAGGACAGAGTCGCGGAGGGTACTTGTCTGGGAACTCCCAGCATATCTAGGTCTTTGGACAGGGTCTTCAGCCACAGCCTTCCCAACTGGGAAGGGAGGAAGGGAAGGGGAGAAACTGAGGAGAAGGAGGCTGTACCTTGACCTCCCCATAGCTGGCTGGGGCAGGGATGTGTGACCCCATGGCCCACCCAACTCCCCAGGGCAGGAGGGAAGCCAGGACAGGCACAAGACTGCCAAGAACCCAGGCCACAGGTCCCACAGGGTTCAAGGTCCCTCCTGGGGCAGGGCAGGCCTAGCTGGCAGTGTCCGTGGGAACCGTCCCCAGGCCCTGTCAGTCACACTGAGGCCAGCTACTAGACAGTGGAGCTGCCACAAATGCCAGGGCATCTGGACATGCATGGCCTGTAAGGCAGAAGCTCAGGTCCCTAGGCCTAACCAGCCAGGCGAATGACCAGACAGGAGTTCTGGGAAGACTGAGAAAGGAGCAAAGAAGAATCTACAGGGCCCAAACCACAAGGACTGGTGCCATTTGTGCCTCCAGATCTGTCTGCTTCTCTCTCCTCTACCCCCAGGCCAGTGTCTGAGAAGTCAGCTTTTCACTCCCAGGGGCCCCTTCCCTCCCAAGGCCACATCCTCTTCCTGTAAGATCTCTTCAGTGCCTAAATCACTCCTCCCCCCACGCAACCTCCACCTGGTGGTCTAGACACAGTAAAGAGTCCCCACAAGTTCTCAAGACCCCACGCACAGCACAGACCACCCCGGGCTGGAGTCCAAGGACCTTTCGCCTGTATCCTGTTAAGTCTCAGGCGCAGGGGCTACTGGGCCTCCTCTGGGTGGGGGAGGGGTGTGTGCGGAGGGGACAGATAGACAGATTGCCCCTGTATGACTGGCTCAACCCCACTCCAGCCCAAATACCCAGCTCCAGCCCTGCCTAGCTCTGTTCTCCTGGCTCCCTGCCCGCCTCGCTCTACCAGGGGACTCCATAATACAGACCCTAAGCCACTGGTTGTCCTCACAGGCCAGCAGGGGCCCCTGGGGACAGCCCTTCCGGTGACTTCCTGCCAGAGAGTCTGGGGGAGGGTAAATAAGCCCTCCAGATGGCTTCCTGCACTGGGTAGTCGTGGGAACTGCGGCTAGTGGGAGGAGACAGAAGCAGGGAAGCCAGAAGGCCTGCCTCACTTCAGCAGAGGCCGTGCAGTGTCCCCAAACAGAGGCTTCACACCTACTGACAGGGAAGGAAACTGAGGGCCTGAGAGTCAAATGACAGCAGAGACCAGCAGCAGGATCTCCTGTGAGCTAATCACATCCTCCACCACTGAAAGAACAGGAGCCACAGCTGTGCTGGGCTCCTCCCACATGCACCTGGAGGCTCCCCTCTCTGGCTCAGCATAAACAAAGAGAGCTAGGTCAGACCACTCTGCAAGGGTATACCATCAACATGCCTTCCGCCTTCCGCTTTGCACGACCACTTCCCAACTGTGCCACCTGCAGGAAGCCAGCCACAGACAGCGGGTTCCCACCTCAGAAAGCTGGCTAGGGTGGAGCGGAGTAGTAAGAGTAGCCACTCCCTGGTTACCATGAGGACTAAAGAGGTACCCCCAAACTAGTATCCACCACCAACCCAAAAGAGCTTAGCAAAGACCTGTCCAGGTAATGTGGGCTGCACCCCACTAGCCCCTCCCTCCACACCATGACACCACCACTGCCCAGAAGCCCACCTGACTACCTGGCCGGGGGAGGGGGCGGGGGCGGAGTACCACAAAACCTCTAGGTCACAGAGCCATATGTATCAGGAAGTTGATTACTACCCCCCCCCCCCGTAATCCTGCTCAGTTTGTGTGGGTCCCTCTAGGACAGGGCCACCCATCTCTACATTTCTATGAAAACTGTAGCTTCTGGGAGACCTGGGGAGGCGGAGCAAGGCCAGGTCCTGTAGCCTCATCCTCCGTGCAGCAGTCAGGACAGAGGCAATGGTGCAATGTGGGCTCAGGGCCAGCAGATGGGACTAAAAGATTCACACAGTGCCCAAACGCATGTCCCTAAGCTACCCAGAACGTTCATTATAAATGGGGAGGGGGGAGGGGAAGAAGGCAATAAACAACAATCCTTCTAGACCCAGGGACCAGAGGCCCACAGTCAAGGCCATGGGAAAGTCCAAGTGCAATGCGGGCATCCTGTTCCTGTAGGGCTGAGCATCAAGGAAGGCCAGCATTCAAGGAAGCTCTTTCCTAGGCTGTTTACAACTAACGTGCCCAAATCTACAACCTGACCGATGAATGGGGTTTAACCGTTGCCCTCCCGTGTGTGAGCTCTGGAACCACTGTAGGTCTGCAGCAGCCCCAAGAGCATCACCTGACAGAAAGGGAGAATGAAGCACCAACAGACAGCACCTCCACAGGTCACAGGCCTGAGACAGAGAGCAGGCGCGTGCCTGCCTGATAACATCCAGTTCAGTGGAGCAGCCCGGCGCAGGTAGCCAGGAAAGAGCCACCCAGGACAGCTCTGTACTGACATGCCACCAGTCTACTACGGGGCCTGTGCTCCACTCCAAGCTCCTATCTGCAAGTCTGAAAACTGAAGCCAGGAAGGGCAGGGCAGGCCAAGATCCATCCAAGGTCAGTATATTCAGAGCCTATGTTCCCCAAGGCCAGTGGAGGGGGCAGGGACATCACTAGGGAGGGACAACCGGGAGTCCTGGGCACCCCTAAGCTCTGCGCAGCAATTCCCAGCACATGTTGGGCCTCTGGGCAGCCAGCCAGAGGGAAACTGACCCTGGAGGAGGGGCCGCAGTGCTGCCCTGACCGGGAGATTAGAAGGAACTGCTTGCCTTGGCAGAGTTTCAGGGCCAATGGGCATTGCCAGAGAGGGCTGCCAGAAAGCAGAAGCATCCTCTCTGGGGCACAGGCAGCAGGGACTAGCAAGTGACACTGGGAGCCACTGTAGAAGCCATGATGGATGGGGCAGGAGGGCTTGATCCTGGGTGGGACAGGGGATCCTCCAAATACAGCTGAACTTCTTCCGGGAATCCTGAGTCACAGGAAGGCTCAGGCCAAGAGCAGTGGGAGCCCTGGTCCCATGGGAAGGGGACAGGACAGGCAGGCCTGCCTGCTGCAGTTGGCCCACCTCCTCTTCTGGGCCAGCCCTGGCTTTGATGTGTCTGGTAAACCCGAGGCCTTGGGAACGGATTTCCATAGGATTCCACAGATCCCAGGAGGGGAAAGAAGGTCCACAAGACACTACAGAGGGGAAACTGATGCCTAACAGGAGCCTTCTAGCTAAGTGGTCATCTCTCATGCCACTCAGAACTAAAGACGAGACTGGGGCAGCCTGGTCAGCTAGACCTATGGTACCCTGACCCCGATTTCTCTTTGGTTTGTTGTTGTTATTGTTGTTTGGGGATGAGGGGTTTCGAGGCAGGATTTCTCTGTAGCTTTGGAGCCTGTCCTGGAACTCTCTCTGTTGACCAAACTGGCCTTGAACTCACAGAGATCCACCTGCCTCTGCCTCCCAAGGACTGTGATTAAAGGCGTGCACCACGACCACCCAGCCTGACCCCAATTTCCTAAGTCAGACCTGTAACGACTTACCAGTCCTCAAGTCATTTAAAGCCTCCTCCAGATGCCTCACTCCCATGGGCCCACAGGTCGGGCTTCAGCCCACAAGCGCTGCTCTTGAGTGCTCCTCAGCTCTCTCTTACTGTTCACCACTGATTCTAAGGAGAAACTGAGGGATGGAAACACAGTTCTCTGAGGTCAAGGGAAGCCAACCTCCCACCTGACGACACCTGTGGGAGGATGTAAGGCCCCTGGGGGTACGTACCTCAAACCGTGCGATCAATCAGCGATGTGTCTGATACACAGCCAGTCATGGGTCTGGTCCAGCCTTGGGCAAAAACAGGGGGATCCTCACCTGAAGGCCACCCACTAGGAAACCTGGACCCTAATCCTACTTTGATCCTGATCACTGGCCCATTCAGCCCCTTGTACCTGCTAGGACCCAGTAACCTCTACCTGTGCCTCAACCTGACCCTGTTGAGGGGCTCCAGTCCGGCACATCCACGCAGGCCTCTCCTTCCCTCTCTAGTCTGCACAGACTACACAGGCCCCGGAAGAGCAAGTAACAAAGGTGGGAACTGAGCATAGTTGGGATAAAGAGCAGAGCAGCAGGAGGGGCCATGTCTAACTCAGGGCTGATTTCTGGAATATATTCTCCTAGACTCCTTCTGGCCCCAGTGCCAGAGGATAGCAATGCCTTGCCATAGTGGCCCAAAGGTCACTTCCTTTAGAAGGGCAAACAGCAGTCTGGAGAGACTGGGTGAGTTACCCCACTGTGGTGCCCAGACCTGGAGGTAGGAGCCCCCTTTTGAAACACTCACCCCGAGCCTCACATCACCCACACCAACACCCCCACCCCAGTTCTATACCCCCAGTGATCCAGGTCATGGGATCCAAAAGTCATCACTACCGGGAGCCATTTAATCTCAGGATGTAAGTCTTGCTGAGCCACACCTCAGGTTCTGCAGCAGGTGAAGGATGTGTCCTACTGTGGCAGACATTGCCCAGGACAGTATTAAGAAGAGCCCAACACCCTGTAGGCATTCCATACACTCTGGCTAACATAACCCCAGAACCTGTTTTCCACTGCTTTGTAAAACAGGCTATTATGCCTGCCTCCCCAGTTGACAGTGGCCCAAGACATTAATGCTGGCCCTGAGGTAGGGGGATGATGGTGGGAATGTACACAATGGCACACTAGGGTGGGAAAGACAGAGCTCAGAGGCAGCCCACTGCTGGACACCAGCCTCAGCCAGCAAACTCCTGTCTCTCTAGCTGTGTCTGGTAGATCCTCAGTAGTCTCAAAACAAGGGTCAGGCCCCTGGCTCAGCCCATCAGCTGAACAGTGGCCGTAAAGTGTGACTGAAGAGACATTAAAGTTCATGTCCAAACTGGTCTAGCCCAGTTAGGGTCACCTGCCCCATCACCTCTGACCCAACCCTGCAAGTGTGACCTTTACCCTCCACATAGGTACACCAGCACATCACAGACAGCTACACTGTGGACACTCACTCTCTTCATGGACAAGGAGAACCAAGCTACCTGCTGGGAGTTCAACTGTACACACCTGGTAACTTTGGAGCTGCCTGTTCCTGTGGTCCTTAACCAGACAATGAGAACCAACGGCCTTCTGCTAACCCATCCCCAGAAAGCACACATAGTACCACAGCGGTGGGCCTGGGATCTGGCCCTAGATGGCAACGTCCAAAGCCCTGCTCAACCAGCAGGGTGCCCCAGGCACATTCCTATACCTCCAGGTCCTATAGAGCTGTGGAAGAGAATAATAACCCCATAACCTAGGTGAAGGCATGAAGAAAGATGTCCAAAGGGCCTTGTGGTCACCATTAATGTCACCAGACACTACTACAGAGTCCCCTCCTGTACTGGCACCTTCCCCAGCACCTGGCCATGCAATGATGGGAACCTGAGCTTCCACACCAGGGTAGTTGGCTTGCTCTGGGCAGGGCAGAAGGGATCTACTGCAGCCGAGCCAGGATGGTGTGTGGTCTGCAGTGAAGACCACACAGCTTCATTCAGACTCTTCCAGCAGACTCCACATCTGGGGCAGACATCTGTGAGGCACCAGGGCCTCTTGTGGGAGGGAGACAGGCAGGTGGGCACCAGAGGGCTCATGTGCTCTGAACTTCAGGGAAGGGTGGAGCTTCCCAGGGAAGGAGACTGTGTACACACACTGTCACCCCCGGGTCCCTTTCAAGTACTAATGCCCCCAGGTTGAGAGTTCCATGCCGCATGACGCTAGGTGGCCAAGAGAGCTCCTGAGTCTCAGTTCAGTCATTAAAGTGACAGCAGAGACCCCTCCAGGCCACCATCTTCATGAGGCTAGGAGCCTGTTCCTTGTCTTAACTATCCCTGGCCTAACAGCCTTGACCCAGCTCAAAATGACTATGGTGAGGTTTTGGTGTGCCGGCCTGAGGCACTCCTTGATAGGAGACACACAACCTCGACCAGGTGAACACCTCTGGAGCCTTCAGAACCCCACAACCCCATTCTCTCCCTCAGACCCTCAATTATGCTTCATTACTCTGTTCACTGTGAAATAACACAGCTTGGGGCTGCACTGTTGGTGGCCCCAAGACCATCAGGAGTCCCCTCTATGTCCCACCCCCTACAGAGCCAGCCTGTCCAATTGGGGGATACAGGAGAGGCTTTTTACATGTACACTGCCAACCTAAGACCAGCCCAGTCCACTCCAGATGGGTAAAGATCCACTGGTACCACACCATGCCACAGCCCTCTCCCGAATACAAGACCTCCTCTTGATCCCAGAGAAAGTGCTGGGTGGCCCCTATTGATTGAGCCTTATACCTGTCTTCAAAGCACATATCTATTGCTGTCCCAATCTTACAGGAGCCAAAACTTTAAGACTAGATCGGTCAGAAACTAGGAAGCCAAGCTGAGCAATGGTGGCGCACACCTTTAATCCCAGCACTAGGGAGGCAGAGGCAGGCAGATCTCTGTGAGTTCAGCCTGGTCTACAGAGTGAGTTCCAGGACAGCCAGGGCTACACAAAGAAACCTTGTCTTGAAGAGAAGAAATGAAAGAAAGAAATGAGGAAGCCAGCTCTGGGCTAGGCCCAGCCTCACACAGGTACACACATATGGATGGTAAAGGGAATATATACAGGGACCAAAGGAGCGGGACAGTAACAGTGGTTAGGGTGGAGTGTGAGGGCTTCCTGTAGGAGGCACCATCACAAGCAACAGGTGAGAAGGGCAGCCCAGACAAAGGGTCCAGCACAGCCTGCCATAGCACACAATCCCATCATAGGTATCAGGGTCCAGCATGGCCTGCCATAGCACACAATCCCATCACAGCTATCGGGTTCAGTTCTTCGGGAGCAAGGCAAGGCCAGAGGCGTGAGGAAATAATCATTGATCTGCCATCTCCAGTCCCAGCAACTCCTGGCTCTGTCCCTGAACAGATGCCAGAGGGACACTACTTCACCTTCCTAGTGCATCACCATCACCACTGGGCATCAGAAGAATTGTGCCACCCAGAGGCCAGCTCTGTGTACGGTATCCCCATGCCACCGCAGTGAGGTCAGGCAGGCCGCTTGGCAGCACTCATACCCCAGGGAACTCGCCAAGAGTCTGAGTCGGTGAGTGCCAGCTTCCCCAGCCAGAGGTCCTCCTGTCATTTCCAGCCCACCACCATGCAAGCTGCCTTCAGGTCTGAGGAAAGAGACCCTCCTTTGGCTCCCCTTCTGCTACACCAACCAGACAGGCTGGTCACTCTCAGCCAAGCCCTGTGATGGCAGGAGACACTGGGGAAAGTCCTGGCAGGCTCCTGTTTCAACATCTACAATGACCATCTGTCTAGACAGCTTATTTGAACCCTATCCATCAGCCACCAGGGTCCTAAGCCTACCACCAGCACCTCCAAGTCAAGCACTAGGCCTGGCCAAGACAGGGGGCCTAGTAAACATCTTGGGGTGGCCAGCTCCTTCTAGAGGGAACATTTAGGAACATTCCCGTGGCCTTAGTTAGACCAGCCTCCCATTCACAGTAATAGAGCAGGGGCAGGTGGAAGGAGCCCCTAGGCCTGCTTCAGTGCAGGCCACAAGCTCCACATGTTGTCCACACTCCTAGTTGCAGTCCAAGCAGAAGAAGAAGGCTCTGATAAGGCCCAGTCTTAAGGGTTAGAGCTAAATCCACTTCTCCGGTGCCTGGATCATCTGGGGACTGGGGTTAATAATCTCGTGGGAGGATTTAAGTCCACAGGCACTGTGTACAGTGACTTCTACCACCCAAAGAGTTCACTACACTGATCTCAGCACCAAAACTGTTTCCTCCAGAGCATGCTGCCAAAAAGAGGTGCACCACTTACCCATGGGACACAGCACACTGTGACAAGCCATCTGGAACCCACTCTGCCCCTCAAGGATGAGGCCAGAAAGATGGTCACTCTACCTGCCTTGGGGCTAAGCATGCCACCTAGCTCATGCTTGCCGCTCCAAGCCAGGAGACCCCGAGCTCATCAGGAGTCACCTGCTTAACCCGGCTGCTCTGCACCTGGACAAGCTGCAGCAGCACCCCTGCTCCTGCTGCAGCACCCATGGATAATGAGGTGCTGTCCACCTGGCCTGGCCCAGGATGCCTGAGTCAGGACTCGGTCCCTATGTATCCAAGACCTTGTGCCCAGTTTCCAAGGGTGACCTGCTGACATCCACGCGGGAGACAGGGACGGGTATGGAGTCCTATGCCCCAAGCTATGCAGAGAAGGAAACTGAGGGGAGCCCAAAATCCTGGGTAGGGATCTTGGGGAGAATGAAAACCGGGCAGATGTTGGGGAATTTTCTGCACCCCTAGAAATGGGAGCAGAGTCACCCCTTCCAAACCCATGCAAGTCTGATCGACACACCGAGGAAACAGCTGGCTACGTCCCCACGCCTGGCCTCCCTGCGGCTCCGGCCCTGCACGTGGCAGCCACCAGCCGGGTTCACGCAGGGGCGGCAGCGGGGTGCGGCCCCCGCCGGGAGCAAGCACACAGGCCGGAGCGCGCTCCCGCTGGCGCGGCCCCGAGGCGGCGCCCCCGCCAACGGCCCCCTGCGCGCCCCCGCCCGAGCGGCGCGGTGGAGACTGACCTGGCGGTCCGGGCGCCGGCGCCGGCACGACGCGGAGGGCTCGGCACGCGCGCGCACAGGGACGCGGCCTCAGCGCCGTCAGGACGTGCGCGCGCGGGGGCGCGGCCTCGGCGACGCCGGCTTGGGGCGCGCACCGGGTCACGTGGGGGCACAGCCCAATGGGAGCACCCTTGTGCAAGCTGTCGCAAGCGCGCGCATCTCTACCAGGCCTGGGGGCAACCCCTAGGCACTGACCTAGTCTACTCTTCAAACCCTGACACCTAAGCAGCCCAGACTAGAGAGCCTCCTCGGAACTTCTAGAGCCCCCTGCTTTCCCATAGGTCTCGCGCAAGGAAAATTGACTGGTGCAGGGGCCAGCAGTCAACAGTCATCAAGCCTGGGGGTCTATAATCAGTTTGAGACCCCTTGTGCTAAGCGGATTCTGGGGTTAGGGCACTTCCGAGAATGAGCTGAAAGACTAACCCCTCCCCCACCCTGATTGTCCCCTGCCTCAGTGTTAAATAGACTGTCCACCCTGTGGAACCTTCAAGATGTGCCCTTCAAAGTGCCACACCCACCCAGTCCTGTGCTCCTGTGCCAATGCCAACACCAATCCAGTCAATCAAACTTCCCGATTGTTCTCTTCCCTGCTCCAAAGACGACCATTCATCCCCTCTTCCTCAGTGGCAGGAAAGACACCAGAAAGCTAACATTAAGACCTTCTGTGCATCATCCTGCAAGGACACCATTAAGGACAGAAATCCCATCTTGTCCCCAGGCCACCTAACGGTGTACTTAACTGCTGTCATCTCACCTTCTCCCAAAGCTCTTCCCCAAATAGGTCAGTTGCCTTCACCTCTCAGGACCCTCAATGTGGTGTATTTCATCAAAGATCCACAGAGAGGTCAAGGCAAACCGGGCATATCCAGTCTGAGGTCCTAGGAGAAAGTTCACGGTCCCAGCTCTTCTGTGAATTCAGTACCTGTTTCAGCAGCTCACAGACCATCTCGTTACAGAGCTGTGTGTCTTTGAGTTGCTGGTTGTTTGGTTTTTTGAGACAGGGTCTCTCTGTGTAGCCTTGGCTGTCCTGGGACTGGCTCTGTAAACCAGGCTGGCCTTGAACTCAAAGAGATCCACTTGCTTCTGCATCCCAAGTGCTGGAATTAAAGGCGTGCGCCACCACCGACCAGCAAGTTGCTGATTTTTGAAACTGTTGTACAGCGCCTTCCTCCTTACTTTCCCCCTTCACATTCCCTCGGCTCCTACCCCAAACCTCAGGTGTTTTATCCCAGCATTTGTGCTGGGGACAGTGGGTTTGCCTTCCATTCGGCCTCTGGAAGCCACGAGTTCCCATCCCACCCACGCCCTGGCAGCCAGTGGCCAGAAAGGAGACACAACTAACCTGATGGAGTCCAGCCTATGCTTCAGACACTTGCTGGTGCCAGACCACGTGTTCAAAGCCAAAGTTCCAAAAGTTCCCCTACTCCTGCAGAGGAAGTTCTGCAGCCCTATTTTATAGATTCCCCGGCAGAAGTTCAGGGGATGCCGAGTGGAGAGCCAAATTCAAACCTAGCTAGCCAGTACCTGCCATCTGCTATTAGTGGACTAGAAGGTCCTGGGGCATGTGGGAGGGGTGGAGAAATCTTGAGGTTTCCTATGGGAAACCTCAGGCTGTCTTATTCTATACAACGAATGACGAGATGAGGGTCGGGCAAGAGGAAGGTAGAGGCTCCAGGCGCAGAGCTGTTCGCGTAGGAGCTGCAGATGTGGACATAACCCCTGAAGTCATCCTGTCTCTCTGCCTTAGACCTGTCTGGAACAGGAGGACCCAGAGCTGCCTGCCCCCAGGGGCAACAGGCTCAGCAGATTAGCTCAGAGGACAGGGGTGAGGTCAATGCTAAGTGGATTTCCAGGAAGCCACCTCCAGACACCAGGCCTAGCCCCAGGTCAGCAAGTCTTTAAAGGAAGGGCCCTGGCTGGGGAAATGCTGAGCTAGCCATAGGATGTAGGCTGATGCAACGGAAGGGACTTTTGAGCCCCCTCCTTGGGTTGCATGATGTAATCTCTGACTTGGCTCATTTCCCCCATGGTAGTAACAGTTATAATCCTAGGGTCATGGAGAAGATCAAGCAAGACAGAGTGGCCCATACTTGCTTTGTTCTGCCTGCCCAAGACACACCCTTTCAGTGTAAATACATACTAAGGCTCCTTCCTGAGGACAGCCATGAGCAAAAGGACAAAGAGTTTGGAGTAAAAGAAGGGGAAGAGAGAATGCAGAGAGCATCCAAACAGAAGCCATTATGAGGCCAGGCTCTAGACCACCTCACATCCTGATAACCTCAGTGGCTGTAACCATTGGGAAGAGCACAGCACTTACCTCACTGGCAGAGCCTATCACCCCTCCCAATGGCACTGAACCCCAAATTACAGAGAAGTGACCTCAGGCCAACCCCCACCAGCAGGGAAGTCAGTAGAAACACATGCCAGGATCTTTTCCTGCTGCCCTGGGGTATCCTCAGTCTCCTGTCCTGCTACCCTGTGGTGTCCGGAACATGTGGCCTGAAGTTTTATAACCAGGGAAGCTTCAGGAACACACCTGTGTGTGTTAACGTCATCACTTCAGAGCCCCCAGGATAACTCATCTGAAGCCAAATCCCATCGCAGGCTCTGCTGTGAAGGGGACAGAAAAGAGCAGCAGTGTCCCTGACAAGACACAGAGACAGCTGGAGGCAAGCCAGGCCTTGGGGCATCGTGGAGGAAGAACTGTAGAGATGGTGCTTGCGCGGCTCACTCCTGGGTCTCCTGTTGGGTAGCTGGGCGACCGCCGTGATAGCACACAGTTATCTGTGGCTTAGTTGTGTGGTGACTATTCATAGCATAAACATAAACAGCATCCAAGTAGTCTGAAACAACCAAACTGTGGCAAGCTGGAGGGCTGCGGCCATACAGATTCATTCTGGCCTGGGATCCCATGCTAAGCAGATAGCTAGCCAGGGGCTCAGTGGATCATCTGTGGCATTAGCCTCCAAGACGGAGTCTCAAAGCCCCCTGGGATATTCCCTCTAGGGATATATGGGTTTCCTTACCACTCAGGGACCAATGTATTCTGTAAGTCAAGGGGAAGACTAGGAGAGAAACTGAGATGCCCATGCATAATCTAGCACCAAGAAGCTCAGTCTCTTCTGTTGGTCCCATGCAGGCTGAGACTGAACAGGTCCTACAGCAACATAACTGGTTCCTGTGTGGGACCAAGATGCTTTCCTCCCCAGGATGAGATGGAAGGCAACTAATGTCCAAGTGGAGCTCCTGAGACTACCAGGCAGATGGTAAGGGGCGGGGGCCATCAGAGTTTGCATCTCTTCATGAAGAGTGACATAGGCAGAGGCAACTCCCTTTGCAAGCTTAGAACCTTCTGGTTGCCAATGGCACATTTGTTGAGCATTGTAACAGGCTGCCCCCGCTCAGGATATAGATGGGAGCCAGGGATCCCACTCAGACATCCCTGGTGCAGCAATCAGAAGTCTCTATGAGGGCACATGGACCTAGGCCTCAGTGGGCCGTTCAAGGTGTCTGGTCTAGAGCAGAGGCCTGCCAATAGGTAGACACAACAGATAAGCAAAAAAAGGGTGTGCGAAGGCCAAGGCCAGCCTCTCAGGAAGGAGGCTGAGACTCAACAGGCAAAGCTTGGGGACACCAGGTCAGGGTGCCCAGAAAAGAAGAGGGGTATCTTAGGGGGAACATTATTGCCTCCTGGGGGAAAGAGACAGGTGTGTCCCCACATCCAACCCTCCTGGTCCCCTGACTTCATCTGGCACCTGCCACTGTCTTTGGTCACTCCAGCACCTGGAAGACCCCTTTGAAGAAAGCTCCTGCCAGTGACAATGCCAAGAAACGAAGCTGCCCACTAAATGCCTCCTTCCAGGTTTAGAGTCAGACATGGCATGTTCGCGCCCCCTTGTGGTGTTCCTGGTCAGGGTTGATCATGTGGGCCATCCAAGCACTGGCTTAACAGTCCCTGCGCAGCAAGCAGTTCTGTGATTCTGACCCAGAATCTTGTGGTTTCAAGATCTCTGAAAGAGTGTGGAGGGTCTTGACTCAGAGATACTTGCAGCCTGCCTCCTAGACTGGCATTTGAGGAAAATGACAGACAATATGTTAGCACAAGGTCCCTACCACCATCTAGTCAGAACAGGAGGCTACAGTGCAGGGAGCTCCAGTCACAGACCACTTTGGCCCCAGGACATGCCACCACTGAGATCCAGCCCATTATCCCCAGAACCCCAGGCTAGACCTTGCTCAGTCCTCTAAGGCCTAGCAGAGACAGACTGAACCAAAAACTGTGGATACTACATGGCCAAAAGAAGGCCCTGAGGTGTCAAAGAGTCTCTACCTGCTCCTGTGGGCTCCCCAAGCACCATGAAGTTCTCTGAAATTCAAGGTCCAGCTTGGGGCAGGCGATAGAGAGGGATAGAAACAGACCCTATTTAGGTCTTAGGAGTCCAGTGTTTGAATAGCAATAAAAGCCCAGTATCTTCCCGGGTGGTGGTGGCACATGCCTTTAATCCCAGCACTCAGGAGGTGGAGGCAGGTGGATATCTGTGAATTTGAGGCCAGCCTGATCTATAGTGTGAGTTCTAGGACAGCCTGTCAGAGAGAGAGAGAGAAAGAGAGAGAGAGAGAGAGAGAGAGGGAGGGAGAGAGAGAGAGGAGGAGGAGGAGGGAGGAGGAGGAGGAGAGGAAGAAGAAGAGGAAGGAGGAGTAACAGAAGAAGAAAAGTCACCAATGGAGTCATCAAAGACAGTGATAGGTGCCAGATGAAGCCAAAGGACCAGGAGGCTTGGATGTGGGAATACACACACCTGTCTTCCCCTCAAGGAAGCGCTATTTTCTCATAAGGTCCCCACTTCTTTTCAGGGCGCACAGAAAAGAAAAGCCCAGTATCATAAACCTCGTGGCCAAAAAAGTAGAATCTCTAGCCTGGGTAGAGACCCCCATTTCGACTGAGCAAGATCAACACAAAAACCTGGCCAAAGGACCACCCCTAGGAAGGCAGGCTCACCTTAAACAAAGCTAAAGAGATGAGCAGAATAATTTTTCATCTGATGAGACAGTGCAGCTTTCCTTCCCAGAATCTCCTCTCCAGTGCAAAACTTACCAGGCCACAACCATGCAGCTTTGGAAGCCTGCTCACTAGGTACACGGTTTCTCCTTTCCTGTCTCCTTCCTAAGCACGCTTTCCTGACACTGCGCTTTCCCAACATCTCGGGCTCTCTTACTCCTTCTCTAAAGCCTCCCTCCCCTCCAAGCAGCTGCTTGTCCACCCTGTGGCTGACCTCCATGGGGCTCTACCTGCATGGCATTTTCCTCCGTGTCCCTGCTCTGGGCAGCTGTTGAGACTCACAGCTTGCCTGTTCTAGGCTTTGTTTTAGCTCTAACAAAATTGTCCTCAAACTTCCACTTGAGTTTTTCTTACATTATTTTATAAAAGAGACTAAGAGCCCTAAGAGGAGACTCTCCCCCATTTCCCTTCATTGGGATCTCCCCAGGGCAGTCTTAGCTACTGGTAAGTATAGGGGGCTGGTCAGCCACACCCCTGCACCCCCATGGACAGGGACCAGAAGCCTGGGAGATCTTCCCCATTCAGAACTCCTAGGTGACAGGGGACCAGATGTCAGCCAGCAACACTATTCTTTCACCGTCTAAATGCCACAGGCACAGCCTGCTCTCAAGTGATGCCCACCACATATCCATCAACGAGACCAGAGTCAGCACCTCCATGCTGTTCACATTGGTAGGGACATTGAGCCCTCACGTTGGAGTCAGTGCTGGGGAGGGAAGTACTCACAGGAAATCAACAAGCGCACTGGGATTTAAGAGTGAATGGGAGCAGGTCTGTCCAGGATGGGAGCAGGAGTGCTCAGTCTGCCCCACCAGCTGATTGAGAGGGTCAGAGTGTCTCAGAGTACGGTCCTCCAGTAGGCTCGCAGAAGGGGACCTTAAAGACTCAGGGATCAGTGACTGAGATGGGGGCACCCTGGCCATCCACCTGGCCCCACTCACCTCACCACCTTGGTTCAGAAGACTCTGCCTCATACCGTAATTCAACCCTCCAAGAACACACCACTACATGTCAGTGCACATGTGGAAATTCCCCATGTGCTCAGTCCCAGCCACATGACTTTGGACAGGCCACCCGCCTCCCTGAGGTATGTTCTCTTCTATAAATGTCATGTCTTGGGTGTATACACAAAGGAATCTAAGTCAGCGCATCACAGAAGCACCTGCTCACCCGTGTTTACTGTCCATTAGCTGCAGTAATGGAGTCGCAGCTGAATGGACAAAGAAGTGTAGCATTGGTACACAGCAGAGTTGTATTCAACCATGAAGAACAAACATGTCCTTTGCAGGGAAGTGGAGATCATCTTGTTAAGTGCCATAAGCCAGGCTGGGGGCCGGCGGGGGTTGGGGGAGGTAAGGGGAGGTGATGAAAGTAGAAGCTGGCCTATCAGAGAACAGAAAGGGAACCCATAGGGAGGGACAAATGTGGGGAATAGGAAGACAAGAGTGGCTTAGATGCATGTATGTAAATGACATAAGGAACACACCACTCTGAGAATTAATAACCACAAAAAAAAAACTGGAGGGAAAAATCTTTCAAGAAAAAGAAAACCATGTACAACAAAATGGTCTTGCAAATTCACAGAGCCACTGCCCGTGGTCCTTGATGTGACCCATGCTCAGACAGAGCCAGCCCTGGGCTGAGCCTATCAGCCCGCAGTGCCTGACTGGGGAGGAGCCTGCACATCTAGCCACCCCTCCCCCTATGTTCCCAGCATGTGGTCGGACAGAGATGTCAATTAAGGGCCCTTCAATCAGACCACAGCCTGGTTGCAGAGCCAAGACCTCTCTACTCCAGACCTGGAAAACAGCCCTGCTTCTGCCTTGGAGTTTCCAGTCCTCCACCAACAGTAACAGGGAATCTGTGATTTGGTAACAATGGAAAACAAAATTTGCTGTTAGATTGGTTTTTTGTTCTCGCCAAGTTAGGATAAAGTCTCTGAAATGACCAAGAGAAGCAAGATGCAGGGGAGAGGGAACATGGAGGGACTGGTAACAGGATCATGGTCCTATGAACCCTCCTATCCCTCAACGAATAGATGAAGGAAGCTGATGGGACTGCCTGGTGAAATTCAGACAGACTGGAGGGAAGAGCAGGAAACCGTGAGGATTGGGGTAGCACAGAATGCCTCAAGCATCCACAGCAGATCCCACTGAGGACAGAGGGACAGATGACCAGAAGTCTCTGGATCCAGGATTACGGAGACCTGCAATGCCAACAACGGAGCCCATCAGGCTGTGACTGCTGGGTATGGGCACTCCCTGTCCTTTGGGAAAACAGTGGTTCTGTCTCAGGGAACATTGAACCTCACAGTGAAATCAGAAGGACCTCAGCACTGCTGATGCCAAGGACATGGAAGTCCAGGCTAAGGAGAGCAGAAGTCCTATCCTTGGGACAGGGCTACAGGAATCCAGAAGAGGACAAAACTCAAACTTTGGCTTCTGGAGCATGAAGATGCTTCTCTCTCTCCCCATGCCCAAGCATGGCATTTACTCCTCGTTCCTATCTCCTGAGTCTACAGCACCCAGCCCTCAGGGACAGGAGCTGAGGGAGGCCAGATGTGCAATGCAGAGACGCAAACCATGAGCCTTCTACACCTGTAAGCACTGGCCACCAGAGGGCAGCATGACTCTCCAGAGCCCTGGAGTAAGGAGGGACTCCCGCTGATGACACACCACTGACCCCAATAGAGCAGCTGACCCCCTTCTGCCAAGCCTCTTTGGGGGAGCCTGAGTCCTTGTTTCCAGGAAACATGGACCAGAGAGTAGCAATCTCTGTCATGAAAGGACCCGTGCATTTCTTTCGGTCAAGGTCTCATGTTTGGCTTGTTGTTGTTTGGTTTTTTTCAAGACATGTTTCTCTGTGTAGCCCTGACTATCCTGGAACTAGGTCTATAGACCAGGCTGGCCTCGAACACACAGAGATCCACCTGCCTCTGCCTCCCAAGTCCTGAGATTAAAGGCATGTGCCACTACTGCCCCGTGGTTGGTTAGTTTTGTGAAACAGGATTTCACAGCCTCAAACTCATGCTTCCCCGACTTAGACTCTTCATAAGTAGGGTTGCCCTGTGCTGTCAGTCAGTGGGTTCAAACTGGCCTATTCCTTGGTCTGTGAGCTTACATGTCTGAACCATAAAACACTGTACACCAAGAATACCCATGCAGTCATTGGTTTAGAGAAGGGGTCACCAACAAAGCTGGGGCACGAGCACCCGGGATCATCCAGTATCGTCTAAAGATGGTTCTCAAGTTAACCCATGGCTCTGGGTGACATTAGCTTGTGACACACAGGAAGCTTCAGGCTACAGGAACAGTGCCTGTAAGGTACAGGAGCATGAAGTAGGTGTGCTGGCAGCTAGGCATAGCAGAGTGGGGTGGCACCACACAGTTGGCATCCTAACAAGATGTCATGGGGCTACATGTGCCATCTTATATGCCTTACTTGGCTTTCTCCAAAAAAGTAGGAAGACCGTCAAGGGCTGGGGAGGGATGTATTAGTCATGGACCTGGAGTTATAGCCGGCAACAGCTGAGTGTCCATCGTGTGCCAGGCACAGTGCCAGACTCAGGGCCAGACACATGTCCTGCCTCATCTTTCCTCTCTCCAGACAGAGCAGGAAGCATCTAAGCAAAACCAATCTCTGAGCTCCCCGATGCCAACCAAGTTCCCCACCTTCTGTACTTGGGTGACACTGTGAGAAGGAGTTAGGGCAGAGCAGAGGCTGGGGACCCAGCGAGCTCAGGCTAGGCCACCGTCTTCTCTGACTCAGAGGAAGCAGATGAAATCAGGTTCCAGAATTTAGCACCGAATGAGTCAGTGAGCACCCTGCCCTGAGAAGTCACCAAGCTCCCCCAGAGAGACTCAGTGGCCAGAAACAGCTTTCCCTGCTGGAAGCCAGATGTGCTTGTCCTCCTGGAGATCACAGCATCAAAGGGTTTTAGGGACAGTTTTCCTCAGAGTCAGATTGTGGTACATCAGGACACAGTTTGGCTTGGGATGCCCTCATCTAGCTTCCAGCCTGCTGCAGGCAGAATTCTATTGGATTATTGGGCCCTGAACCTTGGACTGGCTGAGGAGGTCTAACATGCACCCCTGTTTTAACAGATCATATCTCTTTCTTTTTTAAATTGATGTATGTATAGAGTGTCCTCCCTGTATGTATCCCTGCAGGCCAGAAGAGGACACCAGATTTCATTACAGACGATTGTAAACCACCATGTGGTTGCTGGAAATTGAACTCAGGTAGAACAACCAGTGCTTTCAACCTCTGAGCCATCTCTCCAGCCTGTTCTTAACAGATCTTCTCTTGCAACTCAGCCCTGTGGGCTCAACACATTGCAGCTACTTCTGGAGAGATGAGGAAACAGAAGCAACAGAGAGTTAGGTAAGGTGCTCAAGGTCACACAGTCTGGAGGTGGGGACGACAAAATGTGCATCCTACACTCAGGCCACACTCACCCAGGAAAACCAAGTCACTGCGTGTCTGCTTTCAGTCCAGAGCTGGGAAGCGCCCGGTGCCCCATACCCAGTAGTGGCTCATACCTCTATCTTCGCAAAGAACAATCCCATGCCCCCTCCTCCAAAAAGCCTGCCTGGGCTCTTTCCCCTTAACAGACTGGGACCTAAGGAGATTAGAACTACATCTCCATTCTGTTCCTGTCCTTCAATGCTCCCTACCCTAGGTCCTCTTTGTGCACCAGAGACAGGTCTGGACAAGTCCCAGAATCCTCATGTATGGGGGTGGGGGCTGCCTCGTCCACCTCCTTCCTGCCCTTGGATTTCCTATGACAGAGCACCGTGCCCATGTAAACACCGAAGGCAGCAGGAGAAGAGTCGTCAGCAGACCGTAAACAATCCTGCTCCGGAGATGAGGCCCAGGCAAGTTATCTGGACAGGGTTGAATCCCTGCAAAGTTTACAGTGGGAAAAAGAATTATCTACAAGGATTGGGGAACTGTAAAGACGCCTGTTGATGAATGAGCGAGTGAATGAATGAGACGGATGGTGTGTGCCCAGAGGATGCTCACGGTTGCTGAGAGGTGATGGCAGTTTAGCCGGGGTCCTCTCTAGTCAGCATCTCTGCGTCCAGCTCAGAGGTCGCCCTTCCCCAGCCTCCATCCGCACATCAGAGTCACTCTGGAGCTTCTAGGGAAGCTCATGCATCCAGTGTTTCCTCCATTGCGTTCTGTGCTGGACCAAGGTGCCTGAGGGAGTGTGGTATCCCTCCAGCCACAACTACACAGTATAGGGGACTGAAGACCATCCGTCGTCTCAGATACTCCTCCCACAACCCCAAATGCTGCTGACTTCATTGTGCAGGGGAACTGAGGCTAAGCGACTTGCTTCTTTTGCCGTCCCCCTATCCCCACGTGTCCCTGCAACCCACTTACTTGCTCATTGTCTCCTCCATCAGATCAGAATCCTCAGGCTTAACACAGCCAGGCTACACAGAGAAACCTTGTCTCAAAAATAGAAAAAGAAAAAACCAAAGAGGACAGGTAGATAGGAAGTCAGTCTCTTCCGGCTGATTGTTGGTTTCACACAATGGGAGGCTGGGTTCTTGGTGGGTTAAGTTCACAGCAGGCCTGCGCCTGGACCCTTCACACCCCCAACTTGTTTCAGTTCATCTCGGAGCAGGGTGTCCCTCACTGTAGTAAATGTATCCCTAACCCCTGTGGGGTCAGACTACTGTGGCTGACATCGGTGTGGCGACCTCCTGGATTTGTGGTTTGCTGGCCACTTCCCACCACAAACCAGCTTGAACGCCCCATAGAGAGAGGCCTGAGTCACAGGGTCCAGGATGGGTGCTCAGTGTGGACGTGAGGCGCCTTCCTCAAAGCAGTTAGAGGAAGGGCCCATGCGAAGTTATCCTCAAGGGACAACAGACCATTTAGTGTGACCCTTACCATCAACAGAGGCCTACGGCCACTGCTTTCCTGAAGTCACCTGGGGTCAGGAGCTGGCTGGGTGACACAGGTTGCCTGCTGGCCATTAGAACATACTTTAACCATGGGGGGTTATCTACAGCCTAGAAACATGCCTCCCTGCTTCCTCCCTCCCTCCTAGTCACCACTGTCCAAACACCTTCTAGGCCTGGTCTCTATCCTCTGGACATGACCTGGAAGTCTGTGTACCAGGCTGGCCTTGAACTTGCAACAGTAACAGTCTTCCTACCTCAGCCTCCCAAGCCCTAGGATTGTAGAAGAACAATACTTGAACCAGTTAAACTATGAATTGTGCTCCTGGGCCCAAGCTAAAGTCTGACCTTTGCCACATACTGAGCTCTGCTCCTGCTCATACTCTGAGCCCTAATCTTGATTATGCCCTGAGTCCTAAGCCTGGTCACATAGTGAGAGCCTTGCTCTTATTTGCACACTGAGCCATGATCATGCTCATATACTGAGCCTTGGTCCTGGTCACACACTAAGCTCCTGTCTGGATAATATTCTGGGCCCTGATCTTGCTTACGCTCTGAGTCTTGACTCTGTTAAGAACAATTCTGATTGTATACTGAGCCTCGATCCCTGTCACAGTCTGTGTCTTGATTCTGGGCATGCAATGAACACCTGTCACAGGTTGAGTTCTGGCCTTCTACATTGCCCCTGGAGGTTTTATTCTCTTTCCGTTGATTCAATTGAGGCTCTACAGCTGGAAATTGAGCCCTGGTCTTAGACTTCCTTCCATCAGGACCTCATGGAAGAAAAGGGAAGAGAGGAGAAGGGAGCAGGGAAGAAAAAGAGGCTGGTTTGCCTGGGAAAAGAATAAAGACCCTCCTGATGACACACAGGTTGGTTGTCCTGGGTCTACTTGTCTATGAAGCTAGGGACAGGAAAGGTCCCTGACTGATAACTGTGGGGAGACTAAATGGAGCCAGCGCTGCTGATAGAGCCAAACTCCTGAGAGACATCCAGAAAGGTAAGTGGCTCTGGGCACCCTCAGGATAGGACAGGCCTTATTGGGGGACAACCCCTAGCTCTCCCTGTAAGCAAGGCTTTGTGTCCTGGTGAAAGATGACGGAGCAGCTCCTCTCCTCCAGAGCTTGTTCTCCTCCTCCATAAAACGTGACCAATGGGGATGGACAGCGAAGAGCATGCGTTGTCCTTTCAGAGGACCCAAGTTCAGTCCCCAGCATCCATAACAGACAGCTCACAACGACGTGAAACTCCAGCTCCAGGGCATCCAACACCTTCCCCTGGCCTCTGAGGACACCTGCACCTATGTGCATATACCTCCCCCACAGACAGACAGACAGACAGACACACACACACACACACACACACACAAAATTTAAAAATAAAATAATTCCTTAAAACCCAAGAGACAGTCAAATCCCCAGACAATTCTAGAAACATTGGAGCTCTGTGCACCTCAGAGTCTGGTGTAGATCCTAGAAAGACAGCAGGATGTACACAGTACCCATTGTAGGGTACTACGAGGTCTGGGGAGCCCTTTCTCAACTCCATCATGGTCCTCAGCAAGCTGTGGCCATAACCAAAAGTGAGAGTGTCTCTCTGAGGACCCTCAGCTCTGGCAGGTCAGATGCTGGGCAAAGCGTTACCCCAGCTTCATTACTTCTTTACTCCATTGCAGTTTGGATTCAGGATCCTGGACATGGAGTCTGACCTGCAACCCCTACCAGACTCACCTTGTCTGACTGCTCATCAACTGGGAGGGGGTGGCCCTTCCAGTCACTTGATTCCGAGTGTCTTGCCTATCAGTCAATCCCAGGAATTTGTTACCAGCCTTCCAGAAAGTGACCATCCAAGCCAACAGCATCCCCTTTCCCATTCCCACCACGCCCCTAGTACCCCTCAAGGGTGATGCCAGGGCAATGCCAGGGCAATGCATAGCATCCCCGCTCTGAACATACAGCAAGGCAGTGAGGTCCAGAGAGCAGCTCCAGCTGTACCATGGACCCACTGTGCCGTCCCACACAGACTCAGCGCTCCTGGTCCCACGGGAGCATCGGAGGCCAGACAGGTCGGAAATAGAAAGCAGATCCAGGCCCTGCGGGGGATCTGGCCAACTCCTGACCCTGGTCGAGTTCGGCCAAGGGAGCTGAAGCCCGGCCAACTCAGAGTGGTACAATGGGCCACTCTGGAAGAGACAGAAGCCCACACTTTGACCAGGTACCAGGCCTGGAGCTGTTCCTGGAGCTTCTATGAAGAAAGCTCACTGGGCTTTGGCTCCATGTGTGACTGGCAGTTTGACGAAACAGACAGACTCCAGGCCTGGCTCTCCCCTTTCTAACTATGTACCCTTGGACAGCCGACTTTACTTCTGCTATTTGTCCTCCCTGAGAATGGAACCCAGCAGCCCTTCAGAAGGCTTGAAACTTGAGGCCCAGCAGCTGGCCCATGCCTGACTGACACCACTGTGGGTTCCTCGTTCTGCATTTCTTTGTTGTTTTGTGAGACAGAGTTTCTCTGCATATCCCTGGCTGTCTTAAAACTTGCTCTGTAGACTGGGCTGGTCTTGAACTCACAGATTTCTGTCTGCCTCTGCCTCCTAAGTACTGGGGTTAAAGGTGTATGCCACCTCCGCCGAGCTTCATTCTATATTTGCTGAACGATGGACCCTTGGATTAAGTTTTCAGACAGATAGTCACACTCCAGCAGTGGCTCAGTTGAGTAGAGTCTCCCAACTGCCCCTGTTGGTGTCACGGTACCTCGATACAAGCAAAAGTAGAGAGTGTGTTGCTGTCTCTCAGATTACCTTGCTCAGGACCGGATCACTCTAAGACCCCCTGAAGCCTCCTCAGCCCTTTTGAGGTCCACTCAGCCCCTAGGGATCAAGGATAGCTAAGTCTCTCCTTCCCTCCCCGTAAAGGCTGTGTTTCCCCAGAGACCCACAGTACCCTACGATTCCACACTTCGGAGAACTGTCTTCTTGCTCCAGCCTCTCCCTGCAATCACCCATGCTCCTGGCCTGTCACCTACGACCCATGCACCCGTGCACCTATGTTATCCCTCAGACAAGGTTCAGGAAGCAAGGCAGCAGCTGCCCTGGCCTCTGCAACCTTAGCACCACCCTTTCCCTAAGATCTGTACATCCTGCCAAGTGATAGGACAGGCTCTGCCCAGGAGCTTCCCAGAAGTGGAAGGATACCACAGAGGTAGAGACACGTCAGGAAAAGGAACAATGGAGCCAGGCTGTACCTGGGCATCCCAGGTATAGAAAGTCCCAGCCACTGGCCAGGATACCCAAGTGTAGAAAAACAGGTGGGCACTGACCTCTAGGGAAGGAGCATGGTTTTCTGGGATCACCCTGGCCAGCTGGTGAAATGTGAGCTCCTCCAGCCTCAGGCCCTGTTCTTGCCTACCAATCAGGCCCTGCCCACAGAAGTGACATTGAGTCCCTACCCCTCAGCCCTGAAGCCTAACACAAGCCTGAAAGCCTGCCTCCACAACCAGAAGCCAGCGTTGACCTAAGGGAGGCCGTCTGGAAAGTCACGGGCTCCTGCACTTCTCTGGCTCTCAGTTTGCCCATATGGGATAGATACAATGAAATCCTGAGAATATAATGGTGAGTGCGGACTGAGGCTGGGGGATTACACCGTGCTTCTGGAACCTTTCATTTCCCAGAGGATCAAAGCCACCACCATGCTTCTGGAACCTTGAGACCCGGTGGGAAAGTGTCGGCTCCCTCACAGCCCCATCACATTCTTCGGGTCTCTGCTCTACAAACCCTGACTGTTCAGCTGCCCCTTCCTGGAATGGTTTCCCCTCCATCTGCCCATCCAGACAGCCCCCTCCTGTTATACCACCTTCTACCCACTACCCTCATTCCTCTCCTGGGCTTGCTGGATCTGCCACTAGGCACCTGCTTCTTCCTGTAGTCTTTATCACACCCAGTGTGAGCTCTGGGGGCCTTGGACCTCCTGTGCACAGCCCTCCTGGGTCTACAGTGTCAGAAAGACTGCTAAGTGGGTAATCAGGGAAGCATGGTGGTGTGATCGAAATGGATGGTAGACACGAGGAGCAGAGGACTAGAGAGAACTTCCTAGCAGAGCAAACAACCCTCCACAGCCTTAGTCCCAGCGACGTTCAGCCCTTGCCCTGCCCAGAGAGCATCCTCTGCCAGCAGTCTGTGGCTACACCTGCCTGGATGCCCTGAGCCCCAACCTGCTGGGGCAGGACCCACCTTGCAAATCTCTCCTCTCTCAGAGACTGGTCTAGCTGTTCTAAGACAACGCACAGCCTTGGGCCATAAGCCAACCCTGCCCCCCCTTCATTCTTCCTGGTCTGAACAGCTGCGTCTCACCCACCCCTCCGTCTAGGGGAGGTGTGGTATTTCTGACCCCCTAGGCTCCTTCTGGCCCTAGCTCCTCTAGACAGCCAGCAGGGGTGGGGAAGAATACCGCTCCGCCCCCACCCCACCCACCCCTCTGCTCTTGTCCAAAAGCAGCTGGCTGGCCTGACGTCAGGCCCTGGGAAGGCACTGTCCGTTGGTCACAAACCTGGAACTTCAGAGCCCAGGCTCCGCGCAGAGGAAGGCACAGCAAGAGCTGGTGAGTTCCCCAGGCATTGGTCCCTCCTGTATCCCCAGGCAAGTAGCACAGCTCGGGGTACCCTCATTACCCAGGCAGGTTATTTAGGGGGAGGAGAGGGAAGAGAAAAGAAGCAGTCCCAGGAAGCAAGCCCACTTCACAGCCCTCTGCCACAGAGGCAATCACCTAGATGGAAAGATTGAGCCCCAGAGGGGAAGGGGATGGAAACGGTACCCACCCTGCCCCATCAGTGACTCTTGCCCACCTTACCCACTCTGGGTTTCATTCATGAAATTGATCACCCATTTGGTCAGCACTGGCTTCCCATCTGTTGCTGAGTCCAAAGCCGAAGTTTGGTTTCCTCTCCTGTCAAGGCAGTAGCATGGTCCCTCAGACCAGGTTAGGAAATGAAGAATGACCTGACCGACATGTACTTGATGAGCTCTGGGTCCCCAGCCACTAGCACCAGGAGGGGACAAGGTTTGCTGCAGCATCCAGGGACGACTTCTGTCCTGGATCGAGGTCTTTAATCTAACCCAGCTCCTTCCTCTGCCCTTTTAGGAGTGGGGAAACTGAGGCCCCTTGCTGGATTTGTCTGCTCAACCCCACAACACAGCCTCAAAGCTGATGCTTCCCAGCTGGGCTTACCCTGATGTAGCTGCCCTGTGAGAAGGCAGTGGAGCAGGGTCCCGAGGGGGCTGGCTGGCTGGGAACTGGCTGGTGGCCAGAGTGCCTGGCGGGACAGATACGGAGCAGCTGGGTAGCCTCAGGCAGGACTGAGACAGAGGCGGTGGCGGGAATGCATGGCCCGCAGGGGTACCTGCCACTGCCCACCTTAATCTGCCCTCCACAGCAGGCCACCAGGGACTTCTGTCCCCCCCAGGGGCTGCGTGGCTGCGTGTCAGTGTGCAGGTCACCCTGCCAGCACTGTCAGAGTGAAGGAAGCCATGCTTTCTCCTGGGAGCCCCCAGGGAACTTCTTCCATCCTACACAAGCTGGTATGATCTGGGGTGTCTATCAGTAACCCCAGAGGGCCAGAGGGGAAACAGAGGCTCAGAGAGGCTGGGAAGGGTCTCTCTAAATCCTCGTTCTAAATCCCAAGCTGCCCTCTTTAAATAGCTTAGGTTGATCTCAAAGTCGCAACAATCCTCCTGCCTCAGTTTCCAGAGCAATGTTAGAATTACGCACATCAGACCCATTTCCAGCGGGTTTCTGTTCAGAGGGGGAAAGAGGTGTGTTGATTTGTTTTGTTTGACAATTCTTGGTTTGGTTGACTGGCTGGTTGGTTGGTTGGTTGGTTGACTGATTGATTTTAGTTTTTAAGATAGAGTCCCACGTAGCTCATGTGAATTCAAAGGCTCACTGTGCTGCTCAGACTGACCTCAAACTCACAGTGATCCCCCTGCTTCCGCCTCTCCAATTCTGGGATTGCAGGTATGTGCTCCCACACCCACCTTCAGAGGGGTCTTTCAGAAGCACTCATTTGCATTCTTCAAAGCTGTTCTGACACAGGTCACCTAGGCCACACCCTTACTAGTTCCAGTCCAGCCAGATACCACACAAATAATAACAGGGAGGCAGGTGAACATAACCCTGCTGGACCATGGGACTGCTGCAAAGAGAACAAGCAAGGGAAGTGGGGTGCTCCAGCAGCACCCCCTGAGGAGGAAGGTGAAGCAAGTCCAAAGAAGTAAGACTCCTTCCATAAATCTAGTCAAAACCAAGGCCACCATGTACCTAGATTGCTTTGGCTTCTCACAAAGTATTGAGCCACACAAGGGGTTCCTACTTCAGAACCCCGAAATAAACATCTCCAAGCCATAGCCTCTTAACAGCAAAAATTGGGCCAACAGCACCTATTTGGGGTTCCCTTGGGAGGTGGTAGTGAGTTCCTTGGAAGTATCCTCATAGGGGCCAAAGAATTATGGGACTATATTGCTCTCTCCCCAGGAAGTGATGTCTATGGTACTAGGGATTTAAGGGGGCCCAGGCAGAGTTGTGTGGAGTAATAACTGTGAGTTCCAAGGTCACCTCAGGCACAGGGAAGAGAATATGCAACCCAGGTGCAAAGAACAGCTTGCCTGGGATGGAGAACAGCAGGTACAGGCTAAAGGTCTATACTCCGAAGAAGTAAGCAGCTGCCCCGTTGGCACTTCCTAGCAGCCCTAAAAAGGCTGAATTGACAAAGCAGGGTATCAGAGGCTGGTGAAGCTGTAGTTGTTCAGGCTAGAGGTGAGAACTAGAATGGCAGGGACACATGTTTAGGAACATCAGGACCCCCAAGTGTTGCCAGTGATCCCCCAAAACATGTGGCATTCCCATTAAGGTCAAGGACTCAAATAAATGTTCCCAGATAATGACTTTGTGGAACCAGCAAGATAAAACCCGGGTCCTATTCTCAACAGTGCTCAGTCTGCTCCCAGAAAAGCTGGATTAGAGGTCTGAATATACAGTGTTTCAGGGAGCTGCCAGGTGATCCAGGGCAAGTCTGGTCCTTAAGCAGGACTGAATGAGGAGAAACCAAAGGGCAGCAGCTCAGGACAACCGAACACAACTGATGCTGGATCTAAAGAGGATGCTACCATGTCCCACAGAGTAGTTCAAATGTGTAATCTCAGCACTTGAATAGCTAAGGCAGGAGGATTGCTGTGAGTTCAAGGCTAGCCTGTACTTACATGGTAGGTTCCAGTTCAACCTGGACTACACTGTGACTGTCTCAAAAATCATGACTTAAAAATAAGCAGGCAGGTGCTTCTTCAGCCCTGGCTCTCTTGTCCTTAGAAGGCCATGTGTGTCTTTATTAGGGTTGCAGGCTGAGCCCTCACAGATTTAAACATATACCTGTGATCTTGGAGCCCCGAGAACCACCCAGTTGCTGAAACTAGCCCTCCTGCTCCCTGCGTGGCTCTCAGTCCTACCCAACACAGCTCAGATCTTCAGGGTCACGGTCTCTATGCTGTGTGACCCTGGACAGATGGCTTGTCTCTCCTATAAAAGCTACTGCTGCCTTGTGGCTATGGAGTACATTCCCAACCAAAGCCAAGAGCACCTCAATGCCTGCCCCTCCCAAGCCTGGCACAGAAAGTCAGGTGGAACAGGATCCAGAGTCACCCTGGTCCCCTGTGGAACCAGCCAGGGCAGCCAGCCTGCAGAGGAGCAGCTGTTGGGCCACATGCAAACACCAGGGTGGGTTTGGCAGAGCCTAAGAAAAAGCCAAGATAAGCCACTCACCACTCACAGTTTGAGGAGAGAGTCAGTCTCTGGTGCCCAATATGGAATCCTAGGCTAGAGCATTCTGTGGCTATGTGCTCAGAAACTGTAAAGGACAGAGGTGGCCACCCCATCAGTGTTCTGGGCATAGTATATCAACATGGCCTCGAGGGAGGGAACGGAGTCAAATGACTTGAGGAGAGAGGTTCACTCTGTCCCTGGAAGCTTCCTAAAAGCACTGAGAAATCCTGGGAAGGCTGACGTGGCCACTCAGGATCCTTCAGCATGCTCACAGTAACTGTGCGGTTCTCTTGTGCACACTGTGGTCATTTCCCCCTGAGCTACACAACACCTCCAGGCCTCCCCGCTGGACCTCCTTCATTTATCTAGGTCCCCAGAGTCTTGACTCTACAAGATGGAGTGACTCGCGAGAGCTTGGTGGAGGCAGAGCATGTTTAAAATACACATTTCCATGGAGTATGGTGATGGGAGGGGATGGGGACAAACCCAGCAATCTGGGTGGCAGCAAGGGGCTTCCTGGCAGAGGTGGCAGGCAGCCTTGCTCAGCTCGTGGATAGGGAGGGTACAACTGTGGGCAGAACCAATAACAAGGCCCCCAGCTCCACCCTTAGCGCAACCCTAAGGGGTCTGCAAAAGTGAGCAGTGGACAAGGCAATGAGTGCCAGAGCAAGAAGCCAACCTTACTTATCCTGCAGGCTTTAGCAGGATGGTGGGTCTGGGCTGGCCACTTACAGCCCATAGTCCCTAAACGCTCAGACTGCTGGGAAGGTACAGGATGCAGCATTATAGGGGTAGCTAAGTCACTGAGGGAGGAACAGAAGGCCAAGTCAAGGGGACATCCAGAAATTGGGCAGGGATCATTCCCTCTAGCAGGCAAGAGCCCTGGCATCAGAGAGACACCCCAGCTCTTTCCAAGACCCAGCCTCAGGCCCCTGGAGGAAAGGGACTGCATAGCCCCTCTGAAGCTTGTTTGCATGAGACCTAGGGGACCTGGCCCACCACAACCTGCCCCTAGCAAAGCCTCAACTGGCCTATAACATGGGAGTTCTGGCTCTGGTCACCTGGAGGGGAGAAGAGAAGTTGGCAGAGTCAAGCAGCCTCTACCACATGTGCTCACTCTTTGGTGAGGCCCAAAGAAGGCTCTCCTGCCCCAAAGCAGTACAGGCCACAATGGAGGTAAAGAAGCAAAGTGGCCCCAATAGAAGCCTTCTCCTTCCTTGGGGAAGATGTGACTGTTAGACTCAGACAAGTCTCTGTGACCTGCTGACTTGTAGCTTCCCACTTCCTCCAAGGCCAGGTCTGTCTATGTGTCCCCTTCCAGACTTCCCCAGGACACATACCCACCAAAAGCCTCTCCATCGGGATTGGCATGGGAGGAGTCCTGTGAGTGAGCACTTAATGATGCAGTGAGGACTTCACTGTGAGAAGCTGGAACTAGGGGAGTACCTAAGGGAGTATCAGGGGTGGACGTCATAATGGGTACAGAAGCAGCTGTAGGTAGGAGGAACATGCCAGTGTGAGGCCCCAGCTGTGGACAGAACCAGAACTCCATGAACAAACAAGACCAGGTCTTAGAGAGGGACACGATCAATGTATAACTGGGATCAGGGGCCAGTATGTAACTCTGTCCTGGACCAGGGTTCGAATGACCTGGATCAAGATTGAGAATAAGACAGGATCAAGACTTGGGTTCCTTGAGTGGGGAATGAGGACATGGTGGGGATCAGGGTTCCTTCTGTGGCTCTGCCTACAACAGAGGTGTGTGTCTGGTGGGGAGGCACCATACGTGCAGGATCAGGGTTCAAGATGTAACTAGGACAGGGCGTGACAGAGATTGGCCTTATTGCATTTAGGGGCTTGGGAATTGACATATGTCAGGTCCAAAAGCGACTTGGGACAAATGGATACGTGTGGTGTCTATTAGTATACCATAGTGCATGCTGGCCCCCAGGCTGTCTTAGCATCACAAGTACCAGTTACAGGGTCCAGGTTGGCATCCTGTCTCTTCTCAGCTCTTCTTACACAACACCTACCCTAAACTTCCACAGCTCATGGGCTTCCCTCTCCTAGCTTCTCATTCCCTTATAACCCTGCAATTTCATCTACTTCTTTTGTCTTCCTCTCTTGGCCCCATCTCTCTCAGTCTCCTTTGCCCATGCTCACTTTGTATCACTTTGTATTCATCTCTCGCTCTCCCGCTCGCCCCTTCCATGGTCCAGTCCAGTCTGCTGGACATGTACAGTGTACTACTTTCTCTGTCTGCTCTGCACTTTTCCAGATGCCTCTGGCTGTAATCTCCTTCATATCTACAATAAAAACCTTGCCCTCCACCATACCACGGAGCGGTCTTACCCTCAGTTTACACATCTGGTGCCGAAACCCTCCGTTTACACAGTGTATAATTAGGATCAGGGCTCATTGTATCTCTGGGATCAAGTCTCAGCGTGTAATCAGGATGCAGGCTCAGAGAGGGATCAGAGCTCTTAAAACAAACCAGACAAGCAAAACCCAGTGTCTCTTTATGTAGCTCTGGCTGTCATGGAGCGCTATAGACCAGGTCAGCCTCCATCTTCATAGTGATCCTCCTGCCTTTACCCCCTGTGTGCTGGAATAAAGGTGTGAACCACCACACCCAGTAGAGCTCAATGTTTGACTAAGGTTGGGCTCGGGGTGTTACAATGAACGGAGGCTTCTTATGTTACTGAGATCAGGGCTCAGTGTCCGACAAGAGTCGGGACTCAGTGTGGGAGCAGGTTCCAGTCCCAGAGTGTGACAGGAACTAAGGCTCATTGACTTACTGAGACCTTGAGTCAGTGAGCAAGTAAATTCTGTGATGGGAAGATCAAGGCACAGCTTTACCCGAAGTGAGGGCTGGTATTCTTGGAGGGCAGCATCAGGTATGCGCCTCCATCGGCGCTCACTCTTCTAGATGCTGGGATATTCTGAACACAGCTCCTGACTCTCTCGAGGCTCAGGATACCTCAGAGTCCCACTGTGCTATTGTGTCCCCAGTACCTCAATAGCATTTCTTGTCACCACAGACGGCCCTGGGGAATTTCTGGGGACGCAGGACCCTGAGGGCTGGCGTCACCCTGGGACTGAATCCCAGAGGAAGCGCTGTAATGTTTATTACAAGTCTCTTATTATGTCATTCACCCAAGGCCAGAGCACACAGAGCCTGGGGAGAATCCACACAGAAGAATCTGTCTTGTTAGCTCTGGGGTCTTTTCTTCTAACACCTTCTTACCCATGTCCTTGACCCTAAGACACAACCCATAGTCCCCAGGTGCCAGGTCCTGGACCCATACTCCCTTGTGTCCACTGAATATCTTTCCTGCTTCTACCTTGCCTGGTGTCTTGGAACCATAGGGCGACAGGAAGGCCATACCGTTTACTCAACAAACACTTCTGCTTAGAGGGCCCAAGATAAAGACCCTGTGTCTTAGGCAGCACAGAGGCTCCTCCTAGAAGCCTCGATGTGGTAGATGTCCAGGGTACTGGTCTCTGGGACAGAAGGTACACTGAAAGACCTCAGCAGAGACTGAACTCTCCAAGCACACAGCTAGAGGAGACCAGCCCTGCCAAAACCCCACCCTTCAAAGTTAAGGCTGCATCAGCTCTGCTAGGATAGACATTGGATCCCCAACTCCCATCTACTGGGAGGCGAAACTCTGTGGCTAATTCTAGGTTGGGGTGGCCAGAGGGAACCTGCTGCCTGAGGCTATATGTCCAGGTCCTGAAAGTGGACCGTGTCTGGGCTGTTTACAGCAGTCAGCTAACAAGGGGGACGCAGGGAGCCAGCCTATGGGTAGGAAGGGTTTTCTTGTGCCCTGAAGGGGGGTGGAGCAGTGGGCATCAGCAGCGCTTCATGTGCCGCCCTCCTCCCTGCCTCTTTCCAGAGGCTCCTTTCTTCTGAAAAACCCCAAAAATGTCCATATTTGGAGGGTCAGCCTGCTGAGGCAGGGGGAGCGGTGCTGGGATCCTGTTAACCCTTCCTCTTTAAATAAAGGGATAAATCAGAACGGAGTTAAACACTATGGCAGAAACATAAACAGCGGGTAGCTCCAGCCCAGCCCCCTGCCCGCCCCACACCACCCTGCATGGAGTTCAGTGTTTATTTGACTCACACCGGAGGCCCGGCAGCTAGGCAGCTTCTGCTGGGACCTGCCTCCTGGCTCCAGCTCTCAGCACCCATATAGCCTACTGACCACCCATTCTCCAGGGAGGGTCCAGAGTGGTGATCTGAAGCTGACCGGAGGAGAGGTAAGAACAGACCAAGGCCGAGGGGCTGGGGCCTTGACAATGGGTGTGGAGCAGGGGCAGGGCAAGCAGCTTCTAATCCCCCACATGGGCCAGCTAGTCTTTATCCCAGCAGAACTGGTTCATCATCCACCAGCTATGTCTGCAATGCTCCCAGAGGCAATGGGATTCCAGTGGCAAAGAGTAGCACAGAAAGCACAGTAGCCAAAGGACTTGCCTAAGGAGACGCAGCTAGGACACGTTAAAAGCTGCCCTGAACTCACACAGCAGCCCTGTGTGTTCTTTGCTCTGGAGTCTCATGGCGTCTGAGGACAGTCCTCCATGCAAATGTTGGTCTGTCCATCCAGAATGGTTTCAGGAACCTCAACATCTTGCTTCATGCACAATGGACAGGGTCTGGGTAGAACAGAGAGAGCTGGGTCAAACAAAAGCATGATTTGGGGAATGCTAGATACCTAGGATGACTCGTCTGCTTGCTTCCAGGCTGGGGGCCCACTGACCACTGCCATGCCCTCTGCATCCCCCACGAGGCCCTGGGATGCTGTGCCCCCCAATACCACTGCAGCAGTATGGACCAATGGAAGTGTGCCCCTTTTCCACCTGTTTGCCCAGCTGGATGAGGAGCTGCACCAAGGCTTCCCCAACCTGTGGCTGGCGCTAATGGTCGTGCATGGCACCATCTTCCTGGCCGGGCTGGTGCTCAATGGACTAGCATTATATGTCTTCTGCTGCCGCACGCGGACCAAGACACCTTCAGTGATCTATACCATCAACTTGGTGGTGACTGACCTGCTGGTGGGCCTGTCCTTGCCCACACGCTTTGCTGTCTTCTACAGTGCCCGTGGCTGCCTACGCTGCGCTTTCCCTCATGTCCTAGGCTACTTCCTCAACATGCATTGCTCCATCCTCTTCCTCACCTGCATCTGTGTGGACCGCTACCTGGCGATTGTACAACCTGAGGGCTCCCGTCGCTGGCGCCAGCCAGCCTGCGCCAAGGCTGTGTGCATCTTTGTGTGGCTGGCAGCCGGCATCGTGACCCTGTCCGTACTGGGTGTGAAGACTGGTGGACGATCATGTTGCCGTGTCTTTGCTCTGACCGTTCTGGAGTTCCTGCTGCCGCTGCTGGTCATCAGCATGTTCACAGGCCGCATCATGTGTGCGCTGTCGCGACCCGGCCTGCTACGCCAGGGCCGCCAGCGCCGCATGCGGGCCATGCAACTGCTGCTCACGGTGCTCGTCATCTTCCTGGTCTGCTTCACACCCTTCCACGCCCGCCAGGTGGCCGTGGCAATATGGCCCAATGTGCCACACCACACGAGCCTCGTGGCTTACCACGTGGCTGTGACCCTCAGCAGCCTCAACAGCTGCATGGATCCCATTGTCTACTGCTTCATCACCAGCGGTTTCCAGGCCACTGTCCGAGGCCTCTTCCACCAGCACGGAGAAGAATTCAAGCCCAGCAGTGTGGGCGCGGTCAGCATGCACAAGAGCACCAAGGCTTCGGGCCCCCATCAAATCCTCAGCACTGGCTCTCACACCCTCACCCAGCCTCTGACCAATGGGCCTGAGCCCTAGGCAGCAAATGCTCTGTCTAGGGACTGAGAGGTTACCAGTCAGTCACAACCTGGACCTGGCCAACAAGTTGACTTCTTATTGATCCATTGGATGTGGCTGCCCAGTGTGTTGTATTGACAAACTGAGGCCACTGTGCTGTGATTGATTAGCAATGTCTGCCAGGGACTCCAGCTGGGGTATAACGGTGTGAATGTCAGATGCTTACCTTTCCTATGGCTGTTCAGTGGTGTCCGCTGAACACTCGGGAAGGTAGCCAGGAGCTGTTCCTCACCTCTCTTATTTCGTCTCCTGAAGAAGCTCCTCCAGAGAAAGCATAAAGATTAATGTTCTGAGGACACCACCAGAAGAGTCTCCATCCCAGGTGGATGGAAAAACAAGAACAAGACTGTGATCTACAGGGAGTGGAGAGAACCCCTCGAGTGGCCCTGGGCTTCTGAACCACACCACAGACCAGCAGAGCAATACAAAGTGCCCACTGCCCACTATGTCCCAGGACTTAGGTATCCAGCTGACACTCGGAGCACTGCAACCCCAAAAGAAGAAGCTAGTTTTAGTTTCAGCCTTTTCTGTTTTTCATGCAGAGAGGGGAAGTGATACAGACACCACCACTGGACAATGGTAGGGTCAAAGCTAAGGCCAGTCTCACAGCCTCCAGCATACCAGCTCCTGCTTCCACACCTACCTTCCAGACTCCTGAAGACCCTGCCCAGGAATGGTCCTGAGTCCATTGCCTGCTCCCCCAGACTCTGCAAGGCCCCAGCCCTGTCTGGTGGATGAAGATGCTAAGAATAAAGATACAAAGCAACTCAAACTCAGGGCCACCAATCCTAGGCCTCTGTGTCTCCTAGGCTCACCCTTCTGGGGACCAGAGCTCCCTTGGAGACGATCCTCTGACCACTGTCTCCAAGCTGGTCTCCAAGGGGGTCTCATACTTGCCTCTCTCAAGTCCTAGGCTCCTGGTGTTTGGGGGCGGGGTCTGTGGTGAGGGAGCGTGCTCTGTGTCACAGTCTGTGAAGCAGGTGAGGTGGGATCTGGGCCCAGATTGTGCACCAGTCTAGTGAGAAGTTTCCTATGTCCCAGGGACTTGGGACTTGAGTGGCTGGAAACGGGAGACAATTGGAGCATGGTTGGGGTACAAAGAGTTTCTAACTGACTCCAGACAGGGTACCTATACCCAAGCTCAGAGGACTGTGTGAGAATAAGAAAGCCAGTCAGGGACCCACTTTCCAGCCAGGAGACTGGGCTTTGGATATAACTAAATTGCTAGCTAATCATGCATGGTGTGCTGGACTCGACTCCCAACACGACACAACAAAAAATGGACAAGGTTTGAAGTGAAAGCATGATGACAGTCATGGAGAGCGGAGAACACTTGGAGAGTCAGAGGCCAGTCTTGTTCCCACTAATCCCAAATAGGTTTCCAGGACATCATGAGACCACTGGGGTGGGATGACACTGGATTTCATTTTCTGGCCGAGATGAGATGACCTAAAGTTCAGACATCAAAGGCATAACAAGAAAGACAGCGGGACATGGCCCTGCTTGGGGCTACTTCCTGTCTGTATACCTGAGAAGCAGGGGCCAAAATCATGACACTCTTTTTCTGAGACAGGGTTTTTCTGTGTAATCCTAGCTGTTCTGCAGCTCGCTCTGTAGACCAGGCTGGCCTCGAACTCAGAGCTCTGCCTGCTCTTGCCTCTGGAGTGCTGGGATTAAAGGCGTGCTTCACTGTTTTACTCTCCTAACCACCATGTCCCTGACCCTCCCTAGAGTCATCTGTTGTGCCTTCTACTGAGGCCCCCCCCCCAAAAAAAAAAACACTAGGTCATACAGGGCCAGAGACTCCAGACTCCATCCGAAGGGATCTTTCGGGTTCCTATAGGTTACTCACATCCTTCCCTCTTCCCCCTGCCACGTCCCAAAGTCTATGTCTCTATAACCTGACTCCCTTCTGTGCTGAGAACCACAGAGGCAGGGACTGCAAGCAGCAGAAAGCAGGGCTGAGACAGGGCAAGGGTCAATACAAAGAGGAGTCCAAGTCAGTGGTGGACAGGAAGCTACATCGGCCCCTTTAGCGTCACATGAACAATCCCCCAACCTTTTCTAGCACAGGCCCCAGTCTCTCACCCCGACTCCACTGATCCATACCGCACCTTTACCCTTTTTCATCCCTATCAGAAACTCCCCAATCCTGGTTCCCTGTCGTTGCCATTCTAATTCACACTACGGAGTGAATGAGTAGGCTTGGTGGTAAAGAGGAGGCACTTATTCTGGGACAGTCCTTTCTAGAAGAAAGGGGTCTCAAAAGTGGATGAAGAGCCATGCCCAAGTCTAAAATAACACCGTCAACTTGGAATCCTCAGGGCCTTGGAAGCTTCTCGGGCAAGAAGAGCCTTTAGTGAAGGCCTTTGAGGGCCTCACCTGGAGCTTGACACTGTTCAAGCCAAAACTGGCCGCCTTCTAAAGGGTCAAGAGCCAGGCTCGGGGCCCTCCTCCCACCTCTGAGAACTCTGACGGCCTCTCTTTCGGAGCTATGGAGCCTCAGTTTCCTCACACCCAACTCCCCTCTCCTCTCCTTGGAGCTAGAAAGAGGATTCTCAGGGCATCTTGACTACCTGGGGTCTGGGGGCAGGGCCAGGAAACTGACTCCCTGGTCCTGGCAGTTCAGACCATCGCCCCATTTCAGAGATATAGCAGCTAAGGATTTGTCCAGGAGGGCTCTGCTCAGGCCCATGATGCCCAGGCTATGAAGTTTCTGTGTCCAGTCTGACTTCCCCCTCCCTGGATTTTCAAAACTCCCAAATGACGTAAACTGTGTATTTATATCCGATGTAAACAGCATCCTTCACTAGAAGTCCATGCCCTGAATTAACACTGTTTATTTTCCTTGTGCCCAGCTCGGCTCCCAGCTGGCAGTTGGGGCCTGGTGGGGGCACCCAGCCTAAAGGGACCTGTGTCGTTCCTCCCTCTTTACTCACTGTCCTGTGGAAACCCTAAGGAGGGAATGAAGAGGGAGGTGAGCAGCTAGATGCCTAAGCATCTCACCAGATCCTCAAGGGGTGACCTGGAGGTAGGGGAGCTTTGGCCCATTTGTGGGCCTACTAAGTGCCTAGAAGCCATTTTCTCTCTGGCCTGAGAAGTGAGGGTACCCACCTTACATCACTGATAGGGGCAATGTCTGAGGGGGGTTAACTTGAGAAGTTCTCATTGGTACCCAGCTTTTGTCTCTCAAACAGCCTGTCTGGCCTTGGTCCAGGAAGGCTCAGAGGAGACAGGGATGCTGGGAGGGATCGCTGGCCATACAAGACTCATCATTCTTCCTGTCTGGCACCGTTGAACAGCCGGAGGCGTCTAGAGGTAAATATTAGGGATTGTTTAGATTAACCTCCATTAATAGCAGGAAATGTCACCTTGGGTGCTTGCCCTGGCTTCCTGCAGGCCTGAGTCGGGGCTATCTGGTTCAAGCTGATGGCCAGCAGAGAAACGCTTGCATGAATTCCAGACCTTCCACACTTTCTCCTGAGCTCAAGGCCACCTTCTGGTGTGGGAGGGGTCTGCCTGCCACAGCTCCCTGAACCTCACTCTCACCTCCTAGGGGGATCCCTGAGGCAAAGGTGCAAATCCAAGGGAAGGAGACACCATCTGGCTGGTTGTAGCACCCATCTCACACCCTTTGGGCTGGGCTCCCGGTTCTCAGAGGAGAAAAGTAAAGTTAGAAAAACAAGGTGACACTGTCACCCAAAGACAGGAAGGGAACTCGCCACACAGACCTCATCCCAGCCTGGACGCACATACACGGGAACCACAGAAAATGAGGACCTGGCTGAGGAGGCAGAGAACAACCACCTGAATGCCAGCACGGGTCACATGGCCTCAGAGCATAGACCAGGAATGGAGGTGGGGCAGAACAGGTAGAAAGCCCCCCCCACCCCCCACACAAACATGCACGCATGCGCGCGAATCACATTCTCTCAGGCACGTTTTCCCCACTCCTGTGTCCGCAGGACCTCATGGCCCCAGGAAGACCCCCTAGACTCTTCAGCCCACAGCACTCTCCTGCCTGTGGCCCTCCTCAGCCTCTGCCCCCAGTTCAGGACGGTTCTATTCACAATATTACCAATCCTCCCCCAGCACCTACCCACCCGTGCCACCACCTCCCTCCTCTGCCTTGCTCCCTGAGACCCTTTGTGCCGAGAACCACTCCTTCCCAGCTACTGCAGGGATTTCTCAGCATCCTCCAGACTCCACCTTCCCCGATTCTCTACCCAGCAACTTTGCATGTGTCTGTCATTAACCTCCACTGCCACCCTAAGACCTTCTGGTTCTTCAGAGGAGTCCATTGTCCCACACTGTGATGTTTTCCTGTACCCTGGGACTGGCAGCTGGGACCAGGCTCAGATCAGCCAATGACAACCATGAGTGACTCGGCTTGTAGGAAGGCTTCGTGGCAAAGAAGGATTCTCTGCCTCCTCCTCGGTTTCCTCATCCAAATTCAGAACTCAAGTTCACTGGCTCCCAGTCACAGCGTGCTGGGGGCCTCCAGATGACCAAGCCTGATTTCTCCCTGCCCATCACCTGGTATCAGACCTCCTCTGAGATTTAAATGGGAAATGTTTGATAAATGCTCTGTCGGAGACTCTGGTCTCCTCCTCTGTTAGCCCTTGACCCCCTAAGGCTTCAGTTGGTAGCATTATGGGCCAAAGGAGACCCTACTCTAGGTACAAGTCCAATCTGTCATAACCACAGGGTTATATCAGGGAAGCTTCCAGAACCCGGCTCCAGCCAGCACAGCCCCATGAGCACAGGATCCTTGGAAAGCCCAAGCCAGGGGTCAGGGTATTCATCCTCATGCCAAGTATTCCTGTTCTCTTAGGCCTCAATTTCTTCTTCTGATCTTTAGTGGACTCACTCTGTCTTAAGGCGGGGTGCAAGAAGAAGTGAGTGTACCAAAGGCAGGAGGATTACCTCAAGTTCGAGACCACTGTAGGCTACATAATAAGACCTTGTCTCAGAAGACAAACAAACAAAAAAGTGAGTATCTATATATGTATAGGTACATGTGTGTATATGTATGTAGACACATGCTTCTGGATGTTTGAATGTAAGTGTGTGTGTGTGTGTGCATGAAGCTGGACATACATGTGAAAGTATATTGTGAGCCTGTGTTTGTGTACCCATGGATGTGAATCTACATGCAAATGCCTATATATGCATGTATGTGCAAGTATATATGTCTAATGTGTGAGTCTATGTATGCATAAGTGTAAGTCTCTGTGTGTGTCTATGTGTACATATATATATGTATGTATGACATGTGAGTCTATGTATGCATGGATATTAATCTGTGTATATATATACATGTGCATGTATAAATGTTTATACATGTACATGTGTGAGTCTGAATATACACAAGTATAAATCTACATATATGCATATGCATGTATATTTGCATATGTATAAGTCTATGTGTGCAGGGGTATAAGTCTGTGCATATGTGTCCTTGTGTATGTGTGTGTATATGATGGTAATATGGCTGTCAACCTGAAAGAATAAGGAGTTACCTGGGTGATACCATTTCCAAAGAGGTCTAATTGAGGGGAGAGACCCACCCTCAGAGTGGATGGCACTTTCCCACAGGTGGCCCATATATAAAGAGATTTGAGGGGCAGAGGAGGGGTTGTATGCCTATAATCCCAGCACTTGAGAGGCAGAGGTAGATGAATCCCTGTGAGTTCGAGCCAGCCTGGTCTACAAAGAGAATTCCAGGACAGCCAAGGCTACACAGAGAAACCTGTCTCAAAAAACCAAGAGTGGTTTAAAGGTGTTAGAAAGAACGCCTCCAGGATCTCACTAGGCCAATAGGAAGGGTCTCGGTGGACCAGCTCCCACTTCTGGTACCAGTTCTCTTTGTTAGTTCTTTGTTAGTCCCTCCCCTTGTTGCCACAACTTAATACCTGATAAGAAACTAAAGGGAGCTTTGTTCAGTGGCTCAGTGGGGACAGCCACGGTTTACACGACAGCCTGTTCCAACTCCAGGTCCCACAAGGTGACAGGAGAGGACCAGATCCCATGAGTTGTCCTCTGACCTCCACATGAATGCATGGTATGCTCACATTTGCACTCTCACACATGTAATAAATGATAGAGAAAAACATATAATAAATGATTTAAAAAGAAGCAACTAAGGGGTTTATCTAAGGCTACAGTTGAAGAAGGGTTCAGTCCATCACAGCAGGAACGTGAGGTGGCTTGTCACATTGTGGCTGCAGTCATCGTGCCCATGCGTAAGCTCATTATGTGTATAAGACACCTGTGCATATATGAGTCTGTGTATATGTGTGCATGTGTGCGTCAGGATATTTGAGGAGGTATGTGTGTACATGTGCACATACGTGTGAATCTGTGTGTTACTCCTTGGCATTCGGCACTTAATAATTAGTGACTCATTTGAGTTGTTTAAGAAGAGAGGTCTATCTCCAGGAAAGCCCAGCACATTCTTTCCTTCCTTGACTCGTTCACTCAGTTCCTACCTCTGCCTTATCCCTTATAGAATTTGAGGTCTCTCTCAACAGGTCACACACACACACACACAGACACACACACACACACACACACACACACACACACACACACACTGCAGTCACAGTGATATAGTCCTCAGAGACTCATCCCACACAACAGAGGTGGTCAGAGAAAAAAAAAAAGCACTTCCAGCTAGGCGGTGGTGACATACACTTTTAATCCCACCACTCAGGAGTCAGAGGAAGGTGAATCCCTGAGTTCGAGGCCAGCCTGGTCTACAGAGTGAGTTCCAGAACAGCCAGGGCTCCACAGAGAAACCCTGTCTTGAAAAGAAAACAAACAAAAACAAAAAAGAGCCCTTCCTGGGTGCCAGGCTGGGTGCAAGGTTGCTGTATTTTCTTCCTGACTTGAAACAGATCTTAAGTAAGGTCAGCTAGCTGTGGCCTTGGTAATGTCATTTACACGGGAGTGTATGGGACCTGAGGCCACCAGGTGGCGCTTGCCGGCTGGGAGCAAGGTGTCAGAAGTACGAACATCCATTTGGAGAAGCCATGGCTTCCTAGCACCTGAGTGACCAGGGGCATCAAGTCAAGGAGACAGAGGTTCTTGCACTCAGCCGACTGCAGAGGACAAGTTCAGGCTAAGGGCAGGCCCTTCACCAATTTTTCCTGCAGTTGAGGGAGGCCATCCTCACTGCACACCTGTCCTCTTGAAGGGCCCCATTGAGAGCAGCGCAATGGTCACACCCCCTCACCACTTCCTCAGCCACACAGTCTGGGCCCTGACCATCCATGCCATGCCCTCATCTGTGCTCATGAGGAGCATCTGGGCGTTCATCTTGGAGCTCAGCACAGGTAGAAGGCTATTCCAAATGTGCATCCGAGAGGGCTTCTAGCAAGGAGGCAGCCACCAAGATGGTCTTGGTAGAATATCTAAAGGCCACCATTTGAAAAGCAAAGCAAGCATAGAGACAGGGAGGAAGAGGGATTGGTTTGGCTTTGATGAAGGACTGGGGCTGCCCTGGGGTGTAAAGTGGGGATCAAGCAGGGGAGAGGCTCTCTGACCCAGTGACCATGAGCCTGGCCTCTGCCCCTGGCCTGAGTGTCCCTCATCCCAACGCTCACACCAGCCTGTTGACTGGCATGCAGATATGTAATGCCTGGGAGGAGAAGGGAGCAGAGCTGTCCTACTGTCAAGGAAGCCATCAGTGGCCGGGCTCTGCGGCTGTGCAGGCCTGCAACCTTGACCTTAGTTTCTTCTGACGCAGTTCACCGGTAAACCATGCTCCAGGCTCAGAGGCGTCCCTGCCTGTAAACTGTGTATAATGTCAGCCAAGAAACCAGTTGCCTATAAGCACTTAAACCTCAACGCCAGTCAGGAACCAAAGAGATCAGCTGCCTCTGGCCTCTGAGCCTGAAGGGCTAACTCCACAGTTATGCACCCTGTGTCTTAACCCTTAGAGCAGGGTTCTACTCTGCCCTTCGTAGAACTAGAACACAGAAGAGACTCCCACTCCCAGCCACCCTGCCAAACAAGTCGTGTCCTCCCTATAGGACAATGAGGAGAGAAAGAGGAAGGGGCAGCGAGTAACTTAGCTTGGAGTAACCTGAGAAGCAGTGGTAGGGCTGGACAGCAAGCAACTCTCTCCCTTCCCTAGGGCCATACCTCCAGGCCTCCTGCCTCAACAAGTGGTAGGCTGGTGGGCTCTGAGGGCAGAGTTGCCACCCTCCCTCCTGAAGCCAAACTGCCACTGCAGGTGATTTGTGGGCGCAAAGAGCACCCCAAGGTCATCCATGGTCACCAAGTTAAGTATTTTATTCAGAACTGAAGAGATGGTTCAAGGGTTAAAAGCACTGGCTGCTCTTGCAGAGGACTTGGGTTCAGTAACCAGCACCCACGTGGTATCTCATATCGTTTGTAACTCCAGTTCCTGGGCATCCATCACCCTTTTCTGACCTCCGTGGGCACCATGCACACAGGTGGCGCACATCCATCCATCCATGCATGCGAGCAAACAATCATACACAGAAAGAAAAAATAAATGAATCTTAGGAGGACAATAATTTTATTCACAAGCCACACATGGGGATGCAGGCCCATCATCTAGCAGTCTGGAGGCTGAGGCAAGAAGATTTAAAGCTCCAGGATATTCTGGGCTACATAGAGAGTCTCTCTCTCTCTCTCTCTCTCTCTCTCTCTCTCTCTCTCTTTCCCTCTCTCTCTCTCTCTCTCTCTCTCTCCCTCCCTCCCTCCCTCCCTTCTTCCCTCCCTTCCTCTCTCTCTTTCTCTGTCTCTCAAAACAAACAAACATCATTCCATTTGTCTGCTATTTAAGAGCCCACAGAGGTGCCTTCTCAGGGTTGTAGAGCCTGGCTGGCAGCTGAGCCCACTGTGTGTACAGGAGAAACAGGTCTGAGGATGGAGTGTACCAACAAACAGTTCCTCATACATCCAACCACAGAGCGCTGGCATCTGCCCTACGCCAGGCAAGAAAAAAGCAGCGGGCAGACTGATAGAAGGATGCAAGGAAGAAAGTAGGAGTTCCAGGCCTCTGCTATCAAGCGGAGAGGACCCAGGCCTTAAGGACCAGCAGGCCCTGTCCCAACAGCCATGACTGTGACACTGCCATAGCCTGCTTGGCTGTAGAGGGTCACATCAATGACAGAGCACTGCAAGCTGATTGGCTGGCTCCATCAGGGTTCTGGCATGCCAAAGGGCTTCTGGGTACCCGGGACCATCTGGGGCCCAGTCACAGCAAGAGTCAGTGCCAGGGAAGGTGTCTTCCACCCTTTCTTCTACTGCCCACAGCCTGTCACCATTCACAGAGTATGCCCACCACCTACCCCTCGGCCAGGGGCCCTTGGCTGTAGTGATGAAGATAGAGAGCAACCCCTCCAAGCTTTGACTCTTCACACATGAGCCAGAAATCTTTTCTTCAGCTCCAGAGACTTCCACACACCTCCCCTGACTGTGGCTTCTGGCCACGCCCACTCGAGTCCCTTGCGTGGGAACCCTTGGGTCTTAGTGTTTTCTAAGTACCTTTAAAGGGTATGGGAAGTGGGGATGGCCTGAGGGAAGGAGTGTGGTTGCTAGTCATTCCCAAGCTAGACAGTCATGCAGGTTGGCTCTGGTTTTAACTGAGCATCAAACCCTTCCTTCTGCTCCCTCCTGGCAACTAAAGATGGATCTACTGGGATCCCTGCTGAGACCACTTCTGCTCCCTACTCCCAGCCTATGCCTCTCACGGAGTAGTACTCTTGAAGGATCCTGCGCACAGGACGGGATGAGGGCGGTGGTCTATGAGGATGGTACAGTGAGAGCCGTGGAGGAAGATGTAGAAATGGGGCCCCAGGTCTCACCTAATTCCGGCTCTGGCTTCAAGATGGGCTCCCCAAGAAGCCCAGATGGCTGTAGGGCTGGGAAGGAGGCAAGGTCCAGCCCTTGACTGATGTGACCTTTCAGCATGTGGTTTCTGCCTCTCTGAGCCGAGGCTTCCTAAGCACTGAACCGGTCACGATGACCCTCATTCCTCCTCCGGTTACTAGGCTAAAAATTCTGGGAAGGAGCAAGGCACAGTGTGTTCTATGCAGCCCGCCACGCTCTTATTCCACAGGCACTCGAGAGCACCTGCTATCAGCTTAGGCGTGACCCAGGGTGGGGGTACAGCAATGAACAAGGCACACTTCCTGTTCTAGAGGAACCCCCAGCCCAATCCAGAGTGGTGAGATACTGACAGAACCCCAGCTGACTCAGCTGTGGGCCAGAAAACTGAGGAAGGCTGCCCAGAGACATGACATTCCAGCAGACTTTGCTTTTCTCTTTCCTTCCTTCTTTCTTTCTTCCTTTTTTTTTCTTCATTTTCTTGAGACAGGGTCACATGCTATAGACCACGCTCTCCTCAAACTCACCCTTGACAGTCTTCCTGCCTCGGGCCTCCCGAGTGCTGTGATTTCTGTACCTGGCTTAGTTGTGCTTCGCGGGATGTGTAGGAGTTTTTCTATGGGAGAAATTAATGAAGACATCTCTAGGCACAAGCACTCCAGAGGTAGATGTAGAACTGGAAGCCATGTTGTGGGATACACAGGTGACCAGCTGGGAGAATCATCTCAGGCCAGTTACTCCCACCTCTGGGCCTCAGGTGCCTTGTCTATAAATGAGAATAGAAAAAGGCCATCTCCCAGGGAAGCTCCGGACTGAGCCTGTGCTCAGACTTCCTATTTAACTTTCCGTGTGTGTTGTGAAAGCTGGGGCTATTTTTGCCCACACTCGACTATTTGTGGGTCCAGAGCCTGTCCTTTCCCACAGAGGACAGAGCTGGCCTGCCACAGCCATTCTGCCCACTCCTAGGCTGTGGTGGGAGGGGAGGTAAATTGAGCAGGGACTCCGTCATGAGGAGCAGATGAGGGAGGGACTTAACGGCCACCCTAAAAGGTCTGAGGCTCCTCTGGGAACCCAATTTGAGAACTGCTGGGGCAGACTAACTCGTCCAAGTCTGGTTGGTTGGTTGGTAAATTAGTTACTTAGTTAAATTTTATTTTATGTGTATGGGTTTCTTGCTTGTATGTATGTCTTTGTGTGCCGTCTGTGTTCCTGATATTCACGGAAGCCAGGAGAGGACATTAGTTACAGAGAGTTGGGAGCTATCATGTTGATACTGGCAAGAGGACTCAGGTCTCCTGAAAGAGCAGCCAGTGCTATACTGGCTCTAGCCCAGAGTTATTTAGTTATTTATTTTTTTAAGCAGAGCCTCTCTCTATAGCCCTGGCTGGCCTAGAACTCCCATATACACCAGGCTGGCTTAGAACCCCTATATACACCAGACTGGCCTAGAACCCCTATATCCACCAGGCTGGCCTAGAACTCGCATATACACTAGGCTATCCTAGAACTCTCATATACACCAGGCTGGCCTAGAACTTTGTGCTCACGCATGCCTGCAAAGTCTCCTTTCACAGGTGAGGTGAGACCAAGGACAGGGCCTGAGAAGGAGTCAGACACCTTCTCTAGCACAGCCATGTGCTCCTCCATTACCATCAGCTGAAAAACTGCCAATTGCCTGCCTGGCAGAGGCTCCTCCTGGTTGCCCAGCAACCTTCCCACTTACTTTCCTGTCCAGAGTATTAGCCCAGAGGTATTAAATCTTGGAAGAAAATTGGGGAGGGGAAGACTCTGGCTTTTCCATAAACTAAGCATTCTTTCCTGTAGCTCTGGGTGAACAGCCCAGGGAGGGGGCAATGAGCCACTGACTTCCAGTCAGCTCCCTACCTCTCTGACTGAGAAGCCCAAACACTTCAGGCACCTTTCCTCACTCTTCTGCAAAGCCCTGGCCCCTACTCTCTCTCTTCCACCCCAAACCCCTGGTTAGGAGGACACTGTAGGCTCCGCTCCTGTGTGGTGAGGCACAGCATTGCTGGCAGAGACAGAAAGTGGTCCCTGGAGCTGCAGGCCTAGCGGGAGGAAAGAGATCATCCTTGGGCAAGACACAATATCAAAGGCCAAGAGGGCCAAGGACAGTCAAAGACAGCTCAGGCAAAGCCTGCTTCATAGCAAGTGGGCCTGAGCCATAGATGTCGTTGCAGCAATCAGGATGGGGTACTGAGGAGTAGACAGAGGTTGAAGCCTGTTGTAGGGAGGGGACACATCAGGAAGGAACACTGTCAGCACTAAAATCTTCTGCTTGTTCCTTCTAATCCTGTGAACCCCAGAATCCTCCCAGACTCCTTGGACACAGGAATGTTCATGTTAAGAACCTTATGGCCCTCTGACCTGAGGGCTGGGGACCTATAGGTACATCAAAGATACCTAGATAGCAGTCCTAACTGGGCCATTTCCAGCACCAGCCAGTACACCAGCCTGAGCCACCTCCGTCTTCCAGCCCAGTCACCTGCTATTAAACCTGCAACACCTTTTTCCAGACACCAGCTTTTGAAAGACCCAGGCTACACCAACCACCTTTCTCCAGGACGCCGGCCTCTCTGTCCAGCCCAGGCCAGTCTCAGGGAGCTGCTCTCTTTGGTAGGCTGAGAGAATGATGGCCTGGAAGGTAAGGGGTGTAAGAATGTAGCCATAACCTCAGCCCCAAGCCCAGGGCTTCAGGAAAGTGTTGTCCTAATTAATGCCCTTCCCTGGCTCATGAACCACTGGCACAGTCAGAAGGGCAGAAACAAATCAAGTATGCATTAAAGGGTGATCAGACAGACATTCTGTAATGGCTGTCACTTGGCCACAGAAAGGGGGCATTCTGACATGGGTTACAATATGGATGAGACTTGAGACATGGCTCAGCTGTTAAGAGCACTGGCTTCTTCCAGAGGACCCAGGTTCTGATCCCAGCACCTACATGGTTCACAACCACCTGTAACTCCAGTTTCAGGGGACCTAACGCCTTTCTCTGGTCTGTGAGGACACTAGGCACACAAATGGTACATACATACATACATACATACATACATACATGCAAAACACCCACGCACATTAAAATAAACAAATTATTGGATAAATTTTTAAAAGAAAGAGGAAACATCTGGCTAAGTGAAAAAAGCCAAATACAAGGGCTGCTCTGTTGATTCGGAGGGGCTGGAAGGCCAGGTCCTAGAGCAGAACGGGAGCTGGTAGCTAGAGTTGGGGGAGTGTTGGGAGCAGCTACCTTAGTGGTCTTGGCTTTTTGTTTCCATGGGAGATGTTTTCAACTGCAGGATGATGATGCTAGCACAACCGTGTCCATCCCACTGAATGGCACAGAAAAGGTTAACTCAGTGCTGTGAATGGAAAGCTATTACAAAGTAGCCTTATCTGCTAACAAGCAGAGCAACGCCCTGAGGTGTGAGCATAGACTACAGGTGCTGTTGGTATTTGTAGTAGACTCAGAATGCCCCAGGCCCAACCCAGTGATCTGCCAGAGGCCAAGTCAAATGTGGGGGACGTCTGCCCTCACCAGGAAAGTGTTCTATAAAATGGTGGCACACACCAGAACTCTGGAGTCTGAGACAGATGATTGCTGCTAACTTTGAGGCCAGACTAGGTGACAGAGTGAGTTCCAGACTTGCCTGGGATGCATAGCAAGAACCTGTCTCAACGAAACAGAGACCCAGAGGCTGGGGATACCGTTCACTTGGTAGTGTTTAACTAACAATCTCAAGTTTAACACCTTGTAAACTGGGTGTGGCAGTACATGCCTGTAACCCCAGCACTTAGGGGGTAAAGATGGGAGGATCACAAGGTCAGAGTCTTCATAGGCTACATAATGAGTTTGAGGCCAGCCACATGAGATGCTCTCAAACAAGCCAGCCAGCAGAGAGAGAGAGGGAGAGGGAGAGGGAGAGAGAGGGGGAAGAGGGGAGGGAGGGAGGGAGGGAGGAAGGGAGGGAGGGAGGGAGGGAGGGAGGAAGGAAGGAAGGAAGGAAGGAAGGAAGGAAAAAAGTGACCCACAGACCGCTTACCCTGAGTCCTTTAGTGACCTCTAAAGCCGAGCCTTATTAGATGCAGACCAGTTCCACTCCCTACCCTGCCCTCCCCCAGTACATTTATTCTGCCACCCCAACCCCTACAAGTATATGTGTAAGTCTGGATGCCATAGTATCTTGTTGATCATTTACTCGTCCTATGCCAGCCCAGTCAATGGACTATGCTTAGAGACAGGACCAGCCCTGTTCTCATAACTGTCCCCTGTTCTAGAACCAGGTTCCCTGCTCTGGAATTGGCTTGGTCCTCTCCAGCTCACGGCTGCAGGACAGCATGAGACTGGGCCAGCTGGCCACTGGCCCCAGAATTGCCTGTGTGTTTTCCTTTCCTGTCACCAAGAGCGACAAATTCAGGGTTCCTCTTACCATTCCAGAGGTCATAATCAAGGTCAAGATACAGGCAGGGCTGCTTCCTTCTGGAAACCTGGGAAGTGAACTGACTCCCTCCTCCTCCAGGCAGCTTACACTAGGTTCCCTACAGGTTAGAGGGTATGGGCACCTGACTCTGCCCACCAGCCTGGGTACCCCCAGGGAGGAAGGGCAGCTGCTCAAAAATGCACCTAGGGGTTCCCAAGCCTGTCTTGGGAGAGTCTATCTTGACCTGACATTGTGCAGAGCTAGCAGGGGAGTGGTCTGAAGTCACACATGGAGAACACATGGTCCTTCTGTAGCAGTTGCGAGAATACAAGGAAGAGGCAGACTTCTGGGGCCACCTGGTGGCCACCTTCTCTCACCCATTCCCACTCTGAAGAGGGCTAATCCCACCTTTGTAGCTCCTGACCCAGACACAGCCAGTCAACTCCTGGAGGTCTCCTATGACTCAGGGCTTCCCTTCCACACCAAAACCCTACTTCTTTGCCCAATATAGTTTCTCCATCAGCCACAGAAGGCCAATCAATCCCCCTTGGAGACTCTTGGGCCGCTCTGCTCAGTAATCCTTCCCCGCTGTTCCTCAGGACCCCTTTGCCTTGGTCCCTTCACTGACTGATGCCAATCATGCTCTACCCAAGGGCTCAAAGGCCCTGGCCCCAGTGTGGCGCTTCCTCACCCTCCTCCCTCATCAGACTAACACTCCTTGAGGGTGGCTCATGAAGCGTAATTTCTCCGGAGCCCAATGCTAGGTACAGGTCTGGCACCCAGAAAACCCCGAGTTGCTAACCAGGTACACTTTAAAGTGTGTCCCTGGATACCGACTCTGTGCCCCGCATTGGTACCTTTGGCCCAGCCTTAGCAAAGATTCTTTTTCCTCTGAACCTTTAGCAGAGCCAGCCACTCAAATGAATTAATGTTCCCATCCCTGCTGACTCACTTGAGAACATCAGCTTCTGCCAATGGTTGCCAGTCCTGGCCACCAGAAAACAGGCCTGTACCCAGCCCAGCCAGGACAGGGCCACACGTCCTTAGTGCTCTTCCTAGCCCCAGGCATCTGTGCCAAGTCTGGAGGTTTCTATGGTGGTAATCTTTCTGTAGAGTTGGGGTCTCTAAGACAGTGCAGTCTGTGATCTTGTTTAGACCCCACAGGAGACAAGGATACCAGGCTTAATTACAGTAGGTGGGGAAACTGAGGCTGGAGAGAGGAAAGGCTCTAGTGCTAAAGGAATTGAAATGTAGATGCTCCCTGGAAGATGCTTCCCAGAAGACAAATCCTGGCCACACACCAGTGTCCAGGCTGTCCCTCTCCCACTCCACAGAGAGTTTGTGGGGAGACTTCAGTGTAGACTTCTGAGTCTAGGGGACCCCAAGATCCAGAAGACCAAGCCGGGTAGTTATGGCACACGCCTTTAATCGTAGCAGAGGCAGGCAGATCTATGTGAGTTCAAGGCCAGCCTGGTCTACAAGAGCTAGTTTCAGGACAGGCTCCAAAGCTACAGAGAAACCCTGTCTCGAAAGACAAAACAAAACAAAACAAAACAAAACAAAACAAAAAAAAAACCAGAAGACCCTGTATCTGGAGCACCCTAAAGAAAGCAAGGCCTTTGTAGCTTCCCCTTACCCTGACCCACCAGCCCCAAATATGTAATTTCTTTTTTTAAAAAAAATAATTATTTATTCTGTATATTTGTGCATGCACATGCATGTGGGTTGGATGTACATATGCCAGGGCACACAAATGGAGCAGGGGACAACTTGCAAAAGTCAGCTCATTCTTTCCACCATGTGGCTCCCAGGGATTAAACTCAGGTCATGGAACCTGTAGAAAGCAGCCACCTCCTGAGCCATCACACTTGACCAAACAGATCATTCGAGAAAGCCTGTAAGGGCAAAGGAGAGCAGTAGAGTGAAACTCCTCCTAGCCCTGGACTCCTTGGCCCCTTCCTCTCCCTCCTCACGGGCCTTGTGGGCAGAAGATCCTGGGTGTCCACAGCAAGGACCTAGAGAGGCAAAGTTGTGCTTGACCCTCCAAATAGGAGTTGGACAGAGGCAGCCAGCCTGAAGTTCCCACACTTCCCTGTAGCCTCAGCTGTCATTAGTGTCCTCTGGAAAACCAAGGAAGGAAGGATTCCTGGCTTCCACGCAGGACTCACAGGGTGATGCAGGGACAGATGGATGAATGGGTCATCACACCCCCAAACTGGACACCATCCACAGCCGACTCCCTCATTCAGTTTGGAGGTGGAAGGAAGGACTCAGTAAACCTAGGCCAAAGCAGCCAGCCTGGGCTACATAGTGAGACCTACCAGCCAGCCACCTCTGGGTCTTCCAGAACATTCTGCAGAACAAAAAGTGGAAGAATTTGTTTGTTTGTTTCTTTGCTTGTTTTGGAGACAAGGTCACACCCTGCCTTAGGTCTCAAACCCCAAACCTGGGACAAATGACTGACACTGGCCTCTGGGTTTTCCCAGCATCCCTCAGTCCCTACCTGTTATAGGGTCTTTCTGGCTGGTATATTGCCCCCTACTCTAAACTGGGCCTGGGCTGTTCTTCCCACAGCTGCTCTTCCCTATATAATCCAGACATTTTTGGCTACACCAGCCCATTTACCTTTTGGCCTCTTGGCCAGTCTCTTGGCCCAGGCTGCCTCTCTTGGTTGGCGGATCCTCTCTGCACACCCCCTCACACGGCGGCAGCTCAGCCTGGCCATGTTTACTCTGGACTCTTCCAGATGTCTCTGCCTCTGCTCATTTCCTCCCTTTTGTCTATAATAAAAACCTTAACCCCTCAGGAATAGTCATGTCCTCCTCTCTCTTTCTTTCTTTCTTTCTTTCTTTCTTTCTTTCTTTCTTTCTTTCTTTCTTTCTTTTTCATTTTTGTGATGCTATAACCCCAGTATGGAACCAGGAACTCATTTCCTCTGTAGTCCAGGTTGCCCTTGAGTTTAGACTGGTTTCAAAAGCTCAGTAACCTTCCAGATTATAGGCATGAGTCGTTGTACTCAGTTCAGCAAACTTTTTGTATAGTCTTTTGAACTAAAAGCTCTTGAATGAGGCCGGGCACTGTGGTACATGCCTTTAATCCCAGTGTTCAGGAGGTAGTGGGAGGAGGATCTCTGAGTTGGAGACCAGCTTGGTCTAACAGAGTGAGTTCTAGGACAGCTAGGGCTACATAGAAAAATCCCTGTCTTGTAAAACCAAACCAAACTGTTAACATTGTTCTCTAACCGAGCCACTTCACTGGTGGAAAATCATCCCAATCAAACCAAATCAGACCAAATTAAATGATATCCAGGTTTAATTAGACACCTGCACTCCTGGGTGGCCTGGAGGGGAAACGGGAAGACTCCACCCAAGAGGAAGAGGGAAAACCACATGTTTATTTTTGGGGAGCAGTTTAAATAGCCTGTGGGAGTGGTTTTGACCCTTCTTGGGGAGAGATCAAGGTTCTAGGGGCACAGGGGAGGGGGCTCCAAAGATGGAGGCCGGAGGCTGGGATTACACAAACCAAACAAAAAACCTCTTGAATTGAACTTGAAAAGGCCTGGTAGCACATGTCTACACCCTTCTTGGGGAGAGATCAAGGTTCTAGGGGCACAGGGGAGAGGGCTCCAAAGATGGAGGCCGGAGGCTGGGATTACACAAACCAAACAAAAAACCTCTTGAATTGAACTTGAAAAGGCCTGGTAGCACATGTCTACACCCTTCTTGGGGAGAGATCAAGGTTCTAGGGGCACAGGGGAGGGGGCTCCAAAGATGGAGGCCGGAGGCTGGGATTACACAAACCAAACAAAAAAACCTCTTGAATTGAACTTGAACAGGCCTGGTAGCACATGTCTACAATCCCAACACTCAGAAGCAGACACAGGAAGACTGTGAGTTCAAGACCAGCCTAGCTACATAATGAGACCCTCAAAAACAAATACATAAATATGTAGCTTGAACATCTTTGTCCACGCCTATAACCCCAGAACTTGAGAAGTAGAGTCAGATTAATCAGGAATTCGAGGCCAACCTCAGCAACATAGAAAGTCTGAGGCCAGCCTACATGAGACCCTTTCTTTAAAAAAATATTAAGTAATAATAATAAAGGTAATTATCCAAGTCCATAACCCTAGCTCTTGGGAGATAGGGGCAGATGGACCAAGAGTTCAAGGCCAGGTTGGCTACATGAGACCCTCTAGTTTCAAAAGCCCAAATAATAAAAAAGCTCCTGCACAGTGGGCAGAAGAAGATGTGAAGGCAGAGATGTCGCCTCTCAATGGGGGTATGACTAAGACTAGCTAGGAGAGGGAGAGTCCACATGGAGGCGATACTATCGGCGCTGAAATGTTAATTACACACCTGGCCATTGTTTGCTGCTCTGAGGGTGCTCTTTATCTCTCATTTCTGCTCTCTCTGCCCTGCCCAGGCAAGCCTTCTGGGAAGGGCTGGGGGCCCTGCACACGAGAGAGAATGTAAACAGCTGGCCAAGCCAAGGAGCAGGTGGGATGTCTCATCCGGAGCATGCCTACTCTGAGCAGAAGCAACAGCCTCCTTTTTAAAACTAGAATGATTCCTTGGAGTATCGCTGGTAACCTCAAAAATAATAATAATAATAATAATAATAATAATAATAATAATAATAATAATGTCACCAGAAGGTCTGAGAAGCCCAAGGTTGGGGACATGAATGTGCCCAGGTTGAATTATTTCCCAGCAAACAAAACCGCTGAGCTAGATACAAAAGGTGGCTTTTGCCCATGGCATGGGGGTCCCTCTTCTGTAAGACTTATGGTGAGCTAGGTGTCTTTTCTAGAACCAGCCTAAGAGGACCAGAGGCTGCTTGCCTGGTGCTTATGTCCCTAATCCTTACTCTCAAGTTACACCAGGCATATCCCTCTTTTACCCACAGCCTTTATACCTGCTACCCCACTATAAGAGAGTTGTGTGTGATCACAGTGGCTTGGCCACCTTATCTGAAGCTGCCTCTAAGTGTGGGCTTTCCCCAGAGCCCTGCACTGCTGTGGTCTCCTATTCTTAGGGCCGTCATAACGTGTCTCTACTGGGTGGTCATCGCACCCCTTCACACCCATCTGTCCCAAGGCTGGGGGAACTCCATCAGGCCAGGAAATGTGCCTTATAAGTCTCCCTTGTTCTTCTCTTACACCTGGCCCAGCCCCAAGGAGCAACTCTGGGAAGGCTTGCTGACCTTCTGTGGCAGTCAGCAGCATGGGTGGTGGGAGGAAAGAAGGCAGGCAGGGTCATGAGGTCGGGGTGTGCCACCAAGAGAGCAGCATTCATGCTGACCTCAGTCATCCATACGAGATCCCTGAGAAGAGATACAGGCTGGGGAAACTGGGGCTCAGAGATGCCAAGGGGATGCTTGGCATCAGAACGTAAGACCTCTGTGAACTTCAGGATGCTCCACAATCTTCTAACTTCAACTCCCAGCACCAAGCTCGCAACATGGCCAAGGGCCATCTCCCCCAGTTTGCAAACTCTGGTCTCCTTGCCCAGAAACCACCATGGGAACCTGGCACAAGCGTGCGGACCTGTAACCTGAGTCTTGAGTCATACACTGAGCCTGTATCCCAATCTCATTGAGTGCTGATCCTTGTCACACTAAGCCTTGATTCTGGTCACACATTGAACCCTCTGCTGGTCACACCCTGAACCCTAATCCTATTCACATGCCTAGATTTTGTCCTAGTAACACCCGGGACCACTGACTGTCAGGTTGCAAAGAAACTAGGGACAAGTCTCACTCGTGACTCCCCCCAGCCCTTCTCACCCCACCCGCTACCCAACCCTGCCAACCCCAGGGGCTGGGCTGCACTTCCCTTTCCGTCTCGATTCCTATATAACTCAGGCTTTTCAGTCAGGAGCACTCTTGGCTCTTGACTCTGCCCTTGGCTCTCTCTTGGTCACCTCCCTTTGTCCTCTCTTCTAAAGATTTGGTTTATTCTGCTGGCCATGTTCAGTTTGGATTTTTCCAGATGTCTCTGACTATTCTCTCCCTCATATCTACAGTAAAAACCTCAGCAGGGCAGTGGCGATGCACACCTTCAATCCAGCATAGGAGGCAGAGACTCAGGAGGATATCTATAAGCTCAAGGCCAGCCTGGTCTACAGAGCTAGTTCCAAGGTAGCCAGGGTTCCACAAAATAAACAAAAAAAAAAAATCCTTCTCCTCAACCTTACCTAAGAACTGTCATATCCTCATTTTCAATCACTGGCCTTTATCACAGTCTTAAGAGTTGACCCTGACCGTACTCCCAGCTTTCAGTTCACTTATAGACTGAATACTGTTTTGGCTCACACACTGAGTCCTGATCCTGGCCAGTCTTTGCATTGCATCCTGGTCACAGGCTGAACCCTGACTTCATCCAAAGTGCATAGGAATTCCAGCGTCAAGTAATCTCTGAGGCAGGGTTCCATCTCTGTGGCCTCCTAGCCCAGTTCCTATCCTTGAACATGCCTGCGCTGAGTCCCTTCAGGGAGCTGTCACATCCCTGGTGCCTGATCCTACAGATCAGAGAGAGTTCACAGAGCTCCACAGAAGTTTGGCTTCACCTGGACCTGACTTGTGTTCCAGACAGAACCTGACAAAGGCAGGTAGAGGATGGTGTGTGTTATCTTTGTGCCCCAGTCTGGCTCCTAAGCCCTTCCTATAGACCGCTAGATGAAAGGGTCCCAACCTGAGCAAGAGATGGCATAGAGAACCTGCCTGGTCCTAACTCTCTCCCTGCAGCCTGGGGTGCCTGGATCAGGGACTAGCTGGCTATGTCTCAGGTGACCATGGTATCAGCCAGATAGAAAGGACAGTCATGCTGGCCATATAAACTGATGACATGACCATCCATGGCGTGGTCAAGGAAAGGCTTTTATTGTAAATATGGGAGAGAGAACAGCCAGAGGCATCTGGAAGAGTCCAGAGCAAAGAGGAAAAGTAGATGACTGAGCATGGCCAGCAGACTAGATCTGGCTATGAGAGAAACAGGAGTAGAACATGGGGAGTGGAGAGAGGGAGAGGCAGAATACACACACATACACCACACACACACACACACACACACACACACACACACACACACACACACACACACACACAGAGAGAGAGAGAGAGAGAGAGAGAGAGAGAGAGAGAGAGAGAGAGAGAGAGAATAGTCAAATTATCAGGGTTATAAGGAGAATTAGTAACTAGAGATGAAGGAAGCCTGTGGAGTTTAGGGGAGGGTAGGGGAGGTTAGGAGGTCAGCATGGACTCTGAAAAGTATAACAGGTACTTGTGACACTGAGAGGGCCTGGAGGCCAGCATGTGCTTTGGAATGCTAATAGGCACCATTTGTCCCTTCTGCAAGAATTTGGAGAAGTGGGGTTTCCTTTGGACCTGGCATGGTGATGGCTGAGACCCTACAGTCCCTTGGAGGCTGGTATATCAGCACATAGAAGGTATGGAATCCAGGTCCGGGGTGGGCAACAAGCTAGGAACAGAACATAGTAAGCTGTGAGCCCTGGAGCTGGGCAGGCTGGAGAAAATGCCTAAGCTCAGGAAGCCAGAAAGATAGCGTTTTAAAAAAACAAAACAACAGAGGAACCTCTTGTAGTCCAAAATTGGCCTCAAAGCTAAAGGGTAAACTGAGGGCTGTAAATACTATTAGCTGGGCCCTTCTGACCCAAAGCTTACGAAAGCTAAAAGTAAACTCAGAGAAATTCAGTCAGCTGTCTCCTATTTCAAGCACCATCCCAAGCTTGGGGGCCACACAGATGAGGTTTTAGCTAACTGGCTAACAGGGCTAAATTGACATTAGCCATTCCTCCATCCTTTGGCCGGTGGAGGTGGAGCCTTGTGCCCAAGGTTCTCATCATTCTGGACAGAAAGACAGCTTTCACAGCTGCCTGGATGAAAACTTTGGTAGACAAACTCCAGACCCCCAGCTCTTCGCTTTTTCCCCAGTTTGCCTGTCTTGCCTCCAAGGTACACAGTCCTCTTCCTGAACTCTGTTTTCTATTATAAGTTCCCTCAAGTCTTCCGGTTTCCAGTGGTTCCTTGTCTGGAAGGTACTAGGGAAGATGTCCCTAACCTCAAGCTGTGTCATAAGGGAGCATGGGCTTTTCCAGTCTCTAGGAGCCCTGTGTGGGTGGTCTCCAGACCCATTCACACCAACACAGACTTTCCTTGGGCCCTCCTTTTCTTGCACCTTGACCTCCTTTCTACTCCCACCCTCCTGTCTTGTCTTGAGGGTAAGGACAGGGGCTGGCTCCCCTCCAGGCCTCTCAGCACATCCCAGGGGGCCAGGGCTTCAGCATAGTGTCTTGTCTTCCATTTCCACATTCTGTCACATCTCATCTTTGCAGAGCTAGCACGGTTGCCAAGACTGACAAACAGGCCTCCACACCTGAGGCGCCATGCCCAGTGCTATGGCCCCGCCCCTCATGCTCTCGTTTCCTGTCTTCTTCCATCCTTTTCCAGTCTCCAGCTTCAGCCTCTAACTGTCCTGGGTCCCTTCCTAATCCCCAGCGGGCCGCTACAGAGGCTCCCCATCTTCTCCTGTGCCGCGTCTCTTCCTGCTCTCTGTAGGTCATACCTGGCCATCTTTTCCAGTCCCTCTCATAACCTTCAACCTGTAGGCCCAGGACATGCTAAGGAAGAAATTTACACCTAGCCTCAAAGCCAGCAGCAGCAACTGCTCCAAGGGCTGAGTGAGTCAGAGAGTAAACCGGTATTATCTGGTGAGTGCTGTGTCCCAGCCAGAAGCTACAAGGAGCTCAAGCCTGTCATTCCTCCCTGCTCTCCCTGAGGAGGAAGGAAGGCACACTCAGGGAAAGGACAAATTGAGTGTCACCTCACAGATGGTCAAGTTCACGATGGGGAAGGGGCGGGTGGAAGGGGCAGCATCTCGGAAGCATTTGGGGGAGACAGCACAGGAAGCACGGACAGCTGCACGTCCTCCCCAGAGATTTGGGGCAGGGGCTGGCTTGGAGGGGTGCAGGAGGCAGCTGAATTGCTGACTAAGGGCCAAGCCAGCTTCTGCATCTCACTATCCTGGAAGCCCAATGGCATGCTACAATCCCTGTCCTCGTCCTTAGAGCCTAGAGAGGTACCATAGACATTTCAGCTGGCGTAACTGGCCAGGCTAATTTCTTTCTGAACTCAGACCACATTCTCTCCAGATCCCTGGGGACCCAGATAACCGGGGTCACACGTACAGTTAGTTATACATGATAGAGGGACCTGAAAGCTCATTTCACCTGACTGAGCAGCCCATCCCTTTGTCTCCATCTTGTCCACTAGACCAGCGGCTCCAAAGGGAAAGGCAGCAACAGAGGCTTCTTTTTAGCACAAGGCCCCTTTAAATTATGTTTAGTGTCGCAGTTGGTAAAAGCAGCTTGGATCAGGCAGTTAGTCGCTCAGGGGAGCATGGCTCATCCAAGGCAGAACAGAGTTCGAGTCCTGTGCCCTCCAGCTTCACTATTTGTCCCTTGCTGTCCTGTTCAGCCTGTCAACAGGAGCTGGCTGCCTCCACCTTGCTCAGGGCACCAAATACACTTGAAGACTGGTGATCTGATCTACTTCCTTGTCTGTGACTGGGCTGCTGAGAGGGTTTGCTTCCTACAAAGTAAAACCAAAGCACTCAGACAGCCGGCTGCCCAGTGTCCACTGCTGGCCCCAAGCATGGGCTCAACTGTGGGAAACCCGAGGGTGACAAAATCAGGGTGCTGTGACTGAATGTAGCACGAGGGAAGTTCTATTTTGGTCTTGAGGAGTCATCTCTAAAGATCCCCAGAAGCTGGCTTAAGGGGATTATGACCCCCACCCCTTGCAGCCCCCAGGAGAGATCTGCCATTGACTATGGTTCACAATAGGATCAGCGCTTTTTCCACTCAGGGAATTCACAAGGAACTTTTGTGAACTCCGGATGAATCAGGCATGGTGTCACACTCTTGTAATCCTAATATTTGGGAAGCTGAGTCAGGAGGATTACCTTATGATCTAGGGCAGCCTGAGCCACACACACACACATACACACACACACACACACACACACACATCATTTCTGCTCACACATGGCCTGGCCACCCCTATCCTGACAGTCCCTCCCTATGTTTGTACTCCGACATCAGCTGTTTGTGTCTTCAGATATCACCTCACTTGGCTCCTACACACACACACAACCTCTGTAGTGAAAAGTGGGATCCAACTAGCACCTGCTTTTTTTTAACTTCATTTTTATTTTATGTGCACTGATGCTTTGCCTGCATGTATGTATGAGGATACCAGATGCTCTGGAACTGGAGTTACAGACAGTTGTGAGCTGCCATGTGGGTGCTGGGAATCGGACCCGGGTCCTCAGCGCTCTTAATCGCTGAGCCATCTCTCCAGCCCCTAGCACCCACTTCTCTCTCTCTCTCTCTCTCTCTCTCTCTCTCTCTCTCTCTCTCTCTCTCTCTCTCTCTCTCTCTCTCTCTGCTTCCCTAACCATCCTTACTTTCCCACGATGTATCATCATGCCTACACAGGGACTGGTGGGGCCAGTCTGACTTTGGAAAAGTTCCAGCAGGAAGTCAGACTAGGTGCTTGTCTATCCCCAGCTGGGGGAGTTACAGGTCTTCCCCTGTGCTAGGGTGCCAGTAGATTCTGAAGCTATCCACATAGGTCCCGCACCCACAGTCTCACCTGTAGATTCAAAGACACCTCAGTACCCCAAAGTCATGGTGCTGGTTTGAATGAGAATGATCCCCATAGGCTTATATATTTTAATGTTTGGTTCCCAGTTGGTGGAACTGTTTGGGAAAGATTAGGAGGTGTGTCCTTGTTGGAGGAGGTGTGTCCTTGTTGGAGGAGGTGTGTCACTAAGGGTAGGATTTGAGGCTTCAAAAGACCACACCATTCCCAGTTAATTCTCTTCCTTGTGCTTGTGGATCAGAGTGTACTCTCTCAGCTCCTGTTCCAGCACTCTGCCAGGCTGCTGCCATGCTCCGTGCCATGATGGCCATGGACTCTAACCCTCTGAACCTGTAAGCCCCAAATAAACCCTTTCTTCTATATAAGCTGCTTTGGTCATTTAGTCTTAGCATAGCAATAGAAAAGTAACAAAGACGGAGCAGGCGGTGGTGGCGCACGCCTTTAATCCCAGCACTCGGGAGGCCGAGGCAGGCCGATCTCTGAGTTCGAGGCCAGCCTGGTCTACAAGAGCTAGTTCCAGGACAGGCTCTAGAAACTATAGGGAAACCCTGTCTTGAAAAAAACAACAAAAAAGAAAAGTAACAAAGACAGTCATCATTCCTGAATCAGCAGACACTGAAGAGGTGGCCAGGTGTGACCTACATCACCTTCTTGGTCCTTCTAGAATTGGATCTGAAGCAATCAGGGAAAGAGGAAGGGCAGGGCAACAAGAGCAAAACCCAGGTTCACTGACTCCGTGTTCCATGTGTGGGGAGATCCCGAGACAGGCAGTCAGCAGCCTCCATACAGTGTACTCCCAACCTACCTAAGATAAGCAGTTCCTACCCCGTCATCATCTCTAGTCCTGCGAGGACTCCCTAGTCTCTAAGTGGTGATTCTGCTTCTTTTCCCCAGTTCGCTTAACCCTTCATGAGAAGCCTAAGCCCTCACCTGCCCTGGGAGGCCATGCTAAGCTCTCACGGATCCTCCCACAACTGCCCTGAAGCAGAGCCTGGCCACAGGACATTGGTTACTAGCTACTCTTCTTTACCCTTGGGATACTGTTCACACCCCCACATTAGCCTTTCAGTTGTCACAGGCATCTGTGCTTGAAGATGTCCGTCTTATCTACTGGAAACTGTCCACAGACCATCAGTCTCGAGAGGGCAAAACTGGCCTCTCCCTCCAGTGCCTAGTGTGGGGTCTGACACATAGTAGGTACCCAGTAAATGAGTATGACAGAAAATGGAAGGAGAGAAGTCACCCCAGGGCCAAGCACTGTGAGCAAGTTGGAGGATCCTGGGCACTCACTCTGAAGGGAAATAAACAAAATACCCAGTGAGTTCTCCCCCAGAGCTGGGCTGTGTTCGTGTCCTAAGAGCAGAAACATCTCCAATGAGAGCAAGCGTATGCCCAGAGGCAGGTCCAGCATTCAGCTTTCCTCCCAGAGGCAATGCTCTGCTCTAGCCCATGTGCACACACCAGTTCATAGCATTCTCATATAAGGAATTCCATGAGGGAAGCATCTAGGGCCTCATTTACAGGGGTGGATTTAGGGCTTGGGGAGTGAAAGTTCCCACTCAGACCACCCTGGATGCTGCAGAACTGGGATGAGAAACTGGTCTGTATGTGCATGTTCTTTGAGAATTCTGCCATGTTGGGAGCATCCTGGCATTGCCCTAGCACAGATGTTTGGAGGGTACCTCTGAGACCCTGGATACGGGGCTCTGGTCCTTCATGTCCCAGAGGCTCTGGTCTCCTGCAGCTGCTGGGGGCCACGCTGGCTGACTGCCCACCAGAGTGTGAAGTGCTTCCCGAGGGAATCCCTGGGGAAACCCCTGGCAGACGCCTGCTGCAAAGTGAAGTGTGTTGGGGAGGCCTTCCTTCCGGCTGATCCGCCTGGGCCTCCAGGGTCAGGCCTCAGGTCACCCTCCAGATGGGACAGGAAACCCATTAGTAGTCTAGATTGGGGGCTGGGAGCTGGGAGCTGGTCTAAGGCACAGGGCTCCAATCCTCTCAACCTGAGTTCCATCTCCAGATCTCACACAGTGGAGGGAAGCAGCTCCCAAAGTTGTCCTGGGACCCCCACATGCACTGTGGTATGTGTGTACGCACCCAAACACACATATACCACACCTACATATACACACATGCCCCACACACATCATACACCCACACATACCTCACATACCACATACCACATATACAACACACACATCCCACACACACATACTTCAGACACCACATACCACATACACAACACACACAACCCAAGCACACCACACACGGACATCCCACACACACATACTTCAGACACCACATACCACATACACAACACACACAACCTAAGCATACCACACCCCACACACACATCACACCACTTACCACATACACAACACACACATACCACACACACTGCACACCACATACCACACACCTCCACACCCATACCACATATACACGCACACACACACCACACACAAGATATACACACATACACCACACACACGCACACATGCCTGCTTGTGATGATGCCTTCCCTTGGTGATGAATCGAGACCTCCAAGGATAGTTGAGACAAGGCCTTTCTTCCTCAAGTTTGATTTAGGTAGGTAAGTCATGGTATTTCTCACAGCAACATATCCAAAATAGGACACCATGTAGCCCAGGCTGGCCTCGGTTCCTGGCAATCCTCCTGCCTCAGTTAACTAAGTGCTGGGATTCTAGCATCCATTTTTTGGTTTTTTTTTTTGTTTTTTGTTTTTTTTGAGACAGGGTTTCTCTGTGTAACCCTAGATGTCCTGGAATTAGCTCTGTAGATGAAGCTGGTTTCAAACTCACAAAGATTCACTTGTCTCTGCCTCCTGAGTGCTGGGATTAAAGGTGTGCACCATCACCGCCCAGCTTCTAACACCCTTTTCTTTTTCTTTTTCTTCGTCTTCCTTCTTTCTTCTTCTTCCTCCTCCCTCCTCCTTCTTCAACAAATATGAATACTAGAAAAATTTTAATGACTAAGCAGGCATAATGATGTCTAACAGAAATCCCAGCACCCATATAGAGGGAGGCAGGAGGATGAGGAGGAGTTCAAGGCCAGACTGAGATATATATGAGTTAATGGGTGGAATAATTGGAATGTGAGCTTCTGTTTGTTAATCTGTAAAGTGGGAGAGATGCTAACAGGGACTGCTTCACTGGGCCAAATGCTATGTTACGCTTTCAAGAGCATCTGCAATGACCCTACACTGGGTGCACAGAAGATACTGCGGATGAGGGGCTACATGGGAAGAAATAATTCACCAAGTCAGTTGAAGGGAGCTGGTGAATTCCAGTAGTTTCTAGAACACAGCCCAAAGAGAATAGAGAAGTTCATGCTGGTGCCTATCCCTGGTGCTGAGAGATCCCTTTTCATCAGGCCGGGATGGCAACCCCCAGCCATGGGCCCAACCTGGCTAGTACCTACTTATATACAGACTGAGTTAAGAGGAAAAATGGAGGCCAAGGGAGTTGACTCTGTGGGCAAAGCATTTATTGCACAAGCATGAGGACCTGAGTTCAAATCCCCAGAACCACATAGAGCCTGGCACAGCAGCACGCATCTGTAATCCCAGTACTCCCACTGCAATGTGGAAGGCAGAGAGCCGAGACTCCCTAGGTTGACAGGCTAGATAGCCTTGGTACATGCAGTAACCAACAAGAAACCTTGTTTCAAGATAGAGGGCAAGGATCAAAACCCAAGGTTGGCACCTGACCCATACACACATACCAGGGCACATGTGTGCCCACGCTCACTCACATATATGTACAAACACCATATATGTATGCACACACACAAATCAAGAATGACTTTTACATTTTAAGTGGCTGAAAAATTCAAAGGAGGGAACTCTTTCACAGCCAATGAAAATCATATGAAATTCACCCTTCAGTGCCTACAAATAAAGATTTTTTAGAACATAACTGTTACTGGAGTTATTAGGGTCAGAGCCTGGGCCCTGGCAGCCCTACTAAGCCAGGCTTAATAGACCAGTTGAAAGTGGAAAGCAGGGGCGAGAGAGGGCTCTGAGGTTAAGAGTATGCACTTACTCTTGCACGGATTGGGCAGTTCACAACCACCTGAGTGCAATTCAGTTCCAGGGATCCAGCAATCTCATCTGGACTGCAAAGAACCTGCACTTACACAAGCACACACACACCCCAGCACACATACACCACACACACACACACACACACACACACACACACACACACACACACACAAATTTTTAAATCTTTTTTTTTTTGTACGTGAGAAGCAAAGGAGATTTATTCAATGTGGCCACACTGAGCTGAGGAATGAAGAGATCTCAAGCCCATCTTCAGGGTCTGATCAGGAGATTAGGGCTGAGATAGAGACAAGAGGTGTGCACAACTCAACCCTCCTAGCCAAGGTGTAGTCCTGCCCATCACCCCGGGCCTGAGCTTCAGCCTTTTCCCGGCAAGTTGTTTGATAAGCTATGAATCTCATTCCAGGAAATAAACGCCCCCTCTGGCTAGCATCAGGCTCCAGTCTTTTCCTTCTTCAACACAGCCAGCCAGCAAAATTCTAGTTTCTTGGGATACATTGTTTCAATAGCCAAAGGGAGGGCACAAGTGTCTCTTTAGAATATCTTCATTCTTCTGAGGACTTTTACATTCATGCCCCGCCCCAGTCTTTCAAAGCTCTCCCTATACAGCCCAGGCTTGCCTCTGATTTTCTGCTATCCTCTTGCTTCTGCTTCCTAAAGGCTAGCATACAGGTGTACACTCCCATGCCTTGTTAAGATTCTGGCTCCTGGGTTCCATAGTCAAGGGCTGTACTCAGGCTATACTCTATGGAGCCAAGGCCTGCAGCAGAGAGCCCCTGGACCACAAAAACACTCACTGGCTCTTTCTAGAAGTTTGCCAACCCCTGAAGAGCAGATACTGATGGGTGGGAAACTGAGGCACAAAGAATTTTAAAAAGTCACCTGGGGCCCTGGATATTTTCTGTGCCACTAACCTGTAGGTACTGTGCTGCTCATCTTCAAGATCTAGGGTCTAATTCTGTGGCCAGGCTGGTCTGGAACTTACTATGTAGTCCAGGATGGCCTCAAACTTGTGGCAATTATCCTGCCTCAACCTCCTCAGTGCTGCAATTACAGGCATACACCACTCACCCTACCAAACTTCCCTTCATTTAAAGGAATTATTTATTTTTATTTTAGGTGCATTGTGTGTTTCCCCTGCATGTATATCTGTGTAAGGGTCTTGGATCCCCTCAAACTGGAGTTATAAACTGTTGTGAGCTGCCATATAGTTGCTAGGAATTGAACCCAGGTCCTTTGGAAGTCTGTCAGTGCTCTTTAATTGCCGAGTCATCTTTCCAACTTCAGGACACCCCCTTTCATCTTTCTTTCTTTCTTTCTTTCTTTCTCTTTCTTTCTTTCTTTCTTTCTTTCTTTCTTTCTTTCTTTCTTTCTTTTGTTTTACTTTTTTGTTTTTCAAGATAGTATTTCACTGTGTATTCCTGGCTGTCTTGGAATTCACCCTGTAGACCAGGCTGGCCTTGAACTCACAGAGATCCTCCTGTCTCTGCCTCCTAAGTGTTGGGTTTAAAGGCGTGCATCACTAATGCCGGGGTCAGACCTCCCCTTTTTACGAGGACACAGCCCTCAGGGATTAGGTCTCAGCTTATCAAACTCATGTCACTTGACTCTGTCTTAAACCAGTTCATCTTCTGGTCCTAGGGGTTAGGGTTCCCAATATGCCCATTGGGTCACAATTCAATCAATGACACCATCTCTGCACCTAACCGCCAACTGGAGTGACCTAGCAAATCTGTAAGAAGGCCAAGTCCCTATCAGGACCTAAAGGGGCTGCATTTACTTGGGAAGATAGCAGTTCAGAAGGAGGTGGAGCCTAGCCTGGTGGGGTGAATTAAGTTCACAAGGGTGCTTGTTAGAGTCGAATTTCAAAACCCTGGCCCTTGCAACAGCCTCCTTGTCCTCTTCCTCCTCCCCAGTCATTGGCTGTAGACACCCACGGGTGTATCGATGTTTCTTCTCCAGGCCCCACCTTGCCCTGCTGTGGCCCTGGCATCTTCCAGCTAGGCTGCCCAACCTGGGGGCAAGTTTGTTTGTCTTCAGTGCTTTGTCATCTCAGCAGTGACCCTGGGATGGAGGGAGAAGAGGCACTGAGCCCAGGGTGAGGCCCCGTGAAACACCCTCTCATCCCTTAACAGCATGGCTCTGCCGAGCTCTACAGGAGCAGACAAGTTTAGGAAGAGCCTCACGAACACGTAGGAAACTTCTGCAGGGTCTTCTCTGCAGAAGAGACACAGTAGGCTCAGAGAGGGCAAGGCCAGGTACAGCTGGCCTGAGCAAAGTTTAGCCACATCTCCCATGGTCTTGCTAAGTCCTACCTATAGAGTCATATGACCCAGGCAAGTGTCTCCAGTGAGGCCCTCTGCAAGCATGACTCCTCTCCTGCCCTGCAATCTTGGAAGTAGCAGGAAAAGCCTTTAGAAATGAGCCTGGAGAGAGAGGTGAGCATGGAGAGGAGTAATGGGGAGCCCCATCAGCCTCCTGAACTCTACTTCCCAGGTAGCTGCATGTTTGATCTTTTGGCCATCGGCTTCATTTCTCAGATAAGGAAGCTGAGGCACAGGGCACTCCATGTCACTCTTAGCAGCAGCCAAGAGCCACCGTTGAGGGAAGTCCTACGCATTCTTCCACTCTCTGGCCCCTACCTCTTCATCCACACATTGGGCAAATCCTGCTTCTACCCCTGCCCTTGTCCTGGGGCCTTTGCAGGGTCTGAGGAACCCACAGGAGTGGACCCTCTCCACTGTGGGCCCTTTCCACCATCTCCCTCACCAACTGTGCCATAGGAGTCAGGACCATTTGTGTGGCTGTATTCCATTGTTTTCTGTTGGTCACTGAGGGCATCCTGCTGGCTGGCCAGGGCATAACACTCAATTTTTCCATCTGCTTCACAGGGTTTGAGAGACTTCGGAAAGGATTCAGGCTTTGGGGAGCTGTGGTCTTTGGGATAAACAATTTGTGTCCAAACCCTACTCTCCTCTCAACTACGTCTCTTTACCAGGGAGTTCCTGGGAAATAAGCTCCCCAACTTTCCATGGTCCCTTCAATGGTACTGTTGTCCCATTGTACAGGTGCAGAAACTGTGGCTCAGGCAGGTAAAGAGCCATAGCCAGAATGAACATGTAGCTGCAGTGTCCCTGTCCCCTTTTGACAGAGTGCCAAGAGTTACGGGGATCATGAGTAAACTCAGTCAGCAGGCAGAAGCCCCATCAGGTAGCCCCAGCATTGTCACCAGCTCTGGGGTCAGATAAATGTTTTGAGATGCAAGAATGAGAGACAAGCAGACTCCCCACCTTAGGGCAGCTAAGACTGGGGGCCAAGAGACTGACAGTGTTCTGCAGAGTTACCAGGGTAGAAGGCATTCAGAAAAGATAATACCAGGAGGCCTAAAGAGATGATTCAGTGGTTAAGAGCATTGACTGTCCTTCCTGAGGACCAGGGTTCAGTTCCCAGGACCCACATGGCAGCTTCTAACTGTCTGTAACTCAAGTTCCAGTGGATCTGACTCCCTCACACAGACATGCATGCAGGCCAAACACCAATGAATGTAATAAAAATTAAAAAAAGATAACTTCAGCTCTTGAGGGCCCTCCTGGGACCCAAGCAGGAGAACCCTGTGACTGGCAGCTCCCATGACACTCTGACGTCCAGAGTGGCTTCTCAGAAAGACTTGAGCAACAAGAGGTGCATCTGAGAACAGGGACGGGAAGAGCAAGGAAGACAGACTGTGCCAGCTCTCAAAGCAGCCCAGGCACCGAGTCGGGAAATCCCAGAGCCTCCTACCTAGTCAGTGGAGCGGGACATACAGAAGTGCGTGCACAGTTGTGTGCATGTGTGTATGCACATGCTCACCTGTGCATCTAAGGGCAGTGCAGGTACGGATGTGTTTGCAAATCCCAGTCTGACACCCTAAGGGGCCCCTCACTTCAGAAACTGCAAGTCTCACTTTGACATCAGAGAATCAAATATGCTATACAGTTGTTTATGTCAATGCCATAGCCATAGTCATGGGGAAACTGAGGCAGAGAGTAAGGAAGTGGGTTGTCTGATATCACAGCTCAGATAAGGAAAGTGACTGAGTGCACCTAGGCCCTTTGACCCCCCATCCCATTTTGAAGTAAGGGGTAGCTTGGGTGCAGCCTCAGTGTAGGCCTGGAATGTGAGCTGTCGTGTGAGGGTGATACTGGGTCTGAACTCAGAAAAGAATCCAGAGCCCCCCAGCCTTGGCTTTTGTGAGGAATGTGCGTTGCCTGATGCTGTTGGTGTGGAAGCCAGGATCCTGGCTTCATGTGATTTGCCCTAACCCAATTGGAAATCCCCCTTCCCTGTGGCACACCTTCCTCAAAGTAAACGGTGGCCACACATTTATTCTCACACTTTGGAGCCCTGACACTTTGTCAGGAGAGAGTGAGACTTTCTTCTTTCACCTTGGTGCTCCCCAGAAATAAAGGAGGGTGTCCCAAAGGCCTGATCCCCTATGGTGGGGCTGCTAGCCCAGCAGCCAAAGTTTTTGCTCTTAGAGAGAGTAGTAAGGAGGGTGTAGCTGCAGGCTCCTCAGGCGTGGGGTGCTGAACCAACCCAGCAGGTTGGGTGAGAACTAGGTGGGCCTTCTTCCGTCTCTGTACCCCACCCTGTAGGATGAGGGTGACCTTATTCCTGGCCTTGAGGACAGCCTAGGGCAATGAACAGAAAAACCTTCCTGTTTTGTATGCCTTCATGGGTAGCCAGCAGGAGATCTGAGGATGGTCTAATCCCTCATGGAAAGTGTGTGGAGTATCCCAAGGGAACTGGTCAAGAGAGCAATGACCGAGGATCAGGAGGGAAGTTTTCCAACAGGGTCAGGACCTTGTCCACTGTTTGAAAAAGATGATTCCAGTCTGGTGTGATGACACATGCCTGTAATCCCAGCACTTGGAAGGCAAAGGCAAAAGGATCAGGAATTTAAGGCCAGCTATATACTGAGTTCCAGAAGCTACAGAAGGCAAACAAACAAACAATCTCAAAACAAACAAACGAAACAATTCTTCCAAAAGTTCTACAAAGGTAGGCCTGGAAATGGCCAGGCTAGATGGTAATGACAGTAGGCCATGGTCCTACCACAATGTCCTTTGGGGTAGCTACCCATCCAGTCCCTGAACATGTACACCCTGCAGAGGACCAAAGGAATGTGGAGATAGGATTGCAGGGCTATAGATAGGGGCACGGTCAAGTGTTCAAGGACAGGGGCAAGCTGAGAGTGACCCTCAGCCGCTTTTGGTCTTTTTCCTTCCAGTCTTTCTCTGCCTCACTGGTGTTTGCTGCTCTCACCTCCACCCCCCCCCCCTGCTCTGGCCCCTCCTACTACTTCCACTCCTTTCTCTCCTATTGTCTGTTGCTTCTGTCTCACCCACCGTGGACAACCTCCAGGGCAGGGAGTGCCCACCAGCTGCTAAAGGAGTCACCGTCAACTGCTGAGGAAAGCAGGGTGCTCATGCTAATGAAGCCAGCAGGAACCCCACTGAGCACTGAGCATCATCATAGGCCACCACCACTACCACCACCACCCTAGGGCCCTGCTGCTCCGCTGCTCCAGCCTCTGAGTCATTGCTGGAGCAGTGCCCCCTGCTGGATGCCCCTCTCACCCACCTGGTGCAATGAGGCACAATGAGGCAGCCCACAGAGCCTACTGCAGAACCTTCCTGGGTCCTAGGAGGAAGTAATTTCCAGGCCTCCTTGAGCTCCCCAATTGTCTTTGTGGTGCTCACAGGGGTGACCCTCACCCCCACCTTGCAGCTGAGAAGCCACCTCAATCTTAGCTGTAGCTACATGGCATTTGAGTCTTTGGCACCCAGAACAGAGACTGGCAGAGCAGATAACTCTCAGGTAAAAGAGAAAGAAAAATGGAGGCTGTGTGGGCTGGCACATAAATGTAACCCCAGCACTTGGCAGGAGTTTGAGGCTAGACTGGGTTAAATAGAAAAACCTTGTCTCAGGGCAGGGCAGGATAGGGTAGGGTAAGGCAAAATGAAATCCATCAAAGGAGCCCACTCTATCCTGAGGCCACCTTAGGGTTTAACTGTAACATCAGCTCCATGTTGATCCCTATAGCTAGTCACAGACTAAGCCACGATCCCACTCACAAACTAGTCATAATCCCGGGAACAGCATGAGCGCTAACCTACACGGGACTTTGAATGCTAGTTACAGCCTATACCTGGTCACACACTGAGCCCTGAGCCTATACTGCCCTACACTGAGTTTTGTTTTGTATTTTTTCTCTCTCAATTTATTTAGTTTTATTTTTATATGTATGTGTGAGTGCCTGTTGGAATGTTTGCACATCACATGTGTGCCTGGTGACCGAGGAGGACAGGAGGCATGGGATCTGCTGGAACTGAAGTTACAGGCAGTTTTAAGTGGCTAAATGGATACTGGAAACTGTATTCAGGTCCTCCTCAGTAACAGTAAACGTTTTTAACCTCTGAGCCCTCTCTTTAGTCTCTGTGGGAATATTTTGGGTTTTGTTTGTTTGTTTGTTTTGTTTTGTTTTTTTTGAGATGGATCTCCAGTAGCTCAGTTTGGCCTCAAACTCATGATGTAGCCAAGGATGATCTTGAATTCCAGAACCTCCTGCCTCTCCCTCCCAAAAGCTGGGATTGCATCACCATGGCCAATGTTATACTGAGCCCTGACCCTCGTCACAAGCTAAGCCCCAATCTTGGTCACACTCATATACTGAGCTCTGACCCTGATCTGCTCTAAGCCCTCTTTGCTTCCTCTCAAGACAGAGCCCCAGTTCTCGTCACATTCCGAGAGCTACCCTTGCTTGGTTAGATGTGCATCCCAAACCCGGCACGCCTCAAACCCTGCTGCTTTGCAGCATCAGTGCTGGCTCTGGCTTGAAGGAGCCCTGGCCTGTTTTTCACCCTGTGGTGCCCGGCCCTGTTTACTGGTTGCTTTGCTGACTACCCTGCACTCCCTCTCCAGGCAGCCTGGAGGAAGGACTCTTGCTTAGCTCTGTCCCAAGCTCCCGCCCTGCCCAAACCAGAGGTGCTTGGGAGTTGTTTCCCAGACTGCAGATTAGGGAGGGCTAAACCATCCCACTCGCTGGCAGCCTGCAACCCAGGAGGTCTCAAAGTTTCTTTCCACCTCCAGCATGGTATCCAAGGGGTGTCCCTGGGAACGTGCCCAAACCCTCAAAGCTCCTTGGAGTAAAGTAGCTCCATAGACACCGTGGACAACAGGACTGGCGCAGCCCTTCTGCAACCACCATTCTTGGCCCTAGACTTCAGGCACTCCTGACAACTTCTCTGGCACCCCAGCCTTGGGGTGAGACAGTACTGACCCTGCCGCAGGACAGCTGCCCCCACCCACTTCTCTGCGGCAGGTAGTGGCCTTTGAGTTTAGCCTTGTCTTCTCCCACTTCCTTCTTTATTTTATTTAATTGTTTTGAGGAAGTGTCTCACTTTATAAACCGGGTTAGCTTGAAATTCTCTCTGTAACCGAGGCTGGCTTTGAACTTAGCAATCCTCGTGCCTCAGCCTCCCCAGAGCTGCTCCACCACTTCCTTCTCTGTTACATCTTATTTAGTTGGTGCAGGATCACGCCCCAGTGTGTGCGGAAATCACAGGACCACTTACAGGAGTCAGCTCTTTCCTTCCACGTGGGGCCCAGAGGTGGAACTCAGGGTGTCCGTCTTGGTGGCAAGTGCTTTCTTTCCCCACTGAGCCATCCTGTCAACTCCCAAGTCCCTTTTTAGAAAAAAGGAAATCACCATTTTCTGTGTTCTCATGGGGTACCGTGTCCCACACATTCTACCAGAGCCCAGCATCGAATGAAGCACGCTTCATCCCACACTTTCCATGTGGGATAATGAGGAAACCGAGTCTGCAGTAGGCTTGTAACAGCTTACTGAAGCCAGAGCCACTCCACTGCTCACTACCCTAGCCCCATCCCCTTTGCCTTCCAGGGGGCATTCTCCAGTCCCCAGCCCGAAGGACAGCTTGTTTGTTTTGTTTCAAAAATATTTTTCCTATCTTCATTTTATTACAATTAATTGTAAATGTGTGTGTGTGTGTGTGTGTGTGTGCCTGTATCAATATAGGTGCATTACTTGTGTGCAGGGATCTGTGGATGCCAGGAGAGGGCATTAGATCCCCTGGAACTGTTGGTGGTGATTGTGAGCTACCTGGTATGGGTACTGAGAAGCAAACCCAGGTCCTCTGCCAGAGCAGTAAATACTTTTAACTGTTGAGTCCTCTACCCAGCCCCTATAATTTAATTTATTATTGTGGTGGTTTGAATAGAAATGGCCCCCCCCATAGGCTCATATAGTTGAATGCTTGGTCATTAGGGAGTGGTACTGCTTGACAGAGATTAGGACAATGGTTATCAACCTTTCTAATGCTGTGACAAGCCTTCAAAACAGTTCCTCATGTTGTAGTAAACCCCAGCCACAAAATAATTCTCACTGCTACTATATAACTGTAATTTTGCTACTGTTATTAATTGTAATTGTAAATTTATGTTTTTCTGATGGCCCCTGTGAAAGGGCCTTTTGTCCCCAAAGAGGTCATGACCCACAGGTTGAGAACCACTGGATTAGGAGGCGTGGCCTTGTTGGAGGAAGTGTGTCACCAGGGGTGGGCTTTGGGATTTCAAATACTCAAGTCAGCCCCAGTTAAATGCTTTCCTTTTTAAGAGTTGCTGTGATCGTGGAATCTCTCCACAGCAATAGAACGCTGACTAAGATAATTACTTTCCTTGAGACAGGATCTCTTGTATCTGTACTGGCCCCAAACTTGTTACGTAGCCAAGGACGACCTTGAATTTTGATCTTTCTGTCTCTGATCTGCCTCTACTTCTGGGATCACATCATCAAAGGTGACAGGTGTGTCACCAAGATGCCATCAGATTTATATTACCCTGGGAACTGAACCTCATGCAGGCCAGGAAAGCACTCTGCCCACTCACCTTATCCCCAGGCTTTGATTTTAGCTTTTGAGACGGAATCTCATGTAGCTCAGGCTAGCTTCAAACTTGTTAGGTCTCAAACTCAGGGCAAATGACTACCTGCTGTGCCTATTTAACATAAGTGGAAGCTGGCTGCCAGATTCTCAGCATTGCAAATACCTGCCGCTGAGTCATCAAGGCTGACACACCCTGCCCCCTACCCTGAACCTCTCCAGGCCCTGAGCTTTGCTTGCCCCAACCCCCACCAGACCCCCTCTATTTTTCTTCTCTGTATAGCTCAGCCATTTTGGCTAAGAGTCTGTTGGTCTCTCAGTCTTCAGTTCCTCTCTGCTCTCTCTGCGCACTCTCTCTCTCTGTCTGTGTGTGTGTGTGTCTGTCTCTGTCTCTCTGTCTCTCTCTCTGTCTCTTTCTGTGTGTCTCTGTCTCTCTCTGTGTGTCTGTCTCTGTCTGTCTCCCTCTCCCTCTCCCTCTCCCTCTCCCTCTCCCTCTCCCTCTCCCTCTCCCTCTCTCTCTCTCTCTCTCTCTCTCTCTCTCTCTCTCTCTCTCTCTCTCCTTTTCCTCTCTTGCCCCCACCCTTTCTCTCCTCTCATGGCCTGGTTCAGTCTGCTGGCCTGGTTCTCATCTGGACCGTTTCAGATGCCTCGGGCTGTTTTCTCCCTCATATCTACAATAGACCTTCTCCTCAGCCCTATCTTGAAGCAGTCATAGCCTCATTTTTTCCATTCAAAACTTACTATGTAGCTGAGGATGACCTTGAGCTCCTGACCCTCCTGACTCTCCCTTCCAAGTGCAAGGATTGCAGCACGCCCTGCTTCTCAAGAACTTTTTGAAATGAAACATAAGGACCTGTGTCCCTCCTGTACTTAGACGCCCCCAGCACTCTCTGCACAATAGCTTAGGGGGTTGCTAGCAACCTTTCCCTGCCTTGGAGTGTTTTGCAGTCAGGGTCTGACAACCCATGGGTTCTTTCATTCACTCACTCCTTTCTTACCTATGAACTGCATGCTGGGTACAGGCTGGGCATCAAGGACTCAATTTAGTTTAGGGCAGGTGGACAGGAAGGGGAGAGAGGCCAGGAGTGGGCTGAGGGGTATGGAAATGGAGAACAGTCTGTTCAGAAACAACTAAGCTCAGTTCTGGGATGGATGCGCCCTTCCCTCTCGTCCCTTCCTTCCTCACGTTGTTCTGAGATGGACACCTTTTTCCCTCTGGTCCCTTCCTTCCTCAAGTTGTTCTTTAAAGCACCCTTGGGGAGAGGAGGAGAGAGAGAGAGAGGGAGAGAGGCTCACTATCCGTAGAACTTACTCTTATTTGGGGGGAGGCTCAAGACAGGGTTTCCCCAAGTACCCCTAACTGTCCTGGAACTAGCTTTGTAGACCAAGCTGGCCTTGAACTCAAATATCCTCGGGCCTCTGCCTCCTGAGTGCTGGGATTAAAGTGTGCTGAATTTTACTCTTCTTTATTTTCTCCACAAGTTTCTCACCTTCTGCCTCAATGGCCATTGGGCTTCCTACCCTGTTCTCTGTTCCCAGGGACTGCAGGCCCCAGAGGGGTCCTGGTTTGTTTGATTGTTACCACTTCTTTCTGTGAACCTCTGTTCTTCCTATTGAATGAGCAAGCTCCTTTCCTATTGAAAGGAGCAGCCCTTGGTGTCCTGGGCTACTAGCTATTGATGCAATGATGCCCTGGAGGCTGTGGGAGCTTGGATGCTGCCATCTGGGAATTGAGAAGATCTGACTTCCCTGGGGATGATCTGAGGTACCCTCAAGCCTGCAGAGAGGAAAAGAGAGCATCTTGGGAAGTATAAATTGGTCTCTTATAATCAAGTCATAATCAAAACTGAATCTGGGCTATCTTTCTTTTCTTTCTTTCTTCCTTTCTTTTAATCAAGTTTGTGTGTGGGGGCAGGTGTCAGAGAACAACCTCTGCTGTCAGTCCTTCTATCTTGTTTGAGACAGGGCCTCTTATTGCTTGTCTCTGATATACCAGGCCAACTGGGCCACGGACTTGTGGGGAGTGTCTCCTCTCTCTCTCTCTCTCTCTCTCTCTCTCTCTCTCTCTCTCTCTCTCTCTCTCTCTCTCTCTCTCTCTCTCTCTCTCTCATCTTGATGCAAGAATGCTAGGATTGCAGATGCCTTGTAACATGGGGGAACCTGAAGTAGGGTTTGTCTTGCTTTCTCTACCCACCTTTCTGAGGGGTCTCATGCAGCATAGGCTGGCCTAGAGCTCCTCAATTCCTCCCATCATGTTTTGAGAAAAGGTCTTACTATTCATATTAGGCTGGCATCAAACATGCTGTGCAACTAAGGTTGGCCTTAAATTCAAGATCCTCCTCCTCCTGCTTCTCAAGTGCTGGGAGTATAAGCATGTGCTATACCATCCCTGGCTCATTTGTTTGTTTACACACACACACACACACACACACACACACACACACAGAGAGAGAGAGAGAGAGAGAGAGAGAGAGAGAGAGAGAGAGAGAGAGAGAGAGAGAGAGAGAGAGAGAGAGAAGACAGAGGAAAACTTTCGGGAGTCAGTTCCCTCCTTCCACTATGTGGGTCCCAGAAATCAAATGCAGGCTGTCAGGTTTGGTGGGACACTAAACCATCTCACTGGTCCTCAGCGTTCTGTTTGCTGAATGCTAAGGGAGGCAGGGCTTACTGTCAGCTCCAGTGAGTTGAGAAGGCTGCCTGCAAGACACACTGGGCAGGCTGGCCCAAGGAAAGCAAGGGCCAGAGGATTTTGAGAGTGAAGGTGAGACAGAGGAGAGCCAGCCCGAAGGGATGAGGGGCTGATCCTAAGAGATGGATGCCTAGCTGAGGACAGTGGCCCCAAAGGGAGGAGCACCCTGGGGACTGCCGTGTCTTGTTGATGCCAGCCAGTGGGGCGGTCCCATACATAACCTGCCTTCACCCTTCATTCTTAGAGCTGTGCCAGGTGCCTCGCCCTGCCACCTGCCGTGGGTGGCTCCTCTCCAGGTCACCCTGGTCATTTGGTTCATGGCTGTGGCTCAGCTGAACTGAAGTGACTCTTCCCTTGCTCCTGTTCATCTAGACCAGTGGCCTAAATATGCCGTGATGTGGCCCCCTCCCCGACAAGCCCGGAAGCTGCTTGCAAGAGACAGACAGTCTTCATGGGTTCAGGTCCCTGCTCAGTTACTTGCTCACTGTGTGACCCCAGGACTGATACCTCAGCTGTCTCTCTTTCCTCTTCTACAGAGAGGATGCTAACTGCGCTTAGTACAGGACTGCCAAGTGCATGAGGCAGCATGTTCTGTTTTGTTCTGAGACCGTGTCTTAGCCTCCAACTCAGGATCCTCCTGCTCCTGTCTATGAGTGCTAGGATGTCAGGCCCGTACCACCATGCCTGGCTTGTGAGGTGGCTTTGATCACACAGGACCTGAACTGTTTGCTTGGTTTTTGGTTTCTCTGTGTAGCCCTGGCTGTCCTGGAACTTGACCTGTAGACCAGACTGGCCTCAAACTCACAAAGATCTGCCTCCTTCTGCCTCCTGAATGCTGGGATGAAAGGCATTTGCCACTTTGCCCTGATGACCCTAAACTCTTAATCCTTCTGCTTCTACCTACACAATATGCCTATCTTTTTGTTGTTGTTTTTGCCATTTGTTTTTCACTATGTAGCCCAAGATAGCCTCAGACTTGCATGGTCCCTCGTGCCTCAGCCTCCCTTTCAAGTACTAGAATTACAGATACACTCCACCATGCCTGGTTTATCCTAGGGATCTTCCAATGCTGTTGCTGTCCTGGACTGCCCTGTGCCTCTGTGGGTCCTTCACAATCATTTCTGTGTGTCCTCACCACAGAGCTGGGGCTATGGGGACAGATTCTCTTCACAGATGAAGAAACAGGCTTGGGGAAGGACTCACCTGCTATGCAGAGACAGCTGGAGAACTTTGAACTTCTAAGGAGAAGTTCCTTGTACTTACATGGGAAGCCATGTGACCCTCAGGTGTCCATATGACCTGGGTCACCCTGGAAATTGTGTGACTATACCCGACATGGCCCCTTGACCTTGAAAGGATCTGTGGACTCTAACAGTCTCTGTTTCGTGGCCGATTCTGGAACTGAAAGTTCTGATGTGGATCTGTGCCCAAGCCCGAGGCTTTTTTAATTAAGGATCCTCATTGCCCAGACTCTTGGATTGATGGCCTACAAGATTTCAGGTCCTACTGTGGGAGGCTAGGGCTCTTCGATTTGCTGGAGGGAGATCCGGGCTAGAGAGTGTAGGCTCACTCATCCCAGGGAGTTTCCTTACTCTGTGGGGCCCCCATCCACTTCATTCCCGGTGGGGCTTACAGCAGAGGGGGAGGGACTTCTGCAGGGTACATGGCTTGAAGGGCATTTAAGCAGAGCTAGCTGGGAAGGGGGATTCAGGGCACTTGAGACACAGCTGGACAGTATCAGAGCGGAGAGATGGGTGTGGCTCAAAGAGGTTGCTCAGGATCTTTGGCACTTTATAAGCATGCTAATCGCGACCATGAGCAACTGGAAAATAGGAACTTTTAAAGGCGTTCGCTGTTGTTGTTTTTTAATGTAGACTGGGCATGGTGGTGCATGTCTGCTATGATCTTGGCACTCTGGAAACAGGCTGGAGCATCAGGAATTCAATGCCATCCTGGGTTACATAGTGAGCTTGAGGCCATTCCGGGCTACAAGAAGCCCTGTCTCAAAACAAGCAAAAGCAAAACAATTGTTTCAGCAAAGGTGATTACCCAGGGAACGTTCAGTTGGGACACAGCCTTTCCCTTCCTCTTTCAAGTCACCTGTCCCAAGCCTAGCAGGCAGGCTGCAGTCCCCAGAGTGAACTTGCTTTGGGATTGAAGGGATTTGGCAAGGTAGGAAGGCCCCCCCCCCCCCGATTAATAAGTGGGTGTGTTTGTCGCTACTGTTGTTCTTGTTGTTGTTGTTTTGTTTAGTTGTCTGTTTCGTGACAGAGTCTCACGATGTGGCCCAGACTGGCCTCCTACTCTTGATCCTGCACCCTCAGCCTCAAGCCTCCAGGTGCCAGGATTACAGGCGTGTACCTCCACACCCAGTTTGGTGTTGAATTTTAATCACAGTACAATCTGAGCCATCCCAATTTATACAAGGCTTCAGCGCACGTCACCTCCCTCCCTTCCCAGGAACCTACAAGTACAAGGTTATCACTGATCAATCTGACATTTTCATGGCTGCAGAGAGGCAAGAACACTCCCAGAAGAGTTCAGAGGCGACTTTAGAGAGTAGGACAGCCAGCCATATGAAGAATCAAGGAGGGGGTCCAGGGGAGGAGAGACGGGACAGACCCTTAGGAGTGTCTTAGATGCACATAGAGATCTATACCTCCTAACAGCCCCTCATCCTTTCCCTTGGGGCCACCCCCTCCCCTCCCCTCTCACCTCTTCCAGCAAGCAGAGAGGATGCTCAGGTTAGACATGTTCCCTTCCCACTTTAGCTCCTTTGTCTGTGAAATGGGATCATCATACCCGTGCCCAAAGTATAGAGGATTAAGGGCAGGGTATGGATAGATATGAGTGGGCTGAGTTCATTTCCTTCTCTGCTGCCTATGTCTTGGGCTGCATTGAGCACTGTCCACCCCTCTGTTGTGGTCCAGCAGGTTTGCTATGCATCCCAGAGGTGGGAGTCAGTCCCACTTTTCTCAGCCCAGCATGAGGAGCAGGTCAGGGAAGACCACCAGTCTGTAGCTGTCTTGGGGCAGCCTGTCATGCCTTGATGCAGGGTGGATGCAGACATCTACCCTGAAAGGGCCATCGTTCTCCCATGTGTAAGGCACAGAGATGGAAAGGAAAGGAAAGATTCCTAACAGCAATAAGCAGCATCCTCCCTTCCTTCATCTGCCATCTTGCTCACCTGACATCTAACCAGATGTGTCCCATGAATATGCATATATGTTTTTAAAATTGAGCCCCAAGTCCTCTGAAAGAGCTGCCAGGGATCTTAACCTCTGAGCCATCTCTCCAGTCCTATGTGTCAGGCTTTTTAAAATGTAGGTACTAGGAATTCAAACTTGGGTCCTCACGCCTGTAGAGCAAGCACTCTTAATGCTTACACTGTTTCCCTAGTCCCTCTCTATCTGATAGCTTCATCTCGTTCTCCACTATAGAACTAAATTCCTGAGCTATTTTCACACCTCGGGCTTAGAAACTACCTTCCCAAATTCCACTTAATCAAGCACTGATTTCCTCTTTTGTAACTTTCTTCACACAGAGTCTTGCCACAGAGTCCAGGATGGCCTCCAACTTGGGGCAATACTCCCGCCTCTGCGTCCCAAGTGCTAGGGTCCTAGGCATGCACCTCTACACCCAGCTTAACCATGAACGTTCACGCATGCAGTCATTTATTCTTTGTGAGATGTTTACTGAGGGCGGGCAAGATGGCTCAGCCAGTAGAGACATATTTACTGAGAGCCCGCGGCAGCTCAGCTCTTCTGCTGGGCTCTCAGCGGCGGCTTGCTAATGCTCGCTCATCTGTCTGTGCTTCTCATTCCGCTGTGGCATCCTTAGGGAGAGGAGTTCCCAGCGCTAAGTAGCAGAGTTCATTGTGCCTAGAGGACACGGTTCCCGTGCATTCCCTATCTGCTCGCTGATAAATGAAGGTGAGAAAAGATCAATGAATATCATCAGTTAGTGAATAATTAAACAAGGTCCTAAGCTGGTTCTGGTACTTTGTCCTCTATTGTCTTTTTCAAAGGCACCATTTGTTTTTTTTTTTGTAATTTTTTTTTCAAAGCTGGATGTAGTGGTACATACCAGAAGAATAAGATCATCCTTGGATACAGGGGGAGTTTGAGGCCAGCCAGGGCTGATGAGACCCTATTTCAAACAACAACAAAATGAAAGATACCGCCCCCCCCCCCCCCCTGGTTGATTTTTCAAAACAGGATTTCTCTGTAACTTTGGAGCCTGTCCTGGGACCAGCTCTTGTAGACCAGGCTGGCCTCGAACTCAGAGATCCACCTGCCTCTGCCTCTGCCTCCTAAGTACTGGAATTAAAGGCGTGCACCACCACTGCCTGGCTGAAAGATTTCTTTTAAAAAGCTGGTGTGGCAGTGTCTGCCAGCGATCCCATAACCTGGGAAGTAGAGACAAGAGCATCAGGAGTTCAAGGTTATTCTTAGCTACACGGTGAGTTGCAGGCTAGCCTGCTCTACATGAAACTCTGTTTCAAACTTTTATTATTTTATTTAACCCTCAATGACAACAAAGAACGATCTTTTAAAGAAAAGATTTATTATTTTAAATTATGTGTATGTTGGCGTACCCTAGTACAGGTGCCTGGGAAGGCCGGAGGTGTTGGATCTTCCTGGGACTGTAGTTACAGAAAGGCGTGATGTCTTGACGGGGTTGCTGGGAACCAAACTCGAGTCTTCTGCAAGAGCGGCGTGCACTTGTAACTGCTGAGCCGTCTCTCCAGTCCTCACACCATGAACTGTGTCTTAGTGGCGTGCTCACTTCCAGGTGAGGACTCAATAAAGTGCACGGTCACACAGGTGAAACGCGGCTCAGATGGAACTGCAAGTCAAGTGTCAACTGGGGCAGAGCAGGTAAGGTGACACAGTGGGTAGAGGGACTTGCTGACAATCCTAGTGTGCTCTCGGAGACCCTCAAAGGGCTAGAAAGACGGTGCCCCGGCGAAAGACACACACTGTTCCGGCAGAGGATTTAGCACCCATCTCAGCAGCTTATACCCACCTGCAACCCCAGCTCCAGCTCTTGCAGCCTCTGTGGGCACCTGCACTCACATGCATACACGCCCACACAGAAACATACGTGCACACAGAATTAAAAAAAAAAATCCTCAAAAAATAAAATCCTCAAAACGCAGCAAAACAGCCAAATAACAACATTAACAACAAAATGTCAATGGGGAGGCACGCCCTCACTGATGGTCACCCACGAGTCACCCACAGGAGTACACCGGTGGAGAAACTGTCACAGACTGAATACACTGTACACCAAGCACCCAAACCAGGAACCAGAAGCACCACCAGGCCCTGGACTCACCCGCCATACCCACTTCCTGGTCCCAGCACCCTCCCTCAGGCTTAGTCACCGGCCTGACTCCTTAATCCAGCTACAGAAGTCTACAACTCTATATAAGCGTGAGGCCCAGATTTCTGTGTAGCCCTGGTTGTCCTGGAACCCACTCTATAGACCAGGATGACCTGACCTTGAACTCAGAGAGCCTCCTGCCTCTACCTCCCCGGTGCTGGGATCAAAGCCGTGCATCACTACCACCTAACTAATATTACAGCTAAATTTCTTGTCCCTAAGACGGATTCTTGTGTAGTCACAGCTAGCCTGGAACTCTCAAAACCACACAGACCTTCCAAGTGCTGGGAAAACGGAAGGGGAGCATTGTACCCCTTTTTTTTGTAAGGCAAGTAGCACACAAAGTGGCCTGTTACTCACTAACTAACTCAAACTGGCTTTGAACTTCTGAGAATCCTGACTGACTTTCTCCACTGATGGGGGCCTAGCTCTGGTCTAACTTCTTTTGCTCAAAGCCGTTTGTAAGAGTTACCCATATTTACTGGGCAGTAATGGCATATGCCTTTAATCCCAGCACTCGGGAGGCAGAGGCTGGTGAATCTCTGTGAGTTCGAGGCCAGCCTGGTCTATAAAGTGAGTTCTAAGACAGCCAGAGCTGTTACACAGAGAAACCCTGTCTTGAAAAAAATAAAAGTCACTCATATTTATCTTATGTAGTTATAATTTTTTAAAATTTATTCTTATTTTATGTATATCAGTGTTTTGCCTGCATGTTTGTCTGTGTGAAGATGTCAGACCTTGGCGTTATGGTTGGTAGCTACCATGTGGGTGCTAGGAATTGAACTTAGGTCCTCTGGAAAAGCAATTAGTGCTCTTAACTGCTGAGCCATCTCTCCAGTCCCTGTAGTTGAAAATTGTTCACTGTCAGTCCAATGAGTGGCTATGTCACAATTTATGTAACCCTTGAGTGATTGACACATCACAGGACTGATTCCAGCTTGAAGCCACGCTAAACATCACTGCCAAGAACAGTGGAAGCACTGGGCATTGAGTCCTTTAAAGTAGATTTCCAGGATGCATGGTGTGGTGGCACTCAGGAGGCAGAGGCAGGCAGATCTCTGTGAGTTTGAGGCCAGCCAGGTCTACAGAGTGAGTTCAAGGCCATTCAGAGCTACCGAGTGAAATCCTGTCTAAAAAGAGCCAATTGAACCAGAAACAAAGAAAAAAGCAGATGTCCCCGTGGTGGTGAGTCTTCCAGTTGCTCCCTCTCTTGTCAACACTTGGCATTGTCAGATTTTCCCATTTTATCTGTTCTGGAGACTGACCAGGACACTTTGTAAATTCCTCCCAAATTTTTCAGATAGATCATAAGATTTCTGGTTTACAGATGAAGACATCAGGGCCCTGAGAGGTCACTTAAACCTTGGCATAGGCTTAGGGCTGGGTTGCCAGCAGGGTATCACCCATCATTTCTTGTATCTGTCCAGCTGCCTTCTGGACCTGGGCTCGTCTGGCTTCTCAGCACTGGGAAAGATCAGTTCTGTGACCCAGGTTTGGGTGGCTTGAGCATTCATGGCTCAGCGGATGTTGAGCCATGAATGCCCAAGCCACCCAAACCTGGGTCATCTCTCATTTCTGAAGCTCTTCAGAAATGAGAGATGACCAGAGAGGGCAATGGATGAGAAGGAGTAAGGATGGAGGGAGTTACAGGCAACCAGTTTGCGCCCAAGAGGGTTGCAGCTCTGTTGGCGGAAGGTGAGCACAGCGCGTTGCACAGCTGCGGCCTGGAGAGCCTGAGGGTGTCAGGCAGGAAAGCCAGGCGAGGGCGGCGGAACACACGGCCGCCTCCAGAGCCCACTACCAGGCCCTGGGCGGGGCTCGGCAGGAGGGGCGGGGCTTTCTCAAGGGGCGGGGCCATTGACTACTTCCGACCAATGGACGTGCGCGACTCAGGCTCCGCCCTCCTACCCTGCTGCATAGTCATGAGGCGCAGGCCGGCGCTGCGTCAGCGGAAGCGGCGCGCAGCGGCTGTTTCCGACCTGATAAAGCGGCGTTGTCTCTGCGCGCTGGCCGCAGCCTCGCAGCGCTCCCTCAGTGCCCGAGTCGCTGACTGACGGACCCGCCCGGCCGGCCGCCGCCGAGGGCGCAGCCGCCGCCCGGACGCCCCGCCGCCGCCCCGGTGCGCCCGGGGCCCCGCACCCCAGCCGCCAGCTAGCCCCACCAGCCCCGCGGCCCCGGCCGGAGGAGACAGGTGAGCGGCCGCACCTGCCGCCCCCCCCCCCCCCCCGCAGCCCGCGCCTCGAACCGGCGGCCCGACCGACCCCGCATCTTCTCCCCGCCCCCACCCGGCCGCTGCGCTGCAGCCCGCACCTGCCCTTGCTCGTCCGCATCTTCGGCCCCGCGGCCGCGGTGTCTGCCTCCTAGCGCACCGGCCCGGGGCCACCCCGGCGCTCACCTCCCGCCTCTGGCTCTGGGTGCGCACCCTCCTCTGCCCAACCCTTGCTAACTTCTGGGAGTTCACCGGCTCTGGGCCCACTACCTTGAAATGCTTCTGGGCCACTGCTCTCTATCCTTGTCCCCCAACATACATTGCTTGCAACGCTGCTAGCTGGTGGCCTGACCCTTTGCGGCCACCTTTATTTCCCGAAGCCCACCTCGTTCCTGGAGAAGACGGGAGGGAGCACTACGCTCTAGGTGCAGAGCCTCGGATTTGGAGAAGCCCCCGTCCCTCTCCCATCATCCTCAAGTCCCTTAAGCTTAACCCATTCCTCTCCAAGGTGTGCTGCGCTAGATGGGCGCCCGGCGAGCACACTCCTGCGGAGGGCTTTTCCAGGGGAGGTATGTGCAAGTTGGGGAGCACAGCCTGCTGGTTATTTGTAATAACCTTAGAAGGTGGGGTCAGCCACGGGTGGGTAGAGGCGCTAGGTCTCCTGGGGAGTCTGGGTCTTTTGCTTTACCCAGTGGGATACTGATGGAGTGTGGCTTCAACTTCTGCCTCAGTCTCCCCTTCTGGTACCTTACCTGACCACAAACTGGGGTTTGCAGCTTCTTGTTATTGGGGTGTTCAAAGACGCGTGCCTGGCAAACAGAATTTGTAAAGATGAGCGATTGAAGCAGTCGTTTCTAGTGGTCTTGTAGGCCACCAAAACTCAGAGGGTGGGCAACAGTACATCCGGGCGTCCCCCCACGGTGAAGTGTTCCCAGCACATTCCCTGCAGCTGGCTCCACTGTCTGCTGACAGGTAGGGTGTGGTGGAGTCTTTCCTCTGTTATTTTTCCTCGTAGTAAGAAAGCGTTAGTAAAAAGCTGCAGGGGTGCCTTACTGATTCAGGGTGACAAATGGCTGGTCACTGGAACTGGAAACCTCCGCCAGCCTTGGAACAAATGTGAACAGCACCCTCAATTTGCTGCTTCGATCCAAATCCTGCATGAGAAGAGCAAGTTGATGAGGGCTTTGCAGAGATATTTTGCACAAGCTGCTGGGGAATGGGGGGGGGGAAGGCAGTGACCGGTGGCCTGAAGCTGTGTGGGCTCCAGGTGGGAAGAGACCCCAACATGATGAAGAAATCAAGTGCTTTGGGGGAGGGATTGGGGGAAGTAGGTCATCTGCAAAATCCTACACTTCAGGAATATTTGTGCCGATTGCTTTTGTGACGGATGCTGAAAAGTTGTTCCTTTGATGGGTTTGAACCGCGTGTTAGGTGTCTGTGGGGGTGATTTATTTTGGAAACATCCCTACCACAATCCCTGGGCCTGTGGAGGGAGGCTGCCCAGGGCCAGCACCCAGTGCTGTGGAGGATTCACTGGCTTCTCTTGCAGAGATGCTGTGTGCTGCAGCTTTGCCCCTTGTCGCATCGTTAAAGCAGATCAGAGATTGGACTGGGTGATCTCTAAGGTAGCTTGCTTTTAACACCCCTCAACTTTGCTTATTGGAGAGGAGGGAGTGGGGGAAGGGCTGAGGGAGCTGTAAACCGTTCTTGCCCTTCTCTGTCTGCCCTGCAGAGCTGCAGGGGAGGAGGGGGCTGTCATCCTGCAGCTCCTGGTCTCTTGTGCGGGAAAGGAGCGTCAAAAGGTATTTGAGCTGGTGTTTAGGGGTGCTGAATTGATTTCATTTGTGTTATCCAGAAGGCAGACGGGAGAGTCTAGGATGCCTCTGTTGCCCTGCCCTATGCCCTCTCACTGTCTGGAGGACCTTGGTGCCCCAGCTTTGGGTAGCCAGCAAGGGGTGGTTTGTGACAGCTTTGTGGCCTGGCATTGAATAAGCATGACTGGTGATCATTGTAGGTGGCAGACAACCCCAAATTGCTAGTGCCCTCCTGGGGAACACCCCTGGCAGAAACGTGCCTGTAATTTGTGGAACCAGAATGTGCTAGAAGCTGTGTTCTTGTTAAGGGTGGGCGAAGATGCTGCTCTATTGCTCGCCTCCTGTGGTTCTCTAGATTTTTTTTAAATCATAATGTAATTATGTCGACAAGGGTGCATTTAGTAATATGCCATTAGGAGAATCGACTGCAGGCCAGGCGACACGAACGCTCATTGGCGTCCAGTGAAGGAGCAGTAGTGGGGACAACCTCATGCATGAGGAGCCATCTTAGGGTGGAAGACCCCATAAGCCAGAGTCTACAGAGGACTCAGCTGAAGCACCTCCCCCACCAGCTCCCAGACAAGCTCCTCTTGTTTGCATTAGCGTAACTGCTCCACCAAAGTCAATGAACAAGGATCTTTTTAAATGGGAACTTTCAAAACGTGCCTCGGGTATCCCCCCCCCCCACTATCAAGTTCTGGGGCCTGTGAGTCTCCTTTCAGAGAAACTTGAGGCCTCTTCCATGTTGGTGGAAAGGACAGTCCTGTTCCCAGCCTGAGGAACCTGGTCAGGCTCACGACAGGTACCTTTTATGTGAAGGCTGGAGTGTGCCTGGGGTTTTTTATTGTTTGTGTATGTTTGGGATTTTTTTATTTTTTAAAGACTGGGTTTGTAGCTGAGACTAGCCTTGGACTCCTGATATTCCTGCCTCTATCTGCCTCCCAGGTGCCTCCTCCTGACAGGTGCTGGAATTACAGTTGTGTACCTTCATGCCTGGCTCTGTGAGGTAGGCAGTTTTAAGAATGGAACACTGTAGCATAGGAAGACTGCTGCAGCAAGACTGAAAGCTCAAGGCTAGCTGGTACACATAGGGAGAGCCCTCTTTTTTAATTTTTTTAGATGTATTTATTTATTATGTATACAACATTTTGCCTCCATGTATGCCCACATGCCAGAAGAAGGCACCAGATCTCATTACAGATGGTTGTCAGCCACCATGCGGTTGCTGGGAATTGAACTCAGGACCTCTGGAAGAGCAGCCAGTGCTCTTAACCGCTGAGCCATCTCTCCACCCCCCCCCTTTTTTAATTTTTAATATTTTTATTATTTTAAGTTGTGTGTGTATGTGTGTGTGTTATCTTTGTGTGGGTATATACATGAGAGTATATGTGCCTGCATTCCCCTTGGAGCTGGAGCTTCAGGTAGTTGTAAGCTGTCTGATGTGGATGCTGAGAATCAAAACTTGGGTCCTCTGGAAGAGCAATACCTGATCTTAACCACTGAGTCATCTTTCTAGCCCGAGGCCCTATTTTTTTAAAAAAAATAATGAACTGGGCAGACTCAGCAGGCATAGCCTACTTGTGTGTTTTAGGTTTTTTTTTTTTTTTTTTTTTTTTTTTTTTTAAATCACTGTTAGCTTTCCTCTTGCTCCTTTTCAAGGGGCCACTCTGTTCCCAGGTAGCCCCTTGAGAGCAGTGGCCAGCCTTGTATCTTTCTTGGAGGGTGAGGATGTTAGTGCCTCAGAATGTCAGGCAGTCGTTGTGGGATGGCTGAGTGTTTCTGTCTCCAGTGCTGGAGTTGCTGGACTGTTGAGAGCTGTGGTGGAGGACCCAGAACCTGAGTCTGGAGAGAGGATAGTCCCAAGTTCCCTGTAGCTCAGCTCCTGTTTGGGTGTGCTTGTTATTCGTTTTTATTTATAATTTTTTATGTGTATGAATGTTTTGCCTGCATGTATGTTTACTACATGTATGCCTGGTGTCCAAAGAGGTTGGAAGAGGATCTCCTGGGGCTGGAGTTACAGAAGTTTCTGAGCCACCAGGTGGGTACTGGGAATTGAACCCAGATCTTCTATAAGAGCAACAAGTGGTCGAACCACTGAGTCAGCTCTCCAGCCTATTTAGTGGTTCTTGCTTTTTTGACATAGCCCTTGATTGCCTTGAATTCACTGTGTAGCCAAGGATAACTTCTGATCCTTCTCCCTCTATCCTACAACTGTTGTTGTTCCCAGCATGAGCTGCCATGTCTGGCTTGGGTTTCTTTTAAAAGGGGACTAACACTCTCATTATCTTGTTCATCCATATTTTGTGCTAGATGTAGCCTCCAAGCACTGGGGTCTGAGGGTGCCAGAATGACCACAAGTAGAACCCAGAACCCTCATGTTTCCTGGGATCTTCTTTACCTTTTTTTGTTTGTTTGGTTGGTTTTTTTGTTTGTTTTTTTGAGACAGGGATTTTCTGTGGATCCCTGGTTGTCTTGGAACTCACTATGTAGGCTAGGCTGGCCTCAAACTCACAGAGATTCACCTGCCTCTGCCTCCCTAGTACTGGGTTTAAAGTACACCAACTTTACCTTTTTGATCCTTAAGCTTGGTTTCCTTGCCTCTTCAGGCCTGGGAGACATTGTACAGACTAGGCCTCCCTGTCTTTAGCTGAATCCCCACATCTATGGAAGGATCTGCTAAGCTGGGTAGTTGGGTAGGGCAGGGTGCAAGTAAGGTAGGTGCCTTCTACTCTGGGATACTACATGGCCAACAGACTCCACATGGCCAACCCCCGGCTTGAGTTTTTGTAGTTGTGTCTTTTGAACTTGCAGAACTTGGTTTGCCACCACATCCCCCGGTTTCAAACACGGGAAAATCTTGAGTAAGAAAAGCCACACTTTGAACTAGAAGATGAGGCATTGAGACATTGAGGTAGGCATGCATTTGGCTCTGTGTAGTGGTCACTGTACTTTGTGTACAAGTCTTACTGCATAATTTTAAGCAGTCACTTAGATGTTGTAAGCCAAAGTATAATAAATAGTTCTGTGTTGCCAACAACTTAGTCATCATTTGAGGGAAGTGCAACCAATCAACAGTGTATGATTTTTGGTTTTGAGTAAGGAGAGAGTATTTTTCCATCAATTTTTGGAGAACTGGGATTGAATTCTTGGCCTCCAGTGTGGTACTCACACTCCACCACTGTAATACACCTGTAACTGTCCATCAGCTGTTTGTGTATGGTGTTTATATGTGTGTGTGTGCGTGTACGTGTACGTGTGTACAAGGCCAGAAACTGACCCTGGGTATCTTCCTTTATGGATCTCTACCTTCATTTTGAATCAAGGATCTCTTAACATACCTGGGGGCTGGCCAGTGAGTTCCAGGCATCCTCTTGCCTCTACCTTCCCACCCCATTGTTGGGGTAAAAGATATGTGCCACCATGCCTAGCCCTCCATCTGTTTTTAAAAAGCTGTTTTTGTGTGTCTGTACATTAAGGAGAGACACATGCAACCAAGTAAATGTGGGGGTCAGAGGACTACTTTGATGTTGGTTCTCTCCTACTTTGTAGCTTGCCAGGCTCACATAGCAAGTGCCTTTATCTGCTGAGCCATCTCATTGGCCTTCCACCTATTGATTTACTTATTCATTCATTTATTTACTTTTTAAAATGTATTTATTTTTATTTTATGTGCATTAGTGTTTTGCCATAGGTGTCAGGTCCCCTGGAACTGGAATTACAGACAGTTCTAGCTGCATGTGGGTACTGGGAATTGAACCTGGGTCCTCTGGAAGAACAGTCAGTGTTCTTAACCACTGAGCCATCTCTCCAGGCCCCATTTATTTACTTTTAAGGGCAGGGTTTGGCATCTATACTAGAGGTAAAATCACTTGTATTGGACAAGGCTGGGCAGGGCATCCCACACTTGTAATCCCAGTGCTCAAGAAACCGAGGCAGAGGATTGCCCAAAATTTGAGTTCAGCCTGGGCCACATAATGAATTCTAGACTAACCTAGGGGCAAAGACCAATCCTTTCTCAGGGGGAAAAATAAGTATAATGCCAGGCATAGTGATATATCCCTGTAATCCTAGCACTCAGGATGCTGAGTCAGGAGGGTCAAAGCTGGGCATAAGAAAGACTTAGAATGCCAGAAGAAACCCTTATCCGCAATAGTGGGTTGAATTTCCTTAAGAGAAATATTTTCCCAGGTTCTGCACAAGTGCTCCATACTATAGCTTTGAAAAACTATGGGCACATTCAAAATTATGGACACATCTAAACCTTTTTGTCCCTTTGTTTGTTTTGTCTTTTTGAGACAAGGTTTTACTGTGTAAACTCTGTAGACCAGGCTGGCCTTGGTCTCACGGAGATCCACCTGCCCTGCCTCCTGAGTGCTGGGATTAAAGACTTGGACCAGGCCACCACTGTCCAGCTCCAATTTTGAATAGCTTTAAAAGATGTCATTTGCAGTATATTGTAGTCATTTAAAAGTAAAATCCAATGTCATGCACTTTGGTGATGTCATTCCTGTCATCAGTGGCCCCTTAAAAGAACAAGAACAAATTGTTCTTAATAATGTGAAAGTCACACCGCCGCTGATGGCGGTGATCCATTTCCCCCTGTGAAATTTGATTCGAATGTAACTTACCTTTAAACCGGATAGTCTTTTTATTGGTGACTTTTTTTCTTTCGTGTGACAGAAATATGAGGAAATTGCAGTTCAAAACATTCCTGTAATCTTTAAGCTGTGTCAGTTCAGCCCAGAAAAGTGGTTTGACTTTATAACTACTGTCTTGGTCACAGAGTTGGTCACAGAACCACAACTCATCCTCAGGCCTAGTGAGGGTTATAGCATGTCTTAGAAAGCCATGGAATCAGAGTGGCTTAGTGGTGGACCTTTTAAGGTGCCTGATCAGGGAAAGGACTTACTGAACTGTCTCTGGGACTTGTGCTGCTGGAGCATTCTATGAGAACAGCCCTCCCCCCCCTTTTCAAGACAGGTTCACTACATTACTGGCCTGGAACAGTCCTCCTCCAAGTGCTGGGCTTATAGCATGAACCATTACACTACCTGACAGCCGCCTTTTTGTTTAGGTGTGGAAGGAGCACGAAGGTGACCTTGGGGCTTCTCGGGCAGTTAGTTTCAGGAGATACTTTGTGGAGACTGTACCTGGAGACCCTGAGGATATTCTTGCTGGGTGCTCCACGCTTTTATATGCCACCTTAGATGCACAGTCCTGCATATCTGAGGGACAAAGCCCTTGTTTCATCGAGCCTGTCACTAGAGATGGTCTGTCTTGCACCTCAGTATTGGGTTGCATGCTTTCTAAGTACTTGGTGTTAAATGGCGGAAAGATGGGGAATTTCATAGGCCATTCATGGTTCACTTAGGGGTTTGCATTTTTATTTGGTTTGGTTAAAATGTAAGCCTGTGACATTATGCCTTGAGTTAAAATTTAATTTGCCAGAAAAAGGCAGCAGTAGGAAGACCAAGGTGGGTGAGCCTGGGGCTCTTTGGGGACTTTTGCTTATTAATCCAGTGTTCCCATTTGCTAAACTTCCTCCTTCTGTGCTGTAGGCCTGAGGGTTCCTGTTGGTCTCTGGGATGAGAGCCATTAGGTGGGCTAGAGAGGATGATGAAGAGGCCTGGACTGGGAGTCTAGGGTGTTGGAAAATTGGGCCTCTTCCTGAGAACCCATGATGGGCTGATGTGGAGCACTTGAGAACCCATGATGGCCAGATGCTGCTAAGGCATGTAAATATGCTGGGTTGTTGAGATGTTTAGCAATTCAACAAATTGCTCTAACCTCATGCTCAGAACAGCATGCAGTGGCTGGAGAGCAGCAGAACCAGGCATATGGGATAGTTTTGTGACCAGAGGGCCCTGTGTGCCCAGCAGCGAGCAGGATATTTTGCTGCTTTAGAGATCCATAGCCTGGCCCAGCCTGGCTTTCCACCTCTCTCTGGCCTCACTGCTGGTGTGGGTAAAAGCACATGAGAGCTGGGTGTGGAGGCTTACATCTATAATCCTACTATTGGGAGTTTGAGGTCTGCTTAGACTATAAAAACCCAGGGAAACCAGAGAATCAATGAAAAGTGCTTGAGCAAGACCATGACAGCATAACGATGGGACCCTGTCTCCTTTGTTCCTGGGGTAAGAGAAGACAACTGAAGTCAAAGAATGAGGTTGGCTGCGATGGCGAGTAACCCCAGAATATGGAGCCTCATTGGCCTGTCTCCAGCACAGCAGCTGTTTCTCAGTTACCTTGGTATTTTGGGCATCAGGATGGAGGGCAGGGTCTCCTGACTTGGAGAATCTACATGTGCTGAAGGAAAGCAGGTACAGGAAAGCATAGAGGTTCTCTTGCCTCTAGAAATAACTGCATTCTCCTGGGCTTCCCTCCAACATGCAAATCTCCTCCCAGTCAGGCAAGCAACAGGAATACCGGAATGACCGTTAGTGGTTTTTCATATCGCTTATGTAAAACTGTTTGCATCAAAGCTTGGATAGGGAAGCCCTCCCCCGCTGAGGCCCTGCACACCTCTGTGCAGTACTCCCCTCTGCTGGATGGAGTCAGGTCAGGGGGTGGGCCAGCCTGTTCCGCCACTGCTCAGCACCATTTAAAGGCAGTTCTGACTTGGGAGAGAGCTTGAACAGGGAGGTCAAGTTGTAGGTCAAACTGTCCTGTTTCCACCATACAGTCTGTGTAGCCTGTAATTGGCAGGGGGTGTGTGTATGTGTTGTGGAGGACGTGTGCGATAGGGACCAACACTTGTGTCCCTAAGGCAGAGTGCAGGTAATTGCAAAGTTATTGAAAGCATTTCCACTCTTCTTGAATGAGTCATATATAGCTAAAATGATCTTAATTTTGAAGAGGGTGGGGAGGGGCCTGCACCTTTTACTTTTTTTGTGGGAGCTTGGCAGAGCCCAGCTTGTCCTGGTAGGGAGTACAGGGAGTGGCCAGCTCTGGCTTTGTGACCTTGGCCCAGAAACCAGCACTGCTCAGAGCCTCAGCCTCTGTGTGATAACCATGAACCCAAGAGATAGTTATTCCTGTGGAATCGGCACTTGAAGGGTAGGAGTGACAGGCGCTAAGAGCACTGAGCCCTCTGATAGAACTCAGAATGTGAAAGTTAAATGACTTACCCAGAGCCCCATCACAGGTGGCCAAGCATGGTGCATACCCAGGGTGTGTCAGGCTGCATGGTTCATAGTCTCAAGTCGATCACTAACTTAAAATGCTGTTTGTTTTCTGCCCAAGGAAATGTGGAAGTGCCATTCTTCTTTGTGTTCCAGCTCAAGGCCATTCTGCTGTGCTACCCGTGCCAAGAGAGTGCCTGCTGCTAGAGAAAGCTCATCTTGGCTACTGGCTGCTCAGCTGCTGGTCCTTCCTAGGCTCCTGTATTAGGAGTGTGTCAGGAAGGATCCCTGGGGGCAAGGAAGGTACTCATTGGCTGGGCGCTTATGTTGTCTCACCTAGTTTCCTAGAACTGTGAGGATAAGCAGCTACCCCCGCTATAATTCCCTGGTATTGTCACATGACCAGTGGCCTTGGTGAGCCTGCCCTGGTACCCAATTCTGTCCCTGTCTCATTCCCATCCTGCCACCTAGGCTGTAAGCTAGGCCACAGTAACGTTGGTTCTAAGATCTATTCTATCCTGATGGTGGTTCTATATGGCCAGACTTCTGGGCATGTTGAGCAGACAGGCACAGGAACATTAAGCCATCTTGACTTCTGACTTGGACCAGTTTTGGAAGATGTCCAAGCAGGTAGTACCTGGTCTGATCAGAAGGTTGTTTTTGAAATTTGTTATTGGTGTTCTCAGACGTAGAAAGGTGAACAACACAATAAGATAGTGTCATCTTAGCTTGTTACCCAATAAGCTATCTACATGTTTCTAGTCTGGACCATCTTATCTTATCTTGACATGTCTTGTTATGTAGCCAAGGCTGACCTGGAACTCATCCTTTTCTGCCTTAGTCTTCTAAACTCTGGGACTGCTGGGATTCAGGCATGTGCTACCATGCCCTGAAAGGTTTGGTGGTTAGGTTCTGGAGGTAGAACCTAGGACCTTACATGCTAGGCCAACCACTGAGCCACATTACCAGCCCTGTGCTTCTAATTAATTTTTTTTTTGTTTTTGTTTTGATACTGGGCCTCATAGAGCTGAGGCTGATAGTCAACTGTATAGCTGAGGCTGGCCTTTGAACTCCAATCCTTCTGCTTCTATTTCCCAAGTAGAGATTATATGCATATGGCCACCATAGCTGGCTTGTTTTTTTCAGTTTTGAGTGTCATTTTCTCCTAACACCCTATGTGTTATGGAATGAGGTGATGCTTAAAACCAGTCAAGTGCAGAATGAAATCAAAACAGGGTTTTGAAGGAGTAGATTGGCCTGTGGCAGTGCCACCAACAATTGAGGGAGACGTGGGAGAGAAACAAGCTCTGCCCGCAGGTCTCCAGGGTGGGAGCAGCTGTGGGTGCAGTCGGGTGGCATTGTCACCACTGTTATCAGCCCACACCGACAGTGTGCCATCTCTGTGGCCAGGGAAGCTATGTCCTGATAAGTCTTCTGGGAGTGATGCTGGTTTTGTGGTGTCAGGCCAGATAGGGTTTTTATGTGGGTCTGTGGGAGACTGGAAGACATCAGTACAGACCATGGCTTCTGCCTATAGAATGGCACAGGAAAGCAGTTGAAAACAGTCATCAACAGACAAGACAACGTGGGCTTCCCCATGCACTGCCCACATCCTGACCACCCAGGGATTTGTTGGTCCCAAACAGTTCTGCTTTACTTAGGACTCTTAGGCCTGTCATCCTGCAGAACTTTGCCTGGGAGCAGGCAGGGAATTCCTGTGCCTATCTGTGGCCCTTTTTGCCTGGTGTCCTGGTGATCTTCGTGGCTCCAGGGAAGACAGTTGTGATGCTTATACTTTGTACAACACTAGAAGGTGAATTGAAGAGTTCTGATCCCTAGGCCCCTCTTGGGAAGTGAACGTTTTTGGTATGCTGAAGTCAGTGGGATACCAGGATCTTAGCAATACTATAGGCTGGGGCCTTAAAAACAACAGCTTACTTCCCATGGGCTTGGAGGTTGGAGAGTCAAGAGCAGGGTGCTCTCAGACTGTCTGCTGAGGGAAGGGACAGCTGGTGCTTCAAAGAGATGCCTTGTGGCTGTAGTCTCATGGTAAAAGGGGCAAGGCCATTCTCCCTTGGAGTCCTTTGGCATGGTACTTGTGTGGTGAGAGCCCCTGGCTGTGAGTTCATGAGTGCTTCGGGTCTTGCGGGGGGGGGGGGGGGGGGGGGGAGAAGCAGGAGGAGGGATCTTACTTGGCCAATGTAGCTGAGAAGGCAGGACTCAGAGGGGTGTGGTAGGTCTAGCTGCAGCTGTGACCTCCTTGGGGACGTTTTCTATGAGTGTGCTGTAAGAGCCATCCCAGGGATGGTGTGAGCATTGTTGGGCCTGGTTTCTGCCAGCTGCATTCTAGGGTGGCTTCACAACCCCTGCATGCCGAGCAGAGCTCCAAGAGCCAAGCATGGCCTAGATTGTAAGCTTAGTTTCTGGAACCTGCAGGAAGGGGGTGTGCTGGGCAGCTTGCTTAAGCTGAAGGGGGAGGGAACCAGGACGGTTTATCTGGGTATGGGAATGTGTTGATTATGAAATATGAAACCAGGGTTTTGCTGAGTCTGTTGCTAGCTATGCCTTTCCTCCAGAGGGCCAGGCCTGGGTTTCTTCTCAAAACAGGGAGCTCTAAGATCATGCACAGAAGGCACAAAACATTCAGGATCACCTTCTCTCATCGGCAGAATACTCAGCCTGACTGCAGACACTAGTACCTCTGTGCCTTCCTTGCTTGGTTTGATTGGACAGAGTGACAGTTTTACTCAGAGTTGTTTTTACTTGTGTCTGTCCCTCAGGATTGCTTTTAGAAAACACAATTTGACCCATGTATACTACCAAGTGTGTTTGCTGAGCTCTGGAAGGATCTTAGCCTGGTGACCTGGCCTGCTTCTTAGAGTTGCCTAAACTTAAAAGCTATCTTTTCCTGGAGGAGGAGGAGGAGGAGGAGGAGGATGGGATTAATATATTGCTTTTTCCCCACCCCCTTTTCCTTTTTCTTTATTTTTGAGACAGGCTCTCATTATGTAACTTTGACTGTCCTGGAACTCATTGTTTAGACCATGCTGGCCTTGAACTAACAGAGATCTGCCTGATCTACCTGCTTCTGCCTCCTGAGTGCTGGAATTAAAGGTGTGTGCCACCACGCCACCGCAGCCATGCTGTGTTATCCTTTTCCCTGGTTGTTCTTAAATTTGTAGGTTCATGTGTCTTCCTACCACAATCTAGGGAGAGACTGGGGCTACAGGCATGTGCCACTGTACCTGCCTTCTCTGTTTTCCTTTTTGGATTTTGTTTTTTAAGTTCTAGAGACAGAACCCAAGGCCTCATACATACCAGGCAAGAACTTGCCTTTGAGTTGCATTTCCAGCCCCTGTTTTTCTTTCTTTCTTTTTGGTACAAACCTAAATTGCTCAACTAAATACTAAAGGCAACAACTGAGGGAGGATAGATTTTAAAAAGTACAAAAGGATGATGTCATAACCACACAACAGAAAGTCCTTTAACCAGTTTTGAGAGTGTGTGGCTTTCTCTCCTCAGCACCCTGTCTCCAGCCTGGGGCATCTTTCTTTCCCAGTCATGAGTATTCCTTTTGGGATCTGGTAAGAGTTGTGCCTCTTTCTCACAACACAAATTGACATAGTTTGTGTCATGTGGTCATGTGTTTCCTAATGCCTATCTAGGGAGGCTCCAGTTTGCCCTGTCTCTAGATAGGGTGGGCTGCACAGTCTCTGGGCTCTGGGAATGGAGGCCACAGGGTCTGGTTGTTAGAGCTGAGGGAACTTGTGAACTGGGTGGCTCCCTGCTTGCTAGTGTTCCATTTCTCTGTCCCCTTTGGCGATCAGGTCCTAGAGGGTTGCCCTTACAGCTTTTGTGCCTATCATCATCATGTTGACAGGATTGATGACTAAGACTTTGGAACTTTGTCCATGCTAGGTACTTACCTATCTGCAAACCCGTGGAATTGAACACCATGCAAAATGACTGCTGGCTGCTGTTGTGACAGCCTCTTTGTTGGAATATTTAGGGGAGTTAAAATTAGCAGTGAGCATCACAGAAAGTCAAGGCTGCCTAAAAGAACCAACAATGTCACATTGAAAAATGTGCCTGAGATAAGACTTGGCAGTGAAGGAGGAGAAAGTGGACTTTTTTTCTTTTTCTCTTTCCTTCTTCCTTCCTTCCTTCCTTCCTTTCCTTCTTTCTTTTTTTTGTTGAAAGATTTATTTACTTATGTACATGAGTGCTCCGTTTCCATGTATACCAGAAGAGGGCATCAGATCCCATTACAGGTGGTTGTGAGCCACCATGTGGGTGCTGGGAATTGGACTCAAGACCTCTTAACTGCTGAGATATCTCTCCAGCCCCCGGAAAGTGGAATTTTCAACTCTGGGCAGAAAAGATAAGAGAATGGCCAGAAACTTGTAGCTTGTGGGACCCCGTGGGACCTTATTGCCAGGACCAGAGTTTTGGAGAGAAACCCTGTAGACTTGCATGTGCATAACTGCCTAACCCCACAGCTAGATAGGCTGCACCATACTGCCTTTGGATGCCTAGAAACTGCAGCCAGCTTTTAAGGACCCCTAATGGATCTCTTAAATCTCTTAGGGCAAGTGGCATATTGTTTGGATGTAACCTGTATGGTTCTCCTTTATCCTTCAGGTCATCTCTAGATGACTTTAACCCCAACATAGTGTAAATGCTGTATAAACAGCCACTGTAGTATATCGTTTGGGAATTTTGGCAAGAAAAATATCTCAGCCCACCTGAAGTTTTGTGAATGTTTTCTACTTGCAGTTGGTTGGGTCTGCAGATGTAGAAGCCAGTTATATGAATAGCAGAGATATGGACTATGTGAATGCATGTATCTATATGACAAATGTATTCCTTTGTATCTCATCTGATATTATCTTACTGTAGAAGGTAGCTTATAGGGCTGGAGAGATGGCTCAGAGGTTAAGAGCATTGCCTGCTCTTCTAAAGGTCCTGAGTTCAATTCCCAACAACCACATGGTGGCTCACAACCATCTGTAATGGGGTCTGGTGCCCTCTTCTGGCCTGCAGGCATACACGCAGATAGAATATTGTATACATAATAAATAAATATTTTAAAAAAGAAGGTAGCTTATATGTCGCATTGGTGTGTTCTGATATGTCACTGTTATAGTGCACATGTATAAATTGCATGTAGTATGTGCTGTATATTGAAGTAGGTATATCATATTAGACAGTATGTTTCCATAATACACTTTTCACTTTCTCTTTTTATAAAGCTATTGGGAACACCTGGCTGTCAGGGCCCCAGTTCTGCAGTAGCTCAGTTTTGGTTTCAGTAAGAGCTGGCAGATGATGGTTCCTGAGGACAGGGTCTGAGCCTGTCCTGTTAGGAACCCCTGAATCCTTACCTGCTGATCTACTGTGGTATTTGGATACTGACCACAGGGGTGACAGGAATGAGGTGCTGCTGTTTTGCCTTGTACATGTCTTTAACTGGGCTAGAGGACTAGAATTGTCTGCATTCTCCAGCATTGCTCACTGGCTTCCCTTGAGACCCCCTTTGCAGAGGCCACAGTCATAGGGACCTCTAGAATCTCTGGCATGTGGCCACTTAGTTCCTCTTACGATAGGAAACCTGCTTCTGTTCATGTGGCTTCTATGGATGTAGTAGCATCTGGCATCCTGGCAGGCAGGCAGGCCCAGGAGAACTCCACTCATACCATTTATAAAGGTCACCACTGCCATCACTCTGTCCCTGACAAGCTGTAGTAGTCAACCCTTGTTTTCCATGAAGAACCATGATTTGTTTAGATAGTGTCACTTCTTACTTGTGGCTTAAGGGCTTTGGTCAGTCTACAAATTCCTTCTTTTCAAGGTAGTCTCTTGCTATGTAGCTTGGGCTAATCTTGAACTCACAATCCTGCCTCAGCCTCTTGAGTGTTGGGATTATGGAGGTGTGTTACAGTGTCTGGCTATCCTTTCTTCTGTAACAGGATAAAAGTCTAGCACTTTTGACCACCTAGTTCCTACCAGTAGCCCTCTGTCCTTTTGCTACACAGTGGCCTTTCTGATAAGTGTAGTAGCCTTGCCTTTCCTCCCTCATCACCTCCAACCATCATTGCTGTGACCTCTGTGCCCAAGGCTCCCAGGAGCCATTTTCTTGGGGTTTTCTGTCTAGTTAGGCTCTGAGTCACAGCTTACTAAGTTTGTACCCTGTTCCTTTGGACCACACGCTCACATTCTCTTTCTTCCTAGGACAATGGGGCTTTCCTAACCCTCACCCTGCATGGTCAAGGACTATCACCAATCAGATCTCATTCTAGTTTACCCATCAACTTAGCATCCTGTGTATCCAGCTCCCTATTGGCTTTACATGGAAGAGAATACCCACAGAACACACACACACCCTTTCCTGGCAGTGGTGCTATGATTTATGGTGCAGGTGACCCTGGCAGGCCCCATGGCGGGTAGGAGACAGACAGATATGCCATGCGGAGGGAGCTTGGGTATGGAGATTATTTAGTGGATATTGGGAGGGTATGGGAGGGCAGGGGTATGAGGGAAAAGATTGAAGAGGAGGAGGGAAGGAAGGAGGCAGGGAGGACATGCCAGCATAATTATAATAAGTGGTGCTATAATAGGTAGCTGGCTGGGTGCCTTAGGAGCAGAACAAACAGTCCCTCTGCTGCCATATCCCTAAAACAACAGGTAGAGGACTGGGGTTGGGTATCAGCTTTGGACCCAAAGCAGCACTGTGTGTAGACTCTGTAGTAGAGATAGCTGTGTATGGATCTGCTGGGCCACCTGATTGGTGGGCAGGGTGCATAAGGGCTCCATAGCTCTATTGTGTCCCCTAAAAGTGAACCTCTCAGAAGCTTCTCTTGCTAGCTACAGTCCATTTTGTATTGACAGGAGCATCCCAGTTTGTCTTTGAACTTGCCTTAGCTCAGAGTGCTGGTGTCCTCCTATTCCCAGGTTTGGCTTTCATGTGGGCTAGTTTATCTTTTTACTCCTTTCTCTTTTTTTCTCCGTCTTAGAAGTTTCATGTGCAGACTGAAGAGTTTTTTTTCTACTTTGAAAAGTATCTCCCTGCTTGGGAAGATACTTTGATAAATTCCTTAGTTTGCCCTAAATCTCCATGTGTTTGGAAGAGTGGAGCCTACATTGGTGCAGGTGGCTGACCAGCTGTGTAGGTCACCTTCCCTGTGTCAGGTTCTCTGTCTTTCTAGCTCCCTACAAATGCTTGGATGTATTTGGATATCTTTCCACACTGTGGGACCGTCTGTGTCCTGTGTGTACAGCAAGTTCTTGCTAACCAAGTTTCCTGGCCTTTATAAACGTGGAGAAGGAGGGCCTGGCTCCTTCACTGCCTGCCCTTTTCCATCTCACATCACCCTTGCCCTCTCACACGTTTTCCCAGACTCACTTGTCCAACTGACAAAGGGGAGGGAGTACCATTCCGGTCTTGCTCCTGGAGAATGCAGCCAGTCAGGCCTCACCAACCAGGCCTCACCATCTGTTCCCTCTTTTCTCATCTGGATGCTTGAGGTCTTGAAGGTTTTCATCCCTAGGCCCTAGACTGGTTGTGATGCACACTAGGCACCAATCAGTGAACACCTCCGCCTGCCCTTCTTTCTCTAGAGAAGTTGGGATCTCTGGAGATGCTGCAGAGAGGACAGAGTGGAGGGAGGAGGGGAGGAAGGGCTCTGATGCCCCACTGCGGGTTTCTGCTCTTGTCTTTCCTGCTTCAGTTTCGTCTTTGTAAAATGAGACTAATGCTAGAGTTCCCCACATAGGATTGCTGTGAGGTTAGTGAGCTAGTATAGAACTAGAAATTGGCTCATAGGAAGCACCTTGTGAGTTTCAGCTACGATTGCTGCACACCCACATGAAGCAGTTGAGTAGGCAGTGTCTGCAGGGAGATGGAGATGAACCCAAACACACAGGCTCTGCAGTTCTCATGAGGACAAGCATGAGTCCTGAGGATGGAAGGGCTTTTTGCTTCTGTGGAGTTGTTGATATGTGGTGGGGCAGAGCTGAGTATTCTGACCTGCGAGGATCCCAGCCACCTCTCATGGGAGGAGGAACGAGTCAGGCTCCTTTGTGCTAGAGCAGGGCTAGATGGATGACTGGGAGGTAGAGTGAGCTCTGGTTATCTGTGGCTAATGTTGGGGCATGAGGCCCCTTCTGTGTAGAGCTGGATCCAGGTTTCAAGATGCTGATAGGTGGCTGTTGAGGGAACAGCTTGCCTGGAAGATAGAGGTAGAAGAGGTATTGGAAGGTGGTTGAAAGGAGAGACCCACATGTGAATGAGTGCACTGACCTTCAACTTGATCCTTCGTCCTCCTTCATCTCCCTAATGCTGGGATCAGCAAGCCCAGTTTACATTAATTTTTATAGTCTTTATAGCCTCTTTAAAGAAAAAAATTTATTTGTGTGTATGTGTGTGTACACATATGTGCCAGTGTGTAGGTGCGCACACACACAAAGGCTAGTGACTGTTTAAGGGAGTTGGTTCTCCAACCTTCTGGGTCTGGGGATCAAAATCGGGTTCTGAGGCTTGGCAGTAGACATCTCTATTAACTGAGCCATCTCTCTAGTCTTTTTCCTTCCTTCCTTCTTTTTAAGACTTATTTTATGAGTCATGTATATGTGTACACCATGTAAGTACCTGGGGTAGTCATAAGAAAGCATTGGATCCCCTGGAACAGGAGTTACAGAAAGTTGTGAGCCACCATGTGGGTGCTGGGAACTGAATCCAGGTCCTGTACAAGTAAGTACAACCAGTGCTCTTGACCACTGCCCCCCCTTCCTGCTTTGAGGTAGTCTTGCCATGTAACCGAGGATGTCCTGTGTTGTTGGTTTTTTTTTTTTAAACTCTTATTACTCTTTTTGGGTCTTTTGGAGGGCCTGCCTCCCAGCTTCCAAATAAAACACACGGAGGCTTATTATTTCTTATAAATGTCTTGCCTTAGTTTGGTTTATTTCTAGCCAGCTTTTCTTAAATTAACCCAGCTATCTTTTGCCTCTGGGCTTTCTCTATTTCTGTATACGTTACTTTCGCTCTTACTCCATGGCTGGCTGGGTGACTGGGTTGCTGGCCCCTGATGTCTTCTACTCCTTATTCTCTCATTGCGTCTTCCCTTCCTCTGATCTTCTGCTTATACTCTCTGCCTGCCAGCCTCACCTATCCTTGCTCCTGCCTTGCTCTTGGCCATTTAGCTCTTTACCAGACCATCAGGTGTTTTAGACAGGCAAAGAACCACAGCTTCACAGAGTTAAACAAATGCAGCATTAAACAAAAGCAACACACCTTAAAATAGCATTCCCCACCAGTCCTGAAACTCACTGTTGAATAGCCCAATCTGCCTTCTTTCAATGCATCCCTCGTACTTCAGCCTCATAGGTCAGAATTACAACACTAAGACACCCTGCTGCTTTTCCATTTATTTATTTATTTTAGGTTAGCTACCTGAAAGATATATTCTTTTTTTACAAATACTAAAATAATTTTCATATATGTTGTAGTTGACTGTCCTTACTGGTAGCTCAGCTCACTGTGTCAGAAGCCTTGTGCCTCCCTCTGGGAACTTCTAGCAGTCCTCTGAAGAGTTAGTCCTGTGACTCGGCTGATCTGGGGAGGGGGAGGGGAATGGTAGAGTGAGATCTGATCTGCCCTGACTGGTGACTTTCAGGCCCCTGTGAATTCACCTGTCAGCAGTCAGAGCAGCAGAGTGTTGGGACTGTCAATCAGCATCCCCAGAGAGGGTTGAGGAGTTTCAGTCATGTCTTCTCCCTAAATTGGTCTTTTGAGGAAAGAGTGAGATGTGCTGAGTTTGCAGTGAAGGCGCTTCTCCAGGGCCTCGCCTCAGTGGGTGCATCTTGCTCTCTTCTGGCATGATGTCCTGCTGTCTGCGGAAGTTGGATGACACGCTGGAGGCTGTGCTGACCTGGGGCTCCTGTTCTGCTCAAGCTGTTGCTACATTTCTCAGTAGTCAGTGATGGAATCTGGTTTGGGCACAGCAAACCATGGAGACCTGGGGGTGTTCCAGTTGACACTGCCCTGATAATTTATTTGGTAGCTTCCATTGAGGTGTAAGTGGGTTTGCAAAGGATGCTTGAAGGTGATGTTACGGAGGGCCATAGCCAGTGACTGGCAGCTGACTCCAGCCCTTCCTTCGATGGGCTCTGGTCTATTTTTCAGGGACCAGAAGCCAGTACAGTTCCTGGCTGTTTCTGTGGCTTTTGAACAATAAGGCTTACTTTGCTAGCACTTTCATTTTCTGGATTGACAGTAGTTTGGATAAGCTGGGCATGATAGCACATACCTGTATTCCCAGTTCTAGTAAAGCTAAGACTGGAGGATCCTGAATTCTAGGTCAGCCCAGGCTACTTATCAAGACTCTGTCTCAAAAAAAGAGAGTAATTTCAGTAGAGGGTGTGTTTAAAAATAGGGGTGTGTGTGTTGTTTAAGACTTAGTTTTTAGTTATGTGTAAATGTGAGTGTCTTAGTGTGGTGATGTACGTGTGAATGCTGTGCCTGTGGAGGCCAGGAGAGGGCATCAGATTCCCTTGAGCTACCTTTACAAGTGGTTGTATGTTGCCTGATGTGGGTACTGAGAACCAAACCTGGGTCTTCTGTAAGAGCAGCAACTGCTCTCAATTGCTGAGCCATCTGTCCAGGTCTGTGTGTGTGTGTGTGTGTGTGTGTGTGTGTGTGTGTGTTTGAGACTCTAACCTAAGTTGTCCTAGAACTCACTGTAGCCCATGTTTTCCTAGAACCTGTTGTGACTCAAGTGCTGGAACTACGGGTATGTGCTGTCATGACCCCACATAAAATATGTCTTCAGGCTTATATTCTGACTACTTCCTGCCTTAATGTGCTTTTAATCACTGCGCTTGAGACCACTACTCAGACCAAGTGACAAAGGACAGGTTTGGAGCCCTGTTAGAGGTTCCTGTGCAGGATGTTGGCCTCTGATGCTGAGGGTGAGGACTTTTCAGAACTCTCAGCAAACCCCACCATTTATTGTTCTCTGTCCTCAGATCCAGCAGAAACTGTGGAGAAGAGAAGCTGTGAGCTCTGACCTGCTCTCCTAGAGGTTGTAGGTGGTAGCAAAGATGCAAGGACCTGGCACAGTAGGGTTACAGTGGGCTCTTGGCTGAAGCTAAGAGTCTCCCCTCACATTTTTGCGACTCATCTCTGCCATGAAGCACCTAATCCACATGTCACCCCTTGGAGTGGCCTTTCTTGTTCTCATGTATGATTCTCTTGGCTGTTATTATGGAGAGTTCACAGTTATAGCTCCATAACAAAGGAGGGAGGAGTTCTGGAGCATCCTTGAAAGGGGAGGGGAGGCCCAGGGCCCTATCCTTAGGTGGCCATCCCCTTTGGAGCAGGTGGACCCTGAGCTCTGCTCTCAGCCTCAGGGGCCATTCTGCACAGGCCTTTGCTAGCTGTGCCTCTGCATAGATCAGTAGATCATTTAATTGGGTGGCTTTGACCAGCCCTGGGAACTTGCAGATTTTGTACATCACAGTGAACCTAGAGTGGACATTCCTAGGTGGTAGGCTTTACAGAACTTTGGATTCAGGAACATTGGGATAGAGAGGGTTTGAGAAGCTGCCTGTGCCTCAGCTCCTGTTTCCAGGACGCAGGGACACTGGCTGACTGGTTATGGGATTAGGTTTTTATCCCCAGGCAAATGCTGCTTGCACCAAGTAAACAGCATAGAGTTACCTTGGGCCACTTGCCAAACTGGAAATAACTTGGATCTAGTGCTCTTTTCTTTGGGCTGCTGTTGACTGTGGAAGATTTTGACCCTATTCCATTGCAGAGTAGGAAGAACAGCTTATTTTTCAGAATGGCAAATAAGGAAAAGAATGAAAGTATCTTGGAGTGTCTGTTTCCAGCCGTCTCCTGGGAAGAACACTTTTATAGACACCAGGCAGCTTTACCAGCTGTGGCCAACTTTCCATCCATAGAGACTGAAGTGTGCCTCAAGGAGGCCAGGGCCATCCTTGCCCCTAGAACTCTCGCCTGCCTCTCGTGTGTTCTGCCCAGGCCCCATTGGGGCAGGCCTTGGAACTCTTCGTTCTCCTGGCTTTCCTGCAGTTAGTTAACAATAATGTTGTGGTTAGAGGGCAGCATGGTGCTGAGTGTACCCTCTGAAGCCAGTGGACAGGCTGTCATTTGGGGCCATGTCGAAGTGGGTTTGCTCTGGATAAGGTCTCTGTGAAAGCATCCTGCCTCTGACCTGTTGAATCTTCCGCTGACATCTACACAGGAACATGCTCAAACTGTCCTAGAACTGTGGAAGATGGCGTGGCCTGTCCTTTCACTTTGGCTCTTTTCTGTGCCATCAGGCTACCACCTATCCCTGCAGCTCTGTTCTCAGTACCAAAAAGCTGACCAGCTGAAGCTCCCGGTGTCCCTGATGTGGACTCTTGGGATCTCTGGAGAAGTTGAGACACCCAAGAGTGCAGTGTCATACATCCTGACTTGCTCTCCTGTGGTCCTGTCATCCATGGCTGACTGCCGCTCTGGCAGCAGGCACTGGGTGGCAGGGTTGTGAACAGCAGCAGGGCCTAGGGAAGGTCTATATACAATGGGCAGAAGTGGGGTTTCTTAACTTAGCTTCAGATCAGAAACAGCTATCTAAAGTTTTTTGTTTCCAAATCAGAACCTTAGCCCTTTAGTAATAGCTCTGGGTAATTATCCTTGTGAAACCAACATATTGCCAGGTGTGGCACGTGCCTGTAATTTCTGTGTTTGAGGTTGGGGCAGAAAGATGTGAGGCCAGCCTGGGGCTACACAGCAAGAGCACATCCAGAAAAAAAAAAAAAAGGGAGAGAGAGATTAGTGTTATTAGATTAGCCATAGATTCTCTAGAGCCATTCAGATGGACTTAGAGCCCCCAAAGTAGCTTTGTCTTCAGTCCTTGTCTTGCTCTCCTCAGGGCCAAGTGTCTACAGATGCACACTGTGCGTGGTAGGAAGGACTCACTTCTGCTGAGATCTCATAGGAACAGCTCATCAGTCAACAGGAGCTTAGGTCAAGAGTCCTGAGAGTTGGCTACACCGTTGTAGCTGTGGAATTGTCACAGCAAGCCTGCCAATAGCCCACATGACTGGCGCTGTGATGATGGTCATGGGGTTGGGCAGTTTACACAGCCTGGGCGGATTCCCTCTTAAGGACTGTGGAGACTGAGGTGTACATCTGTCTGGGCCACTGTGTCCTGGGGATGTATTTAGGACCCTGCACCCTTCATGCATATGTGTTCCACACTGACTCAGAAGCAGCTTAGATGCTCAGGAGCCTGTCTTGTTTGTGCAGGAGTTGGGGATAGGGAGGTGATGCTAGGCACTGTGGGTCAGGAGAGCCTCTCTCAGCATGTAGACTAGCTGAGTTTGCCTCTGGCTTGGCTCTTTGCTTTTCCCAGCTGATTTAGCTGTGTATTAAACTCAGAGAGACCACACAGGTGAAAAGGAAATGGAGATCTGGAGCCAGCCTGAGAACTGGCGGCAAAAAATAAGCTGTGGGGTTCATCTCCCACCTGTCTGGCAATGTGGCATCTGGGGTCTCCAGAGCTGTCCACAGGGCCAGGCTGGCATACCCCAGTTACTGCTACCTGTGGTCATGAAACCCCTTAAACACCTTTCAAGAAACTAAGCTGAAGCCATACTCAAGACCCAGTTGTTCCCTTTTATCCCTCAAAGTATCTTAAACCTCTCTCTTTAATTAGCTTGTTTTCCACTCTCTGTTTTATTGTTTGTACTGAGCTTGCCCTGGAGATAGCTGCAGTGCACACGTAGGTGGTGAGCCCCCAGGACCTGCCACCTGCAGGGTGCTGAGGATTAACAGCAAGAATCTGGAGCCAGAACAGAGAGGACAGAAGCAGAGCCCAGCCTAGGCACCCACTGCCCTGCAACTACTGCGACTGCAACTTCTTCTTCCTTTTTTTTTTTTTTTTTTTTTGTTTTTTTGTTTTTTGTAAAACTGCTTCTTTGTCAGCTTTCGCTTCTTGTGTAGGCAGGGCACAAGCTAATATTTATCCTGCCAAAAAATCTTAAAAATGCTGGTGTGGGGAGCACTTTCTAGAGGACTTTATTAATCGTTGAAAGGGAGTTACTGCTTTGAGAAACTGAGGCGATTGTGCTTGAACTCGAGTTTTGATTCAACAGTTTGGTTAACAGATGAAATTGTTTTGGTCTTTCTTGTAAAGACTTCTTTTTCATGTGAGTCTTGTCTGTTGTGGGCAAACTTTGGCTGTATACTCAGGGCCCAGAACTGGGCTTGGATCTGATGCACTGGGTGCTTTTGCATTGTACACATCCAGATATATATTCCTCTCTCTCTAATGATTTATTTATTCATATTTTAGGTGCATTGGTGTTTTGCCTGCGTGTATGTCTGTCAGATCGTTTGGAGCTGGAGTTACAGACAGTTGTGAACTGCTGTGTGGATGCTGGGAATTGAACCCAGGTCCTCTGGAAGAGCAGCCAGTGCTCTTAACCACTGAGCCATCTCATCAGCCCTCAGGCATGCTCTTTTATAATTGACAGACTTTTCAGAAAAGCAGACTTTTATACCCCTAGCTTTATATGAGCTGTCTTTTTAAATCCCGGGAGGCCATCCTTGTCACTGTGTGTGTATGTGACTATGGCTCTGAAGGATGGGTGCTGGTCTTGAACTCCTTAAAAATGAAACTCTGCTGATGTTAATTTTGCTGTAAAGCTAGCCACAGCTGGCTTTTGTCTAGAGCCTGCCCTTCACACAGCAGCGCCCTTGACTTTCCAAGTGGGTAGTTGTGAGGCCAGGAAATGCCTCTTAGTGAAACAGTAGGAGTCGGGCTTTGCATCTGTAAGCCTTCCACTTTTAGCAGCTCCTACTTTCTCTAGGCTTGCTCAGAACAGGAGAATAAGTCAGGGTGGGGATGGGGTCCAGTCCCGAGAGCAAGGAGAGTTTGCCAATGATGGTACATGAGAGCTGAGAGCTTGAGCAAGGAAGTCTACAGGAAGGAGGCTTAGAGGCCAGAGGCTAAGGTGAAGATCTTAGGACAATGGTGACTGTCTTGGAGGTTGGATCCCCTCCTCCACGCCCCTCCCAATCTCTGTAATGCTTGTCATTGGGGTGTGCCAGGTTCCGGGCTGAACTCTGTCAGTGGACTCCCCTGGCCTTTGTGGGTGGGTCTCTAGCCCATTAAGACCTTGTTAAGACCTTAGGACTTCCTCTTGGATCAGCTGACTCCATTTTTTTTTTTTGTAAGCCTGTAGTTCTCCTTTCTTCTGGACTATGGCCATACTGTGAGCTGCTTTTCTATAACTGGCGGCAGTACACACAGCCACTGTCTGTCCCCTAGGGCATCAGCCTGTGTGTAGAACTCTTGAATTATGTGGAGTGCAATAGAGGACTGCCTTCTCACTAACATGACTACCCCCTTGCTATCTAGTTGTTGGAACTCTACCCAGCTGTTTGGCCTAGCACCTGCTGCCCAGAATGACAGCATTGAGTGATCTATAAAGGTGTTTCAAGGGGTATTATAGAATTGGCTGATTAGACACAGAAGTTTGCAATCTAAACACAGATTTTCAAGTGAATTTCTGTTTGTTAGCATTGGAGACAAAATATACACCACTTTACATGTATTCATTCTGACATGGTAGCCTATAGAATCTATTTGTATCTAAAGTAGATTTACATGTGGCCCTACACTAGGCATTTACAAGAATCACATACAGTGTACAGAAGTATGAGAAACCATGCCCAGTGCAGTGTGGTCTGCCTGCTTCTCTTGGCAAAAAGGTTTGTGTTTCAACTTCATGTCCAGGACAGAGTAGCAAGGATTGCTTGTTGTGGGACAAGCATCTTTTAAGCATCTTTACAGTATGCTTTGTTCACAACTCCATGACTGTAGCTGTGTTCTAGTCCTCTTGTGTTTCCAAGTGCTGATTGAAGGGGTGCTCCGGTATGCTGGCTCCAGTGTTTATTCGACTCGCATCTACACAAAACATCTGATGTGAAGGATTCTGCAACAGTCTTAGAGATGGCTACTAGTCTCCCAGAATGGCTGAAGAAATGTTTTAGATCTGTATGCTCAGTCCTGCATGCTAGGTGTGGCATACTATTTTATGGAAGGCTACAGGTGACCTCTGGTCTGTCCCTGAGTTCTTCTGCCTTAGCACCTTTGTTGCTGGATTGCAGGTGGCTGTGTTCTAGTCTTACTCAAGACAGCATTATCCTGCTGGCTTCCATACCAGAGCCTGGTGCTGCATGGGCCTTGGCCAATGTCACCCACAAATGACTGAGTAGAAAAGGGGCCTGTACATGTGAAACCCAGTTGGGCCTTTTGTTTGGCCTGTAGGAGCACTGTGGTAGTAAAGCTGCTGCCCCCATCTTAGAATGTTGTTAGAGGTTCAGGCAGCCCTCAAACTTAAGATCCTCTCGCTTCTCCTTCATGAGCACTGAGAGTGCCATATGGCTTTCACACCTGGCATGTGCAGAGCTTCTTGACCCATATAGACCAGTACAGTACCCAGGAAAAACAGGCTCAGGGTTCATGTCTCTTGTCTCCTCTAGCCTGGAGAGGGGAGTAGGGCAGTTTCTCTCTGGTGGGCTTGAAGCCCTGTGTGTATAGGCTGACCATGGGTTCTTCATCAGGGTAGGCTGTTTTTGGAGATTTTAAGTAAGCCAGCAATGATGGAACAGGCTACTTGCGTGCACTCAGTCTGATGGGGGCAGATAGGGAGCAAGACCCATAGGTTCTTGATGATCAGTCTTGTGGAAGAGAGCCCCAGTGAGTGTCCTCCTTCAAACACTGTGGATAAGCTATTATATTTTTGGGCAGGACTTTGGAACTTTCATCTTAATAGTGATGGGCTGCCTTGGTATGTTTTGGAAATCCAGTTAAGTGGACCTGCCCTGTTCCATTCCACTGGCACTTTCAGAGCCATCCCTCCCCCAGCTGAAGGAACTGCTGAGCAGCATGTTTTGTATCTGGCCTTGGAGCACATTTGTATAGACAAGCAGAAAGTCTTTCTTCAAAAATACTTTAGTTTTGTTTTTAGCTGAGGTTAGTTCCTAGAGCAGCTTAAAGGACATGCCTGTGACTGACAGAAACAGTGCTGTTTTTCTTTTTATGTGATGCCAGGGAGCCAATGAGATGCCTTGTGCATGTTGGCAAGTGCTCTGTCCCTACGCTGTATCCCTGTCTGAAATAACGCCTTTGGCTGTGCGATCACACGTTAAAGACTAGCCGAAAAGGAATGCTTCCTGTTAGAAGACAGCATCGTACAACATGATTTTGTGTGAGGATGTACTACTTTGTAGTAGTGTCTCTGGACACAGGAGGTTTCTTCTAACTCTAGTCAAACCCCAGTGGCTTTGTTCCTTTGGATGTGATGGGCCCTGAGTGATAGCCCTACACTGTAATGCTGTGGTTGTGTCCTGGCCAGGCTTGCTATCTTAGCAGGTACGTAGAGGCTCCAGAGCAGCAGTAGTTAGTTCAAGGGATAGCAAACCACTGTCTCTAGTGCAGAGAAAATGCTGGGTCCTAATGTACCAATTTTTCACCAGAGAAAAGATAGTAGCAAATAGCATTTCCTCAGCTCAGAACATGGGGCCCACAGGTAAAGAGCTTCTTCATAGAGGTGGCAGTTTTGGGCATATACATTTGCCCTTTACTGCCATGCCAGCTGTCACAGGTTCCAGCTGCTCCCTGAGTGGAGTTGAGAGGAGAAAAGGAAGAGGAAGTGACTGACCAGGACCTTTCCTCTCTCAGTGAGCAGCATGGGGGTCTGTTTGGAAACGGGCTTGCCAGGGCCTAGAGGAACTCCTCAGGGTGCTAAGTTTTCTCAAAGGTCACCTTCACAGCCACATTTGGAGACTGGACAGAGCTGTGTGTAAACAGTGCCGTGACTCACAGTCCTGTGGTTCTAGGTGAGGAGTCGCTGGGACACTGGTGCTAATCTCTGCTGCTGGGTTCTCTGGCCATAAAACCCCAGGCTACAGCCATATGTAAGCTTTCTTTAGTCGTAAACTTGGACTTCTGAAAGCTATGTTTCACATTTTTCCAAACACAGTAGTATCTTTTCTTTCTTTTTTTCCCTTTTTTTTTTTTTTTTTTTTTTTTTTTTTTTTGGTTTTTTGAGACAGGGTTTCTCTGTGGCTTTGGAGCCTGTCCTGAAACTAGCTCTTGTAGACCAGGCTGGTCTCGAACTCACAGAGATCCCCTGTTTTGTTTTTTGTTTTTCTTGCAACAGGGTTTCTCTGTGAAGCAGCTCTGACTGTCCTGGAATTCACTTTGTAGACCAGGCTGTCCTTGAACTCACAGAGATCCTCCTGCCTTTGCCTATCCAGTACTGGGATTAAAGATGTATGCCACCACTGCCCGGCAATAATTTGTTCTTATGTTCCCAATTTCACTTACTGGTGTCTGCCATCTGCCATCAACCAAGATCTGAAAATATTAAAAAGAAAATTTCAGGAGTTATCTTTAAACCGTGTACATCCTGAGTAATACAGTAAAGTCTCGACTGTCCCCTCATGCCTACCTCAGGGTTGAGTCCTTCCGTCCAGAGTTCACAGTGTGTCTGCCGGTTACTCTGTCAACAGAGGAAGGCCCTTAACCTATTAAGCCAAGCAGAATTGTGCTGAACTTGCTAAGATCTGTGTATTCCTGCCTCTCTGCTCTCACACAGCACAGCAGCTGCAGCCCTGGGTGGGGTAGGTGAAATTGGAAGAAAGTAGTGTACTCGGGACCAGTGGGGTGCTTGGGATTTGTCCTTGGAAGGCGGAGGGACTGTATGCCTGCCCTTTAAAAAATGTCAGCATGTATTCGATCACATGGACTGTCATTTCAGGAAACTCGAGTTGAGGCTCACATTCTCTTTTGCCTAGGCACACACTTGGGATCTGGAAGCCTCTGTTTAGACTTCACATGCACCCGTGGCAAAGGAGTCTTTACAGTGGCATTACTTAACTGTAATCCTGTCGTTGAGGTCTGTTCTTGGTATGTATGTAATGTGAAGGACTTTTATTTCATTTTTTTTATGCCATGTAGCTCCTCTCTTCCTCTCTCCCCTACCCTGACCCCTGGAGGGCATGTTGGGCAACAGAATCTGAGTCTGTTGGCCTCCGGTTTACACTAAGTGAAGCACTCATGATCTGACCCATGCTTATCTTGGAACTTGTGTCTGAGGCCACCCTTGTGGTTTTATATTAAAGCTGTAACAACTTGCTTCAGCCAGCTTGGATTCCAGGAGCTTCTCAGTTTAGAAGCTTGCTGCAGTTTCCATGGCAGCCAGAGCTGCATTCTGACTCCAGTGGCCTAAGCCAGCAAATCTCCCAATGCTAGGAGCCTTTAGAAAAAAGGGAGAAACGTCTTATTGCTGGTTAATTGAAAAACAGATAACCTCCTGCTCAGCTGATAGTACAGATTGAAGAAACATACAGACCCAGGTAAGGAAGCCAAACCTGTGGAGAACACTCTTCTTTGGGGGCTGTCTTGTTTTCAGTTTGATTTTTCACTCAAGTGGGCTTTTGTTATGAGCTTTCTAAATGCTGGCTTGGTCTCCTTGACATTTGGACAGTAGTTTGTTTTACTAAAAAAAAAAAAATGTAGAGGGAATCTGGTTACAAACTGTTTTCCCCTGGCACAGATTTCTAATCCCAGCACTCAGGGAGGTGGAGGCAGGAAAATCAAGAGTTCAAAGTCACCCTTAACTACTTAGAGAGTTTGAGGCTACCCTAGGCCCTGTGAGACCCTGCTTCCAAATAAAATAAAATAAAATAAAATAAAATCACTCAAGCCCAACAACAACAAAAAGATGTTTCTTACCTTTGGGAGAGTGAGGCTAGAGAACCAGTATGGGGACAGCCAGACCTTAAAGCAAAACAATATAAAAAGGTATTTTATTTAAAATCCCAGTGCCTTCCCCCTAATTCTATTTTCTTTGTTTGAGACGGAATCTTGCTATGTAGTCCAGGTTAGCCTGGAATTCATGGCCATTCTCTTGTCTCAGTGCTGATGGAAGGCATAAGCCATTATGCCCAGCTCTCTCTCATTTGTTGTTGTTGCTTTTGGTGGACAGTGATCTGTGGGCTCAAGTGATCCTCCTGCCTCAATCTTCCATGTCATTGATATGCACTGCTATGTCCAGTGTGCCCTTGACATTGTGAAAAATAGAGCAATGAACACTGTGACTCGACTCCACATTAAAAATACTTTCTGGCTGGGCATGGTGCCACATGCCTATGATCTTAGAGCTCAGGAGGCAGAGGCAGGCAGATCTCTGAGGTCAAGGTATGCCTGGCCTGTATTACAGGTTTCAGGCCATCCAGGGCTAAAAAGTTAGACCCTGTCAGTAATAATACTACATATTTACTGTGATATTAATCACCATGTGTTTGCCTATTTCATTCAGAGATTCAAAGGCATTTATTTTAAGTTGGCAGCTTGTTTGTGTGGCAGGCAGATCTGGCAGGTAGGCTGTGCCCAGGTGGCTTGGGTAGTCCTACTGAGAAGGGGCTACTGAACCTTGCAAGCTTCTGACAGAGACCTCAGCAAATGCATGACCTGGGATGAACCTTGTGGTGTGGCTAGCTTAAAGCAGACAGCTGGAGAGCCTGCGTGGGGGGGCTCTTTGAAGGGCTTTGGAAGCCAATCCAGAATAAGGGGAGAGGCAGAAACAGGGAACAGTGTAATGGATATGCTATTCTAAGGGATCATTCCAGTTATGATATTGAGAATTGATCTACAAGGTTGAGGTCTACAAAGTCACCAGTCAAGTTACGAGCTTCTTGGGTGTTTCAGGCATTAAAGAGAAGAGCAGAGGTGGTAGGTGTTACAGGATTCAGACTGAACTGAAAAGCAGAGTCCAGCCAAGCCCCAACTCTTGACCCTGAGTAATCTGATAGACACATCACAAATCTTAAATGGGTACCTGCACTCAAGATTTTGACCTCAGTGTGTATTGGGGGTTGTCTTGCTGGTACCAGCAGCCTTCATGATCAACATCCCTGTCTTTGTGTGCTTTAAAGGCCAGGAATCCATGAGAAATTAAAGAGGCCAGCAGTTCTTCCAGCCTAGTTTCCCTGTGCACTCTCTATCTCTCTGCACGTGCATGCGTGTGTGTGTGTGTGTGTGTGTGTGTGTGTGTGAGAGAGAGAGAGAGAGAGAGAGAGAGAGAGAGAGAGAGCGTGAGCGCTCTCGCACATTTGTATGTGCTTGTATCTCTTGTGTGTTGGTGAGCTGTGGACTCTTGCACACCTGCACAACCATCTCAGAACTGAGCTGGTTCCCTGGCCTGCTGATTGAGGGACAGGATAGTACTCATGGAGAGGGGCTGAGCTTCTTGCCTCCATTTGGCTCTCTAAGCTGATGCATGCTGTTTGCCCTTATCAGTTCTCCCCAGCCCCTCCATGCAGGGGCCAGTGCTGGTGGTCCAGCTGCAGACTGCTTTACTAAGATTTGGTTCTTTGATGTCTGGGCCAGGCTGTGCTATATACTCCATGCCCCACAGGCCCTGGGAATTCCCAGTAGGCTTCCACAGATCTCTTGGCAATTCTGATGTTTTCCTTTGCAGATCAAAAAGTTGCTTTCAGAAATGCTGTGCCTGCCACGTTAATTCAGGCACCTATGAGTTGATAGCATTTCGTGGTCTGCAAGCAGGTCTGGAGGCCTTGAGTATCCATCCAGTAATGCTCAGGGACTGGTAGATTTCCTCCTGGGTTGTGTGAGGGGAGTTCATGTTGGCTGGGCCCTTCTAGGGCTCCTCTGGGATTTGCCCTTGCTTTTGTAACAACTTCATTGGTTTAGTTTTAGGCCCTTGGATCTTTTTGACAGTCATGTTCTCTATTAGCTACTGAAATCATGGTCTTATATCATGGGTGTATGCCCACTAGTTGATTATACAGGAAACAGGAGCAACAGTTCAGCCACTAACAGTCTGTGAGACATGGAGGGATTCACTTATAGTAGTATTGGGGGTGGGGGTGGTGCTAGATAGAGGAAGAACCTTTACTAGTTGTACTTAAGGCATCCTGACTGGACATGGGGCAGAAGGATCTGGGTAATGGTTCTGCATGTGCGGCTTCTGCAGACCTTGACACTGGTACTCTGCTGCTCTTGACCTCCTGAGGGCTGGGTATGCACCACCATTCCCCATCTTCATATGCAGTTCATGTGGAGGGTGTGACAGCTTCTCTTGATGGCTTCAAGATTTCTAGTATTTGTCTTGAAGTTTACTTTCATTGCAGTGTATCAGTTTCTTAAAAATAAAAAAAATTTCAAATCGTCTTAATTAGTCGCTGGTATTGATAGACTGATTTCTGCTTCTTGTCTAGTGAAAAGTGGGTCTTTGGGTTTTGTGATTGTTTACTTCTTCTCACTAAATGGGAGACCCTGTAGCCCAGGCTGGCCTTAAACTTGTAGCAGTTCTCCTGCCTTTGCTCACCAAGTGCTGAAATTATAGGCACATACCATCATTCCTGGCTAGAGGGAGGGATTTCAAAATTTCTAAGCATTCTTTCTTTCCCTCCTCAGTGCTGGGGGTTGAATGTAGGGCCTCATGTATGCCCAGCACACACTTTACCATTGAGCCCACTCTCCAGCCCTCTTTTTACTTACTTACTTTTATTGTTGTTTTTCTGAGACAGGGTTTCTCTATGTTATAGCTCTGGCTGTCCTGGAACTCACTTTGTAGGCTGGTCTCAGACTCAGAGATCCGCCTGCCTCTGCCTCCCAAGCGCTGGGATTAAAGGTGTGTACCACCACTGCCCGACTGTTCTTGTTGTTTTAAGACAGAGTTTCAGTGTACCCGAAGCTGGCCTTGAACTCTTGATTCTCCTGCTCAGCCTCCCAAATACCGTTACTTCTTATTTTGAGGCAGGGTAAGTTGCCTGGTCAGGCACGTGATTTACTCTGTAGTTCAGGCAGGCCTTACACAGGCAGTCCTCCTGCCTCAACCTGCTGAGTAGGTAGAAAGACGACAGGCTCAGGTCTTCATCCTACACAGTCTCCATAATTTCATCTTTTCTAGAAGGACTCATACTTATTTCCTTTTTCAGGTTCATTTCCTGCCACTTAGTAATTTGCATTTACCAGTTCTCTTTGTTTTGATACGTATCCGTGGCTAACCCAGAACTCATTGTGTAGACTGGGCTGGCCTCGAGTTTGTCATGATCCTCTTGCTTTGGTCTAGTAAGTGCTGAGATTATAAGCATATGTGCTATGTCATGAGTGTGCAACCTGTCAATTAATTTTGGATTGCATGGTGATATGTTTAGTTTTGGATCCCAAAGTTGTATAGCTGCACCCTATGCATGCCCACTAGCAGTGACCGAATAAGTGACCGAATAAGTGACCGAATAATCTTTTTCATGACTTAGTGTGCTTTCACACATGTGTCTTCATGACCTCCCTTGTAGGATCCTTGACCAATTTTTTTCTTTTAGGTTTTTGAGACAGGGTTTCATGTAGCCCAGGCTGGCTTTGAACTCGATACACAGCCTAGACCAACCCTGAGCTACTCTCTGACCCTCCTGCCTTTGTAGCACACATGTTGGGATTACTGGCATTTGCACCATGCCTGGCCCTTGACCTGTCTTTAATCAGACTGTTTTCTGACCATGAGAATTGAATGTGTATTTTGGATAGCTTCTTTGCAAGTCCTTTCTCCTATTCTGCAGCTTACCCTCCTATTGTCTTGACATAGCATCCACTCATTGCTCATGTGCTTTCCAGTAAAAGACTGCCTTGCTGTGTGCTGTATTTCATTCCTACCATGGACACATTGGATTAGCTGGATTCAGTTGGATTTTTTTATACTCTTGGTTTATACATTGATATTCTTTGCTATCAGCTGCCATTGGTCCAGTTTCTCTTGTTTGTGTTGTCTCTGATTATCTGAAGAGAGGTGCTGGTGGGGATCAGGAGGATGTGCCAGTGAATGTCACTTAGGCCTCTGTTGTGGTTCCATTAGTACCTAGTACCACACTGTGATTCCTGTCAGGCTGTCCCAGCAAACCTCCTGACTTTGTGCTAATGTGAAAGAGGAAGATAGCTGCCGTCTTCCTATGCTGTACTTTGCACTTTGAATTTTGATCCTCCCCTGTGGGGTAGCAATTTGGTAAGATGCTTTCTCTATACCTCTTGAAACTCCCAGGTGGCCATGTGCTCTTGGGGGCAGCTGATGCAGTTCTCAGGAGGCTGTTCCACAGAGTGGATGGAGTCACCACATTTTTAAGGTATTTCAGCTATATGTTTAAGTTGAAGAACACCTCCTGCACTCATGGTGTTTTGAGGGTGTAGTGCCTAATTTGTGCCAGTTTATACCTGTGAATGTGGGTGATGTGGCAAGCCAGTCACCACTGAGCACTTGTTGGTTGCATGTAGTTAGAACATACAGTCTACATATGTTTGAGAATATGTATGGACCATGATGGGGGCATCTGTAAGTGCAACATGCACCACCAACACTCCTACACTGTGCCCAGGCTGAGTGCCTCATTGACTTTGACAGTGCTGGTGAATGTTGTAACCATTTTAACCTTTAAACTTTCCCATCCATGGAGCTAGGGAAATGGCTCAGAAAGTGAAGTGCTTACCTTCTACCAAGTTTGGATCTTCAGCACCCACATAATTGCCATGTGGTCATGGCAGCCCATTTGTCATCTCAGCTCTTGGAAGGGATCCCTGACACAAGTTGTCTAGCCAGACTAGACAAATTAATTGTCAAGCTCCGGGTTCAAATGAGCAACCCTGTCTCCCTGTCTCAATATATACAGTAGAGAGAGATTGAGGAATAAACCCAAATCCTGTCAATTACAGGCCTTCACCACATGCATATGCAGCATGTGCATGTACATATACACATGCCCCTACCATACACATATACACAAACCTAAAAAATGCACCCCAAAACCTTGAGCCAAGCTTGGGGTACTGATCAGAGCTGCTATCCAGACACTTTTGCACAACAGCTTGAAGGAAGTCACATGTTTTGGCATCAGTCACTCTCACATTAGAAACAGGACAATAGAGGAAGTTGTTGGTTGGAACAATTGTCGTGCGTTTGTCTGAGTACATCTGCAGACTGTAACAAAATTGTCACAAAGTGCGCAATTTGCTGGAGCAGGCTCCAAGGGAAGCTTCTTTGCTGTATTGGGAAAAAAAAAATGTCCTGGGTATGTCACAGGTCACTTAATAGAAGAGGCCAGAAGAAGCCATAGCTTACTTTTGGTCTTGTTCTCGTGAGTGCAATGAGCAGAGGCACCTGGTCCTTCTGGCCTCAGTTTCTGCATGTCATCATGCTTTTAGCCTGGGCGTTTTACACTGTGCTCCTCAAAGGAAGCTTTTGCATGTGATTACATAGTGTCACTCCTGTGATGGCATGGGACCAGCCTTCTTTAAGGAACGGTTGTCCTACACTAGGAAATGACTCCATGGGCATTGCCCTGTGGATCATGAACCTGCTTTTATGATACTTGATGTTCTATCCTGAAATATGCTGACCAAATGCTGGGTACGTGGCCTCTGGTCAGGAGTCATAGCTCCACCCGACTTCCTTCTTCAAGCTTCTTTCCATTTCTTTTTGGGCTCTGATAGAGAATACCAGAGATGGGACATGGGGAACCCACAGAGGAAGGGTTTCTACCCTGCAGGGTCTTTGTGCCCAGGAAAGGCACAGCAAGGACCCGAATTCCCAAACAAGAGCTATGCTTGGTTAGGTTCAGATGGGGAGGACTAGGTGATATTCAGGCCTGCCTTGTCTCTGGGGAAATGGATGAGTAAGCCAGCCAGGAGCCTCTGGGATTCAGAAGTGCTGTCATTCAAGTCTGGCAATGTTGAACAGATTGTTAAATTTGCTATTCTCTTCTTTTTGTCTATTCTCAGACAAACGCATTAGATAACAAGTTAAAATACAAAAAGCTAGTAGCCTCGGTTAGATGAAGGGGGACATGTCTGAGTGAGCAAGCAATATTATTAGCTTTCAAATGTCCACTGACCAAGGAAGAATGAATCTTGGCAACAGAGGCAAAGCAGGTAGAGTAAGGAATGAGCCTGAGAAGTGTGCAGAGCTTTGCGCGAACCCCCAAGGGCTTTCCTCAAAGGTACAGAGTCGGCTTGAAAGAAAACCAAAGATAAGGCTATGCAGCACAGGCATTCTCCAAAAGACAAGTTGAATTCAGTCCAGATTCCAAAAGGACTTTTCCCCCAGAGCTCATCATGCCCTTTTAAAGTCCATATGCTCATAAAGTTCTTGGAAATGAACATGGAGGAGTAATTTGGAGAATGCTGGGAAGTGCAGAGTGGGGACTGACTCAGAAAGACTGCTTCAAATGGAGGCCTGGCTTCTGGCCTTTGACAGCGTGCTGAAGCAGAGACACCATCTTTAAATATTCCCCCTCTTTTCATAGCAGGGGTGCCTGGCTTAGACATGGCATCTCTCCTTCCTCAGCTACACCCTATAGCTCCTTACATACCTCTATGTATCCCTCAGCCAACTGGGGTCCCTTTGTCCTGAGTGTGATTTCAAAGCTGCTTTACTATGTGGGGTCCTTGATCTAATTGCCACTTTCTAGGGCTTTGAAGAAGAGGTTGATCTTACTGGCTGTGCCAGGTGGTACCCTGATGGGGAGCAGATTGTCTTCCATAGTGCCTGGCTGTATCTGTGTTGGTGAAGAAATGGAGTCTGTTTTATTCTAGATGTTAACGTGACTTTATTAAAAATCCCCAGTTCAAAAAGCTGCCCTGGAACTTGGAGAACAAGTTGCCTTGCAGTGGTGTGAGTGCCATGGGTTGGCAGTGTCTGGGAGTTAGCTTACAGAATGGGACATGTTTAGTAGGCCTTGCACTTAATAACTGTTCCTTAGGGCTGTCTGAAAGATGCTCATGGCATTTGCTTGTGCGAAATATACTCTGTTCACCTGGACCATGTGAGCAGCAGGTACTCAACCCAGCACACACACTATTTACAAAGATTCCAGAGAGGCCAGACCTAGATGAGGAATTGGTTGCCGCTCACCAGATGTGGCTGCTCCAGAACTCTGGAATATGGGAGTGGCAAGGAGAGGCACTGAGTGCCCTCCCAGCCACTGCCTGTAGGTGGTACATCATCTTTCATTGAACCACACTGGGCTCTTGTTCAAGTTCTGGTGTGAGCAACAGCAGGACCCAAGTTAGGGAGGTGAAGATGCTAGCGTATCATGAGGGGCTGTTCAACTGCTAGCATGGTGTGTCATTCAACCCTGCAGCTGCAATGGTGTTGGCAGGACCAGAACTTGCTGTCCTAAATGGCACAGAGTCTGGAAAGGCTGGTGTGGCTTGAGCTGGTGCAGAGAAACAGGAAACAGAGTAGAGCTGAGTGGTGTGAGCCCCAGGGAACACAAGCAGTTACAGTAGGCATCCCTCCCTCTTTCCAGAGCTGGACTGGACTGTATCCCCTCAAAAATGACAGCAGCATTCCAGGTAGATCCTTCAGCTGGGTGCCAGGCTCTTCAGGCTGCTTTCTCTGAGACTATGGGTACTGAGGCTGTCTGGCACCTGCGAGCACATCTGAGCACTATGCCAACCCAGTCCTGAACTTGCATCAGTCAGTTCTGAGTCTTTGATTAGGGAGACCCCAAACATTTCAGTGTCCCACTCCACCTCCCCCTCAGTTTGATGTCTGCTTCTTCTTGCACTCACCTGGTACTTATACCACCATGTATTGTTCTACACAAGTGAAGTGGAGGTATCTGTAGCCAGGCCTGGTGCCAGCTGTGACCAGAAGCTACACACTGTGTTATGCCATGGTTTGCTGAACACTTGCTGTTCTTACTTGGGCTTCTTCCTTAAGCTGAGAGTGTAGTGTTGCTGTGGAGACCTATCTTTAGTTGAAGGCACCACATCTTCAGGGCCAGATGTAGCTTGATGGCATATGGTTCCTAGATCTTGGGTGCAGCCTGGGATGACACATTGACAGTGGTGGTGGGGTCAGATTGAGTGGGAGCTGGAACCCTAAAAACTGTTTCGATGGAGCAACAAAAGAACCTACTCTATTGAGAGATTCCTAAGAATGACCAACATGTTCCAGGGCATAGGTAAGCACCCTACAACTTGGTAGCGAAACCCATCCTGGAGCCCTGGTTCTGCTGGACTGGTCAGCAAGTTTTACATTTTAAGGGTTTTGGTTTTTTTTTTTTTTTTTTTTTTAGAAGACTAAACTAGATAGAATATACAGCAGAAGCTAAATATAACTTTAAAAGAAAGCTGGCCACACTTGGGCTGGAGTTGATTCAGATGTGATCATCAAGGGCTCAGACACTTAAATTTTATTTTATTTTATTTATTTATTTTTTTGTGAGTGCATAAGTGTTCACCATGAGTCATGGTGTGAGTAGAAATCAGAGAACAGCTTGAAAAGTTATTTTTCTCCTAATACCTTATGGGTCCCAAGGATGTCAGGCTATACTCTCTGAGTCATCTTCCTGGCCCAGGCTTGAACACCTTATAGAAACCCTTAGCACTACTCAGCCTTGGTGCTAATGGCTGGGTGCTGCAGAATGCCACAGGGTGCTGGGACCGTCCCTGACCAGGAGTTACTCTATTGCATTGTGACTGGAATGGACTGCCTAGATTGAATTTGCACACTGTGTATTAGAGGTTGGTTTTGTCGTCTCATTTTACTTTCCCTTTTTTAAAATTTATTTACTTTTATGTGTAATTAGTTTAATTTTTAATTTAATGTGCATTGGTGTTTTACCATGGGTATCAGGTTCCCTGATACTGGGGTTACGGACAGTTATGAGCTGCCATGTGGGTGCTGGGAGTTGAATCCCGGTCCTCTGGAAGAGCAGGCGGTGCTCTTAATGACTAAGCAACCTCTCCAACACTCATTTTAGTTTTTGAGGCAAGATCTTATATAGCCCAAGCTTGCTGTGTATCCAGGACAACTGTGAACTCCATTCTTCCTGCCTCCATCCTGCAAGAGCTGATATAGTACAGACATGCGCCTCATCTGGCTGTTGCTGCAGTGACTCTGAAGCCAAGTCTTAGCCCTGCATTTCAGGCACACAAGTTTCTGAGGATAGAGCAGAAGTGGGCCAAAGGCCACTGGGCACAGCTGAAGGGTTTGGCGTTTATAATTATGCTCTTAGGACTGCTTGCCGAATAATTGCTGTTGTCCTGTCCCAACACCCAGCTGATCTGTTTCAGCTTCACAAACTGCATTGATACATGTCCCCAGAATGTCCCTGTCAGGAAGGGGCTAAGAAGTTAAACCATGGCCCCTGTTTTGACAAAAGTCTGTCAGGTTGACATAAAGAAAGACCATGGTGGTTTCTCTTGACAGTGCGTGGGCAGAGGTTGAGGTCAAGAGTAACAGAGCTGAGGGTAGGATTGGTTTCCTCACTGCTTATACCGTGTGTTGGAAAAAGTAGTATAAGGAGGTAACTTGTTTTTGTTGTTTTAATCATGTGTATTGAGTATCTGTAAAGGGTTATGTGCACATGAGTGCCAGTGTCCTCAGAGATAAGAGATGTTGAATCCCCTGGAGTGCCATATAGTTGTAAGCTGCCTAACATGGGTGCTGGGAGCTGAACTTGGGTCCTTTGGAAGAGTAGGAAGGGCTCTTTACCACCAAACTCTTTCCCATCTCTCCATTCCTGTGACTGGGGTTTATATGGTAGAGTAGGTAGGTGAATGTGAGATTTCAGATGAGAGCTGTGGATCTGCAGTAAAACTGGGGACAGAGAAGCCAGTGTGTAGCTGAGACTGCTGAATCTCTGGCGGGGATGGGGGGTAAGGGTATGGTAAGCCTGAAGGGGTGGCTTATAGTTGCAGCCAAAGAGCAAAGTAAGTGGGGGTGGGAGGGGAGGGCTGAAAGCCAGTGCGCTGGGAAATCTTCCCATTTGAGCTGTCCTGACCCTGCCTTGAGGGGACTGCTGAGAGAGGGACTAGATGGTGCTCACCCCAAGTTTTCTGCCCACCCTAGAAGGGGAGGAAGGGCTAGTTGGGACTCATTTGTTTGCTTGTCTCACTGTGTGGCGGTGGCTGTCCTGGAACTCACTGTGTAGATCAGGCTGGCCTCAAACTCACCTGCCTCTGCCTCCTGAGTGCTAGGATTAAAGGTGTGCACCACTATGCCTGGTTAGGACTCATTTTTACTAAGTAACTATTACTAGAAATGTTATCCAAAGCAATTATTGAGAAATGTCTGATAAGACATTTCTACAGATTCAATTTCATATCCAATGGGAATGCTGCCCTGCATGATTCAGGGGCCCTTTTTTGTAGCCTTTCAGATGGAACTGAAGGTCTGTCTTCCAAAGAGGTCAGGGTGTTATACAGCCCCATCTTTCCTCTTATTGTGGCAGCTGGCATGTGCGTGTGTGCATGCACATATTTGTATGAGTCAAGTTCTTGCTGTGTACTCCAGGCTAGCCTAGAACTCAAGATCCTCCTGCCTCTGCCTCGCTGCTGCTGGGCTCACACCTATGTGCCACCACACTGATGTTGGGGTCCTTTCTGAATGGACATGTCCAGTTATCTCTGAGAATCAATATATTACTGTGTGTGTGTCTAAGTAGAGACTATAAACAAGCTGATCACAAAAACTGGAGTGGAGCGGACTCCAAGACTAGACTCTTGTGTTGTAAAGCCTCTGGTAATGTCATACATAGGCAGGGCATCTCAGAACTGCTTGAAGTTTCAGGGTTTGGCATGTGTAAAGGTCTCTTTTAGCTTTCATTTGATTATCACTGTTTTTCAACCTGGACAGGTCGAGGATTACTTCCCAAGATGCTGCTGAGGACCCAGCACCCAGCCTCAGGATAGATTTCGAGCTTGTCTATTAGGCATTGGGACTGGTGTCCCTGTCTGTCTAGCCTGCCTCTTCCTCCTTTCATTGCACATTTGCAGGCAGTGTCTCATGAACCCCTCTGTGACTCTGTCAGCTGCTTTCCCCAGCTTCCCTTTCCTTTCTGCCTTCTTTCATGATGTCACTGATGACTCCAGCCACAGAACACCTGACACAGGTGATGGTATCAGTGTTGGCTAGCAAGCCAGCCTTTTTTTTCTGTCCACTTGTCTTCTGATTCCGCTTACTTCAGCTGCCCCAGGTGTAATTCTCACATTGAATGTTGTCGGTGGCAGGTGTGGGCCAAGGGGCCACCTGTGACTTCAGCTTGTCTTTGCTCTCTTGCAGATCCTCTAACCGCTCGATGGGGAGTCACAGAAGATCACCTGTGTGTGTCAGCTCCCTACCTCTCTGTAGCAAGAGAAGTGACTGCAGCGCCTCCACAGTCATGATGATGAAACTGGTATTAACTGAGTGGCCCTTATGGATTTTTAACTCTAATTCACAGTGAGCCAGCAAGCCATATGTTTACAGTCCAACCAAAAACCCTTCTGTGTTGCTGCACGTCTCGAGTGAAAAGTTGAGACACCTGTTGGTACAGAGTGGAATATAAGAGTCACTTGCCGAGGAGTGCACTTGCAGCAGAACGAGAAGACGTCTTAATTTATCCTTGGAGAGAGATGATAGTATTATTTATATAGGTAGAATAAATATATATATATATATATTTTGGTGGTAATGAAAATGGCTCCGCAGAATGCCGACTCGGAATCTATGCAAGTACAAGAGCTGCCTATGCCCCTACCGGACCCTCAGAAACCCAGACACCCAGAGGCCGAGACCCAAGAGGAGACCATCAGTGAGGGGTCCATAGACAGAATCCCCACACGCCTGTGGGTCATGCACGGGGCAGTGATGTTTGGCAGGGAATTCTGTTACGCCATGGAGACAGCACTGGTCACACCTATACTGTTACAAATAGGTAAGTATAGCACAGCAGGCCTGGCTACTGCTGAGTGTACAGCTCTAGCTCCAGGTCGTGGAACAGAAGGCCTTGGGGAACCCTGCCATGGATCCTTGACCTGTGTCAGTTGTCTCCCGTTAACCTGGTTCAGGGGCTTGTTCCTCTGTGGTCTGGATTTTTGCGTCACATTCCTGATAGCAGGGCACTTGAGAAAAACTGGGCTTGGCTATGTTAGGCATACTGATTGGAGGCCATTGGCTGTACCACCACTGCAAATCAGGGATCCTGGTGTCATACTCGAGTTCTTGCCTATGGAATGGGTATGAGTGCAATCTCACCTCAAAGGTGACTTCAGCCCTCTCAGGTTTCCACCAGAATGAGTTTGTCCCCAAAATTTCATCAGAATCTTTAGTTTTCTTTGTAGACTAAGGAAATTTAAAAAACTTAATTTCAGCTCTGAAGTGTCATAAGAGAACTAGACAAAAGACCAAGCAAATCTAAAGGCATCATATAATCAGGATTAATATTTTAAAAATCTGTCTACTTTGGTTGTTTCAGCAGTATTTCTTGCCACAACATAACCACATCCTTGCATGGTGAGAGCTAACGCTGCTACACTGGGATTGGTCAGCTCAGCCTGTAGATTTGCTACCCGTGTGAATTCTTCGCTTCTTCCATCACAATGGGATGTGGCTTCAGCCTCAGCACACAGGTTTCTGTGGGAGCAGACTTCCCAACACTGGCGGTGCTCACGGCCACACGCATGCCTGCTCTGTAGCCCCAGTTAGTAAAGCCAGTGGATAGGTCTCATTCTCAGGTTCCACTATGAATCCTGGGATGCTTTTCTTTAGGAATCAGACTAATCTCCTCCCTTCCCTTCTAAAGCCAGTTCTCAGAAGGGTGTAGGAGGTGGCCAGGTGACTTATGGCACAGATGTGCTGGGGACTTTTCCTGGAGGGTTAGCAGGTATTGAGCTTGACCACGTGTAGCTGTTCTCCTGTTTTATCACTGTGTTGCTTCTTATTCTTGGGGGCTTGTCATGTGAAGGCACTGCGGCAGACAGGCTATGCTCACAAAATACAATTTAGAGCAATGAGACAGACATTGGGGAGGCATCAGGCTTACTTGGTGTATGTTTTGTTCAAAGCGAGACTAGCTTCCACTCAGGTGTTAAAGCAGATCTGGAGCCAGCATGGGCTTCCATGTTGACTTGCTACTTTCATTGTGGCAACGGAGATGTGATCCACATCCCCAAGCTGCTGAGACCCAGGATCCACATCTGCCTGGAGTCTTTACACTTAGTGGGTTGTACTGTTTCCATGCGACCTTCAGCACTTTTTATTTTTTGGTTTTGAATATTTATTGCATGAGTTTTGTTGTGTGTTTTTAATTAATTAATTATTTTACCATATGTACCTCCCAAGTAGCTGGGATTATAGGCCTGAACTACCAGTCCCTCAATGACTCCATCTTACTAGAGGTCTCTAGGGCTTCCTGGAGGGATCTGCATGACAGGGAAGGCTCCAACCAAGAGCCAGCAAGGCCCAAGGTTATGAGTTAGGAGCTTGCGAGAAACCAAATCTTGTCAGTGCTTGATGACAAAATTTTCCCCATCTGAGCTTTGCAATGACCACAGCCTGGTCAAGACCTGGAATGCAGCTGCTGAGAAACCTTGAGCCAAACTCCTGGACTGAGCATCGGGTTCCTGAGCCATAGAAATTGACTGTGAAATGGTGAAGGTTGTGAGCTCCTCCACTATGTGTTTTGTCACATAGCAGTAGCTAATGTATGGGTGCTGGCTGTTACATTTGAAGCTTTATGGCCATACTGTTTCTAAACCCTTTATGATTTAGAACATAATATTTTCCCCATTACGTACACATATTCATCTTTCTAAAAGAGCATATAAAACTGTTTTAATTTTTTCAGTTACATTGTTTGATTGATTGAAGGTTGTAGGGTTCGCGCTTGCTAAGAGAACAACTTGCAGGAATCAGTTCTCTCCCACAGTTTGAGGCCCGGGAATTAAACTCAGGTCATCAGAGTTGGCAGCAATTGCCTTTACCTACTGAGCCATCTCCCTGGCCCTCAAAGTGATTTCAAAGGAAAGATGTTTCTATTGACCAATATCCCTTCATAAAAAACTGCAGTTTGTGGTAGGAAATCTGCCCTTTCTTATTTTAAATGTTTAATTTCTCATAGAAACCTTCCTGGCTGGAAGGCAGCAAGCAGAAGCTAGTGAGCAGAGAGCTTGCTCAAATTCTGCCCTTCGAAGTCAGTGGACCAGATTAGCTCGGTACAGCAGTAGCCAATCAAGCGAGCTTATGCAGGGTTGACCTTTGACGGTTCCCAAAGGTTGTGCCCTTGTGTTGTCCTGTGAGTTACTCCTTTCAGTTAGTAAGTTGTTTTTGTTGTTAAAATGTTGTGATAAAGCTGATAAGTCAGCCCTCATGTGGGGTGCAGAAAGGCTTTTGAATGTCCCATCTAAAGGAAGTCAGTTCTGCTTGCTGCTTGCCATCTTCCAACTGTCACCAGCCATGTGACAGGCTGCCTCCCTAGTCGCAATGATGTACCAACAAGTTTTGTAGCCTGTGTTCCCTGTGCCTTTTACCATGGTATAACTCCTTGTACTATTGACACCGGACTGGGACCAATGGAGGGACCCTCAAGCCCTGTCTAGCATGGAGAGGCCAGTGTCCTCTGCCCTTGATAATGATAATGTTTGGTCATTCTGATCCTAACCACACTAGGGATTCCCCCTGCTGGCCTCCAAGGAAGGGGAGGAATAAGGGAGGCTCCAAAAGGGTGGGTTGAACTGAAGGTAGTATGGCTGGTCAGCCGCCCTTCCACCTGTGATAAATCAGTGTTTTCCTTTATGCGTAGTGGCATGGGGGTGTCTGTGCCTGTATGGCGGTGGTGTTGGAAGGCTCTGTGTCCCACAGCCAAAGCTGACTTCTTGGAGAAGCCTTGGCTCTCCTTCATCCAGTGCTTGTGGCTTTACTTCTGTTCCAACACCTCTTCTGAAAACAGTCACTGAGTTTACATGTCTGAAATGCTTCTACAAGTCTGGCATGTGGTAAACGCTGCTTCTTCTTCACCTGGGCTCCCACAGAGGCTTGAGCACCTTTGCTTTGCACAGCTTTCAGTGAAGTAAAACCCCAGAGCAAAACATCTGGAAGTCTCATTCCTGTAGAATGAGTAGGGGCAAGGGCTATTAACTGAGCTCACTGGACTCCAGGGTCTTGTTCTCAGGGTCAGCACCACCCTGCTACACCACTTGAGACATGACAGGTCAAGAGACTTCTCACGAGATCCCAGCCCATGTCCTCAGTTCCCCACTGTGCAGGAATGTTCAGAGGGCTTCATTCTTCTTACTGTTGATGCGTGGACCTTGTGTGTGTGGGGGGGGGGGGGGTGGGGGCGTTCAAGATAGGGTTTCTCTGTATAACAGCCCTAGCTGTTCTGGAACTCGCCTTATAGACCAGGCTGGCTTCAAACTCAGAGAGATCCATCCTCCTGCCCTTTCTTAGTACAGTTTACATGTATATGGACTTAGGAGTTGGGGCCAGGGCCTACAGAATGTTTGGCATGTGCTGTTTCACTGAGTTACATCCTTGACTCAACTTTCACTTTTTACTTTTTTTTTTTTATTTTGAGACAGGTTCTCTCCATATACCCCTGGATGTCCCAGAACTTGCTATGTAGACCAGGCTGGTTTCAAATTCACAGAGATCTGCCTGCCTCTGCCTTCCAGATGCCGGGATTAAAGGTGTGCACCACCAAACCTGGCTATTCGTTTGCTTGGTTTTGGTTTGCTTGCTTGCTTGCCTGCTTATTTTGAGACAGGGTCTCAGAAAGACTGCCCTTGAACTCCCTGTATACCCCAGGCAGATCTTGAATTTGTGCTCTTTTTGCTTCTGACTCCAGGTAGCAGGGATTATGGGTCTGGCCACCAAACATGTTATACCTTAGTTCTTTTCTTGTCCCAGGAGCAGAAGGTGAGCTACCCAGCCTGAGCTCCCTGAATGCCATCACCTCCTGTAGTGCTGTCTCCCACTGTCAGTAAGCCTAACATTGGGACCAGGAGCCAGGACTTACTTGGAATCAAGAGACCACCTTGTCTGTGAAGGAGCCCTATGGTGGAGGTGCCAGTCTGGTGCTGGGGTGCTATTGCTCAATCCCTGGGTCTGGGAAGAAGTCTTTGCTGTACAGGAGGTGACTGGTGTGCTGTGATGGGAAAGAATGGGGGTAGTGTGACAGGGACCTGACTTGTCTGCAAATGGGACAGGGCATTTGCATAGAAAAGATAGTTCCCTAATACTGAAAAACTCCAGGTACAATGTTACTGAGATAGGCACGGCCCAGTCCAGTGCATTGAGTGACCCCACCTACCTCTCCAAGCCCCATCTTACAGGATGTCTCTTGTAAATTTTCAGTGCCATCTTCATCCCATTCAGAATTCCAGCATTCTATACTCTCAAGACATTGAAATCTCCCATTCTTGTCTCACCTCTTCTGAGGGTCCCATGCTAGGCAACCATCTTTGTCCCTTAAGTGACTTTGTCATTTTCCCTTGTCATTGTCCCTAAAGTGACTCTTGGTTTTGTTCTTGTTTTTGTCATTTGTGTATTTTTTTTTTCATTTCACTTATTATTCTGGGTGTGCATGTGCACACCACAATGTTAGTGTCAAGGTCAGAAGACAACTTTGGAGAGTCACTTCTCTCCTTCCTTTATGGGATCCAGGGATTGAACTTGGTTGTGGTTTGCTTGGCAATTGCTTTTTACCCACCAAACCGTCACACAGAACCTCTTTTGTGTGTTCGAGAGTACTGGCCTCAGTATGTAGACTCTTCTGGCTTGTAGTAGACCTCTGCTTCTACCTCCAAGTGCTGGAAGTACAAGTGTGTGCCATCATTCCTAGCCTCCACCCTCTGTGAGATGGGATGGGAAGCCAGCTGACTACCAGACTGCCAGTCCCAAGAGTCTGAGCAAAAGCAGGGCCTGAAAGATGTACAGAGCACACACATACCTGCCCTGATGGCCCACTATGGCTGGTGTTGTATTCTGCCATTGATAGATAACATGACTCTGACATCTCAAACTCAGGACCAGATGTGAACGTACAGCTGCTTTTGAAAGGCAAATTTGGAAGCACACTGCTCAGGAGTCTATGGGAAACTTGTAGAGAGCCAGCCTAGCCTTGTTGGGTGCCCTCTTGTGCTATGTTCCCATGTTAAATTCTTCCCTTGAGAAGTTCAGTCTCCTGCTACTGTTTATTGTTTCCCTCTTGGCTCAGGAAGTATACTCAGGGGAAAAGGAAAATCAGATAACAGAGAAAAGGGTGCCTTTTGTTGTAGTCTATGGGTTTGACTCATTAATGACGACTGAGCTACTTTGAGAGCCTACCTACTCTGCTTTGGTGAAGGTTCAGAAGAGTAAGCACCCAAGAGCAAACAGTGAGGTCTGCTGATTATTTATGAGGAAAAGCTGGTTTACTGTCTCCCACATGCAGGAGTAGAACTGCTCACCAGTTTGTGAGCACACTCTTCTGTGGAAGCTCCTGAGGAACGGGTGTGTTTCTAGGATTCAGTTGGCCAAAGCTTGAGCCCACCTCTTCTCCATGGGAAACGCCTGTCCTTTATTAGTTGTCTACACAGACACTGGAAGATGAAAACAACCTTCCGTGCCCATCAGTCCCCAACAAGGGGTTGTGTAATGCACAATCAGGAGGCTGGAAGCATGAGCAAGATGCTGATATACCAGTCACAGCAGCCTGGCACTGAGTTGTCATCAGGGTGGCTGTGACCTGAGTCCAGCCCTTTATAGGACCCCAGCACACTGCCTCCAAAGCTGGCTGCCTTCCTGTGCCTCTGACTGTCCCTTTCATGTTGAAGTGCACAAGCATGGCAAGCCTTTGGTGAGAACTGAGAAGCACCATTCCTACAGGAGGCATCTGAGTGCAGTGCATGTCTATCGCAAGCATGCGCACATGTAACATGCGCTGTGTAGATACTACAGGTGTTCCTGTGACTTCTCACACTGGCTTGTGCTATATGCCCTACCTTGTAGAGTCTACATGCCTTGTCAGTGCTGCCTTCCTGCCACTCAGATGCACTTAACTCCTCTCACGGAGTTCTTGTTTTGACCCTTAGCATCCAAGAGCTTGTGGACGTAGCACACCTTTGGTTTGTTACCCCTTGAACGCCCAGGGCTGTGAGTGTAGCACAGTGTCAGTATACATGTATAGTGTGCTTGAGTGCTGGAGTTCGGCATCAGAACCCTCACCACCTTCACCACCCCCACTCCCAATAAAGGCACCAGCTGGGTAGAAGGATCATTTGAGCTATGAGCTTTAGCCATCCTGGCTAGAGAATGAGCCCCTCGTCTCACCCGTTTTTGAGAGGTAGTACTAGGGGTAGAACTCAGGACCCATGTGTGCCCCCTGCCCCACCCCCTAGTTCAACAGGAGTTCATCTCAGAGAAAAAAAACATTGTCCTAGAGCTATCACTCTTGAAATGGTCTCATTGACAGGAAGAACTGAGGAGCACCCTGTCCCACTTTACAAGGGTAGCTACTTGGTGTGGCTGTCACAGGTGGGCTAGAATGGGTACTGCAGGAGTGAGGGTGCTTAGCCACAGGCTCCTTCCTCAGGCTCCCTGGCCAGCACACCTCAGCCGGCATGTTTACAGTGCCACATCACCACCCCAGGAACCCTAAGGAAAGTATCGCATACATCCGGAGGCGTCTTACATGCTGTCTCTAGGTCCTTCCCTATAGAGTGCTGTGTGCCCTGTGGTGAGGCTGCAGCAGTGTAAGCTGAAGGTGACACGGAGGGGGCAAATGGCCAATGAGGGGTGAATCTTGAGGACCTCTGCTCAGTGACATAAACTGGCAGCAAAAGGACACACACTGCGTAGACGGAAGGCAGAGTGGTGGGTGCTAGGGAGAGGGAGGGGAGTGTTTCCTGGGTGTGCTGCATGTTGTTGACTGGTTAAAATAAAACTTTCATGTATATTTCACCAGTGACTTCCCACCTCCCAGAGACCCAAGAAAGACTGAAGAGTGCCTTTGCCACCTGCAGTTGGCCTCCCCCATACAGACAGGACTGTGATGCTCTGAGGGACAGTCCTCTGTGCATCTTGTGTGTGTGTACATGTGTGGTGTACATGTGGAGGATGGGGCAAGTAATTCCCCAATTGTGGTCACAGTGACTGGGAAGCAGCTTGTGCTCGGTACTGTGTTTTGGAGGGAAGTCTGGATTTCCTTGTTTTTCAGATCATTGTGTTTAACAAACAATGAAATAGTCACCGCAGTCATTTTTCCCAAGGAATTCCATATGCTGTTATTTTTTGTCAGACTCTTACTAAGTGCCTGCCTGTTGGTGCTGGGCAGTGTACCTGGCATGGAAGTGACATGACCACCCAAAGCCATGGGGCTTGCCTGGACACTGGACATGTCACCTGGACTGCTGCTTTGCAGAAAAGAAAGGCTGTAAGTGAGCATGACTGCACAGTTGGCTTGAGGCAGAAGTTGTGGGGTTTGCTCCGAATTCCCTCTGGCTGGAGTCTTCCTGTTGTCTCTCAAAGACAGAATTGGGGAACATTAGGGATGTGCTGATGGAGAGAAAATGGGGGTTCCCTAGCTAAGTGCAGGAGGAGAGCTCATGAATAGGGGCTGTTTCTCTGAGAAGCACTCTGAGTGATGAGTGATAGGACCTGAAGGTGAAGGCTGCATGGCACTGCAAGGCCAGTTAGTGTAACAGGAACAGGATGCCACCATACAGAGTCAGCATGCCTCAATAGAAATTTGCTCCAGACCTCTGAATTGGTGTGTGTGATGCAGGGATGGTTTGAGAGGCACTTGCTAAAGTTACAGAGTCACTGTGTGTTTCAGAACAGAATGACAGGACATAGAGCATATATATCAAGTTAATGAAGGCAAAAAACTTATCAGTTCCTGTAGGAAATGGTCATTTAAAACTTTATGATAAAAGCCAAAAATAAGTTAAATTTTAACAAAATACCACAAATAGGTGTTGAAAAGATAGATCAAGATACCAACAACCCAGAGATCCCATAAAGGCCCAGAGGTGGTCTGTGTGCCAGACATTAGTGTACAGTATAGGCAGGGAGTGTGGCTTCTGGGAAGGGTCTGCCGATGTCATGGGAGAAGTGGGCTTTCTAAAAGATGCAGAGTACGGGATGGCCTCAGAGTGTGACAGTGGATGACTTTGACTCCTGATCCTCAGGCCTTCACCTCCCAAGTGCTGGAAGTACAGGCGTGTGCCACCACACCCTGCTACCTGGGAAATCTTAAAACCAGTGCTGTCTTTACTCTTAAAAGTAAAGTCAGTCTTAAAAGAACCAGTCAATATAGAGGTGTCCCCTGCATCACTTGTCTGGCTTGTGCAAGACCCTGGATCCATCCCTAATGTAGAAGAAAAGGTAACTAAATTGAAACTGCACAGAATATGTACACATGTAGCTTGTTTAAACAGTTATAAATAGGACTTGTCTTTGGTAAAAAATGGGTTGTCTGCTTCCCCTTTTTATTTTTGATTGTACTTTGCAGTGCTGTAGAGTAGAACCAGGGCTTTGCACATGGTAGGCAAGAATTCTGCCACTGAGCCACATCCCTGGTGAACTGAGGACCTGGATGGATGTTACAGTTTGTAACTTGTGGGCACATCACAATAAAGAACTGTCCATCATCCTCCATTTCTGTAGGTTTCATTATAGACAGATCTTAAAAGGAGATGCCTAGAAGAAACTGACAGCAGGTGACGGACAAGTAGGACTTTCTCCGACACTTGGCTAAACTAAGATGAGTGCAGAAGAGGAGCCTGAGCCTGGGTCTTATACCTGAGGACACACTGGCTGCAGGTGTGCTGGCTGCGGCAAATGCAGGTGACTTGAGGGGCAGTTGTTATCTGTACTTCACTGTCTTGCTGTCCACACACCTGTAGTTTAGGTTTTCCTATGAAGGAATGACTAAGGCAAGTTCTCTGTATAGGTGATAATTTTTCTGATCCAGCAGCGGTTATGAGTTACACTGCCTCTTCCTCTTGTAGAACCCTGAATCCTATAATACTTCTCTATTATGAGGCCAGCAGCTTAGTTAGGCCTTCCTCATATGGCCTCCTGGCAGCTTCTAGGGAACCAGTTTGGGTTCATTGTCCTTTGCTGTCTGTCCTTTTGTCCAGAATATGATGCACCCTGACTTCCTCACTTGTGTCCTTGTGACAGCTGAGCCTAGTCAGCTGTGATACCAGTACAGTGTTCTGGGTCAGAAGTGTGCTTCAGTAACAGGAATCATGAATAGTGAACATGGCTATGTGCATTTCATCCTGAATGCAAAAGTTCTGGGAGCAGAGTTGTTTCCAGCAGTGCTACACAGGCCAAAGCATCTCAGCACTTAGCTGACAAAGCCTAATGTGGCTTCTGCATGTCAGACATCTGCATCACTGGGCAGAGGTGTTTGACCTGCACAGGAGATGAAGCAGTGACAAACTCAGTATTGAAGAGTCTGTTTCACTTTACATAGCCATTTTGAGAGCATCCCCAGGCAGGCCAGATTTCCTGATGCTCAAGAAGGGCAAACAAGGAGACATGATCACCTGGTGAAGGGTAGTTATGCCAGCACAGGACACTTGGGTCATGCTTCATTTGGCTGTGTTGAGGCAGTGGTCCTGCTGATGTGCTTAAAGAGTTCACAGTACACAACCCACCCACCTCTAGAACACCTACCAGAGGATACAGGTGCTGTTAGAAAGGTCTGAGACCAGGGCTGGAGAGATGGCTCAGTGGTTAAGAGCACTGGTTGTTCTTCCACAGGTCCTGAGTTCAATTCCCAGCAACCACATGGCAGCTCACAACTGCCTGTAACTCCAGTTCCAGGGAACCCAACACCCCCCACACAGACATATATGCAAGCAAAACACTAATGCACATAAAATAAAAATAAATAAATTAAAAAAAAGAAAGTCTGAGACCAGTTTGGATGGAGGGACACAGTAATACCCAGAAGGGTGGTATGGAGGGAGGCAGGGAACAGGCCTCCAGGCCCATTTTTCATGGCCTCTCTGAGGAAATGGGGACTTTGGAAGCGAAAATACTGTCAGGGCCTGTGGCATCCTTTCAACCAGTTCACCTTCAACAGGGCCACCAGACCAGGTGGAGGCTTCCCAGTGACTCGGGGTGTTTTATTTGTTCTGTGGCCTTAAGATCACCTGGCATTTGATCTTGGGGGACTTCATGGATCCTTAGACACAAGTGTTTCTGAACCCCATAAATCAGCTTGTCTATACTTCTGGTGCCCCACACCTTCCCACCAAAAGTCTTCGAGGCTTCCCTGGCACCTGAATCTTGCCCACTTGACTGGCCTGCAGGTTTCCATGACTCCTCTCTTCCAACATTCCTTCCCTCCAAGCAGGGCTGTGCGTGTCCTTCGCCTTGCCCTACTTGGCCTGCCTGTCAGATCTTCTCTGGGCTCTTTTCAGCCCTAGACATGGAGAAGGGAAGACTGTTCTTCCAAAGGGCAGAAAAAGGTACCTGGGAATGGAGGCAAAATTCCAGGCTACTTTGCTCAAACTTAGGTGAAATTAAGTATTGCCATAGGTTTTCCTTTGCCTTCCTGACAGTCCTCACAAGTGCCAGATTCAGAGGATGCCATTGAGGCAGGGATGTGCCCTGCACCTGCATTGCGCCTGTGTACAGTGCCACATAAATAGATGTCCAGCACAGAGTAGCCTAGTCACACTTACACATAAGCAGAACCATAAACAGACTATGCTCCAAAAGATACCAGAGGATTCCCTCCCCGCCACACACACACACACAGCCACTCATGCTTCCTTCTTGGGGTCAATTGCCTTCCACTTATACTTCCTTGCCAGGGTCCTGGTCACTGACATAACCTATAAAGGCTCTGACTCTCTTCCTGCTCTGGAAGCTTGTCTTGAGCTACTCACTTCCACTATCTATCTTTTCCTTAGACTCAGACCAGCTCAGTACTACCCCATCATCCTCAGTACTACTACCCACTGACATCTGGTAAGACATTCCTTCCTGCTCCTAGGTGAACCTCTGTCCCAGGCTGCTTTGTCTATTTCCTCCTGCCAAGCATGACAGTGTACGCCTGCTGGGTGGAGTGACTTATGCTGGTGGTGGCTGTGTGTAGGGGGAGCTCTCTGTGCCACTTGTGTCAATAGATCCTCAGGTGCATACCTCACCCCATCTTCTAAATGAAGTGGAGGGTAAGGCAGTGGGAGCACCTCATTGGGTGCCAGCACTACTAGCAAAGCCAGGGAGACCTCTCCATACCCAGGTCCCCAGCGTGGAACAGGCTTGTTCCTCCTGGTACTGTTGTTGGGCATGTTGAGTTTCATTTGGGAAAATATCACCATGTGTATGACATCTTTCCATGCATCGCTGTCCTGTCAGCTTTTTCCAGGAAGTGGGGAAGATAGTATTGAATTACCTGGGTATGTGTGAGACTTGATTTCATAGGAAAGTTATACGTTGGTACCCACATAGGGCTGTATGACTTTCCCTGATGCAGCATTCTTAGTCCTGAATGAAGTTGAAGAGGGAGGAGGGCACCAGACAGACCCTGCCTCACAGCCTCTGTGCCCTACCCACCAGAGCCTTTTCCTACAGGTGCTCAGGACCCATTTCTTTTAGGAGCCGGGTGCCATAGGGTTCTCAACCTTTGTGCAGCTATGGAGGTGGTGGCGCAAGGACCCCTTAGTCTCATGTCGGTTCAGAAACTAACTGGCCTCAGTGTGGACCCTGGAAGTGATTAATATCCTCCATACATCTTACTCCACATGGAAGAGAGTTCAGCACTTGGCAATGGGCTTGGTGATGGATATGTGTCCATTAAGTGTCTTTAGCTTCAGAGCTTTCCTAGCCTGCATCCTAGTCTGAATTGGTGACTTGGGGGTCAGACCTGTCTGTGCATTGTCTTCAGACAGTTGTGTCTGCAGTACAGTGTAGGCATTCATGGGGATCTGTTCACCCAGAGCAAGTGGACTCCCTGAGCCCCTGCTTTCTTTCTCTTTGGAGAGGAAATCGGGGTGGGGGGGGGTCTCTTAAGACAGGCTCTCATGTGGCCCAGGCTAGCCTTGAACTGGCTGTATAGCCAAGGATGGCCATGAACTCCTGATTATCTTACCTCCACCTTCTAAGAACTAGGGTTATAGGCATTTGCCTTCTTCCCTGAACACTTTCTTACAATATGTAACTGAGCTGTGAATCACTCCGGGCTGTGGGTAGTAGAAGCATAGAGGTGACATGTGACAGTTGAGTGGCAATCCTTTGAAACAGAGCTAGGAAAAAACCACTGAGTAGCTTCTAGTTTTACTCTTTCCTTATCTTCCCAAGGCACTGGTGCCTTCAGAATGTTCCTTGAAACTCTGTGGCCCTGCCTTTAGCTGGAGATGTGCATTCTTCCAGTGCAGACCCTCCCTGCCCAGGGAGGCCCCAGTGTTAGGATTCAGGCATTATGTTGCCCCCTGTCACCTGGTAGGATGTACTTTAACACCCAGTGTCTCAGCAGACCTTGCTTTGGTTCTGGTATGGCAGCAGGTGACCACGACCTGGCCTATGGAAAGTAGCCCATTCTTTCCACGCTGTAGCCTTAGCAAGGCCATCCTGAAATGGGCTCACAGTGAGCTTGCTGTTTGAGATTCCTGAGGTCACTCAAGGATGCTGAGGTTTTTCCCACGAAGAACTTCTTCTCACCAGTGCATGTTATCTTGGGGTTTTGTCCAGGAGTACAAACCTATCTGGCCTGGCAGGCTTGTCCATTGAGAGAAAGAATGAGTTCCTATTTCCATCCTGGACCTTTTGTTTTGTTAAATATTTATAGGCCACTTTCCCAGCCTCCCTCCCCCACAAATACCAGTTTATCAAAAATGTCCTTGTGAATAGAAACCTCTGCATGTGACCCAAGCATTGCAGTGGGCTGTCCCATGTACACATAGTGACACAGTGAGTATTTCCTGTGAACAGGGAACCTTCCGGGTCCCACCATTGTTGTTCAACCTTTGCCTGGAAAAAACCAAAAATTATTTACTAGGGACCGGCTTTGTGTTTGTTTAGGGCTTTGCTGGGAATCGCCTGGCTGAGACATCCCAGGGACGTGCTGGCAGCCGAGTATTGGGGGTGGCAGCACCCCTTGCTCATCCTGGGCAGCTTTGGAGGTGTGATGGGAAGTGTTAACTTGCCTGTGTGATGGAACAGTGCTGTCACCTGGTTAGAGCCAGGTCTGGGGCAGGGAGCTTTAACTATGACTTGGTAGCCCTCATACAGGTAGCTGAAACAGGGCGTTTGATCTCCTTGGGGCCAGGGTCTGGAGTCTAAAATAGACTTCTGGGTAGACTGGCATGACAAAAAACAAAACAAACAAACAACAACAAAACCCAAACTGCTATAATGTCACCACTGGTGCTATTTGTGTCCCTGTGCTTGTGTCCTTGGCTGCTCTCTTTGCTTTGCACAGCTCTGGATGTCTGTAGCCAATGATGCCACCCCTCAACCTTGCACAGCTAAACACAAGACTGCCTAGCCATGTTTCCTAGTAGGAATCTGCATTCCTCCAGCACACAGTGCAGTACCTGGTATATCACCAGGCTCTCTAGCAAGCAACCACCACCCTGTGGCTACTAGCGTCATGTGGAGGTCTCACCCTGTACAGGTCTGTACCTCTTCCAGGAGAGAATTTGGGGTTGAGTACTGGTATGACTGCTCATTATCCTGTCACAGGTGCTGTGGAACACAGTAGTGTCAGCTGAGTGGCCAGCCATGACATTCTTAATGAACACAGCAAAAACTGGCAAGACTAGAGGCCAAAATGTGGAGCTTAACATTGTAGTTAACATTCCTACTTGAGCAGTGGTAGAGTAGAGCAGAGGCAGACCCAACAGTACAGAAAGGCATGGCCGTACTTCAGGGGTGTCCTAGTTGATTTTTTTTTTTTTTTTTTTTTTTGTCAGCTTGACTCAAGCTAAAGTTATCTGGGAAGAGGAACTTCAATTGAGAGAATGCCTCAATTAGACTGATCTGATTCATGATTGACATGACCCAGGCCATTATGGGTATTGTCAGTCCTATGCAGGTGATCCCAAGTTGTATTTAAAAAAAGCCAGGAAGCAGAGTTCCTCCACGGCTTCTGCATTAGTTCCTGTCTCCAGTCCTCCCTTGAGTCCCTACTGTGACTTCCCTCAGTGATGAATTGTGACCTGAAAATTGTAAGTTGAAGGAGGCCTTCCTCTCCGATTTGCTTTTTATCATGGTATTTATCAGAACAATAGAAGACAAAGGCCTTGTGTTAAGATTGACAGCTCATAGTCCAGTTCTTGTCTCTGCCCCTGGAGCCAGTGAATGAGCAGCCCCAGATGCCAACAGATGGAGTGGCTGTGCATAAGACTTTACCGATGGACATGAAACGAATTTTATAAGCTTTTTTTTTTTTTAGTTAATTTATTTTTATGTATATGGGTGTTTTGTCTACAAATGTGTCTTTGTACCACGTGTATGCCTGGTACTCACGGAGGCCAGAAGAAGGTGTCAGATCACCTGAGACTGGAGTTAGGGATGGTTATGGGCTGTCATAAATGCCAAGTCCTCTGGAAGAGCATTCAGTCCTCTTAACCACTGAGCCATCTCTCCAGCCCCTCCATAAGCTTTTTGTGTCAGAAAGTATCACAGCCATTTTTTCTTGTCTTTTTTTAATTGGTTTTATTGAGCTATACATTTTTCATTTTTTGTAAGATCTATGTAGAAGGCAGCATGATCTTGGGCATCAGAGTTTGCTCACCTGTTCTGGAACCATAGCTTTTGGGCTGTGGTGGCTACAGCTGTCAGTTCCTGCAGAAGTAGTGACAGCTGGTCCAAGGTCTCCTATCCCTATTCCTGGCCAGCCTCCTGCTAGCCGTGCCCACCTGGAGGAGCCAGTACTTTTCACTGACTCTCATTTGCTGCCCCAGTAAGTGTCGGTACATAACCACACTCGGTGACCAGCTCTTGGCTGCTTCAAAGGCCATTGTGGGTGCAGCAGGGCCTGTTGTTCAACACCATATGTGTACACCTTGTGGCCAATAGATGGATGCATCATAGGATAGCTAGAGATGGCAGTGTCATGTCAAAGTGTCATCAAGCTGGACACCTTGCTCTAGAGCCTTTACTGTCTGTTTATCTTGTATGAGAGCATCTATTGTTCTCCTCTAGTCTGTCGAGTACTGTAGTAAACTACTCATCTGTAGTCTACATTAGAGATAGGAAGCACATTATTCTCCCATCTACGTGCTCAGATGAATATCTGGACCTGTCTTTCCCATTGTCTGAGGTACTTCCTGTCCCTTTGCTAGATGCTACAGACTTATGAACATGTCAGTCATCTGCGACTCCTGTCTACCTGTATGTGTCATCTGCCAATATGATTTTGCTGAAGTCTGTGTTCCTAGGGGCTGATGCCTGGACCTACTGATATGATGCCAGGCTCTGTTGATGTTGTCACTGTCACCTTACAGGGAGAGTTCCAGCCAATGAGAGCACCTGGGTTAAAGGTCTTTGCTAAGGGCAGGCGGTTGGACTGTTGGACGGTATAACAACAACGCAGTGTCAGTTCTAAGGAGGAACTCTGGATAGTGAAAGGTCCTGGCCCGCGGCCCATGCGGGCCTTGTCTCACAACTTGATTGAGTCAGCAAACCTCTATATGTCCTGTCTGGCTCTTGATTGGAAAAGGGACAAGAGGACCTGTTGGTCTCAGTGTTCCCAGGGAGCCATAGCCTGACTGGAACAAACCAGGATTTCTGGGTCTATATAGCATGGAACCCTGTATTCAGGGTTGGGTAGACACAGTGGGCAGCAGAAGGCAGTGGTACCTCCTGAATGGATAGCCCTCCCCTATTCCCCAGGTGTTGGCACAGTGACAGCAAAAGCCTCTCCCTAAGCAGGAGAGGGCAAGCCTGCTAAAGTGTCCCGTAAAGATGTCCCATGCACACAGGAATGATTTGGGCTCCTTGTTTACTTTGAGTTTGTGGTGTGACCAGTGGGAAGCTCATGGCACATCTCTATCCTCTGAACCCCAGACTGCCTTGTTCACTCTGGGTCGTTTTGAATAGGGGTTGTACCGAGACACAGGGCATGTGACATGGGTATTTCTGAAGGCAGGCAAGGGTAGTATGGCCAAGAACAGCCTTGGCTCCTCGAGTGCCTTGCCTAGCAAGGGTGAAGAGCTCATACCATTCCCACCCTGCTTGTCCGACAGAACTCACTGAGCAAACTCTAGTTCCCTGAATCTTGTCTGTTCTGCTGACTTGGGATGGGAACAGATCTAGCCTTCCTGTGGCCAGGCGCGGCTGCAGAGGTCAGAACACATACCTTAGACCCTGGCAGAGTGCCCTGGTACCGAATGGCGTGATGGCAAGGGGTTCTGCAAGGTGCTTCCTCCCTTACGCTTGCCCTCCTCCCACGCGACATTTATTTTCCTTGCCAGCTCAACATGAGTCTGTTTCCTCAGTGTCCTTAGAGTGTGAAATGCTTCTCTGATGAAGTGCTGACGTGCCAGGCCCTTTAAATTTTAAACAAACCATGGGTTGTTGTAAAATGGGGAGAGTTGTGCTGATCTTGTGCTGTCACTCAGAGCCTCCCAGCCACATCCAGGACATATGGTGTGCCATTGCTCACCCAAGTGGCCAGTCACTGCCCTCGTAAGGATAACCAGCACTCTGACTTGTAGCAGCAGATTCCTCTGTGAGGCTTTGGCCGTCACTCAAGGGAGTGGTGTGGTATGTGCTCATGAGCAAGGATCTCTGTGGTGTAGAGAGAGGCTCGTGGGAACTGCTGGCAGCTATGCAAGTACATTCTAGTTGCTGTGCAGTACTCTGACCTGTGCCAGGGCCATCATCCTTCATCTGCTCTGTTGACACCACATTAGAATTTACATGACAGGAAGGTGGCATAGACTCTGGTGTCAGGCTACCCAGGTCTATCCTGTGGCTACCACATTCGCTGTGCCATGACTGGACAGTTAGAAAAACTAAATGGGAGAAGGGGCATTGGGTACTGGTTGTGGCCCCTTGGCTCCAGCTGGTTACATGTCACTTTATACTACCCCAGTGCTTGGGGCACTCACTGCCAAGGTAACTGAGGGTCTTGGTGGCTCTGTAGGGTCTTGGTAAGTAAGACCCTCTGTGATAGTTTTTCCCCAGTGAGGTCCAGAGTTAAATGACTCTTATTATTCCTGCAGGTGTAGCCACTATGCCACTTGCATAGTGTGATATGGAGAGACAGAGGCACTGAAGGACTTTGCAGCAGCTCAGCCCTGCTAAGCATGGTGGCCCTGAAGACAGAGCCCAGTACTGGCCCAAGGTCTAGAGTACTTTTTGTTTAGCATCCTCAGAGCCAAAAGACACTCAGAGAAAAGGTCTATCCTGAGGAGACTTGAGGGGGCAAGAGTATGTGTTTATGTGTGGTGTGTGTGAGTGATGAGTGACAGACTGTGTGTCCCTGCAGGCCTCCCTGAGCAGTACTACAGCCTCACCTGGTTCCTGAGCCCCGTCCTCGGCCTCATCTTCACACCGCTTATTGGCTCTGCAAGTGACCGGTGTACCCTGAGCTGGGGCCGCCGGCGGCCCTTCATCCTTGTGCTGTGTGTGGGGGTCCTCATCGGTGTTGCACTTTTCCTCAATGGCTCTGCCATCGGTGAGTTTTTGCTGAGCTTACACTAGTGCATGCTTTGGGGGCCTTATCTTATCTGGTGACTTAACTGGGTCACTGTGTGCAGGGTCCTGCTTGGGCCGCTGTGGAGACTGCAATGGGGAGCTTGGTAGTGGAGCTGGCCCCACATGGGAAAGCTGGAGGAACCTGTTCACAGGGAAACGCTTCCTGTTGTGATGGCTTGTTTTAATGCGCGTCTGACACCACGTCCTGTTTCCAGAGTGATTTCAAAAATTATCTTTTCTTTTTTTGTTCTCCTTTTCTTAGACATGGTAGTGAAAATGTCCAGAACCCAGTTTGCTGTTTGTTTTCTTGGTTCATGCCTCATGTGTTGTTTTGCTTCTTTCTGTTGTTTTGTTTTTAATTAAAGCCACTCTGTGTGGGAAAATATTTTCTGCCTTGCGGGCACCCTTCAGAACTGGTGGAAACAAAGCCTTGTTTTTTTGGCTCAGCAAGTGAAGGAGCACAGTGTGGGTTCTGAAGCACAGGTCTGCCCAAGTTCCAGTGGCAGCAGTTCTCTGGACAGAGGGTCCCAGGAGACCACCACCTCCATGGGGACCCACAGCTTCTCAGGACCAGGATAGGGACAGTCTGTGGCAGCTTTGGTTCATTCCCCTCCTGACTGGAGCATCTCCTTGCTAATTCCTACCTGCACAAGGCAGCCTCCTCTACCAGGAACTGCTCCTATCTAGGAATTTAGGGTTGCCACTTTCCTGGCATTTGCTGCTGGCCTTGGGCCTGTCAAAGTTACCTGAAAGTGTTCTCAGTGACATGTGTAGAGATCATTCCTGGGATGGTCCTGGCCATAGGTAGCCAGCCTGTAGGCACCAACTCTCTTGCCAGTGGGGCCTCCTGGGCAACCCATGACCCAGCGGGTTGAGGTGCAGTCAGAGGACTGTACTTCATGGCCAGGCCTGTCTTTGCCCCACCTCTAGTGCTGAAGGTTGGTCTCAGTATGAGCCGTCCGGGGCTGGGTATTGCTCTCTGGGTCCAGGCAGTTCCCCAGCCAGGTAAGACTTGGTGTATGAGGGCAGCCTTCTCAGAGGCTCTCAGTGCCTGCTGAGGCTACATGTCCTACTTAGATCCGCATAAACTTAAAGCCTGTGCCTAGCTTGGATGCTGAGGCAGAGCCAACCAGCTCGGGGAGCAGCAAGGGAGCTTGGGTTGATGGGAAGAGGAGGAAATGGCTTCTTTAGAGCAGTGGAGGTGGTGGCCCTTGCACAGCCACTGCAGTTGATGCCAGTTGTCTTACCAGCTGGTGTGGCCACTGCTGCTAATGGACAGAGGAACAGGAAACTTTTCCCTTCTTGCTTGAAAAACTATGAGGGAAGGAGAGAAAGCTTATCATTGCTGCTCTTACAGAAGACCCAAGTTAAAGTCCCAGCATCCACATGGTAGCTCACAACCATCTCTAACTCCAGTTCCAAAAGATCTGATGCCCTCTTCTGACCTCTGCAGGCATCAAGCATGCATGAGGTGAACAGCCGTACATGCAGGCAAAACATCTATAATAAAATAAATATTTTTTAAAAGAAGGAACTCTTGGGGGCTGGACAGAGGAGGTACATCCACAAACCACAGAAATGGGATGAAGCTTACTGCTGTCCTGAAACCATTTTCCTCAGGAGCCTGACAGTTGGCATTGGAGTCTGACTGTTTCCCCATGCTCTGTCTAGGTCTGGCGCTCGGCGATGTTCCCAACCGGCAGCCCATTGGCATTGTCCTCACGGTGCTGGGAGTAGTGGTCCTGGATTTCAGTGCTGATGCAACTGAGGGGCCCATCCGTGCCTACCTGCTGGATGTGGTGGACAGTGAGGAACAAGATATGGCTCTCAACATTCACGCCTTCTCTGCTGGTAAAGCCCCATGCCAGGCCCCAGGTGGGAGGGAGGAATTGCTCCTTGGTGGCAGTGACCAGTGCTGGGACCGTAGGAAGCACTGTGGTTCACTCCTGACCCATGAACCTAGCAGGATTAAGGGACTGAGGAGCAGGGCTAGGAGAGAGTAAGGCCTGCCTGGATGATATGCCTGCCAGGTGGATTTGGTGAGGGCCCCACACTGACACTGCCTGGGGACCACACAGGTGGGCTGGGGTTGCTTCTAGGCCTGAGACTCCTTTTGTCTTGTATTTCTGACTAGAAACAGTGTTAGACCAGTCTTCAGATCTGTGCTGTCATCAGAGTTGTTTCCTTGTGTTTGTCTCCGCTGTCCTTTCGTTCTCCATCTCACTGATTTGCCGTAGAACTCAGTCCCCCTGTGTAAGGCCCCGTGTTGGGCCTGAAACTCACTGTCACTTCTCTACCTACAGGCCTTGGTGGGGCTGTTGGCTACGTGCTGGGTGGGCTGGACTGGACACCGACCTTCCTAGGTGACTGGTTCCGCACACAGAACCAGGTGCTCTTCTTCTTCGCTGCCATCATCTTTTCAGTGTCAGTGGCCCTGCATCTCTTTAGCATCGAGGAGGAACAGTACAGCCCACAGCAGGACCGCAGTCCTGAGGATGCCACCCTGCCCAGCACCAGTGTCCAGCCCAGTGCCCTAGCCCCTGCTATCCGCCTCAGCTCCCTTGGGGGGGGTGTGCAGGACGGCAGCCCCCCGTTCCCAGATGAGGTGCAGTCAGAGCACGAACTGTCCTTGGACTACCTCGACGTGGACATCGTGCGCAGCAAGAGTGACTCAGTGCTGCACATGCCTGATGCCACCCTGGACATGGAGCCTGAACTGCTCTTCCTGCACGACATAGAGCCCTCCATCTTTCACGATGCTTCCTACCCCAGCACCCCCCGGAGCACCAGCCAGGAGCTCCTGAGGGCCAAGCTGCCCCGCCTGTCTACGTTCCTCAGGGAGTCCACCAAGGAGGACGACACCTTGCTTGATAATCACTTGAATGAAGCTAAAGTCCCAAATGGGAGAGGTTCCCCACCAATGGATTCACTCAGTAACCGCTCTAAAGTGGACTTGAAGCCCTCAGTCATGTCTGGTTCCATGAGGCGGCGTAGGCACATGTTCCACAGGCAGGCTTCTAGCACTTTCTCCTACTATGGTAAGATTGGGTCCCACTGCTACCGCTACCGCCGGGCCAATGCAGTGGTCCTGATCAAGCCATCACGAAGCATGAGTGACCTGTATGACCTGCAGCAGCGGCAGCGATCCCGGCACCGCAACCAGAGTGGGGCCACCGCCTCCAGTGGGGACACAGAGAGCGAGGAGGGTGAGGCGGAGACCACTGTGCGCCTGCTATGGCTGTCCATGCTGAAGATGCCCAAGGAATTGATGCGGCTCTGCCTCTGCCACCTACTCACTTGGTTCTCTGTCATCGCAGAGGCTGTCTTCTATACTGATTTCATGGGCCGGGTGATCTTCGAAGGGGACCCCCAGGTGAGCACCCTATGACTAGCAGCTTCACTGCCCGGAGAAGCAGGCAGTCTAAATGTCCGGAACTTCTTGTGAGCCTACATGCACTGCCCTTGCACCCACATGCCCATGTGGGTCCGGGGTGTCCCCAGCAGGCAGCTGACCAGTGCACACTTAAATGCATGGTCAGTTGTGCAAGCTGAGACAAAGTTGTGACGGTGGGGTCTATGGTGACCATTTGTGAATGCTAGGTTCTTTCACACAAAAGACCAGAACCTCTTTGAATATTGTAAATGGAGTGTTGGCTCCACTGTCAAAGGAACAGCCTATTTTTATTCTTACCAGGCCCTGCTAGTGGTTCTGGGCTTGCTCCGTGGCCCTATAGGTGGTCACAGTAGTCTGTTACACCTTTTTCAGAGGTTAGCATGGCATCTCAGACTCATTTCTGCCTATCTAGATCAATCTTATTTCAGGGCCACAGGCAGGATTCCACTTCTCATTGTGGGAAAAAGTTGCATGTGGACTGGGAGGGGCTGGAGGTAGTTTATCAGATACTGACCTGGACTTGGGTTGATTCTCCTCCTCACCTCTCAATCTGCCTACATGGAAATGCAGAGTAATTTCCTCTGCCCTGAGGGTAGCAAATGCCCTCAACCTCCTCTCTCTGCAACAGGCCTCCAACTCCACCTTATGGCATAAGTACAATGCTGGCGTGAAGATGGGCTGCTGGGGCCTGGTCATCTACGCTGCTACTGGTGCTATCTGCTCAGGTGAGAATCAGGGGATCCTGACTTCTTTCTAAATAGAGGAAAAGCCAATAAAGTCAGCTGCTGTGGCTTGGGATCAGGTGTTTCTGAGACATGGAGGCCATCTATGTGCTGTTTGTTCCATGGCACTGTTCAGTGTAGTGGCACCTGTGTATTAGCATGTTGTCACTGCCATGCCAACCCCAGCTGCGGCCCAGCAGTCTGAGGGGCAGTGGAACAGATCCAGACTGCCAAGGACAGGAGCTCTGATGGGTGGGGTGATGGGCTCTCGTCCTAAGGCAGCATCCCTCACTTTTTGAACTTGAAAGAGTTAGGACTGGAGTCTCTTCCCTTAGCTGCCCACACTCAGTCTGAACCTGGAGTGGAAGTCTACTTTGCCTGATCTGTAGGTGAAGAGGGTAGGGCAAGGCAGGTCAGCCAAGTGTCAGGGTGACAAAGAGATTCCTCCTGGAGGAGGTGGTGCCTGGGAGGACCCAATCAGAAGACAGTATCCTGAAGCTGGCCCAGAGTGTTGGGGAACGCAGAATGACAAGGGAAGGGCCAAACATTTCCCCGAGGATACCTGGGTGGGCATTCAGCAGCTCAGGGAGGCCACAGAGAGCTGGCTTCTTTCAGAAGTGCTGGAGTCCTTGGGAATACAGGTAGGCATGGGCTGCATGATTCAGGTGGGCAGGTCTTTATGCCTGAAGGCCTAGTTCAACCAGAGGGTGGCAGTGATGGAAGTAAGGGGTATATGGAGGCAGCAGCTCTGTCATAATCCTTGTGGCCTTCTCTGCAGCACTGCTACAGAAGTACCTGGACAACTATGACCTGAGCATCAAGATCATCTATGTGTTGGGGACGCTGGGTTTCTCCGTGGGCACTGCTGTGATGGCTCTATTTCCCAACGTCTACGTGGCCATGATCACCATCAGCACCATGGGCATCGTCTCCATGAGCATCTCCTACTGCCCCTATGCCCTCCTAGGGCACTACCATGACATCAAGGAGGTACAGCCAACCTGTGGGTGCTGAGTGGAGGTGGTGATAAGGTCACTTCCGAACCCTTCTTGGCCTTAGGTCTGGTTGGTCTTCAGGGGCCCCCATCTGTGCTCAGTTCCCTTCTGTCCCCCTTGTCTTCCCTTCCGATGAAGGCAACAGTTTCCATTCTCTTAATCATTCCTTGGCCACAAGGTTGTCTCTGAACATCCAGGTTCTGGGCCCTGTCACAGCTGGGAACAAGAAGCTGTCCTGCCCACTTCCCCTTTACCATCATGTCCCCCACTAGTGGGCATTTCCCTTCCCAGCTCACTGTCTGGTTGGACCCAGCTCTAGCAGCCTCAGTGCCCTTCTGTCTTGCAGCATTTGAAGAGCCCCTGTCAGCCACTGCCTCTGCGGTGTCACTGCTGGGCCTCTGTGGGGAGTGGTTGGAACCAGGTGTAGAGGAGCACAGTTATATATCCAGCGTCAGGGAGCTGAAGGCCAGAGGGTTGAGGCTTTAAGATCCTTCTCAGCAAGTTCAAGGTTAGCCTAGGCTACTTAAGACCCTGGTTTAAAAGATAAAACAACAACAACAAAATCAAGCAGCTGGGCATGGTGGCACATAGCTTGAATCCCATTAATCATTAAAGCAAAATCAATTTGCTCATTAGGTACACAGCACACCCATTCCTAATCAAACCTCATGGTGGTGGGGTTTTGTAGATGAGCTCTACAGGCTTCATACTGTTGAGGCTGAGCTACTTGCTGGCATTTCAGACGTGGGTCATACAGAATTGCCCAGACCAAGAAAGCTGGTGACCAGAGTCTAGAAGGTCTTTCTCCCCTGCTGCCCTGACCTTCCTATAACTAGACTGGCATTTTCCATTTCATCTCATTCTTTGTGGCTTGGGTAGCATGCCGGGGCCACCACTGGTCCCAGGCCTCTGTGCCACCTAATGTCTGCCCAGCAGGTTCTAGTGTACCTTGAGGTAGTGGAATTACTCTCATGTTCTTCCCCCGGGTGGGTGTTCTTGGAACGCAGGGCCTCCCATCCTGTCTTCATTGTTGCTGAATGACCACACAAGTGCATGTGCTACGCTTCTGGCCATTTTTCTCTGTCCTTGGATGTTCTTCTTTAAAGTAGGTCTGCAGTGAGTCTTGATGTCAAGCAGCATGAGCTCCTCAGCTGTTAATCAGGGTCACTCCAGCTGTCCCATTGTACCCTAAACTGGTCTAGAACTTGTATAGAGCCCAGCCTGGCCTCCAACTCGTAGAAATTCTGTTGTCTCTCCCTAGTGAGTGCTAGGATTACAGATACGAGTTTTCATACACATTTGAAAAAAAAACAAATTACTACTTGGTTTTGAGACAGGGTCTTGCTAGTATCCCTCACTGGCCTGGAACTCACAGAGATCCACCTGCCTCCACACCCTGAGTGCTGGGATGAAAGATGTGTGCAACCACACCTAGCTAACCCCCCACCCCCATAATTTCAAAGATTTTTCTAAGGTCTCAGGGAGACAGCTTAGTGGTTAAAGTTGGTATCTAAGTATAAGGACCTGAATTCAGAACCTTTGTAAGGCCCTGGGTGTACCTGTAACTCCAGTGCCAAGTGGGCAGAGACAAAAGGTCCCTGGGGCTCATAACCTAGACAACCATTGAGTAAGAGACACTGTCTCAGAGAAGGAGGTAGAGAGCAATAGAAGACAACACCTGATGTTCTGATGTTGACCTGTCTCCATGGTGTGTGTGTGTGTGTGTGTGTGTACCTGTCTCCATAGGGGGGGTGTGTGTGTGCTTTTTCTTTCTTTTTTCTTTTTTTTTTCTTTTTCTTTTGTTGGTTTTTCAAGAGAGGGTTTCTCTGTGTAGCCCTAGCTGTCCCAGAACTCACTTTGTAGACCAGACTAGTCTTGAACTCAGAGATCCACCTGTCTCTGTCTCTCATGTACTGAGATTAAAGGCATGAGTCACTACTGCCCAACTCACACAGATTTTTATGTTTTTTGCTTGATTTCTATTTTGAACACATGGATTATTCAGAAGTACATTGGTGAATTTCTGACATTTTAGGAGTTTTAATGATATGATGATCATGGTGGGCTGGTTTTTAGTAATCAAAATCAGAAAGTGCACATGTGTGTGATTTCAGCCCTTAAATTAACTGATCACTCAGTCTGTGGGCCAGCATGTCCCATATATGGTGAAATTCGTGTTCTACCCCTGTGACCTCTCTATGTCCATTGGGTACGGTGGGGTTTGTTTGTTGTTCAGCTGTTCTGTTCTCTTTCTGGCTTCTGAGAAGTGTGTTTAAAATCTCTCTTTCACTGTGGTGTACTCAAGTCTAAAATGTGAGTGTGGTTTTCATCTTTTGGGTAGGTTGGCCTCCATATCTCAAAGATATGGGTGAGCATAGCCATGCAGTACGCAGGCATGCTTTTATATCATGTTCAAGAAACACGAACAAACAAAGCTGCCCAGTGTTCCCTGCCCTGTCACCTGAGCCTAAATGCACGTGAGTGACTTGAGCGCCCTGCTCTCCGAGTAGATAGATTATCAGGGTGAGGTGGGCACTCCTGAGTCTGCCCTGCTTCTCTTCCTTGGAAATGGAGGCAGTGTCCTGGGGAATCAGGTCCTGATTAAGTTGCTTCTGCAACTGCCAGAATTTTCTACCTCTCCTGCCTGCCCGGTGCCAGGTAGGACCTGGGGCTCTGGAGATCCCAGCTGGGCAGCTGCCTAGAAGCTCACACCATGCGGATCTCGTCTCTTAGCTGCAGGCAGTGTCCATAGCCCTGAGGTGCCGATGAAAACCCTGCTCCTCTCACACTTGTCTCCCTTCTCTTGCAGTACGTCCACCACAGTCCAGGGAACTCCAAGCGTGGATTTGGCATTGACTGCGCCATCCTCTCCTGCCAGGTCTACATCTCCCAAATTCTGGTTGCATCTGCCCTCGGAAGCGTGGTCGACGCTGTAGGGACTGTCCATGCCATCCCCGTGGTAGCCTCCGTGGGCTCTTTCCTGGGTTTCCTGACAGCCACATTCCTGGTGATCTACCCTGAGGTGTCAGAGGAGGCCAAGGAGGAGCAAAAAGGCCTGTCCTCAGGGCCTGCTGGTGAAGGCGAGGGTGGAGCAGGCAGTGAGAAACCCACTGTGCTGAAGCTGTCTCGGAAAGGGGGCCTGCGGGGATCCGTGGAGACAGAATCCATGGTGTGAGCCCCAACTGGCACATTCCACAGCAGAGGGCAGGTTGGACTGGGGGCTGTGCTTGCCAACACTGTGTAAGCTGGAGTTCCATCCCAGAGCGCAGTTCAAGTTTAGTAGGTGTTAGGTGTAGGGTAGGTTTGAGCTATTAGGCAAAAATATCACACTAATTACCTTTCCCACAATTAAAAAAATCATTTGAAATCTTTTTTTATTGAAAAAACTTAATTTCAGCTGTCTTTTATTCTGCAGGTATACCATTTTGCATGTTTTAAATTGTGAAACATTCACAGCATAGTCAATAAGCAATTAGAAAATGCAAGGGTCTGCATTTCTAAAACAATTACTGTAATTGAACATGCAGAAGCTCCGACTCCCTTGGTGGTTGTCGTCTAAAGGCAACAGACAGCAGTGCAGTGTCCAGATTGCCCGGCAGGTGTCTGGGGGCTCCTCAGCATCCTGCGGGCACTGCCTTGCCTCGGAGCAGTTTTCTCTGTTTATTTTAGAAACCGTATTTTCTTTTTTACAACTGTGGTTTTCTTATAACAGCATCTCTAGCGAACTGGGCCCGCAGTCCTGTGCACAGCTGTCAGTGCCTGAGACCATACACCAAAGCTGGGGAAGGGTCCCAGAGTCGTTTGAGCAGGAGGCAGCCATTCCCTAGGGCAGCCTCCAGACATCCTGCCCAGAGACAGCACAAATCAGGACAGGAGTGCAGAAAGCGAATTCTCAGCATGCCTCCTGCGTGCTTGTGTGTGAGTTTGTCTGTGTCCAGTCCCTACCCACACGGTCTTCCCCAGAAGACCACAGGGCAATTGTTGGCTCTGCGTGACACTTCAGTTTGTCTCTACATAATCTTTGGGAATCCAGGCACAGAGCTCCAGGCAATCACTGACTCCTGAGTCCTGCTGCAAGGCTACCTCGAGAGTGTGGGGAACAGGGCACGTGAGGGTGCCGAGGCCTACCTCCCTGCCACATTTGTGACATTGGTCCTCGCTGGAACCTAACTGTAATCTTGTGACCTCATCACCTGCTCCTGCTGATGGTCACCTGAATGGGAATGAAGGCAAAGAGAAGCAAGTATCTGCCTGGGCAGGAGGGCTGTGACTAAAGAGCCCGGCGCAGTTTCCAGTCTCTGCATGTGAGCAAAACCCGGGCCTCAGGGAAGCAGGCTCCTCAAATGCTGCAGCTGTGGGAAAATCCTTTTCAAACCATGATCTCTGTTAAAAACTCCACAGTCCTGTCTCTTGGCTTGTGAGACCGTCAGTCTGCGCTCAGGAGAGGGGAGTTCCTCCCTGGATGAAGTCAAACCTGTGCTCTTGCTGCCTCGATTGGTGTTTTTATATAAAGTACTTTAAAGTGCATGAGAATCATGCTGCAATATGAGCATTCTAAAGCAAATATATATATACATATATATTTCAAGATGAAAGTAAGCCGTTTTTAAATAAATTACTTGAATTTTCTGTGTATTCAAAGGAATGCTATGTTTAACGTTCTTGGCAGGCCTCTGTCTTGCCACATTCCCACACTGGTGGCGCTTTGTAGTTTGTAGTGTTTTGTGTCTGGAGAGCAGAGGTGTGTACTCAGGATACCTTCCATCTGCCTGGGTCCTCCCTCAAGCCTAGGCCTACAGAGGACTGGCCCCACCTTCCAGTGTTTTCTGTGTTGCCAGTTGAGAACAGAATTGCAAGTCTCCTGCTTAGATGGGAGAAGTTGGACTGCCAAGCACAGTCCTTACACTGAGCCCTCCAGCCAGCCAAGCCCCATCAGCCAGTGCTCTGTCCCTCTGGGGAAGCAGGCACCTCTGGACTCCTCTCTTCAGTTAGTGTCCTCGGCAGGTCGTCCCTGTGCAACTTAGTTTCCTTTGGGGGTTTTAAGAGGGTAACCCTTCCTCCTGAGACTTCTGGTCCGTGGTAAGGACCATAGCCTCTGTTTTCATGCATTCTGCCTCCCCACCTTGCCATAGCAGGACAGAAGGAGGCAGGAGTGCAGAGAACACTCAGTTGGCAAAACCTGGCTCAACCCAAACTCTGGAATCATCATACCAAGTGTGGGTCTAGGAAGGTGCATGCTGCTCACAGCACCCCAACCATGCTGAGGCTCGGGATGCAGACCGTGCTTACTGAAGCCAAATGTCAGGAGATTTGGGTCTAGTAGAGACCAGACCCACAGGAGGAAGAGAGATGGGATCACCACGTGCAGTCTGCCAGCCCTTGAGGTGCTAGCCTCCACTCACCAGGATCTGAAGTAACACAAAGACACTCTGTGGTCATGGCACAGGCCTTGGCAGAACCACTGGTAAAATATTGACACCCTAGATGAACAGCCAGAAACAGGGCTGTTGTTGTCAGGTCAGGCTGCATGTCTGGTAGTTTTAAAGACCTGAACCTGTTAGGTGTGTGCATTGACATCCAGCTGTCTGTGGGTCTGGTCTGGGTGAGGTCTTGGGTCAAGACCCTAGGATAGCAGCAGTGTTGGTTTCTGGGCTTCCTTGCAGATAAATAAAGTGAGCCATGGGCCTCAAGGTGGATGTGTCTCCTCTGGGGTAGACCAATAGCCAGATCCTTTTGCCTAGCCCTTCCCTTGCTGAGAGGTTGTTCTGAGATTTCACCGATGGACAGCTGTCAGGGCCGCTGATTGTGCATGAAGCCAAGGGAGGGGGGCTGCGTGTGACATAGATGCCTGTATTGCTCAGAGCAGCCCAGGCATTTCTGGTTTTTGACCTGGGCTGTCAGTCCAGCCTCCATGGGTAGTGAGGTCCCAGAGAGAACACCTGAGTAGCTCTTTTGTGAGAGGAAAGGTGATCATCTGGGCCTAGGGGACTGGAAGGGTCAAGCAGACGCCCATTTGTGGCCAGTACTGTGCCAGTACTGTGGCTGCAACATGGAGTTAGCTTTGAAATGCCTTGGGGCCTGGACTACATGAAAGCACCATGTGGGGTTTTAGTGGGAATCCTTTGGTCAAAGGCCATAGAATGCACGCAGGTTACTAACAGAAGGGAGTGATGATGGTCTGAACCCTGCTTTTGTTGCCTGTCAAAGTCAACTACAATAGTTGTTTTAAGAGAGGCCTCTTAAGATACGAGGCCCAAGTTTGCCTGCGCCAGAGTACCAGCTGGTAGGAAGGGGTCCACAGCCTACTTCCGGCTGGGGCAGAATGGCATGATGGCACTCCTGGTGTCTGGAAAGCTGGCTATGGGACACTGTTCTTAGCCTAAGATCTTAGCTGGAACATCCGGTCCCGCTGAGAGGTCTACACCCTCAGGCTCCCACCCTTGAGATGCTCAGGGCCTGTGAGGGCTGGTTTGGGAAAATTTGGGAGGGAGGGGGCAGGACCTGGTTGGTAACATCCTGGAGTGGTCAGGATGTCATAGAAGGTGCTTGTGGCACCCCCAACAACAGCAGCTAGGGCCCCCGTTGTCTTGTCTCCCTGCTGCCACTGGCTTGTGCAACCACCGGAGCAGATGGCTCCCTTTGTTTGTAGTCAGTGGCTGGCGTGCGGCAGCCATGGCCACATTTGCCACAGGTCAGTGTTACGGGACACCGGCTACTGAGACTGGACACTCCTCGACCTCACACGTACCAGATGCCACGACTTCCCAGCTGTTCTGCTTCTACCCGAGCCTCTGTCTTCAGCCACCGACCAACACCTGCCGTGTGCAGGTGAAGCCACAGATGGGTCCTCCTCCAGCGGCTGTCACCAGCAGTGGGCTCACCCCTGTGCCTGTGAGCCTGAAAGCAGTGCTTCCGAGAGTGCCTGGGGACTGCCCAGCGGAGCAGCCTTGAACGGACCTCAGTGTGGCAAGCAGGGCATGCGTGCTCAGTAGCTCTTGTCACCACCTCATGAAAAGCCAGCATCACCATCAGGGCTGAAGCCCGAGATGACCCCTTGGATGGCAACCCTTGGGCCTCCAGGAGACCTTAGCATCCTCTGGCAGCCCCAGCTGTGCACCCCCCCAACGCCTGCCAAAGGTCCTGTGCTGGGACATGGAGCGGGAAGCACGGTTGTTGGAAAGGCCTCGGCACAGGGGCGCTCCCCAGGCACCTTGGAACAAAACTATTTAGTTCCTTTGTGAACTGGAAACAGGACCACTGTTATCAACTTATTAAAGTTGGAGCACTGTAATAGCTCTTGCTGATTTTAGCAATGGTTAAGTGTGTGTTAAACACATGTTACATTTTATGAGGAAACATTATAAGAGTACTACTACACATGATTTTGTTTTTTTATAAGGTGGATGTTTATGTCTGCTTCTGTCCAGAGCCCTGGGGCTTTGTCTGTTCTTTGTCACATGCTGGGCCACTGGTCCCTGTACACAGTGTGGTGTATATGGCCTGACTTCTTCCTGCCAGGCCAGTGCCTCCCCTGCCTCTATTGCTGTTACGCTGTGGTTGACTCAATAAACGTTATCATTGCAGGTGATAGTGTGGACCTGTCATTTTTGAGAGACTGTTCTGGAGTCTGTTGTGTCCAGGGTGAGGCAGAATGTTCCTCCTGGCTGTGGCCAGTGCCTGTACGCATGGCCCGGTTCCTCAGAGCTCCCCTAGGGCCTACGAAATGGGTTCCTGCAGCTTAGGTCTCTAGCAGCCCAGAGTCACTCCTGCCCAGAGGTGAGGAGGTTGGGCCTGTTTCTGGTGCTGGGATGGGAGTCTCCTAGTGAGCAGCAGGAGAGTGGGGTCTGTTGGGAGCTGGCCATTCTAGGCAGTGAGTAGCTTTTGACCCTTGTGTGTGAGCGCACAGCCCTGGGTACTGGAAGTGGGTGTTCAGTCCTTCCTGGAACAGAATATGTTATTTGAGTCTCCTGGCGACCTGCTAAGTTCTTTGACAGTCACAACCCTTGATAGGGTTCTCAACCTGGGTCACTCTCTGATCATGGAGCTGGAGTCATCCATGCCCATGGGCAGCTGTTAGCTGCTGCTGCAGACTCCTACTGCGGAGTCGCAAAGGACCCTTGAAGCAGTTACATACTGCAGCCGGGATAGAGAACATTGGTTTCTGACACACAGGAAGTGCTGGTAGTGACCCAGGGCCCTGAAGTCCCACCTCCATACACACTCAAGATGAACTCCTGCACTGGAGAGAGCCAGGCATGTCACCTCTACTATCCACTAGCTCTGTATACCTGAGATCTTGGGGTGGTGACAGGGAAAGAATTTCTGCTAAGGGGTACCTCATTGCCCTCTCTCTGCAGGAGCCAGAATCAGCACCTTCCAGGCCTCTTCAGCAGCTATGGCACAGTGAAGGACATGTGGCTCACACACATGTGACCCTCTCGTCCGGGCTGGGACCCTAAAGGACAATCTCTAAAGTCATATGTGTGCAGTGACTCAGAGCGACAAGAGCCCCAAGTCTACTCTCACTCCCATAGCTTCATATTTGTGTCTCAGCACACTGGGGTGACAGGCATATACTAGTACTCCTGGCTGAGGAAGGAGTTTGCTTTTTTTTTTTCTCTGTGCGAATGGTGGGACCCACGGCCTCATTGCTAAGCCACATACTCAGCCATCAAATCACATTTCAGCGTGATTGAAGTTGGAGTTTGCTGAAAACTAACCATATTAAGCATCTTTGTTCTATTTGTGAGTGCTTTGCCTGCATGTTTATATATTCACCATGTGTGTGCAGGTGGCTGAAAAGGCCAGAAGAGGGCATTAGATCCCCTGGAGCTGGATTTACAGACTGAGCCACCACTTGGAGGTGGGAACCAAACCCGGGGAACTCTGCAACAGAAGCAAGTACTCTTAAGCACAGAACCACATCCCCAGCCCTGTTAAACGTCTTTGCATCTAAGTAGCTTCACTGGTAAGGTACCTTTTACTCCGTTTTCATCTGGGCTCTTCATCTTGTTAATTTGTAGATGTTCTTTACATATTGGAGATTTGAATTTAAAAAAAAAAACCTGTCAGAGCTAGTCTTCCCCCGTTTTTTTTTTTATTTTTTTTAAATCCATTTATATTATGGATTTTGAAACAGGACCTTGCTCCAGTTAGCCTCAGAGTCAACTATGATCCTCCTGCCTCAGCCTCAAAAAAACTGGAATCACAGATATGAGCCACCGTGCCCAGCTTTTTTTTTTTTTTTTTTGCTTTTTTTCCCATTTTAATACTGTATTTCGATGGAGTCAGTTTTCTATCATGTGTAGCATTTCTCACATGTTCTTGGAAGCAGTCTTGCAGCAAAGCTGCCCAGTCCTTTCCTGACCTTGTCTTCAGAGCTTCCAGGTCCACACTGGGTCAGTTGAGTGCCATGACATCCACCCCAGACAGGGCAGCGAGGTCTGCAGTCCCTTCCCACACCTCGGTGCTTCAGCCTGTGCAGTCCTCCCCGACCAGTGGCTTTCCTGTTTCTGTGCAGTCACCCAGAAGCTGCAGTCTGTCTTTCTGGCCTGCTCACCTGTTTTCTTAATCGCTGCCATCTGTGGGGATGCTTTAAAAGTCCTGTCCTGGGGACTTGAACCTCTGATCTTTTAAAAAAACGTTTCTCGGCATTCCTTCATGTGACGTAATCCCCAGCTGGACTGGAGTTCAGGAGTCAGTCACTTAGGAGAGAGCAGCTTTCAAATGTTAAACTTGGCAGTTCATGAGCGCAACATATCTTTTGAGAGTTTTATACTTGCTGTCCAGAGTGTCTTGAGTTTTCAGGGTACCAATCTTCTGCCTTCTATTGGTTGTCCTTCTACCCCATGCCGCTCTACACTGCGGCAGTACAGCCAGAATGTCCCCAGTTTTCTGCTGCAGTGTTGTGTCCTGGCCTTACATCCATTTACTGTTTTATAATCCTCTGGTGTGCATGGACAGTGATGTCTGCAAGCTGACAACCACTAGTCTTTCTTAGACATTGTTGTTTTATAACTTTTATTATTTCATGTGGATGGGTGTTTTTGCCTGCTTGAATCTCTGTGTATCATATGCCTGCATGGTGCCCAAAGAGGCCAGAAGAGGGCATCAAATTCCTGGAACTGGAGTTACAGCCAGTTGTGAGCTGCCACATGGGTGGTAGGAACTGAACCTAGATCTTCTGGAAGAGCAGCCAGTGCTTTTAACCACTGAGCCATCTTTTGGGGGGGGCAGTCTCTAATTATAGCTTCAGGTTGATCTCAAGCTCCTGCCAATCCTTCTGCCTCAGCCTCCCCAATGCTAGGATTATAAGCATGGTCCACAACACCTTCCAGTCTAGTCTTTATGTGCTTTCTGTTCCTTCCTAGTGCAATAGCTGAACCTCATGCAGGGTTGCCTAGGAGAGGAGAGAGCAAAGCCCCTGCCTGTTCCCCGTCTTGGGGAAAACAGTGAGTCTTCACTATTGTTGGTCATGTGTGTATCCAGTAGGTGCTCCGTCTATCTAGGAAACCCCCCCCCCCCCCCCCACCGAGCTTGCAGACACTTCAAAACACCATGCCAAGGGCTGAGGGTGTAGCTGAGTTGCTATAGACAGAGCTTTCCTGCCACGAATGTAGCCCTGGACTCCAACTCCAGCACCACATAAACTGAGCGTAGTGGCTTCTAATTAAAGTCTGTGATCAGAGCGTGGTCCTGTAGATTCAAACCTTTCTTAACTCTTTGTGGTCAGAGAGCATGCAGGCTTCAGACCTTCCCTAACTGTTTTGTCCAGTATCTGCTGCAGCTCCCTGAGTTTCCCCTCTGCACTGATGCTGTTGGAGCTCCTACACCCTCGGGTTCCACTCACCACTGAAAGATGCCACAGCCTCCATCTTCAGTCTGGGCTTTGTCCACGTGTTAGTCTTTTTTCATGTCTCTATTAACACAGCCAATCTTACCAAGTCTTATGACTTACGTCCCCTGCCTTCACTTCCTGAGTCCTGGGGTCAGTTTTCAGTGCTCAGTACTGTAGCCAGGACACCCTGATTCTGAGGAGTGAGGGGGAGAGGCACTTTGCTGCGTTTCTGGTCATTCAGGTGTTAGGACCAGACACAAGGGTGGGCCTACACCTGGCAAGCACCAGCCAGAGCATGCTCAGTAAGCGGCAGCCATGTGAGTGTCCATGGCCACTGTAATAAGTGGTCACAGCCAGAGGACTGAGACAACAGAAACCGCTTGCCCATAGCTCTGCATAAGTCTAGAATCAAGGTGCAGCATGGCCGCAGTCCCTCTAAAGCTCCAGCAGACACCTTCCTGCCTCATCCCACTTGGGGCGGCTCCAAGTATCTCCAGGCCTTCAGCTGTCCTTCCTGCCTTTGCCCTATCTTCACATGAGCCCCATGCAGGTGTCACTACCTCAGGACATGGCCAGGGACCACAGTTCAAAAGCCCCAAGAGCACATCTACAAAGACTCCTTCCACATAAGGCTACATGCATGGATCCAGAGGGTTAGGGCGTAGACAGAGCTATTGGAGGGCCACCATTCAACCATCTACCGTAGTTAGCACATCTTCTCTTGCTAGAGAGCCCAGTTCACAGCCCAGGAGGACGTACCTGCTGAGCAGTTCCTGGGTGCCCAGCCATGTGCTGTGTCTTCAACATGACCTTGCCTGTCTCCATTCGCAGCCCTGCTCAAAGGAGCCAGTACTGCTGCACAGCGTTCTGGTCTCTTGGCCAGGTCCCCAGCCAGCGCAAGTCATCCTGGTCCATCAGCCTTGCCCATGATCCAGGCTGCCCCTCTTAATAACACACAAACCCAAGGCTTCCTCAGCCTGATGCATGCCTGGGTCACAACACAACATGGAGGAGCCACATGGCCAAAGGAACCATTCATGTCCAAGGCAGAGAAGAAACAAAGGCATCAAAGTGCACTTGTCTATCTCAGTTATCCCTCACAAGGCTCTTACACAAATACGGAGCCATGTGCTCACTCCAAGCCCCTTGGCCAGTGTCCTATCACTGTTGAAGCTCCTCCTGATGTAAATGACCGTCCCCTAAAGCCTCTGGTGCTTTGTGCCAGTCAGTTGTTCCTTGTGAGACCTTAGAAATTGTTTCCACAAATGAGAGAGGTGAAGTCTTGAGTTGGAACAACCTGATTGGTACTTAGAATGAATGGAGAAGCTAAAAACAGCTTCCCGTGTGTGCCAGGGGCGGTTGGCATGCCTGCCACCCCAGCGCTTGGGTGACTGAGAGTGGAGGTTGGGGCCATCCTGGGCTACAGAATTAGACCTTGTCTCAAAAGTGAAAACGATCCCCTTCAAGACAGCTCCCAAGATGCGAGGGCATGGCTCAGTGCTAGAACCCTTGTCTGGCAGGAAGAGACCTGCTTCCACAGGCCCTGCAAAGAAGAAAAGGAAAACAGCCTTCCAGTTTCGAGACCTCTCTACCAGCTCACAGCAGCTGAATAAAACAAGCAGCATTTATTAACAAAAAGGATTTATTATATTAATCCACACATTGTAAACACCTGGTCACACGTGGACTGGCATTAAATAACTTAGAATCCATTTACGATGGACTTTTACACCAGGCTTCCTGTATTTACAGAGACTGGCTGAGCCTGTGCTCTTGACTGCTGGCCACATTGTCTTTCTGGACATCTGGAGCACCCCTCGAGGAGCACAGACTCTAGGGAGGGGTGTGGCTCCGAGGCATCCTCTGCACAGTGTTCACGGGAGCCACGCCTCAAGGGAAGCAGCAGTTGGTGGCACAGACCCTCCAAGCTTGGACCCACATCTCCGCTCGCAAGAGCTCAAGTACCTCTGGACCCTGGCCTGGCCAGAGACAGACCACTGGCAACCCTTCAGTGACCACCTCTAACGTGGTGCACATGGAGTCCTGAAAACCCGAGTTGGGATCCAGAGGGCTCCAAGCAGAGCTCACAGGAGGATACATGGGGAACAGGTCTTGTCCTCTCTGGGCCCAGCATCCACACAGAACACTTCCAGAATGAAACTGGAGCGGTGTGAAACTGGAGCGGAGTAGACAGCGATCTGCGGTTCAGGAGAGAGGCTCTGTGTGCACGTGCAGGAGACACACAAAATGCAGGTGCATGGTGAGCCAGTGAGGCAGCTCCGCGTGTGTGCGCTTCTGGGACGCGCTTCCTGCCTGCAATTGTTTCTTCTTCATTAAAACTTTAATGCAAAGACCGAGCCACTCAGCTGCCCAGTTTCTGCACAGACAAACCTGAGCAGTACTGTCCCTTTCCTGGCTAGCTCAAGCAGGTTCTGTCAGTGTTCACCTCAGATACTCAGGAGCCTCTCTGGAAGCAGGAAGTCAATGGAACCTGAAAGGTACTGTGGCCGACTGCCACACACCAGCCCTGGCCACGCTTCAGCCAAGTGTTGGCAGAGTAAACAGATGAAGAGCGAGCGAAGAGAGGCCAGGCATGAGGACTGGAGGTCACGGGTGGTACAGCTAAATTGGCAGCTGTGGTGCTGGCTCCCAGTTGTGGATTCTGGAAGATTCTAGGTAATTGAGGTAACTTCACAGTGGAGGTTATCGCTGTAAGATGTAGCTGCTCACCCAAGGTAGCAGTCGGAAGCCAAGGCCCTTGGGAGTAGACGATGAGCCCCAACTGGCCGCGGACGCGACTGGGGGGGGGAGGCGCCCTCTCACAAGGCACGGAGGTCTCACTCCACTTTCCAGATGGCGATCTTGCCCTCCTCGCGGCCCGCTCCACTCAGCACATAGCGGTCCTCAGCGGAGCACAGGGTCTTCACAGTGTCAGCATGTGCCACCAGCTCCTTCTCCACTGTCATCTTCTCCACGTCCATCACAAAGATTTTCCCTCTGGGTCTTCCCTGCGACAGCCCCCTGCCACCCACCCAGATCTGTAGGGAAGAAACAGGGGTACTCCTTGAAGCTGAGTGCTCAGATGCCCCCCAAACTCATGTCCTTCCTGCTGGCCAGGAGGCTGGGCTACCTGGTGGGCCTAGGACAGACCTTCAGGCCTGAAATCCAGGGGACAATGTGCTCATAGCTAACACTGCCCTCTGAACTTGAGACCTGCTGAGGTCAGCCTCCATTATAATTGCGGGAGGACCGCTTGCGTGGTGAGCAAGGGCTGTCTGACCTCAAGGTCACACACTGGAGATCGCTGACTCACCAGCTAAGCTTCTGTGGAATGGGGCACACCCCGTGGTATTTCCTTGCCACGTGTTAGGCAGGGCTGGGACCTGTCACCTCTTTTTTTTTTCCGTTCCAGTTTCTCCCTTTGGGGTTGGGACTGTCTACTCTTGGCCTGTTCCACTACTATATTTTACAGAGGCGGAGGCCCCAGGACAGACCCCATTCATATCCTTATTGCTACATTTGGAATGAGTGTTCTCCAGTACCCCAGCCTGGCTCTCCTAGGACATGCTAAACCCTGCAGAAGGTAGGGCTTTGTGGGAGGTCTGAGGTCAGTGAAGGTGCCCTAAAGGGGACGTAGGATCCCAGTCCCTTCCTGCTGTTTGCTTCCTAGCCAGGACCTCAGCAGTCTCCTCCTACAGGCACTCACCACAGTGTTCCTCACCAGAAGCCCCAAAGCCATGGGTCTGCTGGTCATGAACCAGAAACCCCAAGACAGCTACAGAAACCTTCTTAAGCTCTTTCCGCAGGCCTTTACTGCCTAGTCAGTGACAGAGAGGGCTAGAACTCTGGATGTGGGAAAGCTGTAAACCGGATAGACTGCCATGTTGCATAGTGTCTCCCAGAAACTCACACGCTGTCAGAATGGGAAGTGGTATGGAGATAAGAGTCCTAGGTGGGACGGGGCCAGCCAGGCTTCAGCAAACTGCACCCTTAGGAGACACAGAAGCTGCCCTGGGAGGATTAAGCCAGATGGAAGAGGTGCGGCCACGAGCCAGGATGATCACGCGTGGCCTCAACACCAGAATCTGTGTGAAAGGCAGGTCTCCACTGAGAAGTGGCCACCCTGCCAACCCCTGGGACTGGCACTGACTCGGCCTTCAGCTCTGGTGGGAAGGAAGGCTGTTTGTCATTCCCCAGACTGAGTGCTATGAAGCCTGGGCCCATGACAGCCTGCCTTGTTCCCCCTAAGGAAGGAAGGAGGAGCCCGAGGGGATGTTCTCAGGTGGCTGGACACCCACACCTCACCTGCCTCTTCACTCGGATTATACAGCTAATCTCGGTGCAGTCTGGCACGGGGGTCTTCTGCGGAGGCTGGCCCAGGTCCTTCATGCTCCAGACATACAGATCACTGCACCCTGCGCCGGCCACCCACAACTGCTCCTTCTGGGATAGAAATCACCGTGGGACAATGGCACTGTGACCAAGACAGCCCAAGCCTGGACTTCAGCACACAGGCCTGGAGTACCTCAGGCAGAAGCTGGAAGGCCAGCAAGGGGACTGGTGCCTGGTCGGAGTTCTTGATCTTCAGCTCATGACGATGGAACCCCTGCATTGTCACCACCACGATGCTGCGGCCTGTACCTGTGGGAGGAAGGACCAAGAGGAGGGATGGGCAGAGGAGCATGCTCAAGGAGCAAAGGGTTAGAAGGAGAGACAGACAGAGAACTCAGGAGATACAGGGGTACTATCACCTGGGTCTCCCTAGGCAGGTACTGCCTGCCCAGCTGGGGTCTTTCCTTGCAACCGCCATGAGGCTGGTTTCACAGTTCCTACAAGATGCTCTAACATCTAACAGACAGGGTACTTCCCATTCCATGACTGTCACTTCATGGTGGTCAGGAGCCCAAGCCCAGTCCTGGGAGATGCTCTCAAGCATAGCAAGCAAGAAGAAACCTGGGTGCCAGGACTCACCAGGAATGATAACGCATCCTGGCAAAATAAGTTTTCTTAATTTCCTGGAAGGCCTGCTGACTGCCCAGTGATGTGAGGCCACGCGGGGCCACCCTTAAGAGCACCCAGGCGAGAGGGAGGTGGAGAGGGAAGCTGAGAAGAAAGCAGAGATTAAAATACTCAGTAAGGACAGCAGCAGGCAGGCAAGGAGGGACGAGAGAGCAGGCCAGCAGTCTGTGTGCGGTGACACTCCTGTGACCCCAGCGCTGGAGGTGGAGGCAGGGGGATCACAAGTGTAAGATGAGCCACAGCCACCTAGAGAATGTGAGGCCAGCATGATCTATGTGGGACCCTGGGAGAACAGACGGAGATGGAAACAGGAGGAAGAGACAGAGCAAGGAAGAGCATGCAGAAAGGGTGCCGTTGGAGAGCCCTCATATCTGTTTGTGGGGAGGCCTCACACCACAGGCAACTCCCATACCCCAGGATGTTCTGAAATAGCCTAGAACCCACCCCTCCCATCACCCCTTGGCAAACTGTCAGACTAACTAAGCTCTAGACACTGGGGTTCCAGGAATGGGCTAGGAATGATATAAGTGGCAGTCGCTCAGCCCGGCCAGGCTTGCCTTCAGAGGCAAGTGTGGCACACACGGCAGAAGAGGTTGCAAAGGGCAACCCAGGGTCCCTGGGCAAGGCTAACCTCCCTTATTCCCCCACCCCCTCCCAGCCATAAGCAGGTTACCAAGAAGGAGCTAGGAAGTGGCAGGCACGTAGCAGGATGGCAGCCAACCACCAGCCTGTAGGGAATGGAGAGAAAACCTGGAGAGTGGCAAGCCAAGCTACTAGGGCAGCACGATCGCTAGGAGAGGAGGAACCTTTGAAAATCAAAGCTGGGAATGTCTACAATGAAGGGGAGGGGGCTCAACCCAGAGCAGGATGAGGGCATCATGCTCACTGGCTGACGGCCTGAAAACTTACAACACCACAGGCGGTCACCATGCAGGCTGATGGACATGAGGTCACCGTATGGCAGCTGGAACCGGCTGGTCACTCGCAATGTGCTGACATTCCATGCCAGGACCGTCCCGTCCAGGCTACAGGAGTAGACCTCACTGAAGGATCGAACATACACGTATGCATTTAAGAGGTCAGGTGGCACCATGCACCACTGACAGTGGAGATAATGATAAACCGGTGTGACACACCAGGAACAGAACAGGGTCTTGGGTGTCGGGCTCCCCATTCTAAGCCACTGTGAGCCCGATGGGGTCTCAGAGCAGAACCCCAGTGTCACCATTCACTGCACCACGTCCTAAGCAGAGCTGTCCAACTCAGAAGGACTAGGGAGGGCAGGCTCGCCAGTATCCGGGGTGGCCATCCGCGGTAGCAGTGGGGTATGCAGTGGCCAGTACTACCCGTGACTCCTGCACTGCCCCAGCTCCTGCCATTCTCACGAAAGCACTAAATGTCCAACTGGACCTGGGAGAAGAGAAACACTTCTGGCACTGTTTTAGGGAACAGGGGCTGGCTAGGGGGTAGCATAAAAGACAGGCTAGGCAGACATTGCCAGAACTGGGGCTACTCCACACAGCTAAAGACCCTGCCTTGCTCTTGGGCCTCCCCTGAGGATTGCTCTGTCAGGTCTGACCTAGCTGCAAGGTACTCTTTCATTTTGGTGGTGGCGGGGTGTTGGGAGCAGTGAAACCCCAGATCCTGAATTTCTTGTAATCCCCTGATCTGAGAGCCTACAGCTGCTCTGAGCACGAGACCTTCAGGAGTTCCTGATGGCAGGAGAGTGGTTTCTGGTGGGTTTGGCTGGGGCGTGGCTATCTCTATATAATCTGCCCCTGAACACAATAAAGGGGGCATTCTTGGGGAATTCAAGGATGATCCGTGTCGCTGTCTGTCTGTGTGTCTGTGTATTTTAACCTCCAGCCCTCTTGCCCGAAGCTTGGTAACAGGGTAAAAGTGCACGGCATTTGGAGGTCCCAGCCGAGATTCGGGAACTAGGGAACGCTGAGAGGTTGCCCTCAGAAGGGGAGGGTGGATTGGGGTATATGTGTTAATCCTCATGTCCTTCGCTAGGCTTGGCAGCAAGTGGAAGTCAACTGAGAAAGAGGGGTAAACGAACAGGGTTGTCCCCAGCCGGAGGGGATGTATGTATTGGGAAAAGATAGAATGTGTACAGATAAATGTGTACAGATGTATATGTTGTGTTGTCTTTTGTGTTCTGGACTGGAAAAAGACATTTGATTCTAGGAACTGCTAAGAAAGGTATTTTGACTTTAAAATATGGGCTTAAGAATTTGATGTTTTGGAAAAGAGGTTCTGTTTTTGTCTCCAGACGATGAGAACCTGAGGATTTGAGATTCATGTGGTTTGAATCACCGAGACCTCCTGAAATGTTGCAGTAAATACCCCCAAGAATGCAGCGTCCCAGCTCAGCAGGAAGTAGCCAGACAGATTGATAACGCCCAAATTCCCTAAAAGATTGTTTAAGTGGGGCCCCTTTAGTGGTTTCAGAGCAGCAAGCCTGCTTTCCTGAGTTCCGCTCCACTCCATGCACCAGTTTGGACCCAGAACGAATGCAGCTGGGGCTAGAAGGCAGCTGGAGCAGAGCTTTGCTAGGTGGCTGTGGTGGAAGGCACATTGCCTCAACCCAGTTGGTGCCTAGCCTGGCGGATGCCACAGCTGTGCCTGAAGTATCAGCAAACGCAACAACAAGTGCTGGAGCTGAGACAAGCTGGGGCGCAGACCCCACTGGGCAGCAGCAGGGCAAGGAAAAGGCAGAGGCAGTTCTAGGCTCTGCACGCCCAAGAGTCTGTGGCAGAGCGAATTTAAATCAAGAGACTGCCCTATTGTAGGAGCAGGTGGACTTATGGCTAGTACAACAGATGTCTTGTTCACACTTATCATTCCATTTGTATGACATCTGTTAATATTGCTAATGCCTCTTATGTGGTGAAACAACTTAGTGGTTACTTGAATAACCGTCGAAATGTTAGTTGGCACACCAGATTGTACTGTTTAGCCAAAGGGATGGTTGAATACCATAGCTCAAATGGGAGGTTGGGTCCAGTGGTGACTGGGGACCCTACTGCTGGCAATCTTAACGCCTGTTGCCATGGACATTCATCTTTAAATCCTGTATAAGATCAGACAACCCATGATAATGCAGCATATGGTCACTTAGCTGAAGCAGGATCAGCTGGGCTGCTAGGGAAGCCAAAGAGGTGCACGAGCGAAAAGGTGTCTTCCATACACTCAGCTGACAAGAATGAATGTGCCACGGGGGTATGGCAGCCGGGGTATGTTATTTAGGGGACTGATGAAGGAGCAGTGGTTTCTGACTGCTCCTGGGGCCATGGCAAAGCCATTCCTAAAAGTCCCGAGTCTGATATGATCACACACCTCTGTTCACTTGACGGGAAGAGGGTGTGTGGGAAATATTATGAGGAACCAACAATCTCTGGGATACTTGAATCTACCTGTCTTACAGGCTTAAGTTGCTCTCTTGTGTTCTCTAAAAGCCAGTATTCTCCTGGGGAGATGCTGTCACTCTCTTCTGAGTACAGGTTCAATCAAAGTGACCAAAGGGCTGTGTGGTCAGGAGGGTCTTCTGTTTTATAAAAAATTTAGGGGGGAGATGTTGGGAGCAGTGAGACCCCAGATCCTGAATTTCTTGTAATCCCTTGATCTGAGCACGAGACCTTCAGGAGTTCCTGATGGCAGGAGAGTGGTTTCTGGTGGGTTTGGCTGGGGCGTGGCTATCTCTATATAATCTGCCCCTGAACACAATAAAAGGGGGCATTCTTGGGGAATTCAAGGATGACCCGTGTCGCTGTCTCTCTGTATGTGTCTGTGTATTTTAACCTCCAGCCCCTTGCCCGAATCTCGCGAACTGGGTGCCAGTGCACCAAACGCAGACACGGGGGTGCGGTGCGCAGCAGTGGGGAGTTCGTGGCAGGATTTCTCTGTGTAGCTTTGGAGTCTGTCCCGGAACTTGCACTGTAGACCAAGCTGGCCTCAAACTCACAGAGATCTGCCAACATCTGTCTCCCGAGTGCTGGGATTAAAGACGTGTGCCGCCACCACCTCCCGGCGGAAGTTGGCATTCTTAGGAAAGTAAAGAGTATGACACAAGCTGGTATCATGGGTTGCACTGTGTCCCTGAGAAGTGGCACAGTGGAAGCATGTACCCAGCACCTCAGAATATGACCTGATTTGGAAGTGGAGTCTCTGCAGAGACCCGTAGCCGAGTTGACAATACCATCATTACAGTAGGCCCTGACCTAATAGCACTTGATGTCTTTACAAATGGGAAACCTGAGCCCAGAGATGGCCACACACTGTGAAGGCTGTGGTACGACGAGGTTGGACTAATGCATCTATGAGCCAGGAGGTACCAAGGCAACCGTCATATCTGGGGAGGCAAGATGAAGCTTCCCACCCCACTGCTGCGGCTTTCTGTCAAGGTGGTTTTGGGAGACCAGTAAACAGGGAGACTGTCCATCCAGATGTGACATGGACAAGTGAGCCAGGAAACAGTGGCCTTGAGGCAGGGACCTCCCTGGACTTTCCCAAACCTGCCTCTGGATGCTGGCTCCACTGGTGGGTGAGTAGGTGAGGGGCGCTTCAACTTGAGGTCCATCCCCCAGCTCCCACCAATGTCCTGGGTAGCATCTATACCCTCCCTGAACCCTCACACTGGCTAGGATAATCTGAGAGTTTTCTGGGTCAAATCTCTCCCAAGGTGGTTTGGCCTTAGAATTGGGGGCCACAGAGTCAGGAACCCCTGGGTGAAAGGTTTCTCTGTGACGGGAGAACTCTTGCCTGTTCACCCTCCAGTGAGGCCAGCCCAGAGCTTTCTGCCACGCATGGTTTGGCAGAGAGGGTGAAGCCCCTTGAAGCAAGCTGGATGGGTTTGAAAATGAAGGTGAACAGGGCTCCAGACCCTCCCAGGACACGTGCAACACTAGCTACAGATTCAGTGGGGGGGGGGGGAAGTGCCCCCATCAGCCTGCAGAGAGCTGGCCTTCTGGTGACTCTCGGGGCCTGAGGGAGCCATGTCCCACAATGGCATTTTAGAGATCGTCTCTCCTACAAAGCCAGATTTCTGATGTCTGGAAAACAAGAAAACCAGCCACAACCAGCACTTCCTGGGCGCACCCTTTCCAGTTTTGGCCAAAAGCATGGGCTGGTCTAAGTAATCTTAGCTGTGAGGCCGAGAGCCGGTGGCCACCATGCTGGTTTTGTTGTCTCAAGGCTCCTTTGTCTTTGCACACAAGCAGAAGCAGAGCACACATGTCTCCTGCCGACTCTCCTTCCCGACACTTCTTGCCTGGCGAGGCCCAGGACCCCTTACCTCCCACACCCCTAGAAGCCAAGCTCTTCCCTTTCCTACCCCAACAGGCCCTGGTACCTGGGCTTCTTCCCACTGTGCACCACCAAGCCAGTGACCGCTGCACGGTGGTCCGTGAGCTGTTTGTTGCAGGACATGCTGTGGACATTGATGATGTAGATGACGGAGTCCTCGGAGCCCACCCACACCTGGCTGTGCTCTGCCATCACCATACAGTTCTAAAGGAAGCCAAGACAGAAGGGTGGGGTGAGCCCTGACATTTCTAATGGGTCTGGATCACCAGAGAGGCACCGAGAGCAATGATCTGGGGGTAAAGACAAGTTTGAGCAGGTGGCTGGATTTGCAGTAATGAAGATGGATAGTAGGAATGGCCAATCGAGCCATCAGGGCCTCTGCAGATGGCGTGTCATCAGGGGTTCTCAGTGATGCTAGGGGACACGCTGTCTGGTGAATCACTTTGAACATCACACTGGGTTAAGGGCGCTGCACTCACCACTTTGGAGGCACCCACTTTAAAGCGATGCTGGTGGATGGTCCAGGAGGAAGCATCAAACACAACCACTTTGCCTTCATTCAGGGCACACCACAACTTGGGGTGTGCATCTTCAACCTTCTCTGCAGGGTCAAGGCGCCCTGAAGAGGAAAGTAGCCCCAAAACTTTTCAGTCAGATCAGTAGCAGTAGGAGGGGCTGCCTCCTACCACTCAGCTGTGCTGCAGACAGCCACAGAATACCAGTGCAGGGCCAAGTGCAGCGATGTGGAGATGGCAGAGTGCCATCCTCCCTGGAGAGTTTGGGGTCCTGTGAGCTCCTGGAAGGGACAGACTGAACTGTGTGGAGTGGGGATGTACTGTTGCACCAGGACCCACAGGTAAGCAGGCAGCGTGAGGGAAACCAAGATACGGTGTGCCCACCGATTTCCACATCTACCCACAGTGTGGAGCAGGGTGCCTTTGCCTATTATCTATTTATTTAGTTGGTATCTATTTATTTAGGGTTTTTAAGATGGAGTTTCATATAGCTCAGACTGGCCTTGAACTTGTGATTATCCTCCTGCCTCAGCTTCCTGGACGCTGATATTATAGATTTGCACCAGCACGTCCAGCCTGGCATAAATTGTAATTCATTTGAGCCCTCTGAGGGATGTTTCTCTTTGTTGAGATGAGGGTTTGCTTTGTTCCCCAGGCTAGTGTTGTCCTACCCTAGCTTCTGGTGCAGCGAGGACTACAGGCCAATGTCACTGTGTCCAGCCTGACTCTAGAGTGTGGCTCTCCTGGCCTTGCCCTAACTGGTCACAAGGCCGATGGGTGTCAGAGCTAGGGTGGCCTCTTTCATGAGGTATGTGTCTCTTGGCAATACTGGAACACCTGGTTCTCCCTCGGGGAGTTGTGCTCTGGATGGCTGGATGGGAGCCCCCTCATGATGTCATGCCATGGAACACACTTGCCAGCACAGTCCCTGAGCTCCAACTCTGATGTGTGTGTGTGTGTGTGTGTGTGTGTGTGTGTGTGTGTGTGTAGAGCACACTTAAGTGGAAGTTCGGGGACTACTTTGGGGAGTCAGTTTCTCCTTCCACTATGTGGGTTCCAGGGATCAAACTCAGGTTCTCAGGGTTGTTGGCAGGCAAACACCCTCACCCAGTTAGCCACCTAACCAGCCCAGAAACCCTTAATGTAGTCAAATGCATGAGTCCTTCGGTAACCAGGTCTGGTCATGCCTGTGCTGTTGGGTGTGCTGGTCCACTAGCCTGTAAGTGCCTTTTTTCATCTCGACTTCCATTCACTTGGAATTGATGTGGTGACTGGCTGAAGTGGGCAGGGCTCCAGCTTCCAGTACGGAGCTAGGCTGTCCCACTACCCCACGGTTTACAACCATTCACCTCCTCAACCAAAGACAAGAGCTGAGGGCACACAATACCTGAATTGCTGCATACTGCAGAGGGCAGGGAATGAGCATTCTGGGTCCCTAAAACTACGTTGTTGCCCAAGTATAGGGTGCCGCAAGGCCGAGTGGGCAGAGTGGTCAAGACAGCTTTGCCCTGTGGCTCAGGATTCTGTCCTACAGTCAAAAATAAAACACCCTCCCTGCTTCTAGCACAGGGCTTTCCCTTCACTGCTGCCAGGGTGACCTCCAACCCAAATCTAAGTTCATCGCAACCAGGAGCAGTGAGAGGTTGCCTTACCTGGAGTATACAGCAAGACGTCAACAGCTTGGGGAGCGGTCTCTCCTGCTGAAGGGTTAATCTTGTGTTTTAGGGTCTCCGAGGTTGTCTTTGGGACTGCCACGGGTGCTGAAACACAAGCACGTGAGTCGGGTCACCAGACTCGGAAAGTAGGACAGCAGTGACTCACAAGCTCTCCCACTAGGTTAAAAACAACACATGCGGCCTGAAGGGGGCGCTGTTGAAAGTCAGCGTTAGGGATAGTACCATCCAAGATGCCCTCTGGCCTCATCCCTGATGGGGAGCAGGACCAAGAAGGCAGCTGCTACACATGTTCTCCTGGTTGAAGGGAACGCCATTGTGTATATGTCACATTTTCTTTTAACATTTTGCGTGTGACGCGTACACCTTAGAACACATGTGGAGATCAGAAAACAATAGGAGTCAGTCTCTCCTTCAACCATGTCGGCAGGCTTGGCAACACACGCCTTTACATAGCGAGCCATCTTTCCAGCCCTGGGTCACATCTTCCTTACCCATTCATCTGTCTGGCTCCATGACTAAGACTCCGCATATGATGCCAGGATAAACATGGGTGACCCTTGCATCTCTTCCTGCACAATCAAACTCTTGTTCCTAGGTGATGCAAACACCACCTTCCCTGGGGGTTTCTGGGACTACCTGCCAGGGTGAGGGACTCTCCTGCTAACCCTGAGTTACCTCCTAGCCTCCAGCCCCCATGAGTCACCTGCACTGCAGTGGGGACGATGCCTTGGGGACTTGCTGATGGCTTCTCCCCCCACCCTCCCTTTCTCATTAACCCACACATCTGATGTGATTGCTATTGTCCTCATTTCTCAAAACAAATAACAGCTCTGAGCTCCAGCAGCGCAGGATGCGACGATGGGACCCTCTGCCACTGCCATTCCACCTGCTGCCTGGGGCTCTCCTTTCATTTTGTGTATTTTTAAACCTTCCATCACAAGCGCTCCCAGTGCTTCTGCATCAAGCCTGTCGTGTCTCGAGTCTTCACTTTGCTAAGCCACGCACTAGAAGGTATTTCTGGATCTCTTAAACCAGGGCTAGGAGCTCAGCGTGCTGTGACCTGAGCTCAGATGGCGTCTCCTGGGCCACAGGGAACAAGGTGATGATGACAGAGCGGGTGCTGGGCGTTCCCATGGCAACTCTGTAAACTGTTTACAGAGGAGCTAGAAAGCGGGTCCATAAACTGCTGGAAGCGAGAAGGCCTGCGTTTAGAGTTATATAAACAGCTGAAGTGCAGTGTTTATTTGATTTTATTCCCATCTGAGGAAAAGAGCAGTTGTGTCGAGACCCAGGACCGGCAGACAGAGCTCCTGGAGGCTCCGTGGGTCTCCAGGCAACGTGGAGCACCTGAGCCTCCTGGCTGCTGTCCCAGATCAGGCAGGAGCAGGTTCTATGGCCAGGAAGTGTCAGGGCCACACAGACAGGGACAGATGTTACCAAGGGCAAGATGAAGGTATGCCAAGGTGAGTAAGCACACAGCCTGGGGTGTTTTCTAATTCCTGGACAGCTATTTTTAAAACCTGACTCCACACCCAGGAGCGACGATGACAGGAACGTGCGCAGGCCTTCACAGCCGCCTTCGCCAGGCGGAAGGCAGATGGAACCTCGGTGTCCACTACAGAAGACGAGCTATAGGAAGTGCACCGCTGTCAAGCGACACAGTTAGAGCCATTAGAGGAAGGACTGGGAGGCGGCTCGGTGTGTTACGTGCTTGCTGTACAAGAATGAGGACCCATGGAAAGCAGGGTGCAAGTGTGTGGCTCTGCAATCCCAGTATTCCTATGGACAGACAGAGAGCAAAGACAGGAGACCCTCCCCCTCCCCCCAACATACAGCTAGCCTAACACACACAGCAGCAAACAACAAAACAACAAAAACAGCAAACAACAAAAATGAGACAACCCCCCCCACCTGAAGCAAAGTGGAAGGTGAGGACCGACACCTGAGGTTGTCCTCCAACCTGCGTACACACCCCGTGGCATTCACACACACACACACACACACACACACACACACAGAGAGAGAGAGAGAGAGAGAGAGAGAGAGAGAGAGAGAGAGAGAGAGAGAGAGATAGAAGCGCACCACACACATCATACAAAATACAGTTTCCTTAAAGGAGTGAAGTGGCGGCACAAGCTGGCTCATGAAGGAACCGAGACACTGGACTAGGAGAAAGGATGGACTCAGGAGGGCTTCCAAGTGTGGGAAACACCCAGGATAGATGAGATCACAGAGAGAGCGAACAAATGGCCCCACCGGGAGCCCAGAGATGATGCTAAGCAGGTGTGGGGATTCCTCCTGCAGAGTGGGTCTCAGAGCCATCACAAGGAGGGTGTCACCACTCTGCAAATGCCACACGTTAAAGGGTCCAGGAGGAGAGGGACAGCTCAGCATCAATAGGACCTGAATGGTATCTGCAGACAGTCCTGCTTCATCCGTCTGTGTCCCGAGCTGAACTTCCTATTGTTTAACTTCACACTTTCTGTGGCCTCGATAGGTTTCCTATCTACGGGTCTCAAAGCAGGAAGCTGCAGGACATTTAAAATGAAAACAAAGCAGAAGCCCAGAAGGCGCAAGACATATTCTTAACCTACTGGTCCTAGACTTGAAATATGGACCTCTGTATGGCTTCAGAATGGGAGAGCCAAACAGAAATGAGCAGGAAAGATGCTGGAGATTTCTGTTCCAAGAAACTGGCCACAGTAAAGATAAGGAGATGCTGGGCACTGAGGCACAGTAATGCCAGCACCTGGGAGGTGGAGGCAGGAGGATCAGAGTTTAAAGTCATCTTCAGGTACAGAGTCAGGTCAAGACCAGCCTGAGCTACACAAGACTGGTGCTTAGTCCATCCAGCAGCAGACCAACCAGGTGCAGAGAAGCCATGGATGTCTGGCAGGTGTGGACCCGACACATCCCCAACATTGACCAGAAAGGCTATCAGTAACTCAGTAGCCTTCCAGACATTTCTCATCTGCTGAGCCAGCCTGGAAACTCTGCAGTTGGTCAGGACATGCAGTGTAGGTGTAAAATGGAACACCACCCAGGACAGAAACAAGGAGCCAGTGTGTGACAAGGAGGAGCCACATGGTCCAGGGTTCAGTGACAATGAAAGCCATCATGTGATTTTAAAAAAAATCCTAAAAACATCTATAATCCTAACACTCACTGGGGCAGGAGGATTGTAAATTCAAGGCCTGCCTGGGCTATATACTGAGTTCCAGGGTAGCCTATGCTAGAATCCACCCCTGTCTCACACAAACAATAAAAAAGCAAACAAGGGAACAATAGTGGAACTCAAAGTAGGAACGTAGGACCGGTGAGATTGCTTAGTGTTTAGGCACTTTGCCCCCAGGCTTGCTAGTGAGTTCTATCCTGGAGACCCACACTGTGTTAGGAAGAGAAGTGACTCTGACCTTCACACACATGATGTGGCCTGTGTGTCCACACATCACACACACACACACACACACACACACACACACACACACCAAAAACACACCCTCCAAATCAACAAAATAGAGTTGGGTGTGTAATGCCAGCATTCAGGAGACGGGGGCAAGAGGATCATGAGTTGCATTCAGGTGGTCTACACAGCAAGACCCTATCCCCCAAAAGTAAGCAAAAATAGAAGAGAGAGCAAGGAAGTTTGGTGGGTTCTAACTGATAGAGCCAGCCAGAAGAAAAGCCCGAGGCAAATGCTTACGAGATCCAGAGGCATGGCCTTGCGCACACAGAACTCACTTTCGTTCTTCATCTTGTCAAAGTAGGCCAGCTTGGAGGCGGCGTGAACGGCGCTGGAGGATTGCAGCGTGCCAACCACGGCATCCATGAGCAAGACATTGGTCAGTGCTTGCTGGACATACTGCGGGTCCTAGGGCAGAAGTGGGCATGTGTCAGCCCCGTCCACTCACTGGAGGGCCAGTGGGTGAGGAGCTGGGAGTTGGGGTCGCGTCATCTTTTGCTCAGAGTTACAATAAACCCTGATTGTTGACTCCGGGAGCCAGCGCATTTTCTTCTCTAAATGAGGCAGGCAGGATCTCATGCCTCCTCGCCCCTGCCCCTGCCAACCACACTAAGAGAGCAGCGCTGTGACTGTACCCAGTGACAGGTGGGAGAACAGTCAGGCCATGGGTTTTTGCCATTGCATAGCTAATCTGCATAGCACAGGGGGTGTAGAACCAAATGGCTGGGCCAGAGATCATGGAATACAGAACCTTTAGAGAGGTCAGAGTCCACTCCCAATCCATGACAGGAATAACCCATTACAAGTGGGGGCCCACCCGCGCCACTAGCCAGCCTGTTCCTTCTAAGACGTTTCTGGTGACTAGTGGGGCTACAAGTCTCCACATACCCTGATTACCAGTTCCTCTGTGTGAGTGCTCTGATGATGGCCTCCGTCCATTGTTTTGGTTAGGTTATGTAATTGTTCAAGACATGGTCTTGCTCTATAGTCCAGGGTGGCCTCAAACTCCAGGCCTTCCTAGCTTAGCCTCCTGAGTACTGGGATAATGGACGCATGCTCCCATACCTGGCTTGCTTGACACATGTTTTCTTGGCATTTAGATGATGCACACACACCCCAACCCTCCCCACCATTCACTGGGAAGACACCAGAACCGAGGGTGCACCAAGGGAAACTGAGGCAATGTGGGCTGCATCCTTCATGGGCTCCTCCTCACACCAACCTCAAACGCCACGTGGCCTCAAGTGAGGTCACAGAGCCACAGCAGCTTCTGTGTCCCTTCAGATAGTAGAACTCCCCTGCCCAGTGATGCCAGGCCTGAGCGGTGAGCTCTCGGTGCCCCCTGCAGGACCTGGTGCCACCCGTGCCCACAGGACCGCCCCCGCCTCAGACCTTGTGGTCGTCTGCCAGCTTCTTCCCGGCCCACATCTCCTTCACCATCAGGTGCCACAGGTCACATTCGGACTTCAGGTTAGCCTCAAAGACTTCCTTCTTGGCCACCGTCTTGATCTTTAAGGTGGGTATCTTCAGGAGGAGAAAGACCACTGTGGTGTTTTTGACTTCCTACGGGAGGACGAGAACATGACGTCGCAGAGAAGAAGCCTGGGTTGGTAGCAGGAGGGAAGGGGCAGTCTCAAGGCATGGAGGACAAGTTTGGCCATGATGTTGGGCACGTGGGCACCTTACAGCCCTTTGCTTTCCCAGGGGACTTCTGGAGCGAGCCAGGGACGTCAGCTGCAGGCCTTGTGGGCATCTCAGTGGTCACTGGTCTTGGCCCTTCTTCCTGCTGTGACCTCAGTAGCTGAGAACATGACACCCCCACCCCACCTCTCCTAGGCCTCGAGTGTTGGACAGTAATTGTTAAATATAAGGTACGAAATAAGCCTGTCAGGGTTCCAATTCAGACCTGGTTTTTTTTTCTTGCCTTTTTTGTTTCTTTGTTTTTGTTGGTGGTAGTTTGCTTTGTTTTTTTGAGGCAGAATTTCTCTGACCTGGAACTCCCTCTGTAGACCAGACTGGCCTTGAAATCAGGGATCCACCTGCCTCTGTCTCCCAAGCACTGGGATTAAAGGTGTATGCTGCCACCACCCAGCTCTTTCTTTCTTTTTTTGAGACAGGGTCTCACTCTGTTGCCCACACTAG